>NC_092824.1:52613401-53213401 GCF_023375885.2 Dermacentor andersoni
CTTCGGGATTTTTTTCTACACGCGGACACAATATCGGGGAATGTAGCCCTTAACAGCTTCGCTGTAAACATACTCAACGTCGACGCCGACCCTCATTTGCAAAAAAAAATCGCGTTACGTGAATGTCACCGTGTAGGTGTGATATTGTGATATTGCAGTGGCACAAGTTGGCGACAAAAAAGGCTCATTGAAAAGCGGCTGATGCTCGTTGGCCCCTGGTGCACATATCCAGTAGCACACACCCAGCGGCTCCATGGATACGTACACAGTGGAATGTGTTTTGTACATTTTTGTTCCATCGTGGGTGAATTTCTTGTGCTCTTTCTCTATCTACATGATTAAGTACGCGACAATGTTACTACTCACAGCAAAATAACATATAGAATATAAATGTCGGTGCCCCACGTCTTAGCTTACCGCCGCGAGCTTTGTGGGCGAGGTGCATTTGCATCGCGATTTGCACTAATTTACATATTGTATAATGCCATGAATGTGGCCTGCCTCGTATACAAGTGGCGACGTTTCTCAAAAGCAGACACACGAAAATGCGTTTTCCGGCACGTCAGGCCTTAAAACCCGCAGTGCGAAATCACTGGAAGCACCGGGGACGCCTTCGTCCCGTCGTCTGCTTCACATGACAGTGCTATGACTTCTGCCATGGTGCGCCCGCGAGAGGCGGTAGTTGAAAACCTTTTGTAAACTTCCAGAATGTGGCCGCAGCAGGTAAGTGCATATAGAAAATGCCGCATCCAGAAGCAAACAAGTGGGCCATCTGGTAGCTAGACGCTGGTGGCAGGCCTGGAGTTCCACCGTGAAGTCGCTTTGTAATCTCGTTTTCGCTGAAGAAAGATCCTTCTGACAAGCTGCCGTGCGTGCCGATCTCTACTACTGCGAACCGGTAGTCGGCATCTGCCATTGCGAGAACGAGCAGCGAAAGAAGAACCTTGGTATAGTAGCGACATTCTGAGCCACTCTGAGCAGGGCGTCGAATGGCAATTAAAGTGCTTGGCAGCTATGTTCCCTGCAGAATTTGGAAAGTTCCTCGCCGAATTGAGCCGGCCACTGGACGGCTGCCCGTTCTTCCGTGGTGGACATCTTCACAACTACTGGTGAAAGCAAATTACCTATTCCTTGAGTATGCCTGACATCGTTGAGAAATGCATGCGTGCGGTAGCTGGTGGCGATCTCTTGCATAGATCCGCCTGTTGTCGGGAACCTGGAAAGGGAGAACGAAGGTAATATCAGGAATATCAAGAGGGAATAGATGTAACAAGGCTTTAATTAATTTATTTTATGTATTTGTATATATTAATTTATGCTGGTTAAGAATGTACTGCCAGTCTGAATGCCAGACTATAGGCACGAGTTGGCGATACAATGGAAGTAACACAATGCAGAAAATTTAGACACTAAAGTGGAGCAATGCGAAAGTGTACTTCGCACTGTGAAGTTGAGAAGTGACCAACCTCTAGACTACGGAAGGTGGATGGTGGACAACGCATTCTATGAGTAGCTTCTGCAGTGTCTACATAAAACGGGCCTACATCTTAAATTTGATTTCATTCTGAGGTTACGCCACGTCGGCCAAGCGAGTAAAAAATCAACGCCCATATGATTACACGAACGTATGGAAATCCCATATAAATACCCTTATGTTATCATGTGTCATCGGGACCGTGCTCAGTGTGATTAAGGACTTTTATTACTGATCCCCGAAAGATCCTATGGGATTATTGGACATGTGGCACGCGGATTTTTTTCTTTCGACAGGGTCGCACTTTGGTTACTTGAAATATTTGAAGTTACTATATCCCGGATCGCAGTGTCGTAGTTCCCGTACGACGTGCTATACCCAGGCACTGTCCGCTCGGCAAATATGGCTCGAGTGTACGTCGACCTCCTCCGCTTGCGCCGGTAACGATGCAGCAGCGGCATCTGCGTCACGAGCTTCCGCCCGGGCAGTGTACGTACCCAACCATACCGTCGTTAAGCAGTTAAGGCATGCGCAAGCAAGCGCACAACGAGCAAACGGCAAAACAAACTGGCGCGGTTTGCAAGGTATCCCTCCTCGGCCCCAAAAAGAGCTTGGTGTGAATGGAGCGGCGGCGACTGAGCTCGGACAAGCATGACTTTAGGCAAAATATACTATAGATAGACTGGTATAGATAGACCGGTATGGACCGAATAGTTTACCGGTATACCGACCGGTATAGACAGGTATAGTATACCGGTATACCGACCGGTATACCAGTGGAGTGCGCATAGCATCTGTTCATTCACTGTTGCGATCTGCGGACACTCGAAGCCGGTCAGCAGACGCTAAATTATAAAAAAAACGGCGTATTTCGTCAGCACACGTGAAAGAGGCGGGCTTCGATCGGCTTTCGCCGGCTGTAAGGCTATGACCGCAGTTTACATGATTGCGACAACAGCGTATGACATTTCGTATACCTCGTAGCAGTGTAACACCATATGCGACACGGTTTACATGTGGTGAATTGTCCTTCGTCCGAATCAAGCTGGAACCTGTTTTCGGCGATTTGCGTTCTGCTGGCGATTGGAGGAGAATACGCGCGGGAAGCCAGGCGTCTCACTTCTCTTCCTGCACGAATGCGATACGCCAGTGTTTCACATGCGTCACGTGGGACAACTAGCCCGACTCGAACTACACTCTATGCGGTCGCATTAACGCGATTCGCCTTTCCGGTGCATTACCGCCGTTTACACGGAGGTGACGTGCTAGAAATGCGATGCGATCCACCATTGAATGTATAGTCGCCTTCGTGTAAATGCCCCCTTATAAACGAGCCTTGACGCGTTAATCCATTTTACGTTCAAAAAGATGCGGGGTGGGGAAAATATTTCGCCCAGACGCTTGTCCTCGTGGAACGCCTCTGGGGTCTTCGCCGACGTGCTTGTTTTACGTCCATAGGAAAACCTGGTTCACTAGAGGATGGTGTCCTTCGTGCCTCGTTGGCGAGAGACGGAAAGGGATTCGGATCGCAAATTGGTACATGTGCCCTAGGGTGAATAATTACGAATTTAACAGGTGATAACCTCGTTAAATCAGCTAGCAACTCACAGCGATATTGTCGCGGAAATAATGTCCGCCTGCCACAGTTGTCCGCAGCTGACCTGACCGAACTGTAGGATGAACTGAACTTGTGAATTTCCGTGAAAGATATCGTTAAATCTGTCCGAGATGTTTTCAAACAAACGCAGCTTGTGTTTTCCCCTCTATAGCACTTCGGTGCAGTCGGCGAGTACTAAGTACTAAGCTTTCTGCAGCGAAGAGGCCATCCAAATGCGTTTTTCAGACCTGCTAGGCACCGGTCTGGCTTGGTGCACGTCTGCGAGGAATGTATCCCCATACCACCTGGTGATAATTTCAATAAATCTGTTTCCTCTGGAACTAGGAGGAGGAGGAAAGAGAAAAGTAGAAGGCAGGGAGGTTAACCAGAATAACGTCCGGTTGGCTACCCTACACCGGGGGAATGGGAAAGGGGAAAACAAAGATCACAGGGAGAGAGAGGAGGGAAGGAAAGAAGGAAATTGCGGCGAGTTCGCTGACGTGTGTGGTCTTACAAAAATCGCGTTAATAGTCAGATGGTCGCTCAAACCCGTCGTCCTTAAGAAACACAAAAGCGCCTTCACCGCTTTATGGGCCGACAGGCGATGGGGGTGGTGTTCTAGCAGCACTTGCACAGAAAGCGGCCGATTGTCCAAACTAAATTCCTCTACAGCAAGCAGGCGAGTAATTGCCTGCTTCACGCCAACTACGCAGTGTGTCGCTGTTGTTGTTGCTAAATTTTTTGTCTTTCCCTAGTTGTTACATTCATTGCGTTGGGTGCATTTTTTGCGTATGTATTGCCCTCGATCATCGCCTCCATAGTGCGCAAGTTTCTGACATATTCCACCAGTAATCGCGACGGTTAATTCACTTGATAGTTTCTTATTTTGTTGGCAACTACTAACTGCGCATTAATCTGCCCACTGTACTGCAGGAGCCAGAAAAGGCTTAAATAAATAAATAAATAAATAAATAAATAAATAAATAAATAAATAAATATTCATTAGAACGCTGCGAGGAGGTGTTCTTTATTGGCTTCAATGTGTACCTTGGCCCATGCTTTCTCTCGTGCTTTTTTGTTCAGGCGACCAGAACAGCCGTGCTCGCCGCCAACAGGTACGTTCGGGCGCGAGAACATACACCGCACGGAGAACACGAATCGCACAAGCCCTGCAAACATGGCCAACAACATGTCCCTTTGTGCCAGCGGTCATTCTCTCTCTCTCTCTCTCTCCGGGTAAGAAGACCGTAGTTCCCGCTAATCACGTGTCTGCAAACCGACGGAGGCGGGCGCGCACAAAGCAGACGAACGGCCGCCGCACGTCCCGCTTTATTAACGAGATTCGCACAAAAGGTAACGCAACAACAGACGAGCCTCTCCCCCCGCCTCCTTCCCCTTTCCCCCCTCTAGGCTCGAGGCATCGCGCGAAGACGTTATTCCCGATCGCCTCCGTATACAACCGGTGCGAGCATAGTCCATCATCAGGTGCGGCCCAGCCAGCTCGGACAAAAGAGATCTGCTGGCCATTGCAGGCGGGACCTCTTATTCGACACCGGCTCGACGAAAAAGAAAACACGCCGACAACGACGGCGGCGCGGGCGCGCGAACAGAAGAGGCGGTGGTCAGCTACTTCTCGCCAGCGGAGGCTCTGGCGAGGAAAGAGAGAAGCAAACGCGACCGGCAGCACAAACAATAAACCGAACGGCCTTGGAGCAATCGTCGCCCCGTTGCCTCCGGAGATGGAGCCGGAGGTGAAGCCGTTTTCGCCGGCTTTTATTCTTGATGCCACTCTGCAATCGGGCCGCGGCGTTAGCTTTTAAAGGAGCGCGGCAGTCGAGAGACGAGATCCTGGAGTCAAATTGAGCGCATCCAGATGGCTAAAGAAAAGAAAAGAAAGAAGAAAACGCACCTCGTTCAGCCGAGGAGGTGAATCGTCCTGCCACCGAGTAGTGTGTATGCTGTACCCCCCTCTCCCACTATCCGACTCTTTTCTCTCTCTCCATCACGCGTGTTCACCTTGCCTTCTTCCCTACGCGGATCTTCTTCAAAAGAGCTTCCGCTTGTTTTCTTACGCTTCGAAAAGGAGGAGGAGGAGACGCAGTCCAACTGGAACGGCACACGCCCTGGTGTCCGAGACGGTCCGTGTCGCGGGCGTGTGACAACTGCATATCTTGCGGATCGGCGGTGGTTGCTTAGTGGCTATGGTGTCGGGCTTCTAAGCACGTGGTCGCGGGATCGAATCCCGGCCACGGCGAAATGCGAAAACACCCGTGTACTTAGATTTAGGTGCGCGTTAAACAACCCCAGGCTGTTCAAGTTTCCAGAGTCCCCCACTATACGGCGTGCCTCATAATCACATCGTGCTTTTGGCACGTAAAACCCCATAATTCATTTCTTAAATATTTTGATCGGTAGTCGCGTTTGCGAGGCCAGTGCGAGGAGCTGCGCATGACAAAGAACGACCGCAGCGTTAACACGACGCACACAGGAAAGGTGACAAAGCTTGACTTTACAAGGATTTGCACCACGTTCCAGTCTATGCCTTTCTCATCTTAGCCCCCAATACGCATGCCCACTCTCCGCTCCACTTGGTCACGCTGGACGCGCACTACTGTTAAAACGATCGAGACCGGTGACCGCTTCGAACATGAACAGTTTATTGAAGAAGTAAAGTAGCACGCACTCGCGACAAGGAGCCGTTCTCTTGCTCTTCGTCTTCGACTGCCTTGATGATGATGTTTTACAGGCTCCCGCCCGCCCAACTGTGACTGAGATAGGTTTTGTCGGGCTACTTGAAACACCCTTTAAGAGTGTAGATGTTGTTCACAGATCTTCCTAGAAATTCTTTGCTGCCTGTCCGAAGTAGGCAAGCTCTCGTTATTCCGTCGCGTCCAGGGTAAATTTTTTTTTTTTTTCAATTCGGTGCGTTTTTCAAAATGTTCTTGGACCCCCGTCTTCAATTACCACCACATCGCTTTTGGAGAATGGTTTCGCTTGTCGAGTCTTGGCTTTGATAGTAGCTCCTATTTACGTAAGATATTCGCGATTCCATCTTTCCCATCAAGCTTTCACAAGTTTGCACCTACCTTGCCATGCTTCTTCAACGTCTTCATTGTATGGCCTTGTTTGCCCGTCTTGGAGCTGTTGCCGACCGCATATATATATATATATATATATATATATATATATATATATATATATGTCTGCAGGCGTCAGTGGCGTGGGCTCATTATGTTCGCCATACACGTAAGTTAAAGGCCGATTATTAGGCGCTCCTTCAACTTCTGCTACAATTGTGCGTAGATCCCCCTCTGAGGTTGTACTTCTTGAGATGATTTTTCGCATCGATGTCTTAGGCTTCGTATGAGGTACTCGTAAAATCCTCCCCACCATGGGGGCGCACTCGGCTATAGTTTTCCATTGTATTTGGTGCATACTGCAGTATTCCTTCACCCGTTCGTGCCCAACAGCTTCAAGCATTCCGTTGATTCCCTTCTCGGCCCTTGTAAAGGTCCTGGCGTTGTCCGAGTAGATTATGGTTGGTATACCCTGTCGTGTGGGGAATCGCCGGAAAGTTAAAGAAAAACTGGATGGCGACGTGTCGTTGGTCATTTCCAAGTGTACTCTTCTCATTATCGCGCAGGTGCAAATTACTACGCATTGTTCTACAATCTCGTATTTGTTTTCCACATAAAGTGTTCCGGTGAAGTTAACTCCCGTGAATTGAAATGGTCCCGATTCGTTGACTCTGTTCGCCGGGAAGGGTGGCATAATTCGAGCAGCCGGTCTTGTGGTATGCTTCTTGCAGATTATACGTTTGTTTAAAACTCTTTTTTGCAGCTTGGTGACCTTGCAATGTGCAGAACTTAATCTTCAGTTGCACTAGCGTTGCGCGAACTCCGCCGTGCAGTATTATTTGATCAATGGCACGTATCAGTAGTTCCGTGAAATACCCGAACTTTGGAAGTACGATGAGGTGCCGGCTTGATTCTTGGGTGTAGTGCAAACGTCCTTTCTGTCTTGTGAGTCCCTTGTCGTCACAGTACACTTCTTGTCCATTTATTTGAAAGGATCTAGCGCTTGAATCAGCATCGCCACTTGTTCGTCTGAGTAGTACTTGCGTTTGTCGTATCCATTATGTCTTTGCATTTGCAATCTATGTTTCTTTTAACGGCCCCTTGTAATGTTATTTTCTCTTGCGTTCTCTATGTATTCTAATACCAGAGTGCTAATGCCCATGCTGTTACTCATAGAAGCCGCCCGTATGATGAGTAATTTCTTTTTATTTCCAAGACTGGTTTAACCCATTCGGGTCCACGCGACCATATTTTCGAGTTCATCAACGTCTTTGCGCTTATACTGCGTGCGAGTAGATCGTCCGGATATTGCCTTCACTTTGAATGAACGAGACCATTTCGTTTGTAGTGTTTCCTCTGTTATTTCTGCGACTCTTTTGCTAACGAATGTATCCCTCTTGCTTGTCCCTTTGATCCGATGAAGTACATTGATTGAGTCTGTTCGGCAGGCTGTTTACAGAATTCTTTCGGTGAAGTGACCTTGGATGTGGTCGCTTGGTCTTGATGCTACCACCGCTGTCATATTAGCTCAAGTCTTGCTAAACTTAGCTGTTTGATTGGAGCTATATATACGCGGCTTTTCGCCGCCAGAATAGCTTTGACTCTTTTTGTTTCATCTTTCTGCACTACTACTAAGTACTCTGCCACTCCGTATGCTGTTGGACTCGCGTCGGCAAACACAAGAAGCTTATATGCTTGTGCTATTTGATCCTTGCTTGTGTAGCATCGGAGAACTTCTAGAACTCGCAGCTCCTCCGCTTCAGACATCAGGTCCCTCCACTTGTCTCATTCTTCTTTAGAGAGTGGATCATATCCCACGCGACGTCCGTTTTCCACAGTATCTGAAAGCCAATCTTTGCGCGTATCGTAAAAGGTGACAGCGAACCAAGCGGATCAACTATCTTTGCTTACGCTTGCAACACGGTCCCTTTGGTTAAAGGGAAGCTGAAACGGTTTTCAATTTCCATGAATTGCTGGGATTAGGAAGAACAGACCTAATAATTTACGGTTCCGTAATTTTTTTCTTCGTTTTATTAATATAAGGGGCGGAAATCGCTTTCTAAATCACCCCCGCGGACACGCCCCCATCGCTTCCCGGAGCGCCGGGGGAGGTGGTTGCCAGAGGAGAGAACCGGCGAGAGTGACGTCACTGGCGGGAACCGAGCTGCCGGACCGGCGTGCTGGCATGTGCTGGCATGCCTCTTTCCGTCCTGCGCTTTACTGAACGACGCTATGAGAGATCTGCCGCCGCCGCCGCTCACGTTTGTTTTCTTTTGCGATTTTCGTAAACTGTTCTTTCCTTCTGTGCTGCGTGAGTGCCTACAGCCAAGGGCGCCCAACATGCCCTCGTTCTGTGCAGCATTCGGCTGCGCGAACACAGGCGGGCGAGACGATGTGGTGTTTCACAGGTTCCCGAAGGACAAGAAGCTTGCAGCGCAGTGGGTCCGTGCGGTGAGGAGAGATAAGTTCGTGCCGATGAAATCAACTGTGCTGTGCTCTTCTACTACCATCAATACGCAGCACATGCAGGTGCACCTAGTTTAATGAAAGCCTGATTAGGCCCATATTGATGCACTCGAGAAATGCGAACATTAGCAGCCATTAACGTCTAGTAACACAGTTTTAGCGTAGCCGGATAGCCTTACGACAAATGCGGGACCGCGTTGTTGCTAGCGTTGCTATACTCCGTTTCATACATCAGGTGCAACGCTGTGGAGGCTTGAGATACTTCTTGCAGTGGCTGCGTTCGCACTTAGAAAAAGTTCGGTGTCGCTTGACCCGATCTTTGAGAAAATTTTCCATATATAAGCTCAGTTCTGAATGAAAAAAAGAAAGAATTTACCCATAGAAACAATCCGTGTACTTATACGGCTGCTAACACGTTCTTTTAAATCAATTTTCTTTTCGGTATTCTTTAATGGCAGCCCGTCGCGGCAGCTTCACGTGCATGCTCGCGCGAACAAACGCCGCTGGCACGCTGCGAAGCATAGACGGAAACGCGCGCAGTAATAAATTTTGGTGACCGGACTCGTGCGTAGCTTCCACAGCGTTGCACCTGAGGTATGAAATTGAGTATAAGCTTGCCTAGTGACATTCGACGTACGGTTGCAGTTATCGTGTTTACCACACGGCGGTGCTAAAACTGCCTATTATCTTTATGTCAGCACTAGCATGGAGCACGCATACCGATTCTTGATCGAGCCACAATCGCAAAGTCGTCGAATCATAGTATGAATATTGCACATGTAATACCTCTGGCCATCTCTGGATTTGTATGATAAGCAACTTCCATGACTGTACCCCGCAGCAATGCATGTGCGCGCTTCGAAACGCGGCACTTATGTTCGCGATCGTGTATCAACACTCAAAAAACCACGGGACTACTTTAGACAAGCAGCGGCAAAGTGCTTGTCATCGCGGAATTGCACTTATGTTTACAATCTAATGAGAAGTTAGTGCTTCGGCATTCTTCCAGCAGCAAGTTCCCAGTGACACTTTAGCGCATTTTTTTCTCCCGGCATTGGGACCTGCAGCTACATGAAAAAAAGAAAACATAAGTACCAGCTAAGATTTCCAACGTGCGAGAAGGCGCACACATCGCTCTCGCTGTTGGCACACTCAACATCGTCGTTGCCGCCGTTGCCGCCATCGTTTTCCGTATCGGCTGTCGGTTCGAGCATGTACGGCGAAAATACAAGCTGTCCGAGACAGCGACAACGTTCTATAATGCTTACAACTCAGCTATGAAGCCAGAACAGAACAGCGTGCTACGCTCTGAAACGGCGGCACCGACCGGAGACTGCCGCGAAAGACGTCACAGCGGCCCCGACCAATCACGGGCAACAGCGGCGTTCTCGCGATGCCCTGAGGCGCTGGTGCGCGTTTTCTTGGAAAAACAGCCGCTTGCGTTTGTTTCCGCCCTTTTTGAACCAGATATTCGTGTTCAGGGGACTCAAAACTGTAGAATGCCGCAGAGAACTCATTTTTTTTCGAAAAGTGGTTCAGCTTCCCTTCAAGTACGTTCTTGCTGGAAAGGACGTCCACTTGTCCACAGGGAACGATATCATGTCCTTTCAGTGCTTCCATATCGATCATATCAAGCATTGTGCATCCTTTCGATTGAATATCCTTGTGACCGTCATCCTTTTCGTTTTTATCTACTATTTTGTTTAATCTCTCTTCATTGGGTGTCTATTTTCTGAAGTATATCGCCGCCTCTTTCAGCACTTATTTTGCATCTTTGTAAAGCTTGGTAGCACCACCAAACGTTGCTACCCCAGAGGTTACATCATCCGCGTAAATCACTTTCTGTAGCGTTTCAGTTGTATCTAGAAATCGCTCAGTCACTTGTTTCAAGTGGTGCTTGATCCCAATCTTTTTCCGGCAATGAATCTGAAGACGTGAACAATAGGTGTGAGCTTCTTCTTCAAGTGGGCAACGTGAGGGCTCCGGGAGAGGTCCCGGTGGACAGACCCTCCAAAACTGATAATTTTTCTTGTAGGAGACAGGCTGACCATTGATGCATACTGGACAACCAGACGTGGCTTTTCGCGTAAAAGCGACTAACGCACATTTTTCTGTCGCGATGGTTAGACCTTGTATGCAAAGATGGCCACATGCCTGTGTTGCTGCCTGCTGTAGCCTTGCACGTACCTGCACGCGAGTCGGCGCTGATGCTCAGATGCACATGTCGTCGGCGTAGATTGAGGCACTCACTGTTGCCGGTAGGGATTCGGCCAGCCCAAGAAGCGCGACCTTGAAAAAGAATTGGGCTTAGAACACCGCCTTGAGGAACGTCACGGCATGTGTAGTGGTCGGTAGTCGGGCCATCTTTCGTACGTACAAACAAGGACCTTCGTGTCAAGCAGTTTCGGACCCATCGAAATACTCGCCCTCCTAGTTCAGTTGTCAAAAGTGCGTCCAGGATGTTTAATCTCTCTTCATTGGGTGTCTATTTTCTCAAGTATATCGCCGCCTCTTTCAACACTTATTTTGCATCTTTGTAAAGCTTGGCAGCACCATCAAACATTGCTACCCCAGAGGTTACATCATCCGCGTAAATCACTTTCTGTAGCGTTTAAGTTGTTTCAGTTGGCTTGATGGGAAACGTTGTCGTATGGGCCTTTGACGTCAAGAAAGACTGCTACTGATAATCGCTTACAATATTTTTGCTGCCCTACAGATGACACTAGATCGACGACACTGTCAACCGACGAACGGCCTCGTCGAAATCCTGCCATAGAGTCTGGATAAATTTTGCGGTGTTCAAGGTACCATTCAAACTTGTGACAGTTCACCTTGCCCTCCTATGTAGATTCTGCGCTTCTCTGTTAAAGCCCCCTTTAAAGGCCAACGCTCGTGTCCAAACCACGCTCTGCTGAAGCGCCGCTCCTACAGTTGCACGGCAGCCACGCAGCGTTTCGTTTCACACGCAACCGCTCGTCCGCCGCCGCCCGCGGTTCTCCTCCGACCGGGCTTCCCAGATCACCGGCTCGCCAGAGGAGATGCGGTTCGGTTCGCGCCGGCCCCCTGCCGACCCTCCCGCTCGACCGCGGCGTTCTCCCCCCGCCGTTCTTCATGGTCGACCACGTGTCGCCCTGTTCGCCCGCGCGTTGCCGGCCACACTGCCACCGTGAAGAGCCTGCACGCCACAACCTGCGCCCGGTGAGACGGGCACGGTCCACGTGTCACCCCCCATCCTCGCAGGGTCCGATTCGGTCACTCGTTACAACGCGCGCGCAATCTGAACGCACGGCACCTTGTCCCACTGCTGACGCGGTCGCCGTCGAGAGTTCGTTGTCTCTCGCCGGAACCGTGACCGCACATCTCGGGGGAGTCGAAACTGCGAATTAGCATAACTCGGAGAGAAACAAATAGAGAGAGAGAATCATTTATTGCGGCTCCACTGTCCGCCGTTCGCCGGCATTTATTCGCTGTTGTGATCGGCCGTCTACCCCGCGAAAGCAGTCGCTCACGGAGGACCCGATAATGGTGAACCGGCCGACGACCTCGCCCGAGCCATCCCCAACTGCGATGATTCATGGCAAACAGTTGGGTTCTGTCAAGAGGGATTCTGCCACGAGGCGCTCTGCCAGGAAAAGGACAGGGGACATTCTTTCACAGCGCCTGTCATCCGCCCGAACTGCCACGTCCACGCCGGAGACGGGGCCATTGTGGGCCCCTCTTTCCCTGTTCGTGCCCAGTTATGTGCGTGTTTTTTTTTTTTTTTTACCACGCTGTCCTCGAAGGAAAAGGGCTGCCAACTCTCCGGATTGGCGGGAGATGATGTCATCCATCTTCTGACGCCGCAATGTGGGAAAATGACGGGACCATAACGACGGAAGGGTTAAAAGAGGAGGCGCACGGTTATCTCCTACTAATGTGTTACACCAACGCGTTTCCTATACATCGGCCACACGATGCACTTACGGCCGTGATCGAGTGCGATCGGGATCGAACGCCTCGATAACGTTCGGTTGCTTTCCGCAGCTTGCGCAAAGTAATCAATCGCGATCGAGAACTTTCAGCCTGATCGGGATCGACCGCAATCGAATGTGCCAGTGTGACACGGGTATAACACGCCGAACGAACGCTGGCAGGATAATGTCAGCATACCCCGAGTGACGGAGAGATCCACCCGGTCCGTGATCGTGACTGGATCGTGCGGGTCTAAGCACATGTGCGTCAAAATCTTGTGATGCGTCGGACGACGCGTCGGAAAGATGACAGCGTAAGCTGTGAGAACCTGATAAAATATATCGGAAACTTCGTGCACATGTGGCTCGTAACAACAACCGCGTACGACAAGTTTCCAGCAGGTCTGTCGTACCAACAACCGTATCCGACAAGTTTCCAGCAAGCTTCCAAACAGATTCCTTCCAAGTTCCTACAGCTGAAGCAGCCATCTTCGCAACGCTCCATCCGACACTTTTGACACGCGTACGTTTTTACTACTTCACGATATTGTCTATACCATGTCAAGTTGAGTTTGGAGGCATGGCCATGAGTAGCCACTGCCACGGTTATTCCGCGCAGTTCGGAAGTTTGGGGCACCTCGGATGGTCTTTAACTACAGTTGCAGAAACGAGAGGTCACTATCGGATTGGCGGGTAGCCCGCGGCTGATGAATCTGTCCCCAGGCTAGAGGTTCGGAAGAGGAGGGATAAAACTGGCCTCATTGTGCGGAGTTCGTTTAGAAGCGATGCGGGCTAATTGTGGAAGGACTTTAAGTATCCGTTGAGGTTAAATCAGGAACGCACTGCATCGCGCAAATGAAACACTAACCGGTTTTAGAAGGCGAGATCAGAACATCACTAAAGGGTGTGATTGCGTTATACGAAACTTTATTGGTGTGCCGCACTGGAGATGCGGCATCGTTCTTCTCTTCTGTGTAAAAGAAATCTGATTGCACCCTTGAATGAAATTCATTGAGAAATCCTTTCATGTTTTTAGTTCTCTTGTTCAAAATGTGCTGTTCGCATTTCGTACGTCCCCAAAAGCACAACGTTTGTGGAGAGCTGACTCGGGGTGCCGAAACCGACCAGCCAGTGTGAATGTACATTGGCAATTGTCAGTGGCTCTGTTGTGTGCTTTACTGTGTCCTCGGACAAGAAGAACTTCAGCGTTGCTCAACACAAACTTTTCGTTTGCAGAAGTTCTCATTTGAGTAATTCAGAATACAATTATATATTTCGTAGTCATGACTACTTGCTGTGGTTCTAGGAGTTTGCGCGTAGCCAACTGTGCACGCAACTGGGGAGATGCAAGTCATCAGCGAAAACGCTGCGCGTCTCCCTGGTTAGACATTGCAAATCGTCATGCCACACATACTCACGGTCCGCATGTTAAAACGAATGCTGATGACACAACACGGGGGCTGGCTTTGTGTAGTATCTACTCCGATTGCTTTACTGTTCCATGCATGGAGTTCGCCAGAAATGACACGTGCTTTGTGAGGAAATGGTTTCATTAAGATGTTAACAACAACATTCCGATGGATAAACAGGCGTATAATACATCAGTCAGGCTGAACGACCCTTGGCCAGGTGGACTTCTCGAATAGGTCCACCTATTTAAACGTCGGCCAGCCTGTCTGAGGCCCTTTACCCATGTTTATCCAACTTTTATCTGACAGTGTTTCCACCTGTCGGCCCCATCTTAATTTTAACGATAGCACTGAAGTATAGTTACAAATTATGTTCCAAAACCATCGTCGTGATGAGTTGGAAGAACGTTCGGCACAAGCAAAGGAGTTTATCGACGCAGCGGTACAATTTACAGCGCTGGAGTTTCAGCTGACTGCAACTTCAGCGCGAGACTTTTCAGACTATTGCGTCAACCTCGAACTTGCATTCACCGAAACCCACACGCGACTCAGTGCTGCTAGATCGTGAAAGGAATAACTGAATATTGATGAATTAACCTTTATTTAAAGAAAGGGCACGGCTCACGGCCGCAGATGATGATTAGGTTGGAATTGCGTTAGGCGGGATTAGGCAGTACTAAGTATTAGGGCATATTTAGTTAAAGTACATCTTCATCTCGGTCTTTATCCTCGCCTATGTACGTACCCTTGTATTTCTCCCTAGATAAATTGCAGGCTCAATTCGGTCGCTCCCGCGTAGACGTGTCGATCTCAACCACGCCACTCCAAACAGGCTACTTTGACTACCGACGTCGCGACGGCTTCCTGTGTTTCAGGGTCGCACTATATAAGATTTGCTTCAATTATCACGCGACCGTGTTGAGAAGTGTTGAATATCGGAACTCCCTTGCAAGGAAGCAGCGCAGCTCCAAACGAGGTGCTGCTAATCTGCTTCTGCGTGACTGCTGTCACTCTGCGCATCGGGTAGACGTGTTCGCAGTTGTTGCATCGTCTCACGTGCAATAAAGAAACATCGACTTTTCTATGCGCTTTCGCACCGCTCTTTTCCCTTCGGCGCCGTTTCATCACCGTCAGAGTTCGTCGTCGTTGCCGAAGTTCGTTGTCTCGTGCGATCAGTCGGACGTGAAGTCTCGCCCCCCCCCCCCCCCTCCCCCCCTCAAGCCGGCCGTTCTTTCTCTCTGACCTCCAGCGGTGCATGAGTGTGACGCCTGCACACGTGGCCGTTGCTACAGCGCCCCCCCGCCCCCCGCCTCCTCCGCAGATGTTGTGGACACCGTGACGAGAGTTGGCTTGTAAGCAACGCTTGCTGTGGATCGTCCTTTTTTTCTTCTTTCCGTTCCGCTCGCCACCCGTTCACTGCCTGACTTAATAGCAGTCCTATAGGCGCCGAGTTGTGTTCGTGTGCCTGCGCGTCAACGACCGGCCCAATCTAATAGTATTCCCGAACACTTCGTGGTTACATCTCACGTGATCGCAGGACGCATCTCTAAACCTTCACGTGCTACCGTGATCGCGCACGTCGTGGTCTCTTTGAAGGTGGCATTGCGCAGGTCTTCCTTGACGCGCCTCGCCGGCTTGCCTTTGTACATGTGTAATACCGAGTGCGCAGCGGATCCAGATGAAGAACAGAGGAGAGGAGGAAAGATTGGCGCAGCAGTGTTGTTGGGGAGGGAGGTATTCGCAAGCCTGTTGCGTGCCGGACGCATGGGTGTCAACTGTGTTTTTTTTTTCCCCGGCATTGCCTGCTCACTGAATACACCATTCGGTCTGAAACGTTGTTGTGGGCGACCTGGCATAGGGGTGAATTCGATGCCGCGCAGAATTGACCGCGTTCATCAGGTAGTTTCGTTTGTTCACATAGACGCAATGGTGTCGGCGTGATCTCGTTAGCCCTTCTTCAACGCTCACACTTGTTCGTCGAGCTGGGAGGAACATATATTATTGTGATGTTAGAATTTCTACCCTTATCTGTAAAGTACCGCATATCCACTAGGAAGCTTGACGGTCGCATTGCTTCAAGGTGCTGCTGCGACAGCTCAGTGGCTCCGGCGTCGAGCTGCTGAGTTTGAGGTCGCGGGTTCGATCCCCGCCGCAGCGGCCTTATTCCAATGGAGGAGGAACGCAGTAATGCTCCCTCGTTTAGCGTACGTTGGGTGCAGGTTGAGTAACCATATGTTGTCAAAACTAATCAGGAGTTCCCACTACGGTGTGCCCAATATTGAGATCATTGCTTTAGCACATAAAACACAGCAATATAGTTCCTTCTTTTTTTTGCTGCGCTTCTTTATATTATGCAAACCACTGTCGCGCAGATGGAAAACAGCGCGGGCTTCTTCGGTTCTCTCGCTTATCAGTGATATCCATTCTATGCTTTCAAGCGCCATCGAGACATGCGCGTATTGACAGCCAAACGTTGCTGAAAGTTTCGGCGCAGTGATTGCAGGCGACACGGTCACCATCAATTCCACAGCTCCAAGCGTCTAGCAACAGGGAGAACGCAAGTGAACAAAACACAAATGTTTATAGCAGTGGGGGTAATTCAGAGCACGGTTCTCGAGGTATTATAGGGAGCTTTAGAATTGGGGACTCTGGGTCCCCAAGCCGCCTTGCGTAGGCTGCTCTTGGGTTTAGAGGAGCAGCAGAGTTTGAGAATTTGGTCAAACGCAGACAGCGTTGGGCCGAGCGCTCAGGACGCCGCAGTAGGGAAAATATAAACGCACTTGAAAGCAAAAAAAGGAAGAAAAGCTTTTCTTACAAGTGAAAGCAAACAGAGTGCTTTTTGAGCAGAAAGGGCAAGCACTAACATGTAATAAACGTAATTACTGTCTTAGTACTGTGAGCTGAGTATGCTGTTTTAAGACACAAGATGGATTGGGGACCCACGCTAGTTTTCGATTTTTGGGTCTTGGGCTAACGCAAACGCAACAACCCAAGACTGGCTTGAAGTCTACACATGCTCACTTGCGGCTCGCAATTTTCTTGCGTCCCCAAGACGCTTGGGTCCCCAATTCTAAAACTCTAATAACACTCCGCACCTGAACAGAACATACTCGAAATACGGACATCAGAAGATAGACAAGGGGTAAGACCCACTTAAAGCTGCCTCAAGCTTTTTCTCCAGATAAAACATTGATTGATTGATTGATTGATTGATTGATTGATTGATTGATTGATTGATTGATTGATTGATTGATTGAGTTATTGTGTCCGAGTGTCTGCACATCGATTACGTGGCTCCTTAATAACGAATGCCTTGCTTCAAAAGCAAAATGCATTAACTTATACGATCGGAGAGGGGTCAGACTTCTTGCAAGACCTAACGAGCCTCAGAGTGAAGTTACACGTGTGGAAAGACTGCGACCTTTGGCATCCTCTCTACGTTGCGTCTCGCATCGTCGCGTTGCTGCTTTCGCAGTTCGGCTTCTTCGGCTCGTTTTTCGACGGTCAGCTGCGGCTTCGCGCGCTCGTATAGCGGGGTCAGACTCGCTCCAACGACGTTTCCCTTCGACTTTACGTTGCATCCTCTCAGCAGGGGAAAGCAGCTCTCGCGCTTAAACACCTTGCTCCTCCCGCTTCGCACGTGGGACCTTGTTTAAATCAATCAATCAATCAATCAATCAATCAATCAATCAATCAATCAATCAATCAATCAATCAATCAATCAATCAATCAATCAATCAATCAATCAATCAATCAATCGATCGATCGATCGATCAAAAAGTGAGCTTTATTTAAACAAGTCAAGGAATGCGTACAAAAATAGTTGGACCAATAGCTTATGTGGCTAGTAGTTGGTCCAATACACAAAAGTACATATATAGGTTAAGAGGAAGCTTTACCTCGGGCCCAACTCCGACGTGGCCTATTCAAATACATGTAAAACGCAAAAACGTTTTTCTGAGATAACCCCTGGACCGATTTTAATGAAGTTTGTTGCATTTGAGAGAGAAAGTTAAATTCTAGTGACTGTTGGAAGCGGAATTTTGATTTAGAGCTTGAATTTTGTTAAAAAGATTTTCAAAAATTCAGGAGCTTGAAAATAATAGAAGCACGAAGTTTACAAACTGATAGCTCTGCATCAAAAACAGATATCGCGATTCTGTAAACGGCATCCATTAGACCATTCAAAGCGGACAAATTTTATGTGTTATTTTACATCTTACGTGAATTTGTTACGTTATTTACGAAGGTTTTGCAAAAGTTGTAATAACACATTGACATATTTTTAAGGTTCATGTGTGACATATCAATTTTGTCCGCTTTAGATGTGCTATCAGCTACAATTTACAGAATTGCCATATCATTTGTCGTTGCTGGGTTACGGAGTTGTAAGCTTGATAGTTTCGTTTTCTGAAAATTTGAGATTTTCCCCAATTTTTTATAAAAAAATGACAACCTAAATCGAAAATTCGAAACCAACAGTCACTAGATTTTAAGTTTTTCTTTTAAATGCAGCAAACCCCGTCAAATTTGGTGCAGTGGTTGCCGAGAAAAACGAATTCTCATTTTACATGTATTTAGATAGGAGCACCCGAGCTAAAGCTCCCTCTTAACCAAATATATATCTGCTCAATGAGTAAGAACATTATTTACATGAACAAGTACTTTTTTTTAAGGAAGAGCTATTACGTTTGGCTAGACAAGGAGAAGCGTTTACATACAAGATCAAAATTTCTGGTTACCTTTATTTCCACAGGCACAGTGTTCCAAGTTATAGCGCCAAAGAACTCTAATAACCGTTCACCGTATACATTGCTGCAATAAGGAAGGTTTAAGTTAAAGTTAGTTGCTTACCTGGTGTTTGCACGTGGGAAGTTAAATATGGTGTTGGGCAAGGGAAAGTTGGTGTTGGGTATTTTGTGAACTGAACACGTGATCTTATAATTTCTTAACGCCGTCAAAGAAAGAATACGAAGGTCAAACAGAACGCTACTTGGGTGATAAACAGAGGAAAATGTTATGATTCTTAGGGCGCGTTTTTGCAACTGCACTATAGCTGTTAAGTAAGTTTTATATGTTAGGCCCCATATTTCACAACCATAGCTCATGTGGGTACGAAACAACAAAAAGTATATGCAACGAAGCAAAGCACGGGGAAAATATTGCCGAGCACGGGCCAGTGTGTAACAGTTGAAAGAGAGTTTTCTTCAGACAGCGCTAATTTGTTTTCTCCAGTGCAAGTGACTGTCTAAAGTAACACCTCAATATTTAAATGAATCAGCACAATCGAGAGTTCGCTTCGCTAGAGTCAAAGTGAACTCACTGTAGTCTAGTATTTTCCTGTTAGTGAAATATTATATAATTAGTTTTATCAGTATTTAGGGCTAACCTATTTTCTGATAACCATTTAGCTACTTTTAGCAGTTCACCACATATAGTGTCTTGTAATGACGAGAGGGAGTCCCCTGAGTAAACTTAGACGGTGTCGTCAGCGTACATCAAAACTTTTGACAGGTTAAGTGCGCCCGGTAAACCGTTTATGTATAATGGAAACAGAATAGGGCCTAAAACCGAGCCTTGCGGTACACCGCATACGATATCGGTGAAAGCAGAATGATGTTTGTTAATTACCACTTTTTGCCACGAGGATGCTCACGTTTGGTGAGCGTCCTAGGCCGTAGCGTACTTTCGAAGGGGGGGGGGTATGCAATGCTTTATTGATGATTCGTAAGCTCGTTTTTAGCTTGTTCTTTATTGAAACACATGCTGTGTGTTGTATGGGTGATTTCAATGAATGTATGCACTGTTCGCTTCACTTTGCTGAGCGCTTGTGGCCTCTGCCTTAAGAGGGTATGGAGCCATTGCATTTTTTGCTTGCTTACGGGGGTGTGAGCCATTGTAACGAGTCATTTAAGGCTTTCGCCTTAATAAATGACATCCTTTGACCCAAAGACGGCCCAGGGCCATTATTGTTTTTCAAGTCAGTTCTTACTACCGCCTGGTATATTACAAACGTGAAAATCCCATTTTTTGTTGGTAGCATCGTCATTTAAGTGATGAAAGTAACCGTCGATCCCTCGTATTTCTGGTGGTAAAAACATTCGTTGGCTGAACACTGAGACGTAAGTGTGGTAGGCTGCCATGTTGATGCTTTATACATGCTGGATTTCAATTTCAACGCGCGGCCGTTCCAAATAAACGCACTGGAGTATTTCGCACAGCTGTTTTTCGTAATTTATTATTATTATTATTATTATTATTATTATTATTATTATTCCCCGCAGGGGCGTCTGCGTCAGCAGGCGTTTGGTGTGTTGCGACACCACGTACCCGAGCACACGAGGGTTGGACCCTCCCGCGTGTAGCCGTGCGCGGCTTAGCCGTGTCCGGGGAAAGGGGGATCCTGGGGGTTGAGCCGATTCCGGGTGTTTGGACCTTTAAGGCCCCCCGGCGGAGGCAACACACCTCTTTGGCCTCTGCTTCACGTAGACGGCACCCCCGGACTGACCCACCCGGGGGAAATCGGTAGTTGCCTTTTCCTGTCTCTCTCTCCCTACAACCTTCGTCTTTCCCTTACTTTCCACCTTTCCTGTCTTCTTCTGGCTTCTTTTCATTCCGATTTTTCCAGGCAGCAAGGGTTAACCTTGTGTGAATAGCCAACCTTGGTTATTTCATATTTGGTTATAGTGGTAATGTACAGCTGGCGTTTGCAGGCAGTGTTTCACAGGTCCTGCAGCGTCCCCTTGTAGGACTCCATGGTGGGTGGCTGGCGTTACTGCCGAAATATCACATATATTTATGGATAGCTCCTTTCCTCAACTCCCTGATCGCCCTCAGAAAAGAGGGCGCACCGATGAAGTCTTTCAGTTTTTCGGACGCCAAGTCCACAACTTCCCACGTTTCCATGTAGTTCACTCGGAAACACCAGGCAAACCAGTACGCACCATTTCACCTTTCATTGTATCAAAGACCCTGACTGATGTTTTTGGAGCCGGTTATAAGGCGACCAGGATGGCAAGCGGTGATCTCCTCCTGGAGCTCCGCGATAAGAAGCAATACGAGAAACTGCCCAAGCTAGTGTCATTTGGGGATCACCAACTAACAGTAACCCCGCACCGTACTATGAACACCACCCGCGGCGTTGTGTCGGACGATGACTTGCTCGAGCTCACTGAGGCTGAACTCTTGGGGGGCTTCAGTGAACAGAATGTAATCAATGTCAAAAGAATTAAGATGAGACGAGATGGCAAAGAAATCCAAACCAAGCACTTGATAATCACCTTCGGATCAAGTGTCCTGCCCGAATCAATCGAGGCAGGGTATATCAAGCTCCGTGTTAGGCCATATGTGCCAAATCCGCTCAGATGTTTCAAATGCCAACGTTTCGGCCACAGTTCGCAGAGCTGCCGAGGCCGTCAAACCTGTGCAAAGTGCAGCGCCCATGAACATACTTCTGAAGCTTGCAAGAACACTCTCTATTGTGTAAATTGTGAAGGGGAGCACGCCGCGTACTCGCGTGCGTGCCCATCCTGGAAAAAAGAAAAGGAAATTGTAGCAGTTAAAGTAAAGGAAAATATAAGTTTCAAGGAGGCACGCAGGCGGGTATCGTACCTGCCCAAGAAAACCTTTGCCGAAGTGGCGCGTCAGGGGGCAGCGCCACAACGGCCTCCGGCAACTGTCCGACCCACAGGCAGTGAGTCGGCAGTTACGCCATCTGCCCCCGCGGCGGTTGCAGCTAGCGCTGCTCCGTCGACCCAGAATGAGGGACCATCGACCCCGAAGGTGGCCGCCGCCGAGGCTGTCCCAACCTCCCCGGCCCCTTCCAGCGCTGGCAACAGCCGGCGCAGCCAAATCCCGCAGGGTGCCCCATCGACCTCTGGGCTGGTGGGCGCAGGGGTCTTGCCCTCCAAGGCAGGACTCTCTCTTGTAATTTCTCGCTCGCAAGAGCACGTGTCCGGCGCCTCACAAGAGGCAATGGACACTACACCCATCCTCAAGGCGCACCAAGCGCCTAAGGAGCGGCGAGGCTCCCTCGAACGCTCCAAAAAGAACAAAACCCCTATTACAGGGCCTCGAAAGGGTTCTGTAATCTAAGGCATCCCGTCCGTTTCCGTAAACACAGCACCAATTTATTTTAAATATGGATACACAAATCATTCAATGGAACATTAGAGGTCTCCTTACAAACCTTGATGATTTGCAAGAACTCATCCACAAACATAATCCAAAAGTGCTGTGTTTACAGGAAACACATTTAAAATCCAGACACGCAAACTTTCTCCGTACGTATGTTACGTTTCGCAAAGATCGCGATGATGCCGTCGCATCATCGGGTGGTGTTGCGATTCTCACTCATAAAAGTATAGCATGTCAACCTTTACAGCTTCGAACGCCCCTTGAAGCAGTGGCGGTGCGAGTTGTTCTGCTAAACAAACTCATCACTATTTGCTCGCTTTATATACCCCCACATTACAAATTAACTAAACATGAATTTCAGTCCTTTATAGATGAACTGCCAGAACCCTATGTTGTTCTTGGCGACTTCAATGCGCACAGCTCCCTGTGGGGCGACTCTCGTATAGATGCGCGAGGTCGTCTTGTTGAACAGTTCCTTTTTTCTTGTGGTGCGTGCCTTTTGAATAAGAAGGAACCCACCTATTACTCTCTAGCAAACCGATCCTTTTCGTCAATAGATCTTAGTATAGTCTCCCCGTCTCTACTGCTTGAACTCGAATGGGAAGTTGCCAACAATCCTTACGGCAGCGACCACTTCCCTATACTGCTTAGATCACCTAAAGAAAACGAATATCCACCACACGCTCCTAGGTGGAAGATTGAGACGGCTGATTGGGAGAAATTTCGATCTCTTACTAGTATCTCATGGGCTGACATGTCTTCGTTAGAAATTGATGCTGCAGTGGAGTTTTTCACAGCCTTCATAATAGATGCCGCATCTAAATGCATATCACAAGTAAATGGCCTCTCGTGCAAACGGCGCGTCCCGTGGTGGACCGACGATTGTAGGATCGCACGTAAAAAACAAAACAAAGCGTGGGGGTTGCTACGCGCCTCCCCCACTGCGGAGAATTTCATCAATTTTAAGAAAGTAAAATCACAAGGCAGGCGAACCCGCCGACAGGCCAGAAGAGACAGTTGGCAGAAGTTTTTAACGGGTATAAACACGTATACAGATGAGGCCAAAGTCTGGAACAGGGTAAATAGCATAAGAGGGCGACAAACATACTCCCTCCCTTTGGTAAACACACAAGGCGATACACTGCAAGACCAGGCTGATGCTCTCGGTGAACACTTCGAGCGCGTGTCTAGCTCCACTCAGTATTCGGCGAACTTTCTTAAACGTAAAGCAATAGAAGAACTTAAGCCACTGAATCGGAAATCCGTCCCAAACGATCCTTATAATCGTCCTTTTACGATTGCCGAACTTAAAACCTCCTTGTCAGTATGTCGGAGCTCTGCACCGGGCCCCGATAGAATCATGTATGATATGCTTAAACACCTGCAATCCGACGCACAAATCACGCTACTTACACTTTTCAATGCTATCTGGGCTGCTGGTTATCTCCCATCGAAGTGGAAGGAGGCTATTGTGATCCCTATATTGAAGCATGGTAAAGACACTTCATTGCTCACTAGCTACCGTCCCATAGCGCTTACAAGCTGCCTCTGTAAGCTTTTCGAAAAAATGATCAATCGCCGTCTGATACATCTCCTAGAGTCTAGTAAAATGCTTGACCCATTTCAATGCGGTTTTAGGGAAGGGCGATCTACAACCGACCATCTCGTGCGCATCGAAGCGAGCATTCGCGATGCCTTCGTACACAAACAATCTTTCTTATCTGTATTTCTGGATATGGAAAAAGCGTACGACACAACCTGGCGGTACGGTATCCTGCGCGACCTTTCGGTGCTGGGCATCCGCGGTAATATGTTAACTATCATAGAGAGCTACCTAGCGAACCGTACATTTCGGGTTAAAATAGGTCCTGCACTGTCGCGTACATTTATACAGGAAACTGGGGTACCCCAGGGTGGAGTACTAAGCTGCACGCTCTTTCTCGTAAAGATGAACACGCTTCGGGCATCATTACCACCAGCTATTTTTTATTCCGTCTACGTAGACGATATACAAATAGGTTTCAAATCCTGCAATCTCACAGTCTGCGAGAAACAGGTACAGCAGGCCCTAAACAAGGTGTCCATGTGGGCAGATCAAAATGGATTTAAAATCAACCCCCACAAAAGTTCCTGTGTTCTCTTCACAAGAAAGAGAGGCCTGGTCCCAGACCCTTGTGTAGAACTGGGCGGACAACAAATTCCTTTTAACAAAGAGCACAAATTTCTAGGTGTTATACTTGACTCCAAGCTTACATTCATTTCACACATAAAATGTCTAAAAACAAAATGTCTAAAAACAATGAACCTACTTAAAACCTTATCCCACACTTCATGGGGTAGTGACAGGAGGTGCCTGTTGAATCTTTACAAGAGCCTAGTTAGATCACGGTTAGATTACGGTGCCGTAGTATATCACTCTGCTGCACCTAGTGCGCTAAAAATTTTAGACCCCGTTCATCATCTGGGTATCCGCCTCGCCACTGGCGCATTTAGAACAAGCCCTGTTGAAAGTCTATATGCAGAGTCAGACGAATGGTCACTACATTTTCAGAGAACGTACATAAGCTTTACCTATTTTCTCAATGTGCGCTCCAATAAAGAACACCCGTGTTTCAAAACTGTTAATGACTTAACCTGTCAAACACTTTTTAATAATAAACCCTCCATGAGACTTCCTTTCTCACTGCGTGCAAGAGAACTTAGCACGGAAATGGATGTCCCTGTTCTTGAACATCGCCTAATGCCTCCAACTAAGCTATTACCGCCCTGGGAGTGGCAGGTGATAGACTGTGACGTATCCTTTGCAGAGGTCACAAAACACGCACCTGATATCGAAATCGCTATGCATTTCCGCGAACTTCAATCGAAGTACAACTGCTCTGAATTCTATACAGACGCGTCTAAATCACATGCTGGTGTATCTTATGCTGCTGTTGGTCCCTCTCTTTCTATATCTGACTTACTGAACCCGCAAACAATTATCTTCACTGCAGAAGCTTATGCAGTACTGTCTGCAGTAAGACATATACAGAAATTAAAACTCGACAGAGCAATTGTATACACAGACTCGCTAAGTCTCGTAAAGGCGTTAATTTCATTACAAAAGCCTAAAAATCCTGTATTCATTGAACTTTACTCCCTCTTATGCAGTATTTACATATCACATATACATATAGTAATATGCTGGGTACCTGGCCATAGAGGTATCGAGGGTAATGTACTGGCTGATAGAATGGCCACATCACTCACATCACTAAACACTTCTTCTGCAGCTGCTGTCCCGGTCACAGATCTGAGGCCTTTCTTGCGTAAGAAACTGCGACAACACTGGCAACGCATGTGGAACGCAGAAATAAACAATAAACTGCACATTATAAAGCCACAGCTAGGTTTTTGGCCCTCGCCATCAAAATCACGGCGAACAGATGTCCTATTCTGCCGCCTCAGAATAGGACACACATTTGGTACACACAATTTTCTCCTTACTGGAAATGAACCGCCAACCTGTGGTCGATGTGGTGAGAGGCTGACCGTCCTCCACGTCCTCTTGGAGTGTCGCGAAGCCGAACCTGAAAGAAAGAAGCATTTTCCTCTAGCATATCGTTATTGCATACCTCTTCACCCAGCTATGTTTCTTGGCAAAGAACCATTTTTCAACACCAAAGTAGTCCTCAATTTTTTAAATGAGGTTGTCCTACATGTTATGAGCCCAATAAATTCGTAGCGCATCCTCTCTCCAGAGGATGCCGCTGTGATAGTTGTTTTATATAGCACATGCCTCCAGGCCCTTGTGTCTCAAGGGCTCTAACGAGGCCATGATGCTCTAGTTAATTTTAGAAACCTATGCATTTCTTTATATCATATCATTATTTTGCAATGCACCTTAATGCACATAGTACACGTCATTTGTCATCGCCATAATTTTATTACACGTACATTTTACGCACTTTACAGTGACTATATTTTAGGCCCCTTTACAGCCACGTCACCTCAACTTCACAGAATTCATAACTCCACTGCGAAATCACTAACACTTGCATGGCGCTCTTTGGCCATACCTGGCCCTTGCGCCACTAAATACCACACATTCATTCATTATTATTATTATTATTATTATTATTATTATTACAATACCCTCAATGCCCATTGGGCGTTATGGAGGAGAAAAAAGGAAACACACGCTGTATATAATATTCAGAACGTGGGAACGGTTGCCTCGATGTCAGCGCTGATTTAGAGAGCACCGTGAACGCGTAACGTTTCCTGCAAGGTATGATTCCTCCGCTCGCTGTAGGCTATGTGATCTGGCGCTTATTGTAAGTGCGGGAAGCTTACGCAGACGGTGCGCCCCATAAGAGACTTCGAAAAGCAAAACATCTTCGAAACAGAGACCAAGCTGCGGCCACAGCGATTGAAAAATGTTGTACGTTGCACAGCTGTTACAATTGCAGCTCAAGTTGGATTCACACTTACGGGCCACCGAATGGCGGCGTTGCAGAATATGCTAGCGACACAAATTCGTTACGGCTCAGCAGCGTCACGTTCGTCTCCGGACTCAATCGGTAATCCTGTCCGTCGAGTAAATCCAACGTTAGCTGCCTCGCATGTCAGTCGAACCATCAAAGGCGATGTTGCAGGCTAGGGGAACGTGGATGGCGGCATCATGGAGGCCAAATTGAAGACAGCAGAAGTTTCGCGAGTTCGGCTCAATACCTGCTTTGTTCTCATTTCGTATTTCACAGCAGTTACTCTAAAGGGGGGTATTCGTAGGGGTATACGGAGTCGCAATTGGCCTCATGGCCACACGAACCAGCCCGCGTGGGCCAGAGAAAGATCGAGATTACAAAATTCACCGACAGTGGGCGGACAAGCGGAGCCTCAACCTCGAGTCTAGAGAGCAGCACACGTTTCGCATCATGGGGTTGAACGTTCCATGAGTGAAAGCGTTGGTTCAAGTTTTCAGACTTCGACAAGGACACTTGTCTTCTTCAGAGCGAACACACGCGAAGAACGTGTCTGACGCGGACAAGTTCTCCCAGGGTACGTCAGGGCGAAGGTACGGCGAGGACGTACCTGACGAAGGCAAGTTCCTTTGTCGAAACGTTGGCTCCAGGCAGGCTTCTCTTGTTCGGCCACGCTTTGTCACCTTCAAGACTTCTGTGAACTGTTGGTCCAGCTCATGCAGGTTCACCTTGGCAGAAATGGCACAAAACAAGACGACAAATAATAGCAGAGGACAGGGCAGGTCGTCTTGTTTTGTGTCATCAAGCTGAACCTGTACCAACGGGGTCAACGAGTCCTACTCTACGTCACCATAGTACAGCAGTCCCGTAAAAAAATATCATACAGTGTGCTGTTAGTGCGCAGGCGCAAAGGTCTACATAGTGACGCAATGAGGAGATAGAGAGAGAGAAAGAGAAAAGGGGAAGAGGAGTTTAAATATATCTGGAGAAGTTAGCCTTGTCAAAGGCCTGGCGTAATGCTACCCCAGGTGAGATGATGAGGGATGAAAGAAAGGGAGTGAGAGGGAAATCAAAGCACACCCACACGATAAGATATGCATTAACACAGAACGTATTTGCAACATTTTATTTAGGCCTGTATCCCAAAAGAGTACTGTGAGCACTGTAGCAGGACGCAGTTGAAACTGCGGACGTTAACAGGGTTCGACAACCTTTCGCAGCGTAAGTCACAGGTCGTGTAGCACGATTAAAGCGTTCCTCAAAACAGCCCTTGTGGTTGTACAGCAACGACAAATTTCAAATTTAATTACATCTAAGTCCTCATTAACACCAGCCCACTCGACGAGAGACATCCAGGTTGGTACAGTGTGAAAGGGGTCATGTAATCGGTAGTCAAGCGACGATTACTGCAGAAGAGTAACTTCATATTTCGCTCAGTAAGCTTACTGTTGATGTTTCTGCTGCGTTTCTATATGATTTTAGCTGAAAGTTCGACAGAATACCGTCTGGTCAGGTAAAATCATTTGTGGAAGCCCGTAACTGACCACCTCCACCACCACCACCAAAAATCCGCGTGTTGATAAAATTGCATAAACAGGCCTGGAGTGTGGCCTGATCCCGGTGAGCAGAAACGGCAACGCACTCCCTCACCAGAGTAGGTTTATCCACCCTGGTGAAGTACTTGGCCACAACCTCTTATATGAACACAACAATCAAACTGACCATAGTCAGAACAACATGACCTTTCAAGATCCGGGCGGATCTCGAACGTACGGGAACGTGCAGTACAAGGGATGCGTGCGGATATCGAAACATCACTTTGTATGTATTGACGATGCTCAGGGATCTGCTTCTTTTCTAACAACTGCATAATTTTAGTGCAGAAATGATGGCAGGAGACGATCTTGAATCCAACTCGCAAAATTTCTATTCATATTGGGCTACACTTTAGAGCTTCCATACGTGATTCTCGGAGTCGTCTGCTCCGCGACCACCCAGTGCCCGAAACAGCCCTAGCACATCGTTCGTGCCTGCCGAACCCTTCCTCCCTGCTTGTTCACTACCAGCCTGCGCCAGTGTAGGACGGTAGCCGCCGATCGGTCGACATCTGTCGCTGGCGCGCTGTCGATTACAGTATTCGGGACGCGCCGTATGATGAAAGACATCCCTCCACTCATCTTCTCGGAAGAAGAGGGCCGACCGCACCGTGCGTGCGTAAGTTTCTTTCGCGTCTCGTTCGGTTCTCTCAGTCATATACAAGCTGGCGTTCTTTCTTTAGCCGAAAACCTTGCACTTCTGCTTCTTTGCTGCTCCTACCACGCTGCCATGGCGCGGATTTGTAGTAGGCCGATGCGACGTGTGTGTGCCCGTTCGGAATGGGGCAGTCGCTGTTCGAGCACGTTCCAGACGGGGCGTCGATCGTGTCAGCGATGATCGGGTAGGCGCGGCTACGCGGAGAATGGACCGGCCTCTCTCTTCCCCCTTCTCGTCCGTTCTTTAATATATGTCATCTTGTTCTCGCCTACATCCGAAGCGCCGTTACCCCCTTCGGCCGTCGCTCAAACTTGCGAGCAGACGTGCTAGAATCCGCATCTTTTGTACTCCAGTTCGGCAGACGCTCGTGCCGGCACTAAGTGGACGTCTCGTCGGCGTAGACGGAACGTGAAAGTCTTGGCAGGTTGCGTTCTTTGTCCGCGCCGCCTCGTCGTTTTGTCGACGTTGGCGCGGCGTGGATCGCTCGGAACGAGAGGCGGCAGCGAGTCGTGTGTTCGCATTCGAAAAAGTCCCACTCAAGGGATAGAATTGCAGAAGACAGGATTCGGCGTTGTGGGGTCGTCTGTTCAACCGTGACCACCCGGGTTCTTGCTGGCGAAACGCGTGCTCTTCTTTTTGTTTTGCAGACTGCATCACTGGGTCTTCGAAAACCCGCCGCGGGGTAGCTCAGTGGCTATACAGGGTGTTTCAGCGAACACTTGCAAAAATCTTTAAAAGTTGCCTGTGGCAGATACCACAATTCTAGCTCATGAGCTGGTCTACTCGAAGCGGTGGACAATACTTGCGCAAAAAATTGAGATGCAAAATTGACTAACTAAAGTTTATAACTAATTGCATTAGGGCCCATATTGCAATTCACAAATTATAGCCGTGGAGTTCGCAAGGCGGATCCACTTGCAAGTAATTTTCAAGATAGGACCAAAGCTTTTATGTATATATTCCCGAACTTTGCGGAGAAATGCATTGGCGTTCCAGTTAATTTGTTAACAAAACGTCGTTTCATGCAATGAAGCACTCAAGTAACTGGAACGCCTATTAGTATTACTTTCTTTAAACCCTTGCCCCGCCCGATTCACGCGCTCGATCCCCCAAAAGTAGGTTGCGCCAGGTCATTGAACAACAACAACATCAACAACAGCAGCAATAACAACATTCTGGTAACTTATGCAGCTTTCTGATTCGCGAACCCTTTATCAATTATGCCATAACTTGTTTTAGGAACGCTGCTACTCTTGAGTCGCTACCCTTCTGTTTTTTAAGCGTAAACTAGTGCCAGTATTCATACATTCTTTTCTATGAGTACATGTTTTGCCTTTTATTTAATAATGAAGTAAAAGAATTGTCAGTCACTTAATTATTCTTACGTAATCTGAATGCTAATACACTAAAATGCACCGTATTACACCTTAATTCACTTTGGTCCACCTTAAGTCACCCTACTCTAGCTTGTTCTAACTTTAGTCCACATTACTGTAATTCAGCTTAATTCACTTTATTCCACCTTAAGTCCCACTTCTCCACCTTGAGTAACATTACTATAACTTGTTCTAACTTTAATTCACATTACTTAACTGTAATTCACCGTAATTCACTGTAATTCATTCTAATCTGCATGAATTACCCATAATTGCGACGAATTAACTAACGTTGTTGTGCCATTTACCGTTGATACGATCTCGACCGGGTGAGGTGGGTCTTCACCGCAAGAATCGGGATACGACGAGGAAGGCGGGCATCCTGATGATGAAAAAATAAAATAGAAAATAATGTATTCACTTCATTGGTACATGGCTGTGACACTTCGAGTTTCGAGTGGTTCTGATCTAATACGGGGGCCGGGACGGCCTTAAATAACCCCTCTTTCCCTCGTTGACGGCGTCCACTGGCCAATCACAAACGCCGAATCGTTGACCCCTCTTTCGCCCCTCACTGATCGTCAGTGTGCTGCTCGAGGTGTTCATGTCCTCAGTGAGCTGCTCGTGGTGCTCATGCTTTCAACGAACTACCCGTGTATGTGGTACACCTGTCTCCAACGTGTCACAATAGGAGGCAACCAACGACAGTCGATGCTTTCCTCCGAAATTTCTCGACGTGGACCCTTTCACCAGTAACTGATCGACCGTCTCGCCGTAACTGGTCACCGCGAGACGGTCAGGAGCTCGACGTTCCTGTCTTGAAGAGAAGTGAATGATGAGGCATGAACATCAACCGTGACAGCTGCGTGTTGCTGGTGGGGGCATCCCTCCGTCGCCAGATGTGGATGTCGATGGCTTCTTGGAAAACTTAGGTTGATCATAACTCTATCTTCTGTATTGCTACCGAAGTCATACAAGACTCTTTTGACATCACCTTCTCCCCATTGGCTGCGCCCTCACGTGCCCAACTACGCACGCACTATGCACATCTTTAGTCAATCAGAACCGCGCGGGGCCGCTGTGGCGCCCGGGAAGCGTGCTCGTCTCACAACCCGGAGTCCCAAGTTCGATTCCCACTCGGAATGAAATCTGTCGAAATTTCTCATCGAAGGCCTTGATTTACTTTAGCACGAACCTCCCTGAGAAAAGTGACGTCTATCCGAACATTTTTTGACGTGTTTTTACTCTTTTCGCCTTCGGAATTTTTTTCCAGCCATCGCTTCATGAAGCCGGATATCATGCCTTCGCGTTAAAATGAGCAGCCGTCGTCGTCATACTGCGATAGTATTTTCATCTGTCGACATGTGTGCTGTTCGTACGCTCGCTCTTACACTTTCTCTCTCTGTCTCTCTCTCTCGTGTGCTTAAGATGTGCATTCAAATAAAAGCATCGAAGCCCTCTTCGTGCAGAAACTGCAATGGCAGCATGGAGAGAACTTATCGCCCATGAGTTCACGCCTAGATAAGTTCTTAATATTCTTTCTTACCTTTTTCTTATATGTTTTCCCCTTACCTTCCCCGCCACAAGCACTCGTAAAAGTGCTTCTTATACATAACCACAAAGGATAATAGCCCGATTTCTTCCTGCAGAGTATCTGATGAAAATATACAGAGCCTCTTCACATATACAGCAGCAAATACATTCAGCCTGCAGGCATATTCTTGACAGAATATAGTTGTCGTAGGAGGAACTCTAGAACTCGTGGCCAAAAAAAGTACCGAAAAAGTGGGCAGTCCGTGCATTCGTAGACTTCCTACTAAAAAAAAGACTAAAATGTCAGGAAATTATTAAAAAGTCTATCATAATTTATAACGTATCGGTCCTTGTTTGACCTATATCAACGTATAGTGTATCGACGTTAGCGACAGCTGCGCCTTCATAGAGCCCAAGATTCCAGAGATGTGTTCTTATTTGCATGTTGATTGTTCATTGCATGTTCCTATATTGTGGCGTAGGTTGTATTGCGGTGATCTGTCTGTCTCCTTTTTTCCCTCTTTTCTTTCTTTAACACTTTTGGGGGCAGGGGGGAAAGGGGAGGCGGAATCACGAACTTGTGGCTTATGTGTCGAGACGTGTGAACTATTCGTGCAAGCTCGTTCTCGGGTGCCTTCTGTGTCGCTATGGCTTTGTTCTTGCCAGTGCATTCCTTTTCTTATAGCACGTCGGAGCAGGGGAACAGCCGGTGCCCCAACGAGCAGCCAATATCCCCTTACATAGCCTACGTATAATGAAAAAAGGAAAAACGAAAAATACATCGCGGATCAAGCACAACCTAGCCAAACATCGTACTTTGCCAAACTTTATTTTCATCTAAAAAAAAGCAACGAAGAAATAAGAAATACAGGAACATTCGCGCCGATAGAATGCGGATGTTATATGTGCAGACAAGAAGCAGCGCTATTCCCCCCCCGTATAGATTCCCCCATCGCTCGCGTATACAGCTGCCGAGTCCGGAACGCGTAATCCGTGGTCACGGGTCATCGACGCCCTTTGTGGCCGAAAGCGGAAGAGCCAGAAGAAGCCCGAGGCGAGATCCCCCCGCTGTGTCCACACGTATACACTCGATACAAATGCTTTCTCCATATAAAGCATGCGGATCAGGGTGATGAAGCAAGCCTGACCAGGAGTACGGATCCGACTCTTATCGATCATTTTTCTCCGCACTTCCTGGAACTCCCAGAACAAAAAAAACCTTCGCTGTGTAGGTCGCGGTGCGTGCCCTTGCCTCATTTTGCCGGAGATGAATAGGAGTTTCCGTGTGTTGAATGAAGATGAGGTACAGAGGATGCACAAAAGACGCGTTTCGCTCGAGCCGTTAGCAAAGCAGACGAGATTTGTTTGGAAAAAAAAAAAAAGAAATCGTTACGTGGTTTTGTTGACGGGGGAGTAAATGTTCGAAGAAACTAAGTAGGATTGAAGAGAATGACCGTGCTGAGTTCGGGCGTACGCGGATAACCGTGCTGTCTTGCTTTCCCCGTTCCACGAAGTGGAAATCGGAGTTGCTTACAAAAAAATTCGGACTGGCTCAGCAGCTCCTAGTGACTGCGCTAAGCAACGCCAATTCTGAGTGCGCCGTCACGTGACCCATACACTGACCCAATAGTAATATACGGTCGACATAATGTTTACGCAATCACTGCTCAAGATCCGTCTTCGCTTGAAACGCCACTCGACACTGCTCGGCAACTGTTGCCACTTTGTTCGGACCGCTGCAAGGGGGCAACATTAACCAATAAGTGGCGGTTCGAGTTATCGGTGACATGGCGAAGTTTGTACCACTTCGGTCGGTCTGATGCGCGTTCACATACAACCTTTCCAATGATGTATTCAGCTCGACAAAGCAGGGATTTCGTTCGGGGACTCTTCGGTTTGAACAAGGGCATACGATAATTAATTAATTAATTAATTAATTAATTAATTAATTAATTAATTAATTAATTGATTGATTGATTGATTGATTGATTGATTGATGTAGCAAAGCAACACAGGTGCTATGAGAGATGCCGTATAGTTGAGGGCTCCGGATAAATTTTGAGCACCTTAGGTTTTATTTAACCTTTTCTTATCCCTCAAAAGGAAAGTGTACAACAGCTGTGTGTTACCAGTACTCACATATGGGGCAGAAACCTGGAGGCTTACGAAAAGGGTTCTGCTGAAATTGAGAACGACGCAACGAGCTATGGAAAGAAGAATGATGGGTGTAACGTTAAGGGATAAGAAAAGAGCAGATTGGGTGAGGCAACAAACGCGGGTAAACGACATCTTAGTTGAAATCAAGAAAAAGAAATGGGCATGGGCCGGACATGTAATGAGGAGGGAAGATAACCGATGGTCACTAAGAGCTACGGACTGGATTCCAAGAGAAGGGAAGCGTAGCAGGGGGCGGCAGAAAGTTAGGTGGGCAGATGACATTAAGACGTTTGCAGGGACAACATGGCCACAATTAGTACATGACCGGGGCAGTTGGAGAAGTATGGGAGAGGCCTTTGCCCTGCAGTGGGCGTAACTAGGCTGATGATGATGATGATGAATGCTAAGTACACGAGCGTTTTTGCATTTCTCCCCCATCGAAATGCGACCGCCGCCGTCGCAGCGGTGAACGCACCCGCGACCTCGCGCTACGCAAAAAAAGGTCCTAGCCACCGAGCTATAACACAGCGGGCGAGGGCATAATGTGCGTTTACGCATTGTAAATCTCGGAAGCTACGTAACTGGCTAACGCAGTTCTTGATTTTCACGGCGTCACTTCATCGTGTCGCTAAATTTTTTTCAGGTTTAATTTCCAAAGCGAATCACCACAGATTATTATAAACATTCTTTTTAACTTTTACATGTTTAGCGCACGAAAAGGGACGAGAGACAGAGGTATGACACGGACACAGTGCTTTTTATATAGTGGGCGCCACTAAAAGGAAAACCTATAGTGACTGAGAGAAATGGCAACGGGCCCGACGGTTGCAACGATACGATGACGATACGATGACGACACGACGACGACGACGACGACGACGACGACGACGACATGGTGGCTCAAGCTGCTGTTACAGCAATAAAATGGTGGCCTATAGTTGATTTTGGCTAAGACAAAAAATTGTCGTTGGGGGAAAAAAGTAAGATAGTCATTTTGTCCTCCCTTACTTCAGAAGTAAGGGAGGACTTCTACTTAAATTGAGGACGACGCAACGAGCTATGGAAAGAAGAATGATTGGTATAACGTTAAGGGATAAGAAAAGAGCAGATTGGGTGAGGGAACAAACGCGAGTTAATGATATCTTAGTTGAAATCAAGAAAAAGAAATGGGCATGGGCAGGACCCGTAATGAGGAGGGAAGATAACCGATGGTCATTAAGAGTTACGGAATGGATTCCAAGGGAAGGAAAGCGTAGCAGGGGGCTGCAGAAAGTTAGGTGGGCGGATGAGATTAAGAAGTTTGCAGGGACAACATGGTCACAATTAGTACATGACCGGGGTAGTTGGAGAAATATGGGAGAGGCCTTTGCCCTGCAGTGGGCATAACCAGGCTGATGATGATGATGATGATGACTTCAGAAGTGGCATAATCTGGGCCAGTTGGATTATTTTCATTGGTTGGAGCGAACTTTGTTTTGAGCATTGCGTCCAGGTGTGTCCGTCAGTCTCTGCGTTCTGTTCGTTTGCGTTGCATAAAAAAATTACAGTAATTTTAGTATGTTTGCGTGGTTTGAATGTGAAAGCATTACGACTTCTCTAAATAATTGGTTGCGTCCATGATACGTGACGTCATACATTTTCACGTGTCGTTCATAACTTAAACTTCATCCACCTTGCTCTAGTTTGTACAAACCTTAATCCACTTTATTCCACCTTCATTCACTTTACTTCACCTTTGTTCGCTTTGCTCCACTCTAGATCACCTTAATTCACATCAATTCAAATGAATTGCCCATAATTACTACTAGTTAATGTTGTTATACCATTTACTATATTCTGCATTACTGCTGACGTCATACAAGACGCATACCACCTGCCGTGGTTGCTCAGTGACTATGGTGTTGGGCTGCTGAGCACGAGGTCGCGGGATCGAATCCCGGCCATGGCGGCTGCATTTCGATGGGGGCGAAATGCGAAAACACCCGTGTACTTAGATTTAGGCGCACGTTATAGAACCCCAGGTGGTAGAAATTTCCGGAGTCCTCCACTACGGCGTGCCTCATAATCAAAAAGTGGTTTTGGCACGTTAAACCCCATAATTTAATTTTTAAGACGCATACCGTTTACTATCTTCTGTATTACTTCTGAAGTCATGCAAGATGCTGATGACGTAATTGATGATGATGATGTATGGTACCTTCGCTTGATCACGCCGGATTTTCTGCCTCACGGGACATATAATGCTTTCGCACTAATAAAGAAAACGCTTTTATCAAGGCTTTTGTATGAATCTGGCCAAGATCGTTCGAGTTGGCCTCTTGCTCCGAGATTTGTCTGTCGTGATGATGTAAATGCTATAGCCGGCCAGGCTAAGCCAGTGTCGAAACGGACTGCATAAACCAGCCCGAGTACACGGTATAAGTTGACTCGAGCCTGGTTCACTTTCGCCGCGAATGGCGGGCGTGTCGGATCAATGGCTCGCAGGCTGCAGAGATGAATGTCGAACGCGTTGTGTTACCTCTAACCCCGAGGCTTGCTGTCGCAGCAATATCGACCCGTCAGGACCAGTTCGTGCTGACACGTTGACACAGTTGCCTGAACTCTCGGTCTGCATATTCTACTAGCGTTTCCTTTTTCTTCCTTCCTTGCACTTCCATCTTGGAACGTGGCTTCTTAAGCGGTCAGCAATCGAGGAACTGAAATCTATGTTTGTTGTCTTTTTCGCTGACGCGGACTGGATGGATGGATCTTATGAGCATCCCTGTTGAAATGGGGTGGCACGAGCCCCGTTGTTTTTACCTTTGTATTGGGTTTATTATTCTGCTTAGAGATGCGCGGCTCGTTTGACTAAATCGTGAGATCTTGGAAGAAATTTACATACCCCGACGGATATGTTCGCGGCATGGGAGGCAACTAGTAGGGAAGTTATATTGTGAAAGGTGTTAGTATTTCACAGCACGCGAGCGAAGCTCAACAGCCGTTGGACGTGCCAATCACCGTGTCGTTCACCTCCGTACAAGCCGTGCGATTAAAAAAAGAAAAAAAGAAATCGAAAATCGACGCGCAGAGGCTAAGTACCTACTGTCAGTGCTTCTCAGTGCCCGACTTGACAAAACTCGTTCTCAGGTTCATTTTCCCTGGTTCCGAACAAGGGCCTTCAGCGATGAAAGCATCTCTCTTATTTTTTATTTCTTTTCCCCCTCTGTCCAGCAGTGCCGCTTTAGCTGGCCGCTCTTTCCGCGAACGGAAGCTTGGGCGCATGCGCTGATCCGTGACGGACGGGCATCCGTCTCAAGTCGAACGCGCAGTCGTCTTGCGCAGCCGAAGCCGAAGCCGCGCAGCCGGCCGCCGAGGCGAGAGGCACGCCGGTTCCCGCGGTGTTTGCACTATACTCCGCTGCACGATGATTTCGTAATTGCGTTGGTTCCGGTTTTCTTTGTTTATTTATTTTTAAACTGCGCGAGCCCGGTTGCGTCATGCGATCTCTCCGCGGCTCTGTTCGAAACGTTCCCGGAATACGCCGCGGTCTGTTTCCAGGATGTTTTAAGATCGATGGGTGCTATAGTAGTCGATACCAAGACAGCACGCGTCGTATAGCGTTGTCGGAGCTCTTCGTCACGTGAACGGGCTTCAGCTGCATTGTTGGCAAAACTTTGCCCGCTGCGTATATTCCACGCGTCTCGAGTCGATTTCGTTTTCGATAAAGGTTCGATGCGCACACTTGTCAGACAGCTGTCATTCCGGTTTGAGCGTTTATATTCGTCTATATGTATATTTCTTTGCCGCACTACCATTTGGACAGGCTTCAACATGCTAAAGCAGCGGTAGCTTTGCGCATGCGTCTATTGTTCCAGTCCGCTCTCGCGCAGAGGTAAGCGGCATATACCGCTTCCCCATCGAATCTTAGTTTGAATATGTGGTCTTGGCCTTTTGCCCGAGAGTTGGTGGTAACCTATTCAGAAAGTAGTTAACGTACGAAGTGCGATATGCGCATGCGCGAGTTGCGGATATCATTGCTACTATTTGGTGTGGGTCAGGGGCGCACGATACACCTCTGTATTTCTGTCACACTGCGTATTTTGGCGGCTGAGTGGAACCACCCGTATTAGCTTTCATTTGGCACCACATGTGTTTCCTGTGTGTTCTTTTTTTCAAAAGACTCCACGCCACTTTTTTCTTTCTTCCCTCTCTCTTCTTTTTCTTCTTTTCTTTTTTAGTTCTTGGGGTGCACGAGCCATAACCACGAATTGATCTTGAGGTCCACCGTAGTGGACTACTGCGGATCGACTTTGGTCACCTACATCCTATTCTTTTTCGTGGACTTCAATCTAAGAACGCGAGCGTCTTTGTGTTTCGCCCCCACCGAAATGCGGCCGACGGGATCGAACCCGCGACCTCCAGTCGAGCAGCGCAACGCCATAGTCGCTGGGTTACCGCGGCAGGTTGCAAGCCACATTGCGAGTGACAAGACGTGTTATCAGCTCTGTCGCACAGCTTCTGCGATCACTCTTGATTACGATGGAACTCAGCAGAGGGAAGCACTTGAGGCGACGCTAAAGTAGTTTCCCTCTTTCTCTCTCCCTTTCCCAGTTTAGGGTATGGCAAATCAGTGACCAATCTACTCAACCTTCCTGCTCTTCCTCCCTGTGTTTTGTCCCTGATATAACAGATATGGGCCATGGACTCTGAATGTGGTTGGTGTAGAAAGCCGACACTTCCGTTGAAAACCATGTTTCGGAAAACAAGAAAAAAAAAAAAAAAACAGGAAGATACCTCGCAACGAGTATAGGCTCAGTTCCTCAACGAAATGCACGGTTTTCGCTGTCTTCTCGCGTTGCGTCACAGCTTAGAAAAGCCCGGACCACGTCTTGTGTCAGCAACCCGATGAAAAGATCGAGCCGACCGTGTTCCGCATGCGCGCGATATTGTGACGTGGACACTTCTGACGTAACACTGCACGGAGCGGCCAGAAGCCGTGCGCAATCGACGACAGCGTGCGGCCAACGGCTGCTATCGACTATTACACCACTCCCTGTACGCGTGCCGTACTCGAGGCACGCACTCGTTCAAGCAACGGTGAGCTTCGTCTTTCTTTTTTTTTTCGCCTTAATTAGTAACTCGTCGCGTTAGCTTAGTGACTTTGCATGGCGTTGTTCTGCTGCGTTAAGAGGTCAGCAGGTTAGAGGGCTGAAATACAAAGACCCCCGCTTACCGTGTGCGTTAAGGAACCGCAGGTGATCAAAAAAGTTAACCGAACAATGGCGTGCCTCCTAATGAGATGGTAGTTCTGGCACGTTAATCCCCGCAATTTAGCTTTTTCTTTCTTTCGTCTTAGCAATGTGACTTAGCAAAGAGGCTCGCCTAGCAAAGTGCTAGCTTGCCGTCGTACTATCCCCCTCTCCTTATACATCTTCTGAGGGTGAGTCCCAGGAATTTGCACATTACGCGTCGCAGATAAGAGCGCATGCAGGCTGGCATGCGCATACGCTTTCCGTTTCGTGGTCTGTCGCGTTGTCGGCAGAGCGACGGGACCACAGGGTAGAGCTACTTTTTTTCTTTGCTGCGATTTTTGTTTGTTTTACTTTCTTCGGTGCGTTCCTCCGCGCCTCTCAGAATTTCTTGCGGAGCCTCAAACGCGCGCTCCCGAGCGCGTATAGGCAGCAGCAGGGAGCGCTGGTGACAGTTCGTCCGTATTTGCCCGTCGTTCTTTTTTTTTTCTTAGATTTTCTTTTAGATTACTTTATAGCGACTTTCTCGAGGCGAGATCAGTACATGCGAGAGAGGGAGATAAGCGCTTTAAATCATCGCTGTCGTCGGGCAGTCGCCGACACGCTTTTTCCCAAGCTCACAGTCGCGCTCATTGATGGCGCAGCACTCCGCGATGCGAATTCACTAAAAAAAAAAAAAAAAAAAGACAGTTGCGTGTGCGTGGAAGTATATAGGACCCGCTGCACAGTAAATCGAGGGCGCCACGTCGGTCGGATACTTCAGCAGTGCGCGAATGTGTGCGTGCGTGTGGTTTGACCTGTGCGGTCGACCTCCTGCAGCATCGGGGAGCTCCCGTGGAGCCCGCCGGGAAAAAAAAAACAAAAACGAAAAGGAAAGCAAAATCGCTCTTCGCGTGAGACCGGAAGTCAGGGCGGCGCGGGCCCGTCTTCCTCAACGCACGCTTCAGCAGTCATCGCAGCCCGGCCCGGCGCTCCTGTTGACAGGAGCAGGCACATGTTGACGGGCATTCCGGCGTGGGCGCAGGCGAAGCGGGAGAGCGCGGCCAGCGAGCCGTGCGCAAATTTGGACTGTACGCGGTTTGAGGGAAAGTTGCTGTGGCCTGATCGAGAAAGAAGAGGCTGCGCGGAATCCCCGTGAACGAAAAAAATAATTCAATTAAAGTATACTCCGTTGTTTAATTAGCGCGCCAACGCAACGATATGGTTAAGAGGCGCGCCGCGCTGTGAGGAACTGCGGACTAATTTTGACCACCTGGGGTTCTTTGACGCGCATCAAAATGACACGCGTGCTCAACCACGGGCACACGGGCGTCTTCGCATTCATTTTGCTCCCCATCAAAATGCGGCCGCCGCGGTCGGGGTCGAACTCGCTACGCGGAGCTCGGAAGCACGAAGCTGTAGCCACTGAGGCACCGTGGCAGGTCTTTGTGAACAAACGCTTAGCTCTAATGAGCTAGTCAATTATTGGTCCGATATATGAACCATTACACTAAAAAGTGTGTGGTTTAATGTCCCCAAACTGCATAGCGCTGTTTAGGAGTGACGGCGCAGTGGTTGGCTCCAGATTGATATTGACCACCTGGGATTATTTTTACGGGCCCCTAAGTCGGTAGTACGCGACCACATTTCGCTCCCATGCAAATGCGGCCGCCGCATACGGGAACCGAACTAGCGACCTCAGAAGCAGAACGCCATACCTGCTGAGTCACCGCGTTGGGTGAACGGGTTGATCGATTGATTGAGCCATGGACAAAAGAAAAGAAAAAAAAAGGGGGGGGGGGGAGGGGAGGAAAGTCTGATCCCAGCATATGTGTGAATGGGTGGTAAGCGAAACTTTCTTTGATCTTTGCCGAAACGTGGCTTCGCTTAATTCTGTGCAGTTCAGCGCTCCCCACTCAAGGCCACGCGCTGGTCCCATTTCGTTCAACTTCAATTCTTTCTCCACGCTCGGCTGCTTGTGTTGCTAGCTTCTTCTTCACTTCTCTGTTGCGAACTCCGCTTCTTGCTTGTGTATTCGGCCACCTTATCCCCATTGGTACATACCATGCATCCTAGGGCATTGGACACATACACTGCTTTGGACACATACAGTGTGTCCAAAGCTGTCTATTCGGCACAGACCCAGTGGGCCAAGTCGCATATGCGGTTAGGGCAGCAGCCAGCGCCCGCTAAGTGGGGTCAAGTGACAAAAAATGCTTCACTTTAAAAGGAACAACGAGCGAGCGAGCGAACAAACGAACGAATGAATGAATGAGTCCAAGGGTTTTTACTTACACAGTGAATTGTCCGTTGAATCGATCGCGCCCTGCCCATCGATGACGACACGCCTGGAGGGTGTTAATATGCGCTCGTCATATACAGTTGTGTCGATTGCAGGACGGAGGCCTCTACCAGCGACCTCCAACCACTCCCGTTTGCGTCAGCTGACTCCGCTCCAGTATGCCAGCAAATTTCCTAGTCTCGTCACGATGACTATGAGCGTACACCGCCTTTCACTATCCGTTGTCAGCCATGTTGTTACTCTAACAGAACACTACCATGCATTCCATGTTACACATGTTACACATGTTACACATGTTACACTACCATGTTACACATTCCATGCATTACATCAGCTGCGCAACTGGATCACGTGATGATAGCCGACATACGAGCCATCTGCAGAATTTCGACACTGGCATATGTCGCCACTGTTGAGTGCGGAGCCCTTTGTTTCGATACACATTTTACAACCTTCCATGCTGTTGGAGCGTGAAGTCTTCCTCGAAACTTCTCGGGCCACCGCGCGCGCGCGCGCACGTTGGCTTCGTGCCCTCTAGGGACGAGGGGTGCTTGTATTCGCTCTAAGGGCCTCTAAAGTACCGAAAGGAAAAGGGGGCATTGTTTCTCGTCATCCACATCTTCCGAGCGCAAAATTACGGCAGGAAACCCGCCGCCCATGCTAAAGCCAACGTGTCCCTGCACCGTGGGGGTATGGAAACTTTTGATAGTCGTCTGTGCATTTCGCCTTATTGTGAGGCGGGGATAGCTCCTCCGCTTTTAACGCAGCATCGCTTATAATGAAGTCAGTTTTACCTCACCCCGATGACCCACGTTCCTAGAAATATTCTGTGGTTTTACTCGACAAAACCACAGACTAACGGCTCCAGATTAATTTAGTCCACTTCGGGGTTCTTTAATGTGCATCCGACGCGCGGCACTCGAGCGTTTTCTTTTGTTTTCTTTTTTTGCATTTCACGTTTCCGCACTTGTCCGTGCGTCCGCGGCGTTATGGTTTCAGTATCGGGCTCCTGTGCTAGAGGCGCTGTGTTGGAATCTTGTCGTCGGACAATTTTCATAATGTTTATTTAATGAATTATAACGCAGTACCTTCTTGAAAGTTATTAGTTTGCAAGGGCTCGAAGCCGCTTTAAAGCCAGAAGGGCGAAGTTTAGGCAAATCCATGTAGTAACTATCATTCTCATGCTGGCTGCAGCGCCCTGCTTGCAGCACGCGTAGGCACTAGCGCTGCAGTTTCCTCTAGTAATTGTACGAAGCTCTATACATTAAAGAACCCTAAATTAAAGAGAGACAGAGAGGCAATACTTGACGTCGAAGCGTCGTCATTGCCATCGTCAACCACAATGCAGAGTGATTAACTTAACGAATGCCAAAAGTGTTTAAACTTGTGGCCAGGTAATTGAAGTAGTAATTAAATATAGAAATATAGTTTTTTAACCCGGAAGAACAACGCCATTTTTTATTTTTTTACTGTGTGCTGAGATACCAGATTCTTGATACACTGAAGGGGCGTGCTTGCTGTTTAGCTATGGTAAATGACCAGACCACATATGGGACACGCGCCACGACTTATGACTGGCTCATGATATTATTGTTTATGTGACATTAATCAATCTACTGTTTTGATCTGTATTGTCGTATTTTATCCCGTTATTTCGCACAAATAAACCTTTAGTTGATAGAGATCGCTCATCGTGTTCTTTCCTTAGTCATCATCCATTAGCGCATGGCATGCTCACAATGGATCATTTACTGGCACGAAAAGCGATTCGTGCACTAGTACACTACTTGAAGTGCACTGGCTTAAGATACCGTTCGTAGTATCCCTGTGCATCCTCCCACACGTACTCAGTGCTCACTCTCTCACTCTTTTTCTCTTTCTGTTCCACTTTCCCTCACACCCAGTGTAGGGTAGCAAACCTGGTGCTCGTCTAGTTGACCTCCCTGCCTTTCTTGTCCTTGCTATCTCTCTCTCTCTCTCTCTCTCTCTCTCTCTCTCCAGCTTTTCCGATTCGCCGTGCGCCAACGAATATATATATCTCTCAGCCTTGAACCCTACACTCCCAGAGGTCACCGTGATTCTGAGACGCGCTTTCTCGCCTTGGAGGGCCACTCGCTTCAACACGCAAGCAAAAAGCTGTGTCGGTATACACGGTAGGTATGCTTTTCGCGTCGCTCAAATGGTCGTTCGAGGGGCATTTCATTTTTCCCCCTACGCGAGGCGTCGTCCAAGTTTGGGGCGAAATCTGTCGGCGTAACGGAGCTAATGTCCCCACCATTCGCCACGCGCTGGATGCGAACGTTTACTCACCACCTCGCCACCCTTTCATATCGCGCGGAGCCTTCGAAACTGTCGCCCATCGAAGCACTTACCTGCGCGTCCCGGAGTACGTTATAATGCGTCGTGGACGTCACGATATACTGAGAAGTTGGGCGTAGCGATCTTATACAAGCTTCGTCTGTGCGCACTTCTTCAACAGCGAAGCCGCCAGCTTTAAAGGAGCACCAAAAGAGGAAGAAAAAAAAATAGGTTGAGCTGTCTAGTTAACTATCATTCTGCAACCCCAATATTACTTCACTTTTTTAATTATACTTGTTATTGTTTGTTCTTACAATTGCTACCGTTTGTCGCGTTTGTCCGACCATTGTGCGAATTCGTGAGTTGTGCGAAAGGAAACACAGGGAGTTCTTTTTCTTCCCGAAATTCGACGTATCCCTATAGGGACTACAGTACTGACGGGGGAGGACGCCCTATGCTCCGTTTGTCCCTAGACGAGCTGATTTGGGTGCAGCGGATGAACACTCCGGAATAAGCCTGCGCTCTCTCTTCGACTTTCGTGGCGCCGGTATAGTGTGCACATAACTTGTAGCCATGCAGTGAAACACTGAGACGTTTAGGTCGCACACAAGGCAATTCAATGCTAGTATGATGTGGCGGTGTAATGGCTCGAGATACAAACCCTAGGCACGCACGAACTCTTAAAGGTTATTCATTTGCGCATTGGAAGTATAGTGCCAAAAGCCTTTGGGATGGAAAGCGTTTTATCGACGCTTGGCTTTTCCTTGCAGAAGAATGCAATTTGTTCAGCGCATACTAACACTGGTACCTCATTGCCCGGGACATTGCACGCTAGTGGCGAGAGCGCGTTCGAGCCCTTGAGCGCCGTACACAATTACCTTTGTCCGACACCGTGTTTCAATATTTGGGAGAGCAGAAGCGTGCAACAGGTATTCTGGCAGTAAAAAAATTTCTGTTTTTCCGGTTCTTCAATGCGCACGGCTTTACATTCAAAGTTGTCGCAGAACTTTTTTTTTTTTCACATTTATATAGGGTCTACCAGTCTTGAACCTATGAGACGCGATGAAATTTTTCGACCAGTGAGTACTGAATGGTTCGCGTTGGCGCATATTAATGTGCGTCAGCGAGTCTCGCTGTTTCTCCTTTTTTTTCGGGATATCCCTCATCCAATATCACGAGCCTTCTCGCAGGCTAACCTGGTTCACGTCCTCCAGAATGGGTGGTGTCTTAAGACTTCTTTTCTAGACCTTGTTTATGGGGATTCACGCGTGAGGTTTACTTTTCAATTGCTTTCCCGACTGTTCGTTTCTTCTAAAGATTATTTGTTCACTGTGTAGCGAAAAAAATTACAAATAATTATTATTGATGATGATCCCGCCGCCGTTTTATCGATCAATATACATCAGATTACCAGGACATGATGTGCTTGCAAGAGTGCGCAAAATGCCAGTTCCTCTTTCTAGAATTTTTTTTTTTTTTTTACATATTGCACACTGAAACCTTGCCAGTTAGAACATGGCTTCGCAAGAAGAATATTTTAATTTCATCAATTAAGTGTTACCTTTGTAACGTGCCTGAATATATTGAGCACTTAATTATAGACTACAACGGTGCCATTCTGGGATGTCCTCCATAGAAATTTGCAGAAATATCTTGATCTAAATTCTCACAGCATTCGATATTTTTCTTGTTCTCTGTAATGACGTAAACCACTAAATGCGTTTTTTTTTTTTTTTGAGTGGCCTGCATAGCGTATGGAAAACTCGTATGCAAAACCGAAATGTGAAAAGGGTAATTTCCGCAAGAGCGCATTTCTCTCAGATTATTCTGCACTTGAATAACATTAGCGATCAAAATTATTGTCAGCCGCATTGGCATACACTTCTGTTTAGGTGTTTAACTTCTTCTTTCGAGCGTTTGTTGTGATGGATGGTGTTGCTTTGTATGACGTTTTCTTTGTACGAACTGCTCGTTGTCCTGCCATCGGTTATTAACTTATAATATTGTGAACAATACAAACGATATTTCTTTCATTGTAATAAACATCGCGTAAGAAAAAAAATTCGTGGCGTCGCGCTAAAGCATTGGGTACGTGTTGATAGGTCCTCAGTTCGAATGGCGTGTTCGATACACATTTCTTCTTGCAGTAGCAATTATATGGACACTCCAGGCAAATTTTTGCCATCGTCGCCGGCCTCGGCGCGAGGTTCCGTACAAAGCCTAAGATCGCGGACGCGCGCCGCATGCAGACGGTGCGAGGGAAAGCATGAGAGCGTGAGCCAACAAGGAGGGTGGCTTGTTGCAGCGGCCACGAAAGCTCGCCCTAACTCTCAAAAGCTCGTCGTAACTTTATTGATTTTGACGGTGTCAGTTCTGTCTCACTTAATTTCTTTATCGGTGAACACATACTGTACACCACTTTCTAAAGCAGCCAGAAACTGACCTCTGCAACTGCGCCACCACGTCCCAAAGGCATTAAATTAACATCTGTGACGTCACTCTCACTTGCCTGTGCCAGAGTTCAGCACACACACACAACAAACACGCACACACACACGCACGCTCTCACGCATGCACGCACCATCCCCTGTGGGAATGTGTCCGGGTCCTGAAGGACTGCTTCGGCACATAAACCTCAGACAGGCTCATTCTCTCGACGATTGGCTCTATAGCTGTCACGAGGGAAGCTTGCCAAGATTGCACGTAACGCGCGTGCCAGGCGTTTCAAACACCGACTTTGGCACGAGGGAATCATGCGTGCAGTGGCGGCCTAATGGTAAAAGCATCGAGTTGCTATGCCGGAAGAACACGTTCGATCCGACCGTACGTCGGTCATGCATTTCTTTGTAGCATTATAGGCAGACTGCGCCCACTTTGGAGGCACCTAATCTGAAACCTCGAGGTGTGCTGAGCCAAGGCGATTGGTTGAGCGTACGCGCTATTGCATCGGAGTGTGCCCAAAATCTCAAGATATGCGAGGTATAGAAACGTCATTTTGCGAAACGACAGTGTGCAAGGTGACATGAAACGGCACTCTCATCTTTAATACCTCTCGTTCTATTCATTTCTGCGTTGTGTTGTCGTGGTCGTTCCGTCGTAGTAATTCCAGCGTCGTCACGCCTTTGTCGTGACGCCGTCGCTGACCCACATTCGTCGTCGTCATTCAAGCGTCGTCACACCTTTGTCGTCGTGCCATAGTCATCAGGCCGTCGTCATCGTATCATTGTCCCCGCTGCTGGCAACAGTCGTGCACAATTGGCCGGTGCCAAGACATAACGCAAACAAGCACCGGATACAGTGCGAATCGAGGCAGCCCGTGTCGGTACACGTGACTGCGGACGTCACTTCCAGCACCAACACGCCGTCGTTTTTTGTGTGTGCCATTGTCGTTATTTTTATCGCCATCGTGCCGTTGTAATCACTCCCGTCGTTGTCGCGTCGTCGCCATCCTTCCATCGTGTTCACTCTGCCGACGTCACTGCGTTGTCGTATCGTCGTCATCTCGTCACACCGCCGTCATCGAGCCGTCATCGAGCCGTCATCGAGCCATCATCGAGCCATCATCGAACCGTATACCATTGTCGCAGAGTCGCCGTCGTGCCGTTGTCCTCATTCTGACGTACGGATGTCACTGTCGTCGTTCCATTGTCGTCCCGCGGTCGTCGTCATTCCTGCATGGTCAGACCATTGCAATCGTTTTGACAGTGTCACTTCACTGTCGTCGTACGGTCGTCGTCGTATACCATCGGCATCATTCCAGAATCGACCGTCACGCTGTCGTCGCTCCACCGTCGTCACCTCAAAGTATTTATTGCAACATTACAAGGCAAATACAATGTTGAGGATGGCAGGTAAAAAGCCTTCTGGAGGCTTGACCGGTCCTGCATCCTATGCAGTTGGCAGAGCAGTGGTAACAAAACACAAACATGGATAAGAGAGGCCCGTAAACGAAGCAGTGTAATGTTTCCAAATCAGTTTTAAGAGATAAGTGATATCGAAAAAATGAAGAAAGAATATGTTACATTTTCTGTAACAACACGTAAGTGTATAAGAGCGTAGGAAAGCATCAAATTCTGGAGGGTTCATGCTTCAATTACCAATGTCGATTTCTTATAGAGAATTTAATAACCACGATAAATTATTTTCAAGCATCTGTTTGCTATAGTTTGTCCTAGGTCGTACAACATTCCGTATTTCTGTGCAGTGGTTGGTGTAGGCAGGTACATTGCGAGGCAGGTTGGTGATTTCCACTAGCGTAACATGATACGGTTCTTTATACTTTACTGGCACCCATATAGACACTCCCGTGAGCGTCTATATGGGTACCAGTCAGGAATTTATGTTATGCGGTGCCTATTGAGAAGAGGTGCGGTGTGTTCAGTGTAAGTTGCGGTGGACTCAGTGTACGACTTCGGCGCCGTGGTCCCATGACCTTCATGCCGTCATCTTCACATCATCGCCCTCATTCCGCCGTCGTCGTTCGTTCATCACCACGCATGTCGCGCATGATCGCCCACCCCAACTCTATCTCGAGTGAGGCGCGTACAGTGAAAAGTGTCCAGTTGGGTCGCGTGGCCCTTGCTTGCAAAAGGTCGCCAAGCAGGATCGGCGTTCTCTACAAGCATTCATCGAAGTTGCGCTTAAACCGACTCCCACAGCGCGTGGCGAGACCCGTAGATTTCAAAACGAAGATTTCTTTGTGAGACCCTCTGGGACTTTTTTGTGCCGTTGCTGTTAAGTGCGTGCTGTCATGCCGAATAGCTCACACTAAATGTGAATTACTTGCCCGGTGGTGGGATCGAAACTGGGTCTTCCAGCATAGCAACCCGTTCCTCTAATCATTAGGGTGCAACAGCTTTTTCCCGTTTTTTTTTTCTTTTGTTAATCTAAACTCTTTGACTTCTTACACTCTCAAATGCTCATCAGATGGCAAACGCAAAGAATGACGTTAAACGAATGACATCATGTATAGCGTATATGTACATTACGTGCGCTCTCCCCACTGGTGAGACGTTGTCACATAAGATTTCTTTTTTTTTCTTTAGAGCAGCCTTGAGGCTCAATCCTGTGTAGCCACTCGGGAACACATTGCAGTCGTTTCTGTAACTCAGTAAATCACGCCGCACGTTCCCGAAAGTAAGTGCGCTCTGGCTTTGCACCCAGTTCGTTATGGTATAGCCCGCCATTCCGGAGCTGCCACAAACAGTGGAGGCCCGGTAAGCATAATTAAATCGTAGGAAAACCCATCATCACTTCTTAATTGTGAAATACCCGGTGCCACGTGGATCTATTGGAAGTTACTTTTTTTTTCATTGTTCTTTGATGGACGTGCCAGAAATAGTCCTCTGCCAACAGTGAATGAAGGCGTGCTCAACATCTTCCGGTTTCTTGCGACTACAGTGAGATATATACCCCCAAAGTAAGAAGGAAAACCGCGTTCGCACGTATTCACGTATGTCGTGCCGACGCCGACTAGCTCTTTGAGATTATTTGCCGCGTGTTCTTCCCTCCCTCTACTTTCTTTCCTTTCTTCCCTTAAACCCCTTTCCCCGCGTAGGGTAGCAAACCAGACGTGCGTCTGGTTGAACTCCCTACCTTTCCTTCCTTCCTTTTACTCATCCTCCTCCTCCTCCTTGCCGCGTGTGTCACATCGCGCGGCACGGGTGGACACACCAGCGTCCTTCAACGCCAAGGACGCAGGACTGAAATGGGCAAACTTATAGCACTCGATTTAACCGGTTCACCAAAGCTTCGTTTAACATAGATTCCAAAAAATGTGCATTGGACCTTCATAATCCTTTTTTTTTTTCTTTTTCCCACCAAGTGTACTACACAGACACTTCACATATCTCACTTTGCATAAGAAAATATTCGCTATTCGATTCGATATCCACGGGTCCTTTTTTTTCCCTCGAATATTATCGTATTTCTTTCTTTTCTGTAGTTGCACTGTTAACTTGTAGTGCACAACTCGTAATTACGAAATGAAGAAGAAGAAAAAGCAAGGAAGAGAGGAGGAAACGAGGCGAACGAGAATTTCCTATATAGTGTATTTTGTTAATTAGAAGCTGTGTAATTAACATGATTGCGCATCTTTCCTCTTCCTTTTGTCTTTTGTGTGTGTCATCACTCAGTTTCTTGGTTATATTTTGCTCTTTTCATATTTTGTTTCTCTGCTCTGTACTCCGCGTTATATTTTTTTTACATAACTTCTAATCCATGGGTCCCTGTGCAGTCTCTGACTTTGGGACCCTTGTCTGTACACCATTTCACGTAACAAATTGTTGTGAATGAATAATAAACTGAAACTGAACTGAAACTCAACTGAGAGCGGTGGACCGAGTTACAAAAAATAAAAGGGGGAGAGAAGGGGAGTTGGGGAGAGAAAGAAACGGTCGTACGAGCCTCTCGTGCGGTGTGGCCGAGCTTCGCCACAAAACTGCAGGGAGGAACGAGCTCCGTCGGCGCTTGAAGCTTTCCCACGCCCCCGCGCTTGGCGAGGTCCCGCGCGCGGGTCGGCGGCGGAATAATCGGCCACCTCTGCGATGCACGAACGACCGCAAACGGCGCTCTTGCAAGGACCGTCCCTCACTCCCCCCTCCCCCCAGTATATGCCTCTCCTTCTCCCCGTCGGCGCATTTTCATTACAAATTTTCAACGTCCCGACCCCTCGCCGGTGCCCGGTCGGCCGCCGCGTTTATTATGCTCTTGGATTATCGCGCCGGTTGCATTGAACGCAGAGTGGGAGAGCGGGGGGGGGGGGGGGGGGGGTTGAATAGAAGCGCATTCTCGGGTACAGCACGGGGTGGTTGTGTTTGCTCGCCGACCGGTCCCCGCAACGTCGAAAGAGTTGATGTTCGGGTTCAAGGGTGTGCCCTCTCTGGACGTTAAAAGGCAGACAATTGCCCGTGAATAAGAAAGACATAAAGAGGAGAGGGAAAAAAAAATACATATATGTGCAGAAAACCACCGCGGGCAATTGTCAGAGTTAAGCGAATCTTGTACTGTTTTGTACCGTACTGCGCTAGTCTCTGCGTTATTTTCTTGTGAAGAATTGAAGCGTTAAACGTAAGCTGTAACTTCATAAATCGCATCCATCCGCTTGAGGTGCTCTAGCAGATGCAGTTTGCAGAACTGCTATGTCTGTTTTTTTTTTTTTTTTGTTTCAGTGCGGAGTTGCGGATCTGTGAACTTTGTACTTGAATATGCATTTTTTACCCTTGCCAATTTCCGGCAAATTTAGTAATATTACAAGGTCCTAAATCAAAATTCTGCTTGCTATTGCTGCTAGAATTGAACTTTCTCGATTTCGACAAGTTTCGTTTAAATCTGTCCAGCGGTTGCCTCACAAAAGCACTTCTGCTTTGCGCATGTATTTCGAGTATGGGAATCCCAGTTGGCAACGACATAAAGCTTCCTCTTTCAAGTACTGAGTGACGTATTCTGCGACGATCACTTTCGGCGATAGTATCGCCTCTGCCGTTAGTCGCGCGCTGATTGGCTGGTTGAGCAAATTCGGATGAGCTTATTGACTGGTCGACGAGCACTGCGTCACGCTAAGGCGACGGTATACCTCCCAAATGATCCCACGTCCCCTGTAATCCCGTAATAACGGAATGGGCCACAGATGCGTCTGCTCTACGCAGCCCATCTTGTAAGGTGTACAGCTGCACTTTAATCGTACCCCTATTTAGGTGTGTACTTAGAGCACGTGTACTTTTGAGTGTACTTACCGCGTCCTTCTGAGTTGCGTAGGGTAGAGGTGTACAGGGCGGAAGCCTCTGATTTGAAGCATGCTACGAAATGCATCTCGGCTGTGACAACATCAAACCGCCGTGAATAATACATCTACAGTATAAGTCGTTTATTTGTCCTCTTTTATTCCATTTATCGGGCTCCACGCTTGGTATTAGAGGGCCAAAATTCATAACCCTTGTTATTATTATTCTTTTCCTCCTTGACCTATACTATACACTGCTCTATAGACAAGCAAACATATTTTTGCAGTGTTGGGGATGACGAGGATGTACGCGTTGCCCTTTTTTTTGGACACTGTTCAGCGCTTGTGATCGTGCTGTGTTCCCACACGTAAACGTTTGTGGTTGCGACATTTAGACGACCACAAAACTTAGCAGGAAAGAAGCAGCACAGAATGTCTACGGGGCACGGCATCTGCGGAAAAAGCTGCATTCCGCTCTATCCTGAGCTCACTGCTTCGAATTCAATGTTTCCACGTATAGTAAGTTGCCTTTGCGACCTAATCGGTAATCGTCTAAGTTAGAAGGAATCGTCGCGATTTATTTTCGCTGAGCAGAAACTCACATTTGCCTTGAAACCCGCATGCGGTTAGCTTTTGTGGCCTACTGTGCAATTTTAAGACTCTACAAACTGAAGCAGCACGAGACGAAGTTGTGGCGGCGGCGCCGCTACATTCCGTGTGGGCATAGGAAATTCCGCAGATGCACTTAAGACTGTTTACGCGTGGGAATGCGAAAGCGCCACACCGTTTGTAGACCTCGGAACGTCACGAACGCGTTCATTTCATGCACTCTTGACGTGGCGCCACCTCCTCCCCATTGGCTGCGCCTTCACGTGTCCAGTGACGCACACACTAAGCACACGCACTTCACTCAGCCAGAACCGTGGAGCCGCCGCGGCGTCGGAGCAAGCGTGTTCGTCTCGCACCACGTAGGCCCGCGGGTTCGATTCCCACCCTTATACCGAAACGTACCCATGTTTTCTTTTCAAAGCCATTAATTTACTCTGCTTACTGAAACCTCCCTGAGAAATTGGGCGTCAATGCGACCATTTCTGACGTGTTTTTTTTACTCTTTGCACTGTTGGACATTTCTCTTGCCATCGCTTCGTGCACGCCACCGGCGACACCGGGTTTTCGAGCCATGGGGCGTATAACGCTTCCGCATTCATTAAAAGAAAGGCAGTTTCGTTAGAAGGACGATACTTTGACAGCGGTTGTTCTGGCTCGGCCACCGAGTCGATCGAGCGAAACGTTGACGGTGCGTCCACTTCGCATCGCCGTTTTGCAGCCGAATGCACTTCCGTGTCTCTTGAGACCTTCTGAGAAACCACGCGCGAGCAGAGCAGGCCCTGTGCGACGACAGTGGCGCCAAAGGCGACGGCTACTTGAGCGTCTGTGTAAGTGCTGTGGCAATAAAAAAAATATGTAAGTTAGCTCAACTCAGTAAAATGTCTTATCAGACAAAATTAATGGCCACGGACAAACTTTCAAAAGCAAACTTGCGAGCGTTGTTCGAAGCCGCTAACGGTGAACAACAGATGAGTCGATGTATAGTCGTCTGCTTCCTTTACCTGTACTGAGCCTGTAGTGACGAACCCTGTGACGAATCAGCAGCAGCAGTAGCAGCCTATCTATAAGTCCACTGCAGGACGAAAGCCTCTCTCCCTGCGATCTCCAATCACCCGTATCTTGTGCCAGCTGATTTCAACTTGCGCCTGCAAATTTCCTAATTTCATCACCCGGCCTAGTTTGCCGCCGTCCTCGACTGCGCTTCTCTTTCCTTGTCACCCATTCTGTAATTCTAATGCTGCACCGGTTGTCTACCCTACGCATTACGTGGCCTGCCCAGCTCCATTTCTTTCCTTTAATGTCAACTAGAACTAATCCCCGTTTGCTCTTTGATCCACACCGCTCCCTTCCTATCTCTTAACGTTACGCCTAACTGTTTTTTCCCCTTCCATCGCTCATTTCACGGCGCTTAACTTGTTCTCGAGGTCCTTTGTTAACCACCAAGTTTATGCTCCATATGTTAGCACAGGTAGAATGCAATAATTGTACAATTTTCTTTTTAATGACAGTGGAAAGCTCCCAATCGGGATTTGGCAATGACTGCCGTATGCAGTCCAACCAATTTGTATTCTTCTGTAAATTTCCTGCTATACGGTGTGCTATACATACAGGGTGTGTTCCAATTCTGGTCAGTATCGGAGACAGTCTACGCAGACAGCTAAGGAGGCAGCTTCGAACCTGAGCAATGAAACGCGCCTGGAACCGTCAAAAGGATGCGTGAAAGACAATGACGATGATGATGGTTTTGGGCATCCTCTTCTAAACGGGGCGGCGACAAATAGTCGCCTAGCCTGCTCGAACAAATCAATTAATCTAGAGGTATTTATCCGTCTATAATTATTGTCTATGTCTTCGTCGTCTTTTTTTTTTTCTCCTTCAAAAACATCTATATCGATCTTGTCTAGGTATACATCCATGGCTGCAACGGATGCAGTTCAATAAATTTCTGCTCTGGTTGTTTTTTCCACAGTTACTTTAAACGTCTCTTTCTTATCTCGACTGCTAACAGAGTAAATCATTTTGATCCGCTCCCAGCGCTTCTGAGAGGATGACGTGTCCTACGGGCCTCGCTGGGTGAAAAGCTTCGCACTCCATTGGTGTGTGCTGAGTTGTCTCCGGATTTTTGCTGCAGTACACACGTGCCTGAGCCTGTTGCGAGGTTTCTTGTTCAGCCGCCATTTTACTTGGACAGCAAAGTAGCCTGTATCGTTTTTGACTTCGATGCTGCAAATTCGCGAGGCTGTCTTCTTTTACTGCGAGCTTCGCCGCTGCAACGAGACTTATGTTGAATTCCAATGGCAGATCCAGATCAAGTTTTTCTGCTCTGTATGGAGCAATCCTATTCCAATGGCAGAATGGGAGCGTGAGCTGTGTGTTCCAATGGCAGATTGGGACCAGCCGCTGATCCCGGATTGCTCCGTGGAGCAAAAATATTTGCTCCGCCGAAATCGGCAGATTTGACCGGAAGTCCTCGTGACGTATTTCCTTCACCCGCCTCTGCTTCCTGTCACGGTCGCCTGTTTCCGGTGGCGGGCAGCTATGGACGACACGGGAAACGTGGACGACGCTTCGCGCCGTGCGATTTTGTTCGCGCTCCTAGACAGCTCCGACTCAGACAGTACAATTTCCAAGTCGAGTGATGATTCTTCTGACACGGACAGTGAAATGGGGTGGTGGGTTGCGCTTCCAAGCGCTTGTTCCTCTCTCTATTCTAGCGCCCTCTCACTTGATTTTCCTGTACTAAGTGCCCCCGCGGGAGCGCACGCATTCCCTTCGCAGATATGGTGTGAGCAGATGAGAGTGATCTCAGTCGGAGCGACGCGCTCCGTTTGTGATCAGGCCGAGCGCTCGCGATCTACCATTGGAATTCAACATTAGCCGCCTACTTTGCCGTCTACGGCGAGTATTGGAATTCACCCACGGAACCCTGTATATAGTCTTTCTTCCCGTCCTCCTCTTATACTATCCTTTCTTTTATCTTGTGTCGCTTTCTTTATTTTTTTTCTTCCTGGTACACCCGCACCCTCCTCCCCCTTCAACATTTCTGCTGGCCGCTCTTCAAGTATCAGCAGAGTCAGTTAGGCAGTTACAGTGCGACCAGCCCTAGTTTTTCTTTGTTCTTTTTTTACGGGCAGACTGTATGTACATACAGAATGAGCGCTAAGCGTCGTTGCACGAACAAAGGAACCGAGTTAGGAAACAAGCACAAGAAAGAAAGAAAGAAGGCGTGATTCGCGCGACATGTGTCCCAGCAGTTACGAGCGCTCGAAACATCCCGGCGTCCCAGAAGAATACATAGTTACACACAACCCTCGCCTGACCCTCACATGCCCCCTTCCCTTCCATGCCGCACGCTTGCGGAGAGAAGTGCGACCGAAGGGTCACTCCAAACGGAGAGTTACAAAGAGTCAAATATACAAAAAAAGGGGGGGGGGAGGGGGCGCGAGGGCGGAGCGCTGCCTGGACGAAAGTGGGCAGGTAGGTCGAGTTGCCAGGCTTAATTTGCTCGCCACTGACCACCCGCGAGCGGCGCAAGCGAGTGTGCCGTCTGTCCGTCTGTCTGTCGCGAGCGGCTCACGCGCGCAACGACAATGACGTAATCGCTGCCACGCCGGTGGCGCCTCCTTGCGTGCGGTGTACCTGTAGACACAGGCGCGTGCGTGCGCGGGCGAGCATGGGGTTGTGCGTGGACTCTCCTCGCGTCTAGCAGCGTAAACGTGGATCGCCGCGGCACGATCAGTTCGCGGTGCTAAAAGCGCGACACGCACGACCGTTTTTGAGAGCGTATTGATTGCGCCGAGCGCGCCCCCTGTCGCGGAAGGGTCGCCCCCATTGAGCGGTAAATGTGACCTCGGCTGTAGTCGAGACGCACTGGAGCGGCCGTGCGCTGGCGTGACGCGGCCGAGTGAACGAGGGGAAGGGGTGCGCTATATCAAAGAGATTTAGATTGCCCACAAACGTACCTGTTGCAGTTTACGGAATAGCGAAACACGGCAGAAGCAGAAGTCAGCAAGCGAGCGGGTGACGCCATCTTCCGACGTTGATTTCAACCACATAACACGCGGAAGTACAGTTATGAGTGCAACGACAGTAAATGGTTTTAGCGTGTCCGAGTAGGCGTGCTATATCCTTCACGGAATACCGGGCTACCGCCAGACGTGAACGGCAGTAAATAGTCTGGTAGCGACACCTTGTAACGCTTCGACAAACAACAATGCGTTACAAACATCCTTGCGGTGCGCGAGGGGCCACGTCGAAGGAAAGTAAAAACAAATTGCACGTTGTTGACGATGACGCGCCCGCCGGTGTGTTTACGCCAGTAGGTAAACATAATTTGATGAGCCACTGATTTAGCAGTTTTTGTGCCATTTCTAGTTGGAATCTGCGCCACAACGTGGCGCCACGAATTCGACTGTTCTGTACGCGGTTTACGCCTACGTCTCTAGCATTTGGTAAAGTGCAATACGTTTACGGCCAAGATTGTCGGTGTACGTGTTACAGTTTATGGAAAACTTAACCTCCCGAGCTACGAACGGAAGCGGGAGATCTGGCGGTGCCTTCTCGTGACGCTGAGTTCAACTATAGAGCACGCAGAACTATGTGTAATTGCGACGACAATGCCCTACTAAGCTACAGATACATAGACGTCAGTAGCCATAACCATTAAAGTATGCGACTCGTTTCCTTCTTAGGCGGATACATTTCGTTCCAAACAAGACGTTTCTAACACTTCCTGGTTTAACAAAACTATAGGTCGCTTGCCAGTGGTTTGGTTGCGCTATTTCCGTAAACTCTCTATTCTGGTATACATAGGGCGCTAGACCTCAGCGCCGGTGATTCCGTGTGACGTGACGGATTTCAAGGCAACTTTTGTTTGCTTCGTATTGCGGCAGCTCTGATACGGGGAGAGCTCACTGAACTCGATACGTTCACTATTTATTTGCCCCAGAATGCAAGGGGAGCCTTCTTTAAACCGACAGCAAATTAACTATAGGCAGCACGCGGTATTGAAAGCTACGTTATTCCGACGAGTCGACCTCCGATGTGCTGTTTGCGCAGGTTAGCTGTGCACACTTGAGCAGCTATTCAGCGTCTGGGAAAAAAAAATGGCCAGGCTTAGCTTGGTTAAGCCAAGAATGCGTTGCATATTGCGCGGTCCGTGACGTCACGCGCCGGCGCAGCGCCCCTGGCGGGAGGAGCGGGAGTCAGGTGGTGGCTGCGGCCGCGCGCGACCGCGCGAGTTGGGGCCCAGCTTTTCCTCCGGCTGTCGTGACGTCACGTCACGTGGTTGCGCTAAAGGTCAATGGTGGCTGCCCGGCCGCGCCCAAGGGCTGAACTGAGTGATTGCAATATGCAACGCATAGAAAAAAACGAGCTCACCACGAGCTCACGTGGTGAAAACAGCGGAGCTTCCGTTGCGAAAATTCGCGATCATGAAGTTCCATGTGAGTGAGTCGTCGAACATACTACCGGTACACTTGGAAAATGAACACGCGGATGAATTGACGAAAGGCGCACGATAATTAACACGGAGAAGGAAAGCGCCATTCCGCTGTTCGGAGAGGGCCTCACAAATATGTAACACGAAAACTGTCAGTGAGAAGATTACCTGCGGCATGGTTCAATCAAAAGAGTAGGGTATGCATTCCGTTTACCACAATTACCGAAATTGAAAGAAAGAGAGAGAGAGAGGAAAGGGGAAAGGCAGGGAGGTCAGCCAGATGGGACAAGCGGCTGTAGCCTGAACAGATGTTTATAGCGCTGCAAGTGCTGCTGTACTGTGCGGTGACAGTATGCGGTGACAGTGACCGACTGTGATTGTATGTCTATGCTCCTTTCTTTCTTTATCTCTACTTTTCTATCACTTTACCTCTCCCTCTCCTCTGTCCCCTGAAAAATTGAGAAGTTTGTAGGCGCATAAATAGGCTTGTTATTATTATTATTATTATTATTATTATTAGTGGTAGTAGTGGTGGTGGTGGTAGTGGTAGTAGTGGTGGTGGTGGTGGTAGTAGTGGTAGTAGTATCCTGAAGGCATATTTAGCGACAGCAAACAAAGACGGAAGGGAGACTACACCACAATCACATCGACACCATGACACCTCAAGTAGTACGGACGTGTGCTAAGAATATTGGAGTCAATTTTATCTACAATACACAGTACGCGTATTCACAAAATGTTCTTGCGGAAAAAATTTTCGCAAAAGCAAATGCTAGCCAAGCCTGATGCTGTACATATTATTTACGTATGCGGTCGGCCAATGCCCAACAGCACTTAGGAATAAAGAGGTTTGTAAATTCGAACCATGGTTCATTGATGTCTCTGCTTTTTTCTTTTAATTCTCTTAGGTGTTAGCGTTCAAGCGTCCCGAAAGTGTCATTATTTTATTATTATCAATGCACATTTAATTTTTGTTCTAAAGCAAATTTGCATTACTTTCGACAGTAAAATGGAGTAGTCGTACGGGCGCGTACTGCTTCCGACCTCCGCAGTTGAACCTCGGTTAACCTCGCACGTAATAAACTCGACACGAGAGCGTGCTGTAAGGTTCCGTGACGTCAAGGTGCGCTTGCGGCGTTACTCGTCCTTCCTTTCTGTGTCCTTTTCTCGCTTGCACCGAGACTCCACTCGCGGTATTAGAGTGGCTGCTTTCGCTATTGCGGAAGCCTGTAACTCACTCATTTACAACTCAACTTAGTATACTTCGTTAGCGCCCCTTTAAAAACTGGCAATGTCACCCTCGCATAGTGAACAGCCGCTCCGGGCAATGCGTACGCGATTACGGGCTGTCCCGAATCGGTTCACGCGTACGCAGCGTTCTTTAAACGGGCGAGCAGCTATGTGGCCGGCCCACGATCGGGGCTGCTGTGCTCTTTGCACTGAGAAAGAGAGAGAGAGAGAGAGAGGGCGGGGGGTCGCCGAGTTATTCGGGGTCACCGATTACAACCGCTCGGCGACCCCGCTGAAAGCAATTGCTTGGCCATTGGGGTCAGTTAAGAGTTTGGATTCGCCAGCTGGGCACCACGATCACGTCTGCCTGTCGGTTCCAACTCGCATCGTGCGTGGGTCGACTACAGTGAACAGCGATAGATATCGCGCATTCCACTCGAGGTGAAAAAAAAAGAAAAGCTCCAGAGGGTAGTGTATTAGAGAGCAAATGAACGGAATGAATGAAATCTTCCATCTTTCTGCCCTTCCTACCGAACAGAACTGCCCTTCCTTCTGTCGCTTGGTTGCCAGCATCTTGTACGTTGTTCTCGTTTCGGCTGTTCGTGTATGTTTTGCGGGCACCGTAATCATTACATGTGCCTCTTTGGAATGAACTTCCAGCTATCGATCGATCACGAGGTCGCGGGTCCCATTCCTGAACGCGAATGTGGCCACATTTAGCCCAGTCTTCCGCGACAGACGACCTGTAAAAACCATGAGGCGCTGAATTGAACATTCTTGCAAGTCGTTACCGCTTAACGTTTACCGCCCTTAGGAGTTTCATCTGCGCACGTGCGGCCGTAGCGTTATACTTCACCTCACAAGTGGTTTGCAGCACTGCACTAAGGTACGAGGCGTACACAGGCAATATAATTGCGCAGCGGAATGTAGTTCCGGGCCGTAAATGTCTGATTAATTGCAAAATTGGCGAGTTTTGCTTTTGCTTGGTATATACACGATACGCTACAGCGATACGCGAGATGTTAGAGCTTTTGCGCATGCGCGTCGTATACCGCGAACTCGGCAGCCACCGAGCAGACGACACGGCGCGGATGGACACATCTCGAGGGGCGTTCGGCCTCCATATTGGCTAAGGAGTCCTGCAGCTTCCGCAGTGCTGTGAACGACTTGTGAGATGGACGCAGAGCCTGACGGTCGGTGTAGTGGTTGGGCAGACTTCGAATAATCCGAGTTGATATGTCACAGCTTATATATATTAGCGCGGAGTATTTAACGGAATGGCGGAAAAGCGAATGGGGTAAAAGCGGCGCTGCCGGCGACGACTTGCCTCGTTGTGATCAACTATATATCACACGTTCTATATAACACGTTCTTGCTTTGAAAAGTCCTTCCATACGAAAAAAAAATGCAAGGGTCTATCCGCGATGCTTGTCGCTCAACCAGGTTTGATGCCAAGGTATTATCGCAATTTGTAATCGATCACTAGCTGTAATGAACTAGTGCTCAATTTAGTTAAACACAGCACAAAGATGAGAGCCATCAGCGTTGTAGAACGCCTTTCGTTATTACGATTTACGTCTACGTTATTGAGCTTCCATGGAGATATTACTCTCTGAAGAGAATTTTAGAAATAGCAGGCCCAAGGTTGGCGGATACTACCAGCACTGCGTACAAAAACAGTTTTGGTTCAGCAAATGCGAAGTACATCACCGACACTGTTTGTTTCAAGCGTATAGACAAATTGTTTCTCGCGTTTCTACAGCTCTCGGGTCACATCCGTGGCGAACCGAACTAGGGCAACAAAGCGAATGCTCAGGTGGACAAGAACACGCTATAGGTAAGCGTGAAAGATGGTGAGGCAAGCGTATAAGCAAAGCTGTCAACTTATTTCTTTTTTTTTTCCCGTCTCGCTTGGCGCGATTCGCGACTACAGCACGAACTAACATTTCGTCGAGTTGGTATTGTAGCTTTATCTTAAATAACACCGCGCAAATAACGGACTACAAAAAATAACAAACAAATAAAGTTTATTAAAACATCACCGGATGTTTATCATCCGGACAGTCGCCCCACTCGCAACTACAACATTTACTCTAAGCAAAACAATATTTACATGCTCGATCAGGTCCGATGAGCACCGCGAACATGGGAACCTGAACGCCAGGAACACAAACATAAAAAAAAGAGAAGTTGCACTGTGAATCATCGATACATAAAACAAAAGTGATAAAACTGGGACATAAATGTGATGTTTGTATGCACTGTGCTATGCGGGTTTGATGTGTAAACAAATGTAATCTTTGTAAATGCTGCCGCTACCGCAACCTGTCAGGCACTCCGCGCCTTTGGTTTCTGTCTCCACTTGAAACTCATAAGGCCTTCAAGGAAATAAAATTCAAGTCAATTCAATTCACAAGCGTATTTGTGGGCACATGCGCTTGTTGCGTCTGTTGATGCGCAGTAAAGTCCGATGTTGGACTATAGTTCGATAACTGTCATTGTTGGTAGCAAAATATCTAGTCGTTTAGTTTAGGGAATAGGTCAGTGTCCGTTTTTTTTTTTTTATTCCTTCCGTTAAACATTTGCGCCACAAACATTAACAGATAGAACTATTCTTCTTTGGGTATCGATGATCCCGAGAGTAGTATTTTTTGTTTTCTGTATCTCTGTTTTCGACTCTCCAGTGCTCACGTCACAATCGAATGTACGTATAAACGTTGTTTCGGTTCCAACAAATCTCGTGAGTTGCGAGCCCTGTCGCGTTGCTTCTTTCTGTCCCGTCCCCATCTGTGTTTGCTGTGCAGTGTTATGCAAGATAGGACTACGACACGCTTGTCCGAGGAGCCGCAATTCGAACGCTCCGAATTCTGAACCCAATAATAGTGTATATGTTCCACGACAGACGTTTCCTATAACGCGCGCCGACCATAAGTGAGCTGCACGCATGCACCGCCTTCTTAGAGGGTCATCACCAACGTGCGTATAGATGCGCCAACGTTTTGACATGGGAGACCTCGTCAAGCACCAACGCACACTGGAAACGTCCTGCGTATGACCACCGAACGAACGTCCGCGCCCACGAGGCAGGTGGTGTACATTCAGGCGTGCGAGGACAGGTGAAATCGACGAACGGAAGGCGTCTCGAGCGTGCCCCGTACGTCCTAGAGAGAGATACGGCTCACGCATCGCGCATGCAGTCGTATACATTCGCTCTACGCACGCAGCTGGCTTCCCGTTGCCGTACATGTATGTACGTATAGCATGCGCTCGGTGGAAGGCACCGAGCAGCCGCTTAACAACAGCCAGGGTCAAGGCGCGCCAGTAACCTAAGTGGGAAACCTGCCAAACATCTGGGACGATGCCGTCGTGCCCTCCCTCCAGGCGGGCCGCTCCCGCTAAGAAAAAAAAACCGGAAGCGGTCCCAGCAGCGCGGCTTCCGGCGCAGGTGCTTGCGTGTCATCCTGTGCGGCACGCAGACGACACGCGCCGCGCGAGCAGACGATCGTCATGAACTTTTCCTTCTGCTCTTCGTCTGCACGAAAAAAAAAAAAAAATGAGATTGAAAAAAATATGAAGGTAGCAGAAATATAGAAAACGAAAGGCGGGAAGATAGAAAGGGCGCGACTGACTCTTAAAAGGTAAATGATCCTCTGCTCTAAGATTAGGCAACATATTAGGAAGCGTCGTGGGTCGCTCTGCGCGCATCTGCCGCGCGCGCGTACGCGCGTGGCGAACAGCGTGCCTCGTGTACTACGTGGCGTGACGCAGCCACGCGCGCCTTCCGTCGTCATCCATCACGTGGCTTTGTCACCTGACGGGACGGGAGCACTCGATTAGTATGCAGCGCGCGAAGCGGCTTAGTACAGGGCGTACCAGGCACTGGGCCCATGAAGGACCGGGCCCGTATTCACAAAGCGTGTTCTTCCGCTGTATACAGCCGTTCGTACATAAAGGCGCCGGCCGATTCCCGTAACGATATCATTCCCTCACAGGTAGGATTGGCCAGTGCCTGTTCTTACGAATCACTCCATCATAAAGAACATGTGGTTCGCGAATTTAGCTTCAGGGATCTAATTCGCAAGAGATTTAGTTTTATTGCGATATCAATTACACGGAAGCTCGAGAAACGAAAACACCGCCGCCACTGTCGTGCTGTCCCGCTTGACGGCGCATGCGCGGCTAAAGCGAGGAAAGTTCGCGCCACGGTCGCGGAGTTAGTTTTGCTGCAACACCAACGAAGCAAAATCGGCGCACTGTCAGCAGTACCCGGTTTCGTACTTCTGGTACATTCATTAAAATTTCTTTCTGGGCGAGTTCGTGCATACTTCGTTTTCATACTTCTAACACATGCATCCACAAAGTAATAAGGACGAGACACAAGCGCTGACTGTCAACTAAATTTTAGTGACGGAAGACGGATACCTTATGTAATAAAACTGAGATGCGTCAATATGACAAGGTAGCCATCCTTGTTTATTCTCCCTTCTTCTTTCTCTCCTCCCCACACCTTTCATCATCTTTTCCCTTCCACTCCCCCTCTTTTAAGCCTCACCCCTCCTTGGGTGATAGGGAAGGACGTTGCTTACAGCTGCAACCTCTAATTGTCTACTGTTCATGTACCCAACGTACGCCTTGCTGCACACATGTTTCCACCACCTGGAACGGATCAAGAATTTTTACGTCGGTTCCTGGTAGTCCCTTTCGGACAAGAACAAAGTAACTTGATATCAGGTATGTGTCCCCGATGCCTCTTGTCGAACTGGCGTTTCATCGCTTAGCGATACCTGCTGCGCTCCTCAGTGGTTTTGATTCGTTCGGTTAGCTGAAGTTTGTCGGAAATTCCAAGCTCGTGGTCGGCGGGCAGTTTCGGGACTTCGCCATACGCGGCAAAATGGGTGCTACATCCAAGGCTTGTGGTATGTGTCCGGTTATGGTGTGCAACGGCTGCTTCTAGGCAGCACTTCCATCCTCCTCGGAAATTTGGGTACATGGACATAAACTGCTTTACATCGCGGATAACTCCCTCCGTCAATCCATTGGCTTGGGGGGGATGCGGAGAGCAGCGCCGCAGCACAACCCCGCCACTATCTGCCCACTGCTGAAACTTCTTGCTCATGAATGCGCGTCCGTTGTCACAGACTACGACTTTCAAATTGGAAAACATCGCTCGGTCAAGAAGCGCAATAACACTATTTGTATCTTCTTTTCCAGCGCGGGCAGCCACCATTCTTGTGCATTGGTCGATTGCCACTAGAAATGACTGTGCTTGGCGCACACCTTCGCTCTTCTTTTTCAACTCGGCAAAGTCCACATGCACTACTCTTCGAAAGGTGCGTCTGAGCGACGCGGTAATACGAGCTCGTCCGGCCGTGGCCGGTACTTTGCCTTATTGACCTGGCACAAGTGACATGACCGAACATATTTGTCTCTCTTCATATTCTTACATGTGAACCTTCGTAGAATTTTATTATAGGTTCGCCAGAAACCCATCATGACCGCGAGAGTGGGGAGTGTCATGGTACATGTGGAGCACTTTTTTAACGAGAGTCTCCGGCACCACGAACCTTCCATTGGACGTACCTCAGTTTTATTGCACCTTACATAAGGGGAAAGGCAGAAATGAAGTGGAAGGGATCGATAGAATCGGGAAGAAATTACATTGCGCAACGGTAAACGTACGTACCGGGAATCAACATTAAGCTCGTCCCTGTCGCTCTCTGACACGGACGGCAACGATGGAGAGCCCGCTCGAATTTATTGGAGCCACAGAAATTCGTGGCCAAGGCGAACGCGCGGCCGCTCGCCAGAGCAATCGCAGGCTGGAAGACGAAGCACGCCACCACTTCTGTTGTAAACAAACAATGTATACGCAGACCTGGAAATTTGTCATCTCGGCTGACGGTCACCTCAACAACGGAAGCCTGAGGGAGCCACGTAGCCGGAACTCCGCCAGATCTTGGTCATCCTCACAGGTCGAAGGTGGGAACGCCTCCGAGCGCTCTTAGCTAAGAAGCGCGGTGCCCTGAAAAAACAACTTGAATGCATTCAGAGCTCTGGACAACGACCAGCCGAATGTACCATTACAGCGAAGCGCTATGGAAGCTAGGCAAGAAGTTCAGCCACTAAAACGTATGACTTCGCACGTTCCTCAAAATAAATATACCTGTTAGCAAAGCTTCCATAGGAGCCCATACGTTCAAAATATGGCGGTTCATCGGTGGATGGATGAATGGATGGATGTCATGAGCGTCTCCTTTGGAACGGTGAGGTGGGTTGCGCCACCACGCTCTTGCTATTATAGTGCTTAATGTCCTACCGAGGTTAAAAAAACAAAAACGCACGATGAATTCCGATAACCAAATTTTCTGACACCTGTTGTGAACTTTGATTTTGTACGTCTCCGTTTTTTGTCGTTTCCCTACTTCCACCAATCTTCCAATCGCATCTTACTGATCTCTATTGCGGACATGTTTACTTTCCCCCTGCTCTCGCTGAACCCAAGGGCTTCAGGAGGCCAGGGGTGCCTAAATGAACCGTTATAGGCAGACGTCTTCACATTGTAATCAAACATGCTCCATCGTTTCCCTAGCTTTACCGCAGCAAGCACGTGCTTCTTCCTTCTTATACCTCGCTTTATAGGTACGTCTTCTAAGGCATCCTGGGGCCGAATCTTATAACGGTTCGGTTAAGGAACCGTTCCTTTGGCCTCACCTGATTGGCCAAAATTTTGATTACGTCACAGGTCGTCAGAGGCAGCGGGGCGGTATCGCAATTTTTGAATACGTCACGCATCTGTCAATCATCTTCAAAGCGAACCGGTCGTAGGAACCGGCGAAGGAGTAGTCCGCTTTGGGTTCCGTTGCTGTGGCTTGGCTGTGGGCTTGCGGCCCTGGCCGCGCGCGCCGGTCGCGCGACCCCGGAGACACGCGGGCGTCGCGCGCGCGTACGTTGGTTGCTTCAGAGGCTATTACTAGCCTTCGTCGTCTGCTTGGCGTTGCGGCGTTGCTCGTTCAGTATCAACCACGGCTGGAAGTGCGACACGCGTTCGAATAAATGAAGGATAATGAGTTGCACCGCCCCTGCCGGCTTTCTAAGTAGACCTTTTGCAGGCTGCGCTATCAAATGGAGGAGACTCTGGTGCAAGCGTACCATGTGGTCATTCCACCCAAAGGAAAGAATATTGCGCGCTCCGGTTCGTCGCCACCGGCCTGCAGCTCCCAGAGGTCGGTTGGACGTGAAGCATTCATCGGAATGACCTAGATCTCTGCTGCCGACGCTGTCCATAAAGTTGCTCTCGCACTTACTGTGTTGGCCGGTAGAAGGTCTGAGTCAGCTTTCTCATGACCTCCGCTTCAAAGCCAGAGCCAAAGGGATATTTGCAAGGTTAGATCGAATTTTCCGTGCTATCGCCAGCGTGAATAGCTCGCAGATCGCCTTCGCAATCAGATGGGTTCAAACTAGGCTGGTTCAACGCTTCCTTGGTTCGGCTGATAAAACCATACAGTCAGGACGGGAAGATATTGTGGAGATATCTTATTTTGGTGCCCTTCTTTTTTTCTAGTTCGGGTGTGCAACACTTTGTTCCTTAATTTCACGGCGCAGCGTGCACCGTCAGCACCACACTCTTCGATTTTACTTCGCGCAGGCAATGCAGGGCCCGTGTATCGTAATGTTCGATTTCACGTTCCATTGCTTTTATCACGCGATGTGCCGTGGGGCACAGATCGCAGGGATAGCGGCAGCGCGGCGACGAGCTAGTCATGTCCGAGCCGATGACGAAGGGCGAAAAAAGAAGGAAAATTGATATAGTCAGCAAGTAAAGGTGTCCCTAAAAACCGGTTCACGGTTTTGTCATGCTCGCTACTTAAAAGTAATGGCAGTGCGTTCCTGTTGCGTGCATCGTGCGAGCTCCTGGTAGCAGACGACATAGCGTTGCAAGCGTAATGCATTTACGCTTGTTATACAGCCTGTCGACTGAGAGTGAAAAAGAAGGACATTGATAAATTACTTCTCCATTGCGTAAACACCAGGCACCACCCTTGCTATACCGCCTGTCGGCTGAGAGTGAAAAAGAAGGACATTGATAAATTACTTCTGCATTGCGTAAACGCCAGGCACCACCCGTTTATACTTCAGAACTTGGCGTATAATATTTAATTTATATTTTACATTTATTTAGCAAGCAGAAACATTCTGCAATTCCTCGATTAGCGCGTCATATAATGACGTACACTTCAGAGGTGGCACCCTCTCATCTATTGGTCGTGTCCTCCACTTCTTGCACCGCCGGCTTGGGAGTGGCACATTTAGTGACTGAAGCGGCGAAGCGAATGGTTCGTATTCCGAACCCTTATAATATTCGGCCCCTGATCTCGCTTCGAAAAGTAATGCGCTTCCCTTTGAGTTATCATAAATTGTTTCTTTCCTGAATTCATTTTTTTTTTCTCTTAAGTAGTTATTTATGGCAGGTTTCTTTTCCATTGCCGCCGCCCATTCAGAGACGGTTCATGGCGGTTCATGGAGCTTAGCGCCATCTGTAGGGGGAGGGAACACTTCCGGCCGAAGAAAAAATAATGTGACGCTATATCCGTTAAAAACAGAAGCGACGTCATTTTGCTTTCGAAGGCGCGAAATTTGTTTTGGTGGCCTGCCTTTGCAGCTACATATTCACATTACCCGCCGTTCCACTTGATGGGCGTTTCGAGCTTTCAGCGCGGAAGGCGATGCAGGAAAAGGCCAGCCGTACGGTTGTCGAAATCGCACCCCTGTGCAGAAGATAGTTTCTTTAAAGGCCGACGAAAACTGTAGGTGTAGAGTGCTGGTCCTATCGTCGCACGCCAAACCCGTCGGCCAGCGCCGTCGCACGAAAACAACAATTATCTGGCGGTCGTAACACTACTTTTCACTGAACAGGACAAGAAGCGATGAAGCTACCCGCGTTACCAAATTCAGACAAACGTCGACAGGCAAAACAGCACAACGTATGAGGGGGGCGCATTTCAACAGGCGAACTTTACGAGCGCGCCTTTCTGCACATTTCAAGAGGAGCATTGCATTGCGAGTGATAGCGGCGTCCACGCCCCCTGTAACGATGGGCGCTGAAAAAAAAAGTTTTCGTTAATAATAATAAAATTAAATAAACTAGTATTTTCTTTACTCTTCACGAATATATAAAATTGACCAGAAATGTTATTTTCCTTGAATGAACCTAACTGCGTCTCGCTTGGATTTAAAAAAAATTGTTTTTTCTTCGCCAATGTTTGTTCCCTCCAAACGTAGTCGCGCTTCAATCGCTGCTCCCATACCCACCCTTGCTGAGTCGGTGACGATTTGTAATGAAACGCTTTTCGCCCGAAGCTTCGCGACCTATTTGGATCGAGCTTGCGTTCCTACTAACGCTGCTGCGTGTTCCGCCTGTGCTTCACTGCGCGCGATCATGCGCGGAGCTGCCGTGACGAGCTGGGGAAAAAAAGTGCCTTCTGGGATTTATCGTTCACGGCCAACGCCGACGACACTGGCTTTTCTGCGACATGAGCTCCTTAATGCTGTCGCGTTAAAAATGGAGGGAAAAGCAACGAAGAGTAAATTAATCTATATCAACGCATTAGCAGCCGCACAAATTCACGCTTGGTTCCTTTCTAATGATTAATGTTTGTTCACTTAACATTGAACCTAAAGCTATCACAGTTTTGCCATAAGGGCGGAGCAATGAATTCAATGAAGACTCGTAACTGTAGTGGAAGTATGAGTTCAAGTAAACGTAAACATGCCTAAGTAAAAACTAGCTGTTGTGCAAGGGGTCCTCTGTTTAAATCCTGCCATCGGAGAATTTCGTTTATGTTTACTAATGAAAGCCAACGTCTTTCTTATGACTTGACCACCATGTTTCGGTATCCGGTATGTTTCAAACATCTTTCCTGCGCCGACCCCAGAGGGCCTTCACAGCCGCGCCAATGAAATTTCGTATATTCAGGTACGAGTTCTGGTAGTGTTTCGCACGTTTAGTATTTAAATCTGAGAAGTGTAAGAAAAAAAGATGTGTGCTTTCGGTGTTTTGTTTCAGGGCATTTTCTTTGTGGGCTGCCATTCTCAAAATTCTGAGGAACTTTTTTGTCAGGAATTTAAGCTTTGGCATGAGCAACTTTAGTGAAAGAATGGTGTAGCAATATAACCCACATATGCCCCATGTCATGGCATGGCATAGAGCGTACATATACCTATACCTCACGGCGACGACGACGGCAAACAATTCGCTAGGTTAATGTCCGTATAATTGCAATCGCAAGAAAATCCGAGGACACCTAGGCAGTTCTTATGAGTTGTGAGTGCGAAAGCATTAATGTCCAATTCAACGCCGCTGAGCGGTCCTTCGGGTTTTGCGCTGCGAGTAATGTAACGTAGCGGTACATGCTGTCCGAGCCAGCAAGTAACAGCAGCAGCAGCCTGTGATGCGAACGCCGCATTCCACCGAAGTCCTCCTCGACGATGCCCTCTACCCTCACGCAACGCCTGGCGTACTACTACGGCAGTAGGTGTTCCTTTTTGCCCGCTCTGCTTCATCGAGGCGCGCTCGTGACGTGGCGTCGCAGCCAATGGGAACTCCGTCGAGGCGCGCCTGTGACGTGGCGTGGCAACCAATGGGAACTCCGTCGGGGCGTGCTCGTGGCGTGGCGTTGCAGCCAATAGGAACTCCGTCGAGGCGCGCTCGTGACGTGGCGTCGCAGCCAATGGGAACTCCGTCGAGGCGCGCCTGTGACGTGGCGTCGCAGCCAATGGGAACTCCGTCGAGGGGCGCTCGTGACGTGGCGTCGCAGCCAATGGGAACTCCGTCGAGGCGCGCTCGTGACGTGGCGTCGCAGCCGATGGGAACTCCGTCGAGGTGCGCTTGTGACTTGGCTTAAAGACTACGCGAGATCACATCGTAGCGTAGTAAATAGTTAGCTGTGGTTTCGACTTGTTTCAGCGCGAACTGTTCGTATCCAGGGAGCGTAAATGTCAATGTCATGTTCATCTCGCATATCACAGTAACCGGAAACCTAAATTTGAGCATTTTCTCTTGAGAAACGGCGAGGAGAACTCGAAATATTACGCAGCTGCATATGTTTTCCTGCAGTGTGGTTCTTATCATGTTTGCTTGGTTTTGAACGTGATGGAACATTATTAACCCGATGCCAATTGCGCACAAGTGCTTAGCCTCGCACCAGCTTTTATTGGGATAGCTGTACAGGTACACTCCAGGCGAATTTTGCCCTCGTTGTAGGCGTCACCGGGAGGTTCCGTAAATATTTATGTATATGCATGTATGCTATATGCAATGCGATATGATGTGCGAGCTACACATCATTCTATCACTAAGGTAGCTCACACCAGTTACATATGTGGCAACATTATTCCTCAGAATTTTGAGAATGGCAGCAAACAAATGTCATGAAACAAAATACCGACAACGCATGCAATTTGTCTTTGAGTCTTAAATTTTAGAACCGCGAAGCAATAACAGCGATCAAACCTGAAAATAATTTTATTTTATTAGCGCGGCTGCGCACTACCTCCGGGATCGGCCCAGAAAAAGCGATTAGAAACATACCCGATAAGGAAAAGTGTTAATTCCTTAAGAAAGACATTGGTTTTCATATCTGCATTGTTTTTCATATCGTTGTCACCTGTTACATGTTACTTTAACGATGTTGCATGTCACCTCTATGCAATTCCCCCCAACGGAGGGCCTTTAGGGTTTACTGAAATAAAATTTAAAAGAAACATAGAAAATGGACGAAATTGTCCAGTGGCGAAATTCAAACAGAGTTCACTTAACGCATCAGCTCTTTTTTACTCAGGGTGCATACGTTTACTCCAATTCGTACTGCCACTACAGCTACGAACATTACACTTCGTATAACCATGGTTACCGCAATCATTGTAATTGGCCCTTATGGCGAAACTGTGGTATTCTTTTTTAAAGAATTACGAAAGTTATTCATTCACGGGAACACTCGCCTGAAAAGATTGAAAACGACGATTTAAAGGGTCTGACAACCAATCTTTGTGGTACTCGTTGCTTTAGTGCAATGGAAGGCTTACTGGTCTGAGTGTCCAGTCACATAGTGGTAACGCGCAAAACGCCGTGGCACATTTTTTAGTGAAAATTTTCCGATATGCCTTGACGATCCTGGGCCCAATAAACATGCTGGAAACAGCGATAGGTGAGTGCAATAGCAATTATACGCTGGCATTGGTGGGAAGCAGACAAGTGCGGCTCTAGCTGACGTAGGCAGTGACGTAGGGAGAAACTTATTTCGGGGGGAGGGGGGGAGGGGGTTCTTTGCCGAAAACTACCACTCCTCCCTCTCATTCAAGTCTCTCTCTCTGTATATATATATATATGTATGTATTGGGCCGCCGGCCTCTATGGGAGTGTCCGCTCTTGTATATATAATTATGGCTTGAGGAAATCACGCTGGCCCCGGTAGTAAAATCATAGAGAAAGGAATACAACAAGAGCTGACACTCCCATAGAGGCCAGCGGCCCAATTGACTGCAGCGCACCAAGCAGTCGGCGTTAGCGTGTCCGGCATTCGGGCAAGCGCGGGCGGTTTTCCGGTTTAGCGGGGGCGTCAACGTGAGCGGCCAGATTGGTGGCGCCAGCTGGTGGTGCAAAGCTCAACCACACAAACACAGAGCTGATTACTATATACTGCTTAGCTGCTGGCGTAAATTTTCGACAGTGGCGTAATCGTGTTCACAATTACGCCGCTGCCAAAAATTTGCACGAGTGGCGAAGCAGGATATGGTGAGTTACTGCAGTTTTAGCCATGCGTTTGTCTGGTTGAGCTCTACAACACCAGGCGGCTTCACCGCTCCGGCCGCTCACGCCCCGACCATCCGGTAATCCGCCCAAACCGCTCCCGTTTACCGGAATAGCGTACAAGCTAAAAGTCTCCAATACCTCAACCGCACTTCCGGTTTCGGTTTTGTGCGCGCGCGTTTTGAATACTCGCTCGTTCGCGTGACGCCGGCTCCGCTGTTTTCTCATTTTTTTCCTTCTACAGCTCAACCGCGCGCGCTCTTCGCGCGAAATCGTTTTATGGTGAAGTAAAATTGATTGCGAACGATCTTCACAAGCCGCCATCGAATATGTGCCACGTGCAATTTCATAAAGACGCAAGACGCCTTGCGTACTGACGAAATGTTTATTTAATGCTTTATAACTGCTCCTTGCGGGCTTTTTGTGCATTCATCCAACGTTGTTGCACCAGGTAAGCAGCAGCAGTTTCCGTAGGAAGCTCCACCATCAGCTGAAAAAAATTAAATTGCAAGCAAGTATTATTATGGCATTAACATGCAAGAATTGTGCGTGTGGGGGCGAAGCGTGAGACAGTGGTGAATGGGCGGCATTACAAACAAAAGCAGTTCGCTTTTACACACACGGCGTAGAATATACCCGACTCATCCCAAACAATACCGTACATACCACGAAAACATTCTATTTCCAAGCATTCCCCACTTACCGGGCCTTATTTCCAGCACTTTAATGGCACGAATACACGGGCTACTTCGCATTTCCAGAATTTGGCTAGAACCGACGCGATATAGTACGCTACGAATACACAGAGGCGGCCACAACACAGGCTCTCAAGCAGACCATGCTGGACGCTCGCAGAATTCCTTCTCAGGGTGTCTACCAAATTGACATTTCTAAATTCCCTGAGTTTTCCAGGTTTTCCCTGAGTGCCTTTGCCAAATTCCCTGAGCGACAGAGAACTTTGTTTTATGTCAAGAGACGGGCTGACACCATGTCGCACAATGGTGTCACTCTCTAGTAAGCATGCTAAAAAAAAATAGACTTAATCCAGCTTCATTAGTAAGGGGTAGTGTTCATTTTATTCAAAAAGAAAACGGAAGGGAGGAGTTAGTAAAATGCAAAGCGAAAAAAAGATATACTGGAAAAAAATGCGTAAAGCTCATAGTGAGACATTCTCAAATACAAATGAAAACGAGATGCATACAGAAGCAAATATTTTCGATGATTAGCTATTTGCTGGAGACTCCATATAGAAGGCAAGCCAAGGCGGGAGAATGCCTCTGAATTTTATAGTGACCCATCGTAAATATATAGTAACTAATATTCATTAATTGTAAAGTGAGTCGTACTACGTTTCTTCAATAAATATATTGAATCATCCGCTCAAATTACTTGCAAAGGCTAATTATTCCGCCCAAGCATTACAACAAGGGAAGAAATAACCTTTTGCGATTACTACCGAAACCCCCCACTTCGCTTTCACGAAGGCATTGCCCTCTTTGAAGGGACGTCAAAGAGGGCAATGCCACGGAGAAGTGGAATGGGTGTACCTTAAAAAGCAGAACGTGCAATTTACTCAAAGCCTAATGTTCACTGTCTATTCCTTGTAACCACTACGCCGTAATGGCAAAAATAAGTTGCGTTCGCAAATGTTATGCCGTGAGCGAAGGGGATATTACGAGATTCGCAGTTTGTTTCTCCGGTGTTCTTGGTGAGCTAAGCAAGGCATCTTGTTTATTTCTAGGGGAAATTAGGGGCATGGCATGGATAAGGTGTAGGCAATGCTCCAAATTGGTGGGTTAAATGCACATTTTCAAGTAGAATAGGTATGCAAGTGGTCCATAGCCTTATTTGTCTGTTTTATGAGCGGTGTAAGACTTAGACTGCTGCGCTTGCATAATTACAATAACAAATGAAATAAAATTGTGCGAAGATAAGAGGAGGAATACGCCAAGTTTATGTGCGATGGTACATGCATGTTGATCAAACACAGCATCAAAAATTGTGAACAAGTGTTCGAAATTATCACGCTACTGCTATTTTCCCAAGAGAGCTTAAGATATTTTATACTTTGAAGAAATAGGCAGCATTTCAAGTGGAATGTGTTGCATAGTTTTAATATATCTGGGTTATTGAGAAGCGTTACGAATAATCATTGAACCCTCATTTTTTTCTACTTGCTTTGTCATGCGTGATATATTAGTTTCGGCTGGTATCCTCACTGAACTAAAGAAGGCAGCTTCGTTAAGTTTGGTGACTGTAAGGACAAATTAATGGGTGATGTGTAGGTGAAGTTCAAAATAGATGGCTTTTGTAATAAATTACGTATGCAAGCACTCCAGCGTGTTTGAGCGTGTCTAACGAGAGCGGAAGAATTGAGCCCGCTGGTCTGGCAGCACTATAAAAGCCGCCAAGACCAAATTTAGTGAAAATTGGTGGTGCCCAATGGAAACTTCCTGTGCGAAGTGGTTGGATCAAATACAGCTTTTCTAAAAAAATTCTTATTCAAGCATTAGTGTGTGATATGGCCGCTATCAACTATGGTTTGTGGGAGATATGGAGTTCTCCTCCGTACTCTTGGGACAAAGGAACGACAACACAGTAGTGCAAACAATCACAAGGGCATTTATTGCACCTTTCATAGATCAATACCTGCTAGCCGAGTTGCTATCCCCAAAACATGCCGATGGGCGCGCGACAAATCTAGAAGTCCGACTTACCGCGACCGCATGGCGAGCGAATATGTTCGCCCCATGCTGGATCCCAACGCCTGGTCATTCGCGTGTACGGTCACGCGGACGGCGGCGCGTTTCAAGGCGGCCACGCGAGGCGGTCTCGCAGAAGCATGGGTCGGCGGCGCGCGGGACGTCCACGCTGTCCCCCGACCCGCCGGGAAAGAGCCCGCGCCTAGTCTGAAGCATGGATTGGCGCACGCGCGGCACGTCCGAGCTGCTTGCCGTACCACCGCCAAAGACAGAGCGCCTTGTCTTTCTCGCACCCAAGTAACCCCGCCACAGCGCAACACTCGCGCCATCTCCCGCACTGCGCTTCAACCACTCCGAGCGCCGCGGGCGCCAGGCCACGCGGCGGGCGAAGCCGCCCTGCAGGAGACGAGCTATGCGGAAAAACTAGATCTCAGGGGAGGCGTGAGAGTCACGCATCCCCACAGGTTCCCGGTGTCCCGACCTAGCTGTAGTTTACAACAGGCTCATATTTTGTGGAAAGTGGAGCGGGGCCATTGTAACTGCAATGTGTGACGAAAGTTTTACGTTCCTGGTCCGGCTAAAAGCGTAAATAATAATGAGCCGTCGTTTTTCTTTCCTTATCTTCATGTGTCATAACACCTTCCGTCCTTGTTTCAGCGATGTCCCCCATGAACTAAACAATACATTTTGTTTATATTTGGCGAAAATAAAGGGCGCATTATCGCCAATATGAAGGCAAACTTCGATGATATTTTTAGTATATTACGCATGTAAGCTATTCGGAGCTTTATGAATGTGTTTTGCGAACAAACAATTTATCCCATTGCCCTGAAATAACTGTGAACTCAACAGATATCAAATCTAGTGGAAATTGAGTGTGTGGGAAGGGTGGGGGGAGGCAATATAGCATTGCATACACCCCCCCCCCCCAGCAGTTGTAGTGGTGGTTTTTAACAGGTTCGCTAGGCGTCCACTGTCGCAGGGCCGAGATGGCGAGTCCACTTCTTTAATGTGTGAATATTGCAAGTAATTTATGTGCATTGTACGTCGCCCCCTATAACCTAGACAGTACTGTTACCTAAACTAGCGATACGTTTATCTTGTAGAATTAAACAGCAAGTACGATTCCTTGTTGACTTGCTTAAATTCTTTGTAGCAAATGTGCCTTTTTATGTACGCCGCCCTGCTACTACTGGGTGCGATCTGAGACCACTGTGGGTGCACTCATTGCCTTTTGCCCCTGTATCATCTTGAGATGTTATATAGTTGCAAGAGATAAATGTAAATGCAGCTCATTTTCGGGCCCCTATGGTTCACCATGTGGGATTAATAGGTCCCTGTTGGTTAAATATACGTATAACAGAAGCATTCCCAGGCTATTTCACTTATTGTAATAGTAACTGGCAATATATATATATATATATATATATATATATATATATATATATATACACAGCGTGCGAGAGGGAACGGAAGGTCAGACCGTCTGCGGTTTACACACACACAGGCACACACTCTAGGAATAGTTGGTGCGCCACTGCATGTCTTTTACTGCCGTAGAACATAAGAAAAAGATCTGAGGGCCTGCCAGTACAATTATTAGGCACATCGCTGCTCATCCTGCGTCTTCCGTAACTATTGCCCCTTCCCACGCTTGTTGAGCTTCACCGCAATAATTTTTGCACGCTTCACCGCGTAATACTGCTGTAGCGAGGCAAAGCTGACTTTCGGCAGCCGGCATTACGCAACGCGTCGTGCTTTCCGAGCTTCGAAGCCAATCGCGAGGACCACAAAGGCGGAGTCGCTGCCATTGCTGATAGCGGCGAATCCTTTCAATCAAAAACACGGAACAGAACGGTAAGAAGCTTAATAGCGAACGCAGAAGCAGCTAGGCCTAGCGTTGCTGCGGTGGTGGCTATACGGCTGCTAGCGGTTCTGCGTGCGAGAGCGTTCGAGGAGCGACGAGGTAATCAAAACGGTGGCGGTGGTGGTGGTTTTATTAATGCCGTTTCGGACCTGCCATGTCGGCAAAAAGTCGGGAAAATCGGATGGCGAAGGGTTCTTGCATCCGAAATTTCAGACGTTATTATACATATGCTCTATGGGGTACGGGCCGGGTGGTGCCTGGAAGCCGTCCGAATTATCGGGATTCCGGAAAGTCGGTCGTTGACTAAGCACTGGCAACTCCTCCTACTCGAGCCAGCTTTACCGCGACTTTCTTTCCCTTTCAATAAAAGTACAGCTAATTTTCCCTGATAGAAGCACATATTCCCCGAGTTTTCCCCGAGTTTCCCCAGACTATTGAAAATCCCTGAAAATTCCCGCATTTCCCGGTTGGTAGACACCCTGCTTCTACTCGCACTCAAGACAAATGCGTGGGTGCCGTTCAGAAGACTGAATTTTCGAGCTACTACAGTTCCTGCCGTTTGAGCTCCTTGGCTAACGTTATCTTTAGCGCGTTCTGCCGGATCAAGCAACACACTCCCGTGTTATCACTCTTGACCGTTGCTCGTCGCGTTTTCGACAAGCGTGAGTCCGGAAGAAGGCTTGAATTTTTGCGGGGCCATAATTGTCACAAACTTGTCGCAGTAAGATTCAGTACGCGCCAAACTAACTTTGTCACCACGGCCGAGCTACTTTTCGCTGCGTCGCGACAGGCGCGGCGAGCGTGCCTCATAAGTAACAAAAACAAAAGTACCGAAAATAATTTTCAACAATGTTGTGCGTCAGAGGAAGCGCCAGGAACTTGTCTAGTCGGTGCATTAACGCGCGAAACTGCGCACCACGGCCGAGCTGCTTTTCGCTAACTGCGTCACAGCGCCAGGCCCGCTCACTGAACTTGAAAAGTACCCCAAAAAGTAACGAAATTAGTTACAGTAATTTTGGGGGCCAGAGAAAGCGCCAAAACCTGTCGCAGTAAGATTCAGTATACGCGAAACTGCGTCACAGCATCCTGTGCGACTAGCGTGCCCAAAAACTACCGAAATAAGTTATATAAGAAATAAGTAATTGGGCTCATAGAAAGCGTCGCAAACATCTCCCAATACGGTTCATTAATTAAAATTAACTGCGCCCCGACGGACGCGCTGCTTTTCGTTAACTGCGTCGCAAGTCTAGCCTATAGGTGCTGTGCCCTAAGCCTAATTGCTTGATATGCGTCGCAGACTGTTGAACGAAATGTCTCACCTTGCCATAGTCCGATAGTGCAGCGGTGCCATGTCGAAATTCAGAAGGAACGCAAGAATTCGCATGCAGCCCACCAAACCAAGCTAAATCCGAAAATAGAAAAGCAGGCAGACGGGTGAACCAACACGCTCAAATGCGCGGCCGGTCTCGCTCGCGTCATTCGCCAATTCGCCGGTCGCTAGGCAACGGAAGTAAGCCGCAAAGCTTTAATTTAATTTATACGCAGATATTTTTCCTTTTTTCCGGGAAGGAAAAAAAAACAAATAAAACAATTTCTGTTAATCTCATTTCACATTCTCTTCTTTTTTCGATGCTCGCAGCAGCAAACGGTCGGCATTAATACTATAGCGTGGCGTATTTCCTGTTCCTGGTGGACCAGCCTTTGTCAAAGGCTGGCCCACCAGCCTAAACGTCAGTGCAATTTACTGTGGGAAATCAACGTATACGTCCTACTCTTCTTTCTTCATTATATATATATATATATATATATATATACACGGACCAGAGGAAAGGGAACTGAGGAGCCCAACACCAACAGCAACATACGAACACGAATAGGATTTATTTCATGTTTGTTAGAAACATGGGGAGATGGAAGAAAAAGCTGCTGAACAGCAGCTTGACAACCTCCCACCCCCCTTGTTTACATAGGCAACAGCAGCTCATACAATATACATATACAGATCAGCGCACGCACGCACGCACGCGCTTAGACAATTTCAGTAAAATATATAAAAGTAGGGAACGTATACTATAGTGTAAGTATTCATTGTTAATTAATTCATCTGTATGCAGATTAATCCGTATTATCTGTATGCAATTAATCTGTATGCAAGTATGCATTGCAGATTAATGCCTTGTTTCTTTCCATCTGTTAACTTTTTGCAAAGGTGATAGTTGTACAAGTTCTCTGTTAATTAGTCTAAACTTTCTAAGCAAGCTGTCTGCTGAGTACTCTGGTGGAGAATTTACAATAATCCGCATTACTTTATTTTGCATTATCGTCATTTTCCTGATGTTTGTTGAGGCTGTCTTGCCCCACACTAAAACGCAGTAATTTATGCGCGATAAAAACAGTGAATGATAAATGAGCAGTCTTGTGCTTACAGAAAATAGGTCTCGATGCCTGTAGATTAATCCTATAGTGCGAGCTAGGGTCGTGATAACATTATTGGTGTGCTAGTCCCAGAGCATGTGCTCTAAGAAATTAGGGGTAAATAGGGGAAATTGCACACTTACTAATTACAGTAAAGAAATGAGAAACAAATGAAAATGAAAGGGGATGAAAAAGAGCTGGCCGCAGGTTGAATACGAACGCGTGCGATGCTCTTACCAATGGAGCAACGGCTGGCGCCGTTTTCTCATTCACTTTCTGGACTTTACCTCTAGAACTAACCCAGGGAGTGTTAGCCAGCGCCACCACTCACGAACCTAGGCGTCCGATGTGGAACAACTTTTCTGCCACAGGCGTTACAAGTACGTCCTGTACCTAGGTGACGGCTACTGGTCGATAAACCCACACAAGCTACCTCAAGGCATCAATGCTGCCGGATTCGAGACCCTCTTAATGTAAAGAACGAGAAGAAAGGGAACCGAGGGGCCCGATTTTCATTAACCATATCATAAGAAGCCAACAAACAGACACCAATGACAACATAGGGGAAATTATTTGGGCTTAAGTTGAATTAAAGAAATGACAAATTAATGGAACTGACAGTGGATAAAAAAAAAAGGAACTGGCTGCAGGTGGGATACCAACCCACGCCTTCAATGTAACACGTACGATTCTCTCACCAATTGAGTCACCGTGGCGCCGTTTTGCCATCCACCTTTTGGGGTACTTATGCTTTGCTTCTAAACCAACCCTGGGAGTGTTAAATTTCTCCATTTCTAGTGTACACAGCATGTGCTTTATTCAATAAAAGGCCACACACAGTCATTTTGCAATGACACACTCGTTTATTGGAATCTTTAGGTGCATGCAGGGAACAGAAAAAACACAAACCTGTCGACAACGAACTTGTTCTCCACTTTACCCACGTGCGCTGTAGCTATGACATTATGCTGATAACACAAGGTGAGTGGTTCCTGGGTGAATGAAACTCACTTTATGGTGGCAAAATTACTTAGAGATTGTCAGTCCGCCTAGTGCTTCGCTGTCCTCGGCCCCTCATTTACATGCCGTCAACATGTACTGTGTCAATTTGTCCTCGTAATAGAGTTAGGCAATCTAGATACATAGCTATACCTAACATCACTACTCTTTCCGGTCTGCGAAACTCATTGTGTCCGTTGAGTTCTAACGCGCGGTTCGGGATCAGAACTGCACATCCTGAGATTTATCTAGTTCGAGAGCGAAACGCCTTCTGACTGTCGATGTAGCATTAGGTACCGAGGTAATAAATGCGATAATATAACTATACTTGACGGTTTATGTCGAGTGCGTGGTACTGTATGCTTGACTTTTCGCCTGTGTAAAAAGAAACTTAAATACAATGCTTTAAAAGGAATGCAGAATCAGTTGAGGGAAATAAACAAAACTCCGTCACGTTCAAGTTCAAATACGTTCGAGTTCTCGTATCTAGTCTCTCACATTCAATGTGCGTAGCAAATTGATTCCAGCTCTAAATGCTAGCTCGGGCTCCACTGCGGAAACACACATGGATTATTTCTTTTTTTCGTCAGGCATGACGATTACAGTGCAAAGTACAACACTGACAGTTGACACTTTGCGGACAGAGTAATACAAATGTGCAAGAAAGGTCTCGGTACTCGAACACATGGTGGTAGACACGCTGAAAGACGCACGGTCGCTTTATTGCATGTTTCTATTTACCGCAATAAAACCATGGACATCACTTTGCAGAACACTAGCGTCTAATAAGTGCCTCAAATCACTCGCTCCGATGTGCACAATGCAAATTAAAACAACAGCTGCACATAGTATCGGGTGAGAGAGATATATATCTAAGCTTTGTTTGAGGACTGAAATCAGGGTCAATGAAGAAAGACGGGCCCGCCGCTATGGTTCCAAAATTTGCACGTGTCAAGTCAACTCCAATCGCCATTCATGTCGCGTGAAGTAATGCGAGGAAAACGACACGACCTCCACTGCCTAAACACCACCACCTCAAAACAGATTGAATAGACGCTGGAACACTTCCACATCGGCGATGGCAAACGGTGTTCAGTGGCTTCCGAACAGCTTCCTGTGTCGACGGTGTAAGGACTGAGAAAAGTCAAGATATGTACACCCAATCCCTACTAGTTGAAACGTAGCAGTCTCTATTTAGGAGCGGTACTTCCACGGCAGCAGGAGTAGCCACCTTGGTTTCTTCTCCCCTCAGGCTGCCAGGCTCTGCTGCCGAAGGCTGCAGAATAAAGCAGATATTGGTAAAATTTATTGATTAGCATTAACAACACAATGAGGAAGCGATAATCATCGAAATGTGTGAATACCTTTAGTCGTCTGAGTCTCACACTTCAGGTTGTGTAGAAAATAAAAGCATTCGCGCATGCCAACTCATTCAAAATAAGAGGTCGTGATATTTCATCACTTTCTAGTTTACAAAAGCTCTGTTTTAGTTACAAATTAAATATGTATTGCAGGAGTCTGATCTTTCAATAAATTGGACCTTATATGTACCGTTTGTTTCTGTGTGTCATGGCAGTATTGACGGTAGTTTGCGCATCATAATTAACTTCATTGTTTGGGGTCTCTTTTTTGTACTAAATACATAGAGCAAGAACAAAGTATGAATGACCACCAACTTTCCCCTATCACCACCATTTTGTTCCTCTTACGTGTGATAATTTGTGTGCCTTGAAAATGATGGCGTTAGGAAAAGGAGAAGGACATTAGCAAGTTAAAATATGAAATATAATTAAGTAACTTAAGTAAAATGCCCAGCTATGTTCTACAGAGCTACTCACTGCGCGGCCCTGTGCGGCAGCAGAGCAGAGCAGAGCACCGAGAGATGAAACATGTGACCCAATCGTCCTGATGTTCGCATCCCATGTCACCATTTTCTCCATTATGACGTCATGATACACAAATATCCTGGGAAATGAAAACAAATGTAGTCTGTAGACCAGCTAGTATGAAACAGGTTCTAGGTTCGTTTAGTGCTGTTTGTATTTTTTATATGGTACATGCCGAAGACATTTGGTAAATGCAAAAGATGAATACATGAAATGGCATGTCGGTTTTCCTTTATATATACGAGGGAAAAAAACAATTGGTAAGTGCTACACGGAATCCCAACTGTCAAGCTCATTTATTTTTAATTTTCCCCCTTCATTCTTTTCCTCCTCATACCATTTTATTCTCACTAACTGAGCTAACAAGACCTGCGCAACCGGGATGGCATGTTCACCTTTCAATAAAATCTCTCACCTGTGCAGCTATCGATGAATAAGAAAGCCCGACAACCATCAGTGAAAACCGATCTGGTTGTCAGCGATGCCATCACAAGCTTATTATTGCGTATGAAAAACAGTAAAGGTATAAATCAGACTAATTTTTAATCCCCCATACATGTGGCTGAAATACTATCCAAGACGATATTGAATGTTTACGATATATGCGCCTTCTGAGCTTGCGCGTTTTGTACTATCAAAGCAAATGCGTGGCACATAGAAAAATCAATATGGGCTTTACGATTAAGTCATAAGTCTAATGACGCCCGCAGAAGGAATCTGACAAACCTAACAAATTCTTCGTAAGTTACTGCCGAATGCCTTTTCAGCAATCTACGACAAATTCGTGCTATTTTCATTTTTTGTTTATAGACAGCCACATTCCCTTTCGTCATGCTGTGTTAAACGAGCTATTGCTTCAAGCCGCGACCCCATGCAGACGGCGAAAATAAAAGCCGCAAGATTGTTTTCACTGACCTAGACTGGCTCAACGTGACAGGACGTCCGCTATTTTCAGGAAACTTCGAATGTGGAGCCAGCAGTCGTGGCCAATGTCGGCGAGCTGAAGCCTCCTGGCACCGGGATGACTGAGGCACTGCACCGCCTCCTTGACGACGCCAGTCATTCTCATAAATTCGTCAATGCTGCTGCTGCGGACGCGAACCAGGGCGCTGCGGATCCTCTTTTTGGCTTCGGCCTTAGTGACGTAAGCACCTTCCATCACCATTTCGAGGAGACGCGGGTGGTCACGCATCAGCTCAATGGCGCGGGCACCCTCGACGCCATCTTGTTCGCGTAGCACGAGGTCTGCAGCGTCCAAGACGGCGGATGCATTCTTCCTGGCCACTTCCTGCGTGTACAGACATGGGCCACGGTTGGGAAAGCCAAAGAAATGTAAGCCTGCGAAAGCCAAACGTTCGAAGCACTTCTGTAGCGTACGCAAAGACGGAGCTGAAGTGGATAGCGCGTGCGAATCGATAAAGAAATTGCAGGTAGCCGTGCATATACTATAAAAACATAACGCCACGTCTCCATGCATCGTCGCAGAAATAATCTCGTAGATTGCCGATATGAAGTCTACGCAACGTTATTGTGAACATTTTAACGTTAAGCGCCATCCAGTGCAACCACAGGATTTCACATAGAGCAAACAAACATTACAGGCGAACGTCATTGTGGGTGCAGAAAGATCAGTCATCATCGTCATCATCATCATCAGTCTATTGTTACGTGATCAGCAGGACGAAGGCCTCTCACAGCGATCTCCAATCACCGCTGTGCGAGCTGATTCCAAGTGTACCTTGCAAATTTGCCGATTTCTTCACTCCACCAAAGTACATAATATATTCGTTCACAAAATTCTGGCATATGTCCAGTAGACGCAGGCATCCGACGTGATTGACGAGCGTGCTGTCACATCGTGATGGCCGTAGTGCGTAACACATGCCTCGTTGCAGATGCAATGGGCGGCGGGACTCGGCATCTGCCGACACGATAGCTTGGTCGTGTAATTAAACACTAACCCGATGCAAGCCCGGTCAACAGCGACGTAATTTGAAGCATGCACCGTTTAGTAAAAAAATACTTGGCATGAATCATGTCCCCAACGAACAGTTACTGCTCTTGCCTGGTCTGTGTGCGCGTGTATATATATATATATATATATATATATATATATATATATATATATATATATATATATATATATAAGCAGACAATAAAGCGAGGGAAAGCATTGGTGAATTTATCTGTAGTTGAAATGCGGAAGATAATCAAGAAAAATGGAAATGAAAGCGGACGAAACGGTAACTTGTCGCCCTTGGGAGCTGGACCCACAATGTCAGCATTACGCGTGCGTTGGACTACCAGTTGTGCTACAGCCACGGTCATCAATCCGGCCACTAACTTGGGTATCCATATTTGCTAGATATAGGGCCGTAGGAGTGTTAGCAGCACCCTTCCTGCTAAACGTATGTGTAACATCCATTTTTTTCTTTTTGCCCGGTGGCGAGGGTCTCGAATTTGGCAGCCTTGATGTCATTAGGTAACGTGCGAAGGTTTGTTAGCCACATGCCTACTCACCTAAGATCACGTGTTACGTGACGCTGAACATGCTATTAAATTCGAACTACCTTCACACAGAGACTTTAGCATTCTCAGACTCCCCTTGTCGAAGTAGCCTACGTTTATTTAGCAAACTATTTCTAGAACTTTCTAGAACTTTATATTCGCAGTTTCCTTTGTTCGCAACCATTTGACGTATTAGTATTTAAATATGTTTGAAGTAAACTTGGTGAATCGTGTTCTTTTTTTAATTTGTCTTGTGTAAAAGAGACACAGTTCGTGTTTCCTTCGTTCGTTAACAGTCTCAGTGTAACATCTAGTCACCCCAGCGCAGCTTTCGAAATGACTTGCCACTTGGAAGTCTCCTTCCATCACTTCATTAATTTGGCTTTTGTATCAGCATGTAGTACTCCGGTGAAGGAATAGTTGCGCTATTAAAACGCTTCATGGTTTTAAGGCTCGGTGAATCGTTTCAAAGTTCCCGCCTGAGACTTTCAAGTAGAGTTTGGAGCCAACATCTTTCACTACAACTGATGCGAGGAGTTAAATAACGGAGTGCCGCTCCACGAGATATGCGTGCGACGTTTGACGCTTAGACGTCACTGTAGAGTGTCGACGTTGGCGATGCATATTCAGGTTGTTTTCCACAAATAACTTTAAATTTCGGTGGACCTCCTATGGTGGTTACGTGCCCTGTTTGAGGCTTTCATCATCATAGTCATGTAGGGCCTCTTTCGTGCCACCGGCGCCATTTTCAAGAGCACGACAACGAGGAACATCGCGAAAAGAACACCGCCATCTTGTCAAGAACACATTGTTTTCCAACGCCCACGTAATGTAATCCTCTCGCACTGCAATGCTGCTCCTTCTCGCCTTCTAAATGCATGAGCATTTAGCACTCCTTTGAGAATCAGCCTGGAGCGTGAAGCCTTGAACTAATTACCCAGCAGCGATGTTCCGCGATTTCTTAGTGGTTAGCGCGTTCGACTCTGCAATGTACGTTGCTCCATTGGCACGGAGTTCAGATTCCAATGTGGTCGGCTGCGGAGATCCGACAGTCAGTCAAGAACTTTATTGAAGTCCTGAGGAGTTTCAAGCCGTTGGAGATCCCATGCGGGGAACTCCTCCGGCCGAAACCGTAGGCGACGCCCAAGTCGGGACGGGAACGTGGTGACGCTCCGCGAGTTCTTGGGCCCTCTGGACGGCCTTGAGTTGGAGTTTGAGGTCCGGGCTTTTGAGGGCTTCTTCCCATTCGGGCTCACTGGAGAGAGGGCCCTTTGGTAACGCGGTACATTGCCATAGCATGTGCGACAGTGAGCAATAGAGTTCTGGGCAGTTTGGGCAATTTGCCGGGATTTCTGAGTTATAGTGACTTAGTAGGTGGAAATGCGTAGTAATTTTTTTTTCTTCACGCTTAGGCAAATGGTGGAGCTGGAGATTACAAGGTGGCTTGGGACGTCGAAACAAAAAAATAATCGTTGTGCCACACCCAGTTTCGAGTACTTAACCGCTGTCGCAGTAACGTTTTTAGTGGTTCGGTCATCCTCGACTCGCATAGCTTGAACAAGCGTCTTTACGTGAACGTAAGGCGAAAAGCAGGTTCAATTTGATGAATACTACAAAAGGCACAGCAATTCAGGAAACCATGGATTAACAGATATCTTTACAACAGAATTAGAGAACGAGATAAACTATACGATGACTTCATTAGACTGAGAGACATATCTATATTACATGAATACAAAAAAAGTTCGCAACAAGTTAAACTCAGATTAGAAGAGAGCTCGTATTCAATATTATCAGGCAAGGTTTGCTGGGGTCTGCCGTAATACCAGGAAAGCTTGGAACTCGGCACGTCTGCTCATAAGAAAAACAAAGGCTAGCCTTCCTACGACACTAACCATTGACGGCGTTGAGTTCACTGAAGCTGACCTAGCGGAGAAATTCAATAATTATTTCTAACTTCTGGTGCAGCAGGTCAGGCAAATAATACAACAAATGACTGTGAACAATACATTTATTCTTCCTTCGCGCAATCTATTTTCTTGGCCCCATGTAGTGAATTAGAAATAGTTACATACCTGAAATCGTTAAATAAAAATACTGCTGCTCGCTATGATGACATTAAGGCTGACCCAATTAAACATGTTGCTCAATTACTATGTGGCCCACTTTAACACATCTGCAATCAAGCTTTCACCACGGGTAACGTTCCTGAAGGCATGGAGATAGGCAGAGTAGTAGTCATTGACAAAGGTGGCTCTCATAACGACTTGAATAACTATCGGCCTATATCTGTGCTACCTTTGTTTTCTAAAGTGTTAGAATATACATTATAATCACGATTAACCAAGTTTATTGGCGACCCCCAAATACTTGCAAACAGCAATTTGGCTTCCGTGAAAAGAAATCAACCGAAACGGCGCTCTTAGATATTAAAGAAAAATTAGTTAATAATATTGATAGTAAGTAATACTTTCTTGGTTTATTTCTAGACTTTAAAAAGGCGTTCGATTCTATTAAGCAACCCATTTTGTTTCGCAAACTCCCACACTATGGTGTTCGAGGTTTGGTATTAAATCTGATTCGCAGTTATCTATCCAACAGGGTGCAATTTACTAGCCTAAATGGTTACCGTTCCCAATTACAGCCGATAAAATATGGCGTACCGCAAGGCTATATCCTTGGACGATTATTCTTTATTCTTTATATAAATGATCTTGTGAACATACCGTGAACTTCTGACATAGTTCTTAATGGAGACGGCACAAGTATTTTTTTTTTTACAGGTAAACATTTACTTGAGCTTGAAAAGACAGCTAATAGATGGTTAACTAATCTATCAAACTGGTTGCATTGTAATCAACTTCAATTAAATGTACAAAAGACTAAGTATATTATTTTCAAAAGCCGTAGTAAGCCTGATGGCTATAGTACCTGTATTAGTTTAAAGAATTGTGCTATCGAACGGGTTTCTACTTATAAGTTTCTAGGTGTCGTCTTTGAAGAAAACTTGAGCTGGACACCACATGTAAACAAGATACGTGCAAATATGTGCAGGTCAATTTTTATGTTGTATAGTACCAGGACCTTGGTGCCAAAATGCTAAAACTACAGCTATATCGTGCTCTTTTTCATTCACATATACACTATTGTCTACTAATCTGGGATACAACTACTAAGACAAATTTAGATAGGTTAATAATCCTACAAAAAAGAGCTGTGCGTTGCATAGAAAGCTTTCGACGTAGTGACCACACTGCACCATACTTTTTTCAAGCTAAACATACTCACAATAGATCATCTATTCCAACTAAGGCTTGCTATGTGTACACATAGGGAAATTCTGCATGACTCAAATGCCCTGTCCATATTTTTGTCATCCGAGAACTCACAATATCACGTTAGGTTTGGACAGACTTAGAACGCCTATGTTTAGAACCATATATGGTACTCAGACACTCGCCTACCTAGTACCTCATTTCCTCAATAATTATCCAGAAATCGCTACTATGATTCAGGAATGCAGATCTGCTTATAGTATAAAGAAAAAGGTTAGGAATTATCTTATGCTAAGTTCCTAATGGTACTTAACGGTACTTGCGGTCTCGATAACTTTTCTTTTTATTTTAGCCGTTTCATCTTTTACATTTTTTCTCCTATTTGCTATATAATGTTTTGTAACACTCATACGTATTATTCGCTTGTTAAAATATTTCCATGTTCTCGCGCATTACTGATAATATACTATGTGTAAAGTGTAACAATCTTACTTCTTTGTATACTTGATTGCTTGCCGTATACATTTTCTTTTTTTTTCTTGTTTCTACATTGTTCCACTGTATTTTCATGATGTTCCACCCCCTGAGCAATGTACGGGCAGGGTGAGGGGGGGCTTTGTCAGGCATTTGCATCTGCCTTTAGCCCCTACAACCAGATAATGTATTGTCTAAATAAAGCATTCATTCATTCATTCATTCATTCATTCATTCATTCATTCATTCATTCATTCATTCATTCATTCAAGTGCCGGAGGGAATATTTTACATATGGGAGACTTAACAATGCACTTCATTAGTTTAAAAGGTGCACGCAAAGAAACGCGCATGTGTGTCGCAGTCTATGTGTCATCGACCAAGCGAAGCTTACCGTCCGACTAGTCGGTACCAAGATTAATTCCGTAAGTCTTACGGAGTCTCCCACAGGGAGGTCTTCATCATTCAGCTGACATGTGAATCATGGATAATAGGTACATTTGTCTGCAGCTACTTGTAGCCTCGAGCATCTTTGCGACGCCTTTTATGGCACCATTTAGCTTTCTATATAGGTATGTACTCTGTCTTCAAAGCAATCTTATCAGTCTCTGTGAATGTGCGCAGACCATGGACAATGGTGGCGTTTAGGACGCAATATGCTAATGACAATCAAGAGTTCCGCCTAGTAACTTCCATAGAATATTCAAAGTGGACAGTCCCCTGCGTGCGTTGTCTTTAGTAGGTTCTCACTTTCCTTGTTATGGCGAACAGACAAAAAAGATGTTAGGACAGACTCATACCTTGATGTCCGCCAGCGCGCCGTCCTTGGGGTCGAATGCTTCGAGGAAGGCTTCGGTCTCGTGTACAGGACAGCTGCGCACCTGTTTATAACGCCTCTCGTAAAGTATCCACGCAGAAGTCGCGGCGAATTCGGTGAGGCTGAGGCTCCTGCTAGCGCCTCGCGCGAGCACGTTCAAGTCGTCGTATGACAGCTTCAAACCCTTGAGGTTGACTCTGACTAGCTTGGTGTTAGAAGCGAGAGCTGACAGCAGTTCTCCCTCTACTTCCCGAAGCTCCGGGCGTGTCCTAAGGACACGCGTAGGAATCAGGTATATGTCTACCTCAGTGAGCGCGGTAGAGCCCCTTATATATGCTGTCAAGGCGGAATATTCATTGATTTCGCAGTCAAAGCATTGAACCCGCAGTGAAGTAATCTGATGGCAACCACTGACAACACGTAAAGATGGGATTATCGAGCGCGGGACGTTGGCAATTGGAATCTCCGCATTGATCGTTGCATTGCAGATTTGCGGGCACTGCTGCAGCTGCCTTGTGTTGTCGTGCGCGCATTGTCCCTTGACGACAACGCGGTCATCGAGTCCCAGCTCCCGGATAGTTCTGGAGACGCGGTCGAGTCCGTCGATGCAGGGCAAGGTGTTGACGACCACCGTCTTCAGTGCCTTGTTGTTCGCGACTGCACGGAAGAAGGCGTGGCACTCTGCTTCTCCGAAAGTCCGCATGTCGATGCAGAGCCGGCTGAGCGTCGAGTTCTGTTTCTGTAGGGCTTGGCACAAGGACTCCATGTACTTCGCGGCTTGGTCATCCGGAAGCTGGAGATATGGATTCCAGAATGTCGCAAGACATTCGCATGACGTCGAAGGTAGCCTCAGCCGGCGCAGTGTGGCACTGCGTGTGATGACTTCGGCGAAGAGGGTGACCGTGCTCATGCTGGAAACATATATGGAGAAAAAAATATGGTTGTTGAAAAATTATGCCTCAAGTAAAAAAGTTATTTAGAGCTCCAATACATTGAACTGCAAGAAACAGAAATCGACGTTCCTGAACGTGTACAAGAGAATTTATGTTTCAAGAAGTAAGGACCACATCATATTTCAAAAGATCCACAAGCTGTCGACAACTGTCTCGTCAATGAAACGGTGTCAGTGAAAAAAAAAACGCCTTTAGATATCCATGAGGTCATATTGAAATGAGGGGCTGAGGTTCCGGCACAAGATTCAACCAGAACCTAGCTTGGCCTTTCCTCTGGTGGTGCTCATCATTTTCCTTCGCGATTACTAGCATTTATTTGAAAAAGATACGTAATCATAATCACTTAAAAAGAGCGTTTTCGTATCCTTTTAAGGGCAAGTTCAATTTTGGCTAATGACCATTCACTGCTGTCGTCTAGAGTGAAGAATAAAACAGGAGCTTGAATACACGACACCTGTGGCAATCTTAACAAGTGACAGTACAAAGTGAAAGAAAATAACTAAACTCGCAGTGATCTAAATCGCGTTCATAAGCACGCAATTTCCAATCCTAGTTCGACATCAAGGAAATGTTGGGTGTTTCAGCGAACACTTTCAAAAATTTGTAAAATTTGCCTGTGGCAGATATCATAATTCTAGTTTATGAGCTGGTCTAAATTGTTAACATAACGTCGTTTCATGCACTGAAGCAAACAAGTAACTGGAACGCCAATGCATTTCTTCGCGAAGTTCGGGAATTTATTTGTGGAAACTGGTGTCACCTTGAAAATTCGTTCCAAGTGGATGCGCCTTGCGAAGTCCAGTGCTAGAATTTGTAAAACGCAATATGGGTCATACGATAATTAGCTAAGTTAATTAGTGAATTGTTAATTAGTCGATTTTGGATTTCAATTTCTTGTGCAAGTATTGTCGGTCGCTTCGAGTAGACCTGCTCAAAAACTAGAATTGAGTTATCTGTCACAGGCAACGTTTAAAAAATTTTGAATGTGTTCGCTGCAACACCTTGTATAAAACATGTGCCCTTTTATTTCAAATTATATAGAGCGATTTCGTTCAAAAGAAATCTTCGTTAGCTTAAATAAACTGTGGGGCAAATGTACAATTATTAATTTGTTCGCTAAACTCTCAACAATTGAAAAGCTTGCTACAGCTCATGAAATACAATGATATAGGCATTGCGTTAAGTTGTGCCCTTTAATTTACATTTCACACTATGTATATGATGCTTCAAATTTTCTTATATGACATGTTGGGCATTGCAGGGCGAAGCAGCCAAAGTCCCGTAATACGTGCTGCGAGATGCCCTGTTGGTAGCGTCGCTTCGTAATGCAATTATAAGCAATACTTACAATACTTCGCTCGTCGTCTCGATGTCTGCGTTGAGTTCCTCCAAAGAATTCATCTTGCAGACAGCATCGACGATTTCCCTCAGGGGCAACCCTCTGCAGAAAAAGTCCTCCGATTTCAGAGTCAGTTTGCGCAGCGCGCAGTCTTCTTTGGTGAGGTATCTGGCGAAGAGCACGTTGGAAGCTTCGTCGCGGTAGCCGAACACGCATTGTGAGACACTGAGTTCGGTGATGCTCTTGTTTTCAGTGAGCTCCCGGATCAGCCAACATGCGTGATTATCGCTCATTTGAACCTCCGAAACGTCGAGTGCTGTCAGATGATCCATGCCTAATCCGAGTGACCTTCCAGGCATGGGCACGTCGACTCCCCATTCCTCCTCGATCTCGCTGACATTGAAGGCGACATTTCCACGCTGTGGGATAGGATTGAGCATTTCGAGCAAGATAGGGTCGTGGAGAGGTGATAATATAAGTGCTCGGCAGATGGTAATCCTTTTCAAAAAGCGATTGCGATTTATTGCTGAACGCATCGAAGCGCGACCCATCCAAATGGGACTGAATTTTATCGCTGTGATGCAGCGATGCTCGGTGAGTAGACGCTCGGCGAGATCCAGTGCCCTCGCTTCGCGCGAAACGTGCTCCGGGCCGTGTTCAGTGAACCCGCAAGCGTATGCCAGGTCACACTCGATTAGGACGGCACCTCTGCTCTCTCCTCGCCCATCTTCCCCAAGCTCTAGGCAAGCACCTAGAAGGACTTTGTTCAAATCACCACGGTGCTTCAATAAGTTGCAGCTGGCGCCATCCTTCTTGGTGCACGGGATGTGCAGCGCACTCCAGTCGGTGCTGACTTTGTCGGGTGCGCGTTTTGTGACCACAGCTTGCGAGGATTCAGACATGCTTCACCGGCCGCTTGATTGGCGAAACGCTGTGCGGCCCCCTGAAAGCAGTCCTTCAGTCGTTTGTCGTAGAACCTGCGCGTAGAAGAAAAGAAAACAAGAAGGTGCGCGAAAGATTTAGCGAGTAAACAGTTGCTTCACAGTGAAAGATGACGAGTGCGTTTACCTCAAGGGATGTTACTTCCGTTCTATAGCATGTTTTGACCACAAAGAGAAAGATTACCCCAACCATGGGCTATGTATATAAAAGGAAAGAAACGCTGCGAGGATGTACCGGTTTCTTTTTCTTTCTTTTTTTCTTGGTATTGTTAAGCATGGGGGGGGGGGGGACGGGGTTAAAATTTTCACACGGCCTGTGAGCCAAGATTAGGATATCATTACGCGAACGAAGGATTAACCAGTGGAGACTATTTACAAAGTATGTTTACCAAGGATAAAGCAGCTCTGGCCAGTTCAGCCGACAGCTAGAGAGCCAAAGAGCGTTCGTTGTCTTCGTCAGGGCGCCCGCGGGCATCGTCCATAAGAAACACGCAATATGCATGCATAATTATCCCCGGCGGCAGAAGCACCGTCCCGGTGTGTCTAAATATCGGTGATAACAGGAGAGTAATATGGTTTGAGGCGTGCGACATGCACAACGTCAGTGGAATTCGAGGCAGATGAGTACTGGTAGTGACTGGGGCGATTTCGTACGTAACTGGAGTCACTTGCAAGCAGCACTCGATATGGGCCTTTGTACCGAGACAGGAGTTTTTCTGACAGGCCAATATGACGAGTCGGGGACCACAGGAGTACCAGAGATCCAGGCGAAAAGTGGACGTCTCTGTGTTGGCGATCGTACAGACGCCGTTGCTTTTTTTGTGAGGTCATGAGGCGAGCGCGGGCAATTTCGCGTGCTTGTGCTGCCCTCGTGATGGCGTCAAGTGCATACTCGGTGGTCTCTGCTGCGGCGGATGGAAGGGATGCGTCCAGGGGCGATGTGGGTTCTCGGCCGAAGAACAGAAAGAACGGGGAATAACCGGCAGTGTCGTGACGCGAATAATTATATGTAAAAGTGACATAGGGTGGGGCAAGATCCCAATCGGTATAGTCGGACGAGACATACTTTGCAAGCATGTCTTTTAGGGTACGATTCAGACGCTCTGTGAGACCATTAGTCTGTGGATGGTAAGACGCACTCAGCTTCAGCTTGGTTGAGCAGGACTGCAGGATGTCGTCGATGACTTTAGGAAAAAATGTCCGACCGCGGTCAGGGAGCAGTTCATGTGGAGCGCCGTGCTGTAGAATCACGTCGCGTAAAAGAAAATCGCGACTTTTGTGGCGCAGCTCGTTGGAAGAGCTCTGGCGATGGCGTAGCGCGTGGCGTAACCTGTCGTCACGGCGACCCACTTGTTGCCAGACGTGGACAGAGCGAAAGGGCCAAGTAAGTTCAAGCGAACGCGAAAGAACGGCTCCGAAGGAATGCCGAGCGGTTGAAGGCACGAGGCAGGGAGCGTCGATGGTGTTCTTCGGCGCTGGCATTTCTCACATGCCGCAACGTATTTCCGGACGGATCGGGCAAGCCCTGGCAAAAAGAAGCGTCGGTGAATCCCGTCGTATAGGTGCGGGAGACACCAAGTTGACCTGCCATTGGTAAATCGTGAGGTTCTTGGAGAACAGCTGACAGGAGGTGGTTAGGAATGACGAGGTGTAGGGCAGGACCGTCGGGGCGTGCATTGTGATGGTATAATACACCATCCCGTAGAACAAACAGGTGAAGGGACGAATCAGAAGACGAAGATTCCAAGCCATCAATGACGGCGCGCAAGGTGGCATCACGGCGATGCTCCTCGGCAACGTGTAGCAGTTGAGAAACGGAGAAAACGCAAGCGTCGGCATCGGGATCAGGGTCGACGGGTGGTTCGTCCGATGGATAATGTGATAAACAGTCTGTGTCTTGGTTTAATCGGTCCGACTTGTACACTACTGCATAGGAATGTTCCTGCAGCCGCAGAGCCCAGCGACCAAGCCGGGCGGTAGGATCCTTGAGTGAGGAAAGCCAGCAGAGCGCGTGGTGGTCCGTGATTACAAAGCAGTGCGTGCCATACAAGTACGGGCGGAATTTGCAAATCTCCCAGACGAGAGCCAGGCATTCACGATCTGTAATCGAATAGTTGCGCTCCGCTGCTGTGAGGAGGCGGCTAGCGTAGGCGATAACACGATCTTGACCCTGTTGGCACTGGGCTAAGACGGCTCCGATGCCGTGACCACTGGCATCGGTACGCGCCTATGTCAGGTCAAAGGTCAAAGTGGGCCAGTGTAGGTGGCGTGTTGAGAATGTTGGTGAGCTGGGCAAACGTGACAGTTTGAGCGGGGCCCCACGTAAACGGCACGTCCTTCTTCAGAAGATCAGTAAGCGGTCGGGCAATCACTGCAAAGTCTTTAACGAAGCGTCGGAAGAGGAGCGGAGTCCTACAAAATTTCGGACGTGTTTGACAGACTGATGTACAGAAAAAGACAGGACAGCACGAATTTTCTCCGGGTCTTGTTGAATACCAGAAGCGTCAACGAGGTGTCCCAGCACTGTAATCTGCCGACGACCGAAGTAATACTTCGATGAATTTAGTTGCAGCTCAGCCTCGCGGAAGACTTGAAGAGCAGCTGATGAGCGCTCAAGGTGTGTCTCAAAGGTAGGTGAAAATACGAGAACGTCGTCATAGGTAGCAGAGGCATGTTGACCATTTGAACCCTTAAAGCAAAGAGTCCATCATGCGTTCGAACGTTGCTGGGGCGTTGCATAGACCGAATGGCATAACTTTGGATTGATATAGACCATCAGGGGTAACGAACGCGGTGTTCTCTTGGTTCTTTTCATCCACAGAAATTTGCCGATAACGAGACCGAAGATCTATTGATGAAAAGTATTTGGCAGCGTGGAGGCAATCGAGGGCGTCGTCAATGCCAGGTAAGGGGTATACACGTCTTTCTTTGTAATGCGGTTTAGATGACGATAATTTACGCAGAAACGCCATGTGCCATCTTTCTTTTTAACAAGTACCACGGGCAACGCACAAAGGCTCGAGGAAGGTTCAAGAATACCTTTGGCAAGAATCTTGTTCACTTCATCCTGAATAACCTTACGCTCTGAAGCAGAAACTTGATATGGCCGGTGATGAATAGGACTGGCATTACCAGAATTTATGTGATGCTTAACAATTGAGGTCTGCCCCAATGGGCAATTGTTGATGTCGAAGATGTGGTAGGAAATCAAAAGGTGACACAGCTGCTGCTTGTTCAGGCAACAGGTCCGCAGTAATCATGTGACGAAATGTTGCGTCAGGGTAAATATCCTGTGGACATGAAGAATCTGAGCAGACGTATACTGACGCAGACGTAGACGTCATGATGTGGTCATCTCCTTTAGCACGCAGCGTTGCAACCCATATGCCTTGGGGTAGAACTTCCTTTGTTAGTCATGATTGACGACGGGGAGGCATGCCCGGTTATCCGCGACTGTGAGGACGGAGGGGGGCACAGTGATCTTCCGCATCAAAAGGACATCAGGAACAGGTGTCGCAACGTAATTACCATCGGGCACAGAAAAAGATGATAGCAAATCGACGAAAGTCAAGGCTTTAGGCGGCAGGCGGTCGTACTAAAGTTGTTCGGCAGTTCGGCACCAATGTGCGCGAGTAGAGGAAGTTCGAGGCAAAGGGTACCGGCAGAACAGTCGATCAAAGCTGAATGCCCCGTATGAAAGTGGAGTCCGAGGATTAGGTCATGGGGACAATTGGTCAGCACTGTAAAAAGAACAGGAACGTGGCGGTCGGCGATACTGATATGAAAAGTACACATTCCATGACGTCAACAGTGCTACCATAGGCCACGCGTACGCTCGAGTAGTAGGAGGCGTGAGAACATTCCTCAGTCGACGAAGGAGGTTACAACTCATTATGGACACCTGGGCTACAGTATTATTAACGCCGCGGACGGTGTTACGACAGGTATGTATGTGAGGAAGAATGTGTGTCACCCCACCAAAGCCAAGGCGAATGCCTTGACGTTTGAAGGACGCCAAGCCGCTCACAGCAGTTGAAAAATTGTCGCAGTTTCGCCTGGAAGGCGAAGCACTGATCGCGATAGCAAATTATTGGATAGCTGTGCGAAGTAAGCATAGCAGTCTAAGCAACTGTATAAACTATAAACATTGGCTTACTAACGACGTTAACAATGATGGAATATGTAAGCGTGACTGAACGAGGACGTAGAAACAAGCAGACACCCAGAGACAGCGCTGTCTTTGTGTTTCGGCTGCTTTCTACGTTGTTGTTCAGTCGCGCTAGCACATTCTATCATGGATTGAAACCAACGAGCCCCCCAACCTGTTTTAACCAAATTAACAAGCACGGTGTCTCGCTCGCGCAGGTAAATGTGAACACATCTCGCTCGATTAGCGCGGAAACTCGCTGTCAATATGCTGGAGTGGGGAATCGCGACAACAGCAAGCGAATTGATCTTCGTGCATCAGTCGCTTCAGCGCAAACAAAACGTCGAAAGCACAGCGCCTACCAATCTACCGGCAATACGCACACCCTGCAAACATCGCAGATCGCTTTGAAGATGAGGCACACAGGGGTGCACACTTTCGCCACGTCGCAGATCGCGTTCAATACACACGAGCGCCGGTAATGCGTCCCTATACGTCGTCCGCCAAAGGGGTCTTTATACGGCGTCCACAATTCGCGTGGCCAACGCCGTAGTAGACGCCGCGGTGCTCTCCACTCTGTACGGAGCGGCGGGAGAGGAGGACATCGGGGCACCCTAGCAGCCGCCGGAGAACAGCTACCCCTCCCTCGCCTGACTCCGGTGCCCCGCGCGCGTCAGGAGAGGGCACGCTTCCGGCTCGCGTTCCTCGCTGTGGCACACGCGAGGTGTTGGATTTAATCGCGTTCGCCGACTCACCCTCACACGCTTTACCTCGCACATACAGCATACCGCGCACGGTGATGGTTTTATCACCATTGGACTTGATACGGAACTTCACGGCGACGGCAGAAATGAGCCTGGAATGTCTATACACAAGTGCAGTCTCAATAGAACGCCTAGAAGACCGCAACCGCGAAAAGACGTTGGCCTTTGTGCACGCATCCTCGCTTCCTCACCCACAGCGCGCTCGACAGCCTCAGGTTGGCGGGGCCTCGCCAGTGCTATCTCCCTTCGGCGAGCAACTCGCTTCGTCTCCTTCTCCTTCCTTCCTCGCTGAGGCAATCGCCGGCGGTGTCTGTGCGTGCGTCGGCCTTTCCCTCTGCTGCGACAGTGGCGGTCGGAAAACCTTAAAGGGCAAATCTGATGATATGTCGGTGTCCACTGATGTTAATAAATGTTTGAATATACGCTCGCTTTTTTTAATAAGCACTTTTTTTTGCTCATTGACTAGCTCCGCTGAAATATCTTGATCACTTCTTGATGTTGCTGGCCGAAAGATCTGTATTCGCAAGTGCTGTCCCTTTTAAACTGCATAAACAATATCATACGACGCAAGAATAGCTCTTGCAGTATTACGGGTGTTTAAAAAAAGGAGATAAACGACTGTGTTTTTGTTTTTATCTAAGCATGGCGCTGCAGAACTTGATCCCAATTTAATGCCGACAGCCTTAGTTGACTGCTTGAAGGGACCGATAACACGGTTAACTTTGTCTTCAACAGTTTCACCACTGCTGATTCTGTGGCTGCCTTGCACGCCGCGTTGAAGGCGGCGGCGGGGGGGAGGGGAAAGAGATCACGGCAGGGGTGCGAGAGGCAAGGTCGGCGACGTCAACCACGTTTCGACATAGCGAAGCCACAATGCGCTCTGGACGCCGTAATTAGGCGTGACTCCCCTCCCTCCCCCCGCAGAAGCATTGCACGGACTGCCGCGCTTACCTCCGCGCAGTGGCGAAGCAACGAGGGGGGCCGGGTGGCCATGGGTCCCGCGGTGCAAGGGGCCAGTGAGGGGGGGGGGGGGCGGTGTCATATACGTCTGAAGACACCCCTCTTTCCACGGGCTAAACCCGGAGGGGGGCGGTGACAGAGGACTTATGGGCCCCGGGTGCCAGAACACCTAGCTACGCCACTGCCTCCCTGTTCACACGTGACAGCAACGACTGTCCAGGGAGGAGGTGGGGAAAGGGTACAACCGAATCAATCCGGCACAGCCCAACCGACGCAGTCAAGAAACGGGTCAAGAAACCTTACACTTCTGGCGCTCATGGCAGTTCACCTAACGTGACACGATGGCACGAAATTGCGCCGCCAAAAACCTTTGCAAATGAGCAATGCTTTCTTCAGGTCTCCTCTGTAGAGTGAGTGAATGAACGACATGCCATGTGTTCTGTGCCCAGAGAACTCAGGTTGAACATTGCAAAACGTTCCATCGTAACAGTCAACAAAGGCGACTTAGTCCGTGGCAAAGTCGGCTGTACTAAGCTACATAGGAAATAACGAGAACGACTATCCATAGCGTCTGTGACTCGGGTGTTTCCCGGTGCATCTGCGGGTGCCGTCGCAAAGGCCAAGGCAAACCATGCTATAGTGCGCCAGCCTCCAATACGACCCCAGTGGGTTCCCATAGGCAGGCGCAATGTGACCGTAACTTCGTAGCTGCGCGATAACGTTACTTGCGAGAGGGTCAGCTTTCCCCAAGTACAAGCAAATGCAATGACCATCGACAAATCACAGGCTGTGTACGACTAGGATAAGAGGCACCCTCTGCGGCTCGTCTACGTCGCACTATCGCGTGCGACCGCTGTTGAAGGCTTCTACCTAATAAGTTGAAAGAATGACTTTACATTTAAGCATCGCAGTGGTACCACGGATCGAACGCTGCGTGACGAGTTGGTTCTGCTAAACAAGCGGAAATTAAGCACTTGATCACACGATCCACAGGCTCCAACGAGCCGCAAGAAACGGATACGTGTCAATCGTGTTCTTCAATGTTCAGTCTACACGCCCCATACATTGAAGTGAATTTCGCAATGCCGAAAGCAGACATCATAGCCTTGTCGGAAACATGCAGTGCCGACCCGCAACCGACTTCCAACGAGTGTGCTACTGGAAGCGACAGTCTTAGAGATGCGCCGGAGTGGCCACTTACAAGAATGAAATGGCCGCCCGTCCGTTCAATGGACCGGGAATGTTGACCTGACCACCGGATTGCGAAGCCAGGTGCGCAATTGTTGACAGCGTTGCTGACGCATGCGATCTGCATCTCAAGTGCGGGGACGTCGACGTTGCACTGGCCACTGTGAACCTCCGCCTCTCGGCGCCGCAAAAAGAAATCAAACACTTCCTTGGGCTCGACTTCGCTCAGTATTCACCCGGAGCATTGAACCCTGGAGGCGACAGCACCAGCGTAAATACGACCGCGCCGGTGTTAATGGCGACTTCACCGTTTATTTAGGAAACGCGAAAACGGCTGCATGCTAACGTTTATGCAAGAGGTCTTCCATGTGCGCCTCGGGAGCTCCGACTACAACAAACCATTAATATTGAGGCATTTAATTGTAAAAGGAAGTACAGCAGTTTTCTCATGTGAAATAATCATGCCTCTGTTTTCAACAAAAATCATTAATTAGCTTTAGGCCAGCTTGTAGATTTCGTTAAATGGCTAGAGTACTCGAGTCAGATTCCTCTATGTACAAGTTTGTTGCATATAGTTAATCATTCAATGTAGCGGGCAAGAGATTCCAGCCCGTGCTAGACTCTCAGCGTCTGCAAATTGTGCGACAACACAAGTTTTTGGGTATTATTATAGGTGGAGGGCTATCATGGGTACTATCACAGTACTAAGTCATATAAGCGTAAAGTCTAGGCTCGTCAACTCCGAATGACGGATCGACTTTTACTCGCATCATAGTTAACCAATAAAGAAAAGGAAGAAAGAGAAAACAAAATGCAGATCCCGCGCACTGTCATGGGAATCTATGAAAGTGAATCATTACGTGTTGTATGCTTTGATTGACGATAATTAGCGGTGATATTGATGGCTAAAGCCTGATTTATTCAATGTTTAGTCTAACACGAGATTGATGAGTTGATATTAAACATTGCCTTGCGGGCACCACTGCTGTTTTTCTGCGTAGTACACAGAACACACTGGGAGAGGTGTTTGCTTGAGGCGTTGTTGTGCGCTGTATTTTATAACCGCTGAGAGGGTTGGACATAGTCACTGCCTCGCATGGCACATCGCATTGTGCCAGACGTATTAAACTTGCATCGGATTATTGGACTGTACGTTGCACAATTTGAGTATGAGGCGCGCCGTTGTGGCATACTCAGGATTAATTTTATCACTGTAATCTCCTTTACCATGTCCCAAAATATAACTGCACGTGCGTTTTCTATTTCGCTCCCGTCGAAATGCGGCTTTGTTGAAATGTTGATTTGACGGTCGACTGCTTCGCCAGTGTTGCCTGGACGTTGCAGTGCGCTTTAGTTAATGCGGCTTTGCTTCTGTGCGCCCTGCGTAGTTTGTCTGCTTGAGATAATTGCAAGGTGTTTATTTTTCAGAAATAGCAGCAACATACTTGCAGCGTACTTGCAGCGTACTTTGAACCTAAGTTTATCCAGTTCCCCCGAAACCGTCGTCGTGTAGTAATAGGGTTTGCTTGCCTTCTCTTCGTGCCTCTTCTCCTCCTTCACCTCGCTTATATGGGAACTGCCTCCTCTCCTCTCTCCTCTCTACAGTTCTATCTGCGTACCCGCTGGACTCGCACCTTAGCAGAAAGGGAAGCGCTGCCGTTTCTGCAATGCTACTCAGGGGAGTCACGGGTACTTACAGCTGTCAAGAGGCTAATGTGGCGACGGCCAGGGAGCGCTAGAGCGCATTGTGCACATTAGACGCGGTGGGCTGAAAACTAGTTTTTAGCGCGGCCTTTCTTCTTCGACTCGCTCCTGGCATGTGTGAACACGCTTTGACCCGCCCTCGCCACCCCCCTCTACCCAAGCGGTGTGCCTGACGGCAGCGGCAGCAGCAAGGATGGGGAAGCCGAAGGAAGAGGCGAAGAAAGCTTCGATTTAAAACACTGCTGGCAAAGCGCGCGCTCCGATGTTTATGGGTGGTGGCATTTTCGCACAACTTTAATGCCAGATATGACCAACCGATTTGCAAAAATCTTTCGCGGCCGCCATCTTGACCCGTGCAAATTCATGCACGAAGGCGGCCGCCCCATCGTCGTTGCAATGTCGCGAGCAATGGCTTCGGCAATCGCCTTAGCTGCGCGACACAAGCAGATCGTAAGAGCGCCACAGCAAGCTGAAAAAATGGAATCATAAGGGCGTGACGAAGCCGATACAGAGACTACCAAGGTGTCTACAGCAGTCGTACAGTAGCTGCGTGCCTGCGCTGACACTGTGCATTGCACCTATCATTTGAAGCGAGGACTGGTTGCGCCACCGTTGGGCGTGAATTTTTACAGTGCAGGGCAGCTGCGTTTGCATGTCCTGACATAATAACCTGCATTCGTAAAGAACTTTCTCAAGCAGCTCTCGTGAGTCGTAAATTAGCGGCATAGACGGTGCTAAACAAGTTCCCGTATAGCTACAGACGATAAGCCGTCAGTCTATACTATCAACTGCGAGCGAAAGCCTTGATAGCGACGCTAACTTTCAGTAGTATGGCAAACTAATAGCAGGCGCAAGGCGAGTGTAAAAACTTGTAAATCTTCTTTTTTATTTATCGTGTCATCCTCACAAGTAACTGTTTTCTCAAGAAAAGATATGCCTCCGTGTGATTATTTGGCATATCAAAGTGGGCAGGGGAATGCTGACATGTATAGTAAGGTATTTATGAACGCGCCCACTATATGAAGTGTCCAATGCAACTGAAATATGTCTTTATATGTATGACAGCAAATACAGGAAGAGAATATGCCCCCTTTCTACAGCAGTTCTACAGCAACTACAAAATAAAAAACACAACTATATTAGCCCGACTTGTCTTGAGAAACAGCGAAAATGATTATGCGTGTCGGCAGTGTTTTATTTTCCATCCAAATTTATCACTTAGAGTTGTGCTGAAATATTTCAGCTTCATCGAAGCTTTGCCCCTCTCTCAGCATTTATTAGGACAAGATCGCCGCCATGAAAATGCCGTTTTCAAAGGCGTAGGCAGGAACTGCGCATGACCACGGCACTGGTAGTAGTGACCTTGTCAAAATAGTGTTAACGTTATTTTACATGCGCCTCACTGACACCAACCACTGAGGACAAAAAGCGACCGCTTCCCCATTACGAACTCGTGTTTTCAGCGGTCGTCGCTGAAATGTGCATGCAGTCATGTTTGGTTTAAGCACGCAAGATCTGTCATACAGCGCTACAATATTACCTTACTGCGTTAAGGAATAACGACGTTCGTCGAAGTGTCGGCTGTTTCGGTTCGTCAACGTTAAATCTCTCTCTCTCTCTCGACAACCAAATAAGAAGGAAAGGTCGTGTATACGAGTTCTTTCCAACAACTTAAACCGCTTAAATTGACGACTAGCTTCGTCATCATCCAAACATTCGTCCACGCTTGTTGAGCGAGCGCTCAAACAACCGTTGCAAAAGATAATTTGGAACTCAGATTTCTTGCCGTAAGATACTGCATCGACAAAACACGAGTTCTTCACTCACCTTACACGAGTGCCGGATGCTTTGAGTTGTGGTCCCGCATGACTGCACGTGGCGTCGTTCCAGATAGGCGATGCGACGGTCAAATAATATCCGCACACTTCACTCCAAGCAAGCAAGAGCGAAATGACAGAGAGCAACTCTTCCTTCGGTCTCGTGCTGTGAGGCTAGCCTGCTCCGGCTGAGTCGACCGTGAATGTGGATGAGCGAGGCTAAATTGCTTGCCAAAAAGAGAGGCACCACTTGTGGAAGCTTTCAGCAAGAACTTCTGGTGGTGTATTGCAAATACACAACTAGCGCTATCAATGCCCTGCCTGGTGCCACGCACACTTTCCTTCTCGTTAACTCCTGTCCAGTAGAACCACTGATAACCTCCAAAATATAGGACAGAGTGTGAAGTGTTGTGCCAACCCTGCCTGCCTACATCGAGACAACGAGCGCTCCAATCTCCCCACCCCGTTCTTCTGAAGTGGTTGCCCTCAGTGCGGACAAAGTAACACGAAACTGCCGAACCCTTTCCAAGGTTCGCGCTGAGTAGCCCAGGGGCACGGAGCCCCACGACCACAGTGTACCGTTCTAGTACACTATAACCATGACGAATCCACTGGCCGCCTTCAAAATTCCACAAATCTGCTGACCCTTTCCGTGGAGCGTGGTATTATGCAGCCTCCTGCTTCGACGAAAGAAGAAAGCGATGCGGTTGACGTCTGCACTAGTCCTGCCCGATCCTTTCGACGGGGGGACGTCCAAACGAATTTTAGGCAGAACGGGCCCATTGTTAGGCAGAGAGAGTCACCACTAGCCGCTCCTCTTCGTCCCCTTCAAGAGTCCGTCTCACGTCCTCGACGCGGGTCACAATTGTGGATGGCAGCTTTGGAAATAGCGCTCCTGACAGTGGAGTTTCCCGGAGACGGCCGCGCCACCTGTGGCGTCGAAAGCGCAACTCTGGTACTGATACAACTTCAGTCGATGGCGTAGAATCCAGTGGCGCACGTGTTGTTGTTATGACCGCGTGTGATTCGAAACTTCTGGACCACGTGCGCCACCGTCCTGCAGGTAAACGTTCTCATACCGGTGTTTTACAATGGCAAATGTGCGAGACATCGAAAACTGCCCAGGAAAAATTAGCGTGGGGACGACGGTACTGCTGCGTCAAAGGCTGTAGGAGGAAAGAGAAAAGTAGAAGGCAGGGAGGTTAACCAGAATAACGTCCGGTTGGCTACCCTACACCGGGGAATGGGAAAGGGGAAAACAAAGATCACAGGGAGAGAGAGGAGGGAAGGAAAGAAGGAAATTGCGGCGAGTTCGCTGACGCGTGTGGTCTTACAGAAATCGCGTTAATAGTCACAGATGGTCGCACAAACCCGTCGTCCTTAAGAAACACAAAAGCGCCTTCACCGCTTTATGGGCCGACGGGCGATGGGGGCGGTGTTCTAGCAGCACCTGCACAGAAAGCGGCCGATTGTCCAGTTTTTGGAAAGCTTTGGCAAGTTCTTGTCTCTCTGAGGCATATCTTGGACAGTGGCACAGCAGGTGGTCGATGTTTTCTTCGATGCCACAGACCTCGCAAGCTGCACTGTCAGCCATTCCAATTAATGTAGAGTATGCCTTTGTGAAGGCCACTCCTAACCAAAGGCGACAGAGAAGCGTAGCTTCACGTCGAGGAAGTCCGAGTGGAGGTCGGAGTTGCAGGGAGGGGTTTAGTCGATGCAGTCGCGTGAGTCGTAAGTTTGGTGAGTTCCACACGGTCACTGTGAGACTGCGTGCCAGGTGTCGAAGCTGCTTTGCAGCATCAGTCCTCGAAAGCGGAATTGAAACGCTGTGCTCTCCTTGATGTGCTGTGCGAGCAGCGTTATCGGCGGAATCATTGCCACTGATTCCACAGTGACCAGGTATCCATTGAAAAACGACCTCGTGACCTTTTTGTTGGACATCATGGTAAAGTTTCACAACTTCGTATGTCAATTGGTCATGACATCCGTGTCGGAGAACTGACTGCGTGCCCTGTAGTGCTGGTTTTGAATCACAGGACACAGCCCATTTTCTAGGTCTTTCAGAATCAATGAATTCCAGTGCTCGACGCAGGGCCGTTAGTTCTGCCGCCGTTGAGGTCGTGACATGCGATGTCTTGAACCGCAGTGTCATTCCTCGCGTTGGTATAACCACGGCACCAGAAGAACTGCACGACGTAGTCGATCCATCGGTATAGATGTGAGCGTGGTTGCTGTACTTTTCGTGCAGAAGAAGTAAGCTCAGCTGTATTAGAGCAAGGGCCGGTAGATCTGTCTTCTTCTGTAGTCCCGGAATCATTAGATGTACTTGTGGACGGCTCAAACACCACGGAGGAAACGCTGGCTTGGCCGCAGGTGCGTACCTTGAAGTAAACGACGCACGATGTGCACTGACAATACTGCTAAATGTCGAGCAGGGCCTTGCAGCAGTGAGGCTCGCCAAGTGGTGGGAAGGGGTCCTAGCATAATGCCTGAGATGCATACGCATTGTCTCAACGGTAATGTGCGTCGTGATTGGGTTATCCTGCGCAAGGGCAATGGTTTCAGCCGTTGATGCACTGCGTGGTAAGCCAAGACATACCTTAAGGGCTTGGGCTTGAATACTCTGAATCGTACGCAGGTTAGTCTTGCAGGTGTTGGATATTGCAGGCAGGCTGTATCGCAGGAATCCAACGAACAACGCCATGTAAAGCTGTAACATAGCCTGTATAGATACTCCCCAACTTTTTCCTGGGAACCTGAACAGGTGACAGATAGCAGTCAGCCGCTTTTTCACGTAATTGACGTGCGGAGTCCAAGACAGGTCTCTGTCAATTATGACTCCCAAGAATCTGTGACTTCTGCTGTATGGTATAAGTTGTCCGTTAATAGATACGCCGTAACCAGACATTGGCTTCCTCGTGAATGCCACCATTGCGCACTTTCCGCACGAAATTTCAAGTCCTTGTTCACGAAGGTAGCAAGATGTCATTGTGGCTGCCTTCTGAAGCCGAGCGCGAAGCTGAAGTCGTGTCACACCTGATGCCCAAATGCAGATATCGTCCGCATAGATGGAAAGTCCTACCGTGCTTGGCAGGTTGTAAACTAATCCACTGAGGGTGAGATTGAAAAGAGTCGGGCTAAGCACTCCTCCTTGAGGGACTCCTCGGCTACCGTAATGCTCGGATGTCGGGCCATTTTCTGTGTGCACGTAGAATGGTAACAAAGGCTGTAACAGCCGTGCAGGGCTGCCGGCTCTCCGACTATAGATTTCCTGGCCAGCCGTGGTTTTGTGCTCGCGCTTCCTTCCTTAAGGATCGCACTAGAAAGTATTGTAGTCAGTAGACTGGAAGTTTTTGGTCAGGTAAGAGTCTTGCCGGGCAGCCGACTTACATATTTTTGCGAATTCTCCATATCATTCGCAGCAATTTATTTTGCTATACGAAGCGTACTGCGTGGTGGCTGCAGGTGTTCTAGCTTGCGTGAGTCGCTCAGCACTTCACGCTGTGTGGCTCTGCTTGGGTACAAGTTGCCGGATACGGTCACCCGAATCTTGGTGGCTGGAACGGCCCAAGGTCGTGCCGGTGCCTCGGCAGTTGTACACTCTAAAGAAAGTTTACAACCTTTGGGTGTGTATTTGCCACACAACAATGATCGTCATCTGCCTTGCTTGCGTTTCCTTTCTTGAAAACGCCGCGCCCACTACTTTCCTGTCGGGAATGCTATGTCATGCTGATAACGCGCATGTCGTTCGTTACTGGGAAGTACCGGGCTCGCAACGTTAAAGAAAGAAAATGCGGAGAAGGCAGATGATGTTTATTGTTGTGTGGCAAGATACGAGTCAAAGGGTGTGAACTTTTCTTATACACTCTTAAAACGGTTGCACCCTCTGGGGTGTATATTTGTCCCACAACAATAATCGTCATCTGCCTTGCTTGCGTTTCCTTTCCTGAAAACTCGGCGCTCGCTACTTTCCTGTCGAGAACGCTGCGTCACACTGATAAGGCGCATGCCGTTCGTGACTGGAAAGTACCGGGCTCGCAGCGTTAAAGAAAGGAAACGCGGGCAGCACGGATGACGATTATTGTTGTGGGACAAGATACGCCCCAAAGGGTGTAAATTTTTCTAAGAGTGTATAGAGTGTACACTCTAAGAAAACTTTACACCCTTTGGGTTGTATATTTGCCACACAATGATAATCGTCATGTCTTGCCCGCATTTCCTTTCTTCAAAACGCTGTGCTCGTTACTTTCCTGTCGAGAATGCTCTGTCATGCTGATAACGCGCATGCCGTTCTTGACCTTGAAGAACCGGGCTCGCAGCGTTAAGGAAAGGAAATGCGGACAAGACAGATGACGTTTATTGTTGTGTGGCAAGATACAACCCAAAGGGTGTAATTTTCTTTTAGAGTGTAAACGAAGTACTGCGGTTGCTTCGCAGAACATAGCAGTCTAACAAAATTTTTGTGCAAGTTGTTTAAAAGAGCCTTTAGTTTTAGTAATTATAAAAGATTTGGCGCCTATCATCCAGGCTTTGCAAGCGTGTCAAAACGCCACCACGGAAGGACACGTTTTGTCTACAGTAACTCAAATGACTGGATAAGAACACCTACGATTAACGCTTAATAAGCTCAGCCATGCCTGCACACTCAATTGAGCTGCTGGATCAAAGCATGATATGATAGTCGAATAGTTGAGTGTACTCAGGCCAGAGATACGCTGCAGTTATGTGTGCCTTGCTGGGAGTGACACTTCGTCAGCGCAGTCACACTGGCGACTTCTTTCGCCTTGTGAACGTGTCCCTTTTCCCCTTTGCTACGAATAGCAGGGCGTATCCGACCGTCTAATTTTGAGATTGGTCTGAAACCACACAGCAAAACTTTCTCCATTTGTTCGTTTCAAGACAAGCATGAAAATGCGATCACGTTGGCAGCGTGAGTAGCGTGGGCCCTCAGTGTCAGTTTTGACGGAAGGTGCCGCAAGAGGCGCTGACCATCGCTGCTCGGACGCGCCGCCTGGGCAGTGTCACCGCTCTACTTTTGAGCCACCAATATTCCCATCGCCTTTTGCTAATTTCCACCGCATATTTATTTACACGAATTTTGTTATTTCTGAATCCTAGGGCCTCAGGAAGCCTGACTGTGTCCTCATCGACATCGGGATGGATACCATCACATTTTAGTATGAGGTGCTTTATTGTTTCTACAGATTTCCCACACAGTACATGCGTCTTCTTCTTCGTTAAATTTCTTTTTTTTTATCTCCGCGTTCTAAGACATCCTGACCTAGCTTCAAAGAGTAGGGCACTGCCTCTTGCGTTATCATGAAACGCTTCCTTCCTGATCTGCTTTGTCCAGTAGTGATTTAGTTCAACACTATGCTTCTTTTCCATTGAACTTATCCAATTTTTACCTTCCGCGTTTTTAACCTGTCGTTTAATGCTTTGTCTTTCTCCGTCCTCGTGTCTGCTATACTTACTGGTTAGCTTCCTAGTTTTTTTCCGCCTTTGTGAGTCAATGCTCTTTCTGTGTAGGTATATAAATACCTTAGCTGCCCACCTGTTATCGTCCAATTCCCTAAGACGTTTTTCGTATAGGATTTTACTTTGAGCTTACCGTGCTTCGAAAGATGCCCAGCCCATATACCCCTTTACTGCTTCGTTTGTGGTTTTCCCGTGGGCACCTAGTGTTAATCTTCCAACAGCTCTCTGATTTACTTCTAGTCTCGACTGAACTTCTGCCCTTAAGCACAGGACCGCATTCCCGGAAGTAAGCCGCGGCCCCATTACTCCCTTGCAAATACTTCTTAGTACCTTATACCTGTTGTACCCCCACAATGCCCTATAATTCATTATCCCGGCGTCTCTTCGCCCTTTTGCTATGAGAGACTGTCCGTGCTTTTCCGTGTACATCTTCCCTTTGCTTATCCATAGCCCGAGATATTTGTATTCCACCACTCGAGGTATTTCATGGCCTTGTATTGTAAGCTCCTGATCAGTTGTATCGTTGAAAAACATCCCACCGGAGTTAGCTGCACTAAAGCTGAAACCTAAGTAGTCTCCTTCGTCTCCAATGTAATTACACAGAGTTTGCAAGTCTTCCTGGCTATCTGCTCACAGTACAATATCTTCTGCATATATTAAAGCCGGTAGTCGTTGTTCAACAACGTTTCCTCCTAATCTGTAGGACAGATTATACCCTAGATTGCTTCCTTGTAACCTTCTTTCCATACTTAACATATAAAGCTTGAACAGCAGCGGCGATAGCGGGCAACCTTGCCTTAATCTTTTGTGTACCTCGACAGTTGTCGTACTATTCATTCCTTCCCATCTTATTTCAACATTATTTTCTCGATATATTTCCTGTTGAAAATCAATTACCTCATGACCGATACCTTCATCTTTTATTATGTTCCACAGGAGTTCCCTGTTAAAGTTGTATGCACCGCATATGTCCAGGAAGGCTAAATACAGATCTCTATTTTCCGCCTTAGCTATTTCTATGCACTGTGTAAGCACGAACATGCTATCATCTAAGCGCCTACCACTTCTGAACCCGTTCTGAAGTTCTCCGAGTATTCTATTACTTTCTACCCATGACTTCATTTTTAATTTCACCGCCTGCATCGCCAGCCTTTATATAACTGGTGTTATGGTAATTGGTCGGAAGGATTTTTTGTTCGCGCGCCCAGGCAGCACACCAGCAATAGTCCAACCATGGCCCAATGCTGGTAGAAATTGGTACCAATCTTGGACCAATGTTGGCATATTGGCAAAGTGCAACCCAATCCAATGCTGGCCCAGCGTTAAAGACAAGATTGGACCAATGTTATACCAATGCAGCAGCCATCGTGCTGCCAGCGTAGGACCAGTGTTGAGCCATATCGTTGTCATTATTAATGCCAGCTTTGAACCAATGCCCTTTGCATGATGAATATTTTAGATACGCTGGCTTTAGAGCACGCAGACATTCTTACCGCAAACCTTTTGCTAGCGGCATCTTTTGTAGCAATTCTCCCCGTACCGTCTTCCTCAATAGCAGTTAGGAAAGCTCGACAAAAAGAAGTCAAGAAGCAGAAGTCATATATGCTCGCAAATAATAATAAAAGAATACTAAAATTGACGTTTATGACAGTGTATTTGCGAATAAATTTTCACAAATAGGCATTTTCCGTAGACCTAGATGGGTGACGTTCGGTTATCTTCAAACAGTTTATTTACAGGCACTGCCCTCAGGATAGGAATTGGGCAAGGTGCCGAGGACGGTGGGCTGCCCAGGGGTTTCAGGGCAGGGAGCTGACGTCGGTAGTCAGGTTTCTCAGTGCTTGGATGACGGCGGGCTGATCAGGCCCCCGAGGACCACGATAACGCCGTGGTTTCGTTGAAATTGCTACCATATCCCATAGCGACTTCACCATTACATGGATGGAGGAAATGCTTGCACTGTAAAATAAAAAGAAACATCAGAGATGTTGGTATGACAAGTGTATGTGGCAGCGTTTTCATTTGAAAAATCGCCGTACTGCAAAAATATTATAAGTCTGAGCAGAGAGTTCGAAGGGGTGAATCAAGAAACTTTCTTGCAAGGGATTTGTCAGGTAACACTTTTTAATATTTCGACATATATGGCATATCTTGTAGAAGGTGTAACGTAATATTTAGAACACACATGAAATGCGCAGGATCCGTCCGTCTTGTTTACAGCCCACACCTAGTCAGCGTAGCACTTTATAATTAAAGAATTGCAGCAAAACCTGTTACAGCACAAAAAGCCTAGTTTAAGACTGTCTAGACACAATGCGGCCTTCGTGCGAAATTTTTAATGTGGAAACCGAGAAGTTTCGTCGGGAAACACTAGTAAAAGAGGCATTTAATATACGAAAAGAAAGAAATACTGCCGGCTGGAAATGATGCTTGACCTAGAACAGTGAGAAGAAGCGTGGTTCCTCGGTATCACTAGCAGGATCAGGCCGCGCGCGTGGCTTGATAAAATCATAGTCCTGGAATTTGGGTAAAATTCACAGAGATATACACGTGTTCTACTCCGGGCACTATTCAAAGGCTGCGAATAAAAAGAGCTATGTAATTACAGGCACTGTACATGAGCAAGGCCTGTTTCAGTAATATACGTGATATTGCTTGGGTGATATTGCTGCTTATAAAACTTATAACATGCGCAACACAAATGCACTCACCATTGTAAGATCCCTGCTTCTGTGTATCCGAGTTCATCCCACATCGAAGACGGTGGCCACGAGCGCCGACTTTTTTTCTAGTTGTTTCGCCTATATTAAATCTAACACTAAAAATTTCGTGGCCACATTGCTGCGTACTTCAAGATGTAGGCTTCTCAGTGGGAATGACGACCGCAAGCGAGCATTTTTCATGATAGGAGTGCGCTGGCAAGAACGGACAAGACGGCAAGCACTCAGGCGCTGTTGCATCCAGTCGGCGTGCTAGCGATACATAGAAGGAAAGAGTGAAAGGAAAGGGTGAATGAAGAAAATGGCGTAAACGCCACTTTCCACCACTGGACTTAGCCCGACCGCGTTTTGGTGTGGCAGCGACGGAGGGAGACAAGGAGGACAATAGTGACCTCGCCGCTTTCCCCCATGCTTCCCAGAGCACCCAATTCGACACAGCAGCTTATGGCTGTCTGAGCGCTTGACTGATAGCATTGACCAGGCTCACGTGGGTGCGTGGGGGAGAGGCGAGTGGGGGCTGAAGGACGGAAAGCTAGGCCGAAAAAAAACTGGAATGCGCCGTGCCAACTAAAGGCAAAGACAAGAGGTTGACGCGGAAAAGCCAGAACGTGCAATTAATATTTTTCTGTCAGGGGTATTCATACAAGAAGCTTATTACACATGCACGAACAAACAAATATATTGGAATAGGAGCATGATAATTATGTCGCCGCAACATGCCATGCATGCTAAACAAACAAACAAACAAACAAACAAAAGTTTCACTAATACCTATGCGCTCTATCTCGATGCAATATAAAACGGTTCCATCAGCTCTGTGGCACTGTAATTCTCGATTCTGCTCAGAATCCTGATCCACCAAAGCCGCGGAACGTACATGCAAAATATACAATGCGCAGGCAAATAAGCAATACCGTTGCTTCTTATGGAAAGCTCATGTTCTTATGCACGATCAATAAAGCTGCGGCTAATTTTATGCGACTTCCCCTGCTTGCTACGTGGTATATACTCTGGCTTTTCTCTTTAGGGAACGCATTTCGGTGAAGGAGAAGTGCAAAAATGGCGGTGTACCATGCATGGAGTTGACATGGGAGAACATATTCCTCGTTCCTGCGCAGTGTGCCTGTGATCAGTGCGTTAGTTTTCAAAGCACGTTGTTCAATCTCAGCAAGTCGTAGAGCACTAAAAGCCGACAAGGCAAAAATTGGCTTATTACGGGGCAATGTCCTCCAAAGAAACCCAACTAGTAACCCATATTGGCAAATCCGTACGAAAGTCGGTCCAATAATTCCCGCCTTGTTGAGCGGCAGTGCCAATATTGTTTACTGGCTGTGTAATGTGGGCCAACATTGGATCTCTATCAGAATGGCACAGCCAATATTGTTTACTGACTGTGTAATGTGGGCCAACGTTGGATCTCTATCAGAATGGCACAGCCAATATTCGCGCCACGCTGTTAACCTTAGGCCATCATTGGGCCAGGAATCAGAATGGCACTGCCAATATTCGAACCGCGCTGTTAATCTTAGGCCGTCATTGGGCCAAGAAGTGCCAATATGTTTCCAACGTTGGCCCGACCTGACGTGCCGCCTGGTGCTGAAGCTGCTGCTGAAGCTGCTGACCTAGCGCTTTCGTCAGCACCTTCGTTGCCTTTTATACCTTTGTGACCAGGTACCCGGCATATGACAATTACTTGGTTGCACAACACAGTGTACAGCTCACTAAAAACTGAGTTCTCATATTTTCTTGGACTAAGTAGGGCTCTGACTACACTTAATGAATCTGTAAACAGAATATCCCTAACAATCGTTTTGAACCTTATGTTTTGAATAGCCGATAGTATAGCGTAGGCTTCCGCTGAAAAGATACGTGTGTGTGGATTTAGCGCCCCAGATACTGAAAATGAAGGACACAGAGCTGCGCAGGAAACTCCTTTAGAGGTCTTGGAAGCGTCTGTATAGCATTCTGTACAGGAGTACTTTTCCTGAAGTTCACGAAAATGAAATTGTATATGTGCTTCTGGCGCCCTCTTAGATATATCTACGAAATAAATGTCACATTCAATGGTCTGCCATTCCCACGGTGGGGGCAGGCGAGTGGGTGCCATTAGGACATTCTCTGGGACTAAGACACCTGTTTCTTCTGCCAGTGCTATTACACGAAGGTTCAACGGAGCCCCAATAGCTGGGCGGTTACGAAGTAGCCTGGCAGTAAATAGGTCACGAATAGATGAGTGGCACGGATGCTACACGTTTGATTTAGCCTTGAGAGCATAGGATAATATATGTGCTTCGGAGATGTAATGACCATCCATTACGCTCCACATACAAGCTTTCTACGGGACTTGTCCTTAAAGCGCCTGTAGCCAGGCGTATATCCAAGTGGTGAATGGGATCTAGCATCTTCAAAGCACTAGGTGCAGCAGAGCTATATACTATAGCTCCATCGTCGAGGCGCGAGCGTATGTCTGTGGTAGAGGCTAAAAAGGCACCTCATGTCACTTCCCTAAGATGTGCGGCCACTTCTCCCTCTACTTCACGTCTCTCTCTCTCTCTCTCTCTCTATATATATATATATATATATATATATATATATATATATATATATATATAGAAAGGGATGCGAAGGGCCATATTTTTGTTAAACTTATTATAAAAAGCCAACAAACAAGTGCACCAACATCACCATAGCGGAAAATACATACTTACTAATTACAACATGAGAAACTAATGGAAATGAAAGTGGATGAAAAAGAACTCGTCGCAGGTGGGATACGATCCGACGTGCTCGCATCACGCGTGCGATGCTGTTACCAATAGAGCTATGGCGGTGCCGTTTTCCCATTCACTTTCTGCGCTTCACTACTAGGACTAACCCTAGGAGTGTTAGCCAGCGCCACAACTCACGAACCTAGGAGTCGAATGTTGACCATATTATATGCCGCAGGTGTCACGAGTACATCATCTGTTTGGGTGACGGTAACTGGTCAATAAAACCACACAAACTACCTCAAGGCACAATGCTGCCGGATTCGAGACCCTCGTAATGTAATGAACAAGAAGAAAGAGAACTGAGGGTCCCAATTTTCATTAACCATATCATAAGAAGCCAACAAACAAAGGCGCCAAGGACAACCTAGGGTAAATCACTTGCTCTTACTAATTCAAATAAAGATATCATAAATTAATGGAAATGACAGTTGATGAAAAAAAAAAAACTGGCCGCAGGTGGCATACGAACCCACGCCTTCAACGTAACACGTGCGGTACTCTCACCAATTTAGTTAACGCGGCGCCGTATTCCCGTCCACCTTCTGGGGTAATTATGCTTTGCTACTAAACTCAGCCCGGGAGTGTTCACTTTCTCCATTTCTAGTGTACACAGCATGCAATTTATTCAATAAAAGGCCACACACAGTCTTTTTGATATGACACAGTCATTTATTGGAATTTTTATGTACATACAGGCAACAAGAAACACGAACGTGTCGACAAGGAACTTGTTCTTCAGTTTATTCACGTGCCACTGTGGGTACGACATTTAGCTGGTAAAACAAGGCGAGGGGTTTCTGTGTGAATGAAACTCACCTCATGCTGGCAAAATTACTAGAAATATCAGTGCATCTGGTCCTTCGCTGCCCTCGGCCCCCCATTTACATGCCGTCAACATGTACTTTGGGAAGATGTCACCGTAATAGAGTTAACCAATCTAGATACATGGCTATACCTAACATCACTACTCTTTCCGGTCTGAGAAGCTAATTGTGTGCGTTGAGTTCCACCACAGTAGTATCAACGCGCGGTTAGAGTTTAGAACTACACATCCCGAGATATATCTAATTCAAGAACGAAACGCCTTCTGGTTGTCGATGCAGGCATGCCGAGGTAATAATTGCGATAATATAACTATTGGTGACAGGTTATGTCGAGTGCGTGGTACTGTATACTTGACTTACCCCCTGTGTGAAAACAAACTAACTAAAGTACAATGCTTTTAAAAAAGAATGGGAATCCCTCGAGGGAAATCAACGAAACTGCGTCACGTTCAAGTTCAACTACGTTCGAGTTCTCGTCTCTAGTCTCTTACATTCAATGTTTGTAGCGAACTGATTCCAGCTCTAAATGCTAGCTCGGGCTCCACTGCAGAAAAACGCATGGATTATTTCTTACTTTCGTCAGGCATGACGATTACAATGCACAGTAGAACACTGACAGTTGACACTTTACGGAGAGAGTGATGCAAAACTACATGAATGGTCTCGGCACTCAAACACATGGTCTTAGACACGCTGGAAGACGCACGTTCGCTTTATTGTGAGTTACTATTTACTGCTATAATACCATGGACATTACGTTACAGAACACTAGGGCCTAATAAGTGCCTCATATCACTCACTCCGATGTGCACAATGCAAATTAAAATAACAGCTGCACATAGTATCGGGTGAGAGATACATGTGTCTAAGCTTTGTTTGAGGACTGAAATCAGGGTCATGAAGAAAGACGGGCCCGCCGCTATGGTTCTAAAATTAGCACGTGTCAAGTGAACTCCAATCGCCATTCATGTCGCGTGAAGTAATGCGAGGAAAACGACACGACCTCCACTGCTTAAACACCACCACCTCAAAACAGATTGAATAGACGCTGGAACACTTCCACATCGGCGATGGCAAACGGTGTTCAGTGGCTTCCGAACAGCTTCCTGGGTCGATGGTGTAAGGACTGAGAAAAGTCAAGATATGTACACCCAATCCCTACTAGTTGAAACGTAACAGTCTCTATTTAGGAGCTGTACTTCCATGGCAGCAGGAGTAGCCACCTTGGTTTCTTCTCCCCTCAGGCTGCCAGGCTCTGCTGCCAAAAGCTGCAGAATGAAGCAGGTATTGGTAAAATATATTGATTAGCAAGAACAACACAACGAGGAAGCGATAATTATGCAAATGCGTGAATACTCTTAGTAGTCTCGGTGTCACACTGCTGGTTGTGTAGAGGTCGTGATATTTCATCACTTTATAGCTCATAAAATCTCTGTTTTAGTTACGGGTGAAATATGCATTGCAGAAGCCTATTCTTTCAATCAATCGCACTTTATATGTTCCGTTTGCGTCTCTGTGGCATGACAGTATTGACAGTAGTTGAAGTTTGCGCATGATAACTTGGGGTCTCGGTTTTTTGTACTATAAACATAGAGCAAGAAAAAAGTATGAACGACCAACAACTGGCCCTTTTCAGAGCCATATTGTTAGTCTACGTTCTGGTAATTTTTACGCATCGGAAATAAATACGTTAAAAAAAGGAGGCCATTAGCGCGTTAGTTTATGAAAAATCATTTATTTACTCGCGTAAAATGCTCAGCTATGTTCTACACAGCTATTAACTGCGCGGCCCTGTGTGATAGCACAGCAGAGCACCGAGAGACAGATGTTTGCATCCCGTGCGCCCATTTTCCGCATTATGACGTCATGATACACAGATCTCCCGAGCAATGAAAGCAAATGTACTCTGTAGACCAGCTAGTATGAAACACGTTCTAGGTTTGTTTAGCGTTGTTCATATTTTTGATATGGTACATGCCGAAGACATTCCCTTAATTGAAAAGACGAGATGAAAGGGTATGTCAGTTTTCCTTTATATATACACGGAAAAAATAAATTGGTAAATGCTACACGGAATCTCAAGTGTCAAGCTCGTCTACTGTGAATCTACCATCTTTACTTTTTACTCGTTTACTCTGAATCTACCACCTCGTACCATTTTACCCTCACTAAATGAGCTAACAAGGCCTGCATAATCGGGATGGCCCATGTTCACCTTTCAATAAACTCTGTGGCCTTTACAGTCATAGATGAATAAGAACGCCGACCACCAGGATGCAATGTGGTTGTCACTGATGTCATTACAAGTTTATTATTGTGTATGAAAAAAAGTAAAGGTATAAATAAGACGGTAATTTTCTTCGATCCCCCATGTGACTGAAATACTATCCAAAACGATATCGCATATTTGTGTTATATGCGCCTTCTGAGCTTGTGCGTTCAAAGGAAATATGTGCCACATAGATGAATCAATCTGAGTTTTACGATTAAGTCATAAGAAGGCTAATGGCGATCGTAGCAGGAATCTGACAAACTTAACAACTTCTTCGCAAGTTGCTGCCGAATTCCTTTACAGCGATCCACGACAAATTCGTGTTATTTTCACTTTTTGTTGATAGACAGCCACATTCACTTTCGTCATGCAGTGGTAAGCGATATTCCTTCAAGCCCCGACTCCATGCAGACGGCGAAAAAAGAAAGCCGCTAGATTGTTTTCACTGACCTGGACTGGCTCAACGTGACACGACGTCCGCTATCTTCAGGAAACTTCGAATGTGCAGCCAGCAGTCGTGGCCAATGTCGGCTAGCTGACGTCTCCTGGCACCGGGATGACTCAGGCACTCCACCGCCTCCTTGACGACGCCAGTCATTGTCATAAATTCGTCAATGCTACTGCTGCGGACACGAACCAGGGCGCTGCGGATCTTCTTCTTGGCTTCGGCCTTAGTGACGTCAGCACCTTCCATCACCATTTCGAGGAGACGCGGGTGCACACGCATCAGCTCGATGGCGCGGGCACCGTCGACGCCATCTTGTTCGCCCAGCACGAAGTCTGCAGCGTCCAATATGGCGGATGCATTCCTCCTGGTCACTGCCTGCGTGTACAGAGATGAGCCACGGTTTGAAAAGCCAAAGAAATGTAAGCCTACGAAAGTAAACCGTTCGAAGCACTTCGGTAGTGTACGTGAAAACGGAACTGAAGTGGTTAGCGCGTGCGAATCGATAAGGAAATTGAAGGTAGCTGTGCGTACACTATGAAACCATGACGCGCCGTCTCGATCATAGCATCGCTTGCATCGTCGCAGAAATAATCTCCTAGATAGCCCATATGAAGCCTACGCAACGTGATTAGGAGCATTTTGGCGTCAAGCGCCATCCAGTGCAACCACATGATTTCACATAGAGCAACCAAACATTACAGGCGAACGCCATTGTGGGTGCAGAAAGATCACAGTCCTCATCATCATCAGTGTCTATTATGTCAGCTGCAGGACGAAGGCCTCTCCCAGCGATTTCCAATCATCGCTGTGCGAGCTGATTCCAACTATTCGTTCAAAACATTTTGGCATATGTGCAGTAGACGGAGGCATCCGACGTGATTGACGTGCGTGCTGTCACATCGTCATGGCCGTAGTGCGTAACACATGCTTCGTTGGAAATGCAATGGGCCGCGGAACTCGGCATCTGCTGACACGATAGCTTGGTCGTGTAATTAAACGTTAAGCCGATGCAACCCGGTCAAGAAAGACCCACGTAATTTGAAGCATTCGCCGTTTAATAAAAAACACTTGTCGTAAATCGTGTCTCCAACGAATGGGTACTGCTCCTGCGTAGCGCGTATCCTCTCTTTCCCTGAACATGTATATATATATATATATATATATATATATATATATATATATTGGGCACGCATTGGGGACATTAGCTGTTGTTGAAATGTACACAATACTCAAGAACAAGGGAAATGAAAGTGGGCGAATAGGTCACTTGTCGCCGTTGGGAGCTGGACCCACAACGTCAGCATTAGACGTGCGTTGGACTAACAATTGTGCTACAGCCACGTTCATTAATCCGGCGACTAACTTGGGTATTGATACTTACTAGATCTAGGGCCGTAGGAGTGTTGGCCAGCACCCTTCCTGCTAAACGTCTGTGTGACATGCCTTTTTTTGCCCATTGGCGAGGGTATCGAATCTGGCAATATTGATGTCACTAGGTAGCGAAGGTTTATTGGCCACATGCGTACTCACATAAGATCAAGTGTTACGTGACGCTGAACATGTTATTACATTCGAAATACCTTCACACACACACTTTAGCATTCTCACACTCCCCTTGTCGAAGTAGCGTATGTTTATTTAGTAAACTGTACGGCTTTCTAGAACTTTATAGTCGCAATTATTATTCCAAAGGCTAATGGTAACCTTTTCTTTTGTTCGAAACCATTCAACGTTTAGTATTTAAATATACTTCAGGTAAACTTGGTGAATCGTTTTTTTTTTCATTTGTTTTGTGTAAAAGAGACACAGTTCGTACTTCCTTCGTTCGTTAGCAGAAAGTCTTAGTGCAACGTCTAGTCACTCCAACGGGGCTTTTGAAATGTCTTACCAACTTCAAATCTCCTTCCATCGCTTCATTAATTTGGCTTTTGTATCAGCATGTAGTACGCCGATGAACGAATCGTTGCGCTATGAAAACGCTTCATGGTTTTAAGGTTCGGTGAATCGTTTCGAAGTTCCCGCCTGAGACTTTCAAGTAGAGTTTGGAGCCAACATCTTTCACTACAACTGATGCGAGGAGTTAAATAACGGAGTGCCGCTCCACGAGATATGCGTGCGACGTTTGACGCTTAGACGTCGCTGTTGAGCATCGACGTTGGCGATGCATATTCAGGTTGTTTTCCACCAACTTTAAATTTCGGCGGATATTCTGTCGTGGTGACGTACCTTGTTTGAGGCTTATCATCATCATTTTCACTTAGGGCCTCTTTTGCACCGCCGACGCTGTTTTCACGAGCACGACAACTAGGAACATCGCGAAAAGGACACCACTGCCATCTTGTCAAGAACACATTGTTTTCCAGCGCCCACGTAATGTAATCCTCGCGCACTGCAATGCTGCTCCTTCTCGCCTACGAAATGCATGAGCATTTTGCACTCCTTCGAGCACACGCCTGGAGCGTGAAGCCTTGAAATAATTACCCAGCATCAATGGTCTGCGATTACTTAGTGGTTAGCGCGTTCGACTCTGCAATGTACATTGCTCCAGTGGCACGGAGTTCAGATTCCAGTGTGGTCGGCTGTGCAAATCCGTAGTAATTTTTTTTCTTCGCGCTTAGGGAAATGGTAAAGCTGGGGATTACGAGGTGGCTTGGGACGTCGAAAGAAAAACATAATCGTTGTGCCACACCCAGTTTCGAGAACTTAACCGCTCTCGCAGTAACTTTTTCTGGTGATTCGGTCATGCTCGACTCGCATACCTCGAACAAGCGTCTTTACGTGAACGGAAGAGGAAAATCAAGTTCAATTTCATGAAATGTCGGAGGTTTATCTTACATGTATCAGACCTAACGATACATTTCATAACTTTAAAAGGTGCAGGCAAAGAAAGGCGCAGTGTGTCGCAGTCTATGTGTCAACGACCCAGCGAAGCTTACTGTACGACTAGTCGGTACCAAGATTAATTCCGTAAGTCTTATACGGAGTCTTCCACAGGGCACTCTGGCGAGTTCATCATTCAGCTGACATGTGAATCATGGATAATAGGTACATTTGTCTGCGCCTTCCTGTGGCATTGAGCATTCGTGTGACGCCTTTAATGACAGCATTTCGATTTCTAAATTTGCAGGTACTCACACTCTTCAAAGCAATGTTATTTGTCATAGTGCATATGCGCAGACCATGGATAATGGTTGGGTTTATGACGCAATATGCTAATGACAATCAAGAGTTCTGCCTAGTAATTTTCTCAGAATATTCAATGTGGACAGTCCTCTGCGGATGCTGTCTTTAGTATGTTGTCACTTTCCTTGTTATGGCGAACGGACAAAAAAAATATTTACGAGAGAGTCATACCATGATGTCCGCCAGCGCGCCGTCCTTGTGGTCGGATGCTTTGAGGAACTCTTGGGTCACGTGTAGAGGACAGCTGCCTTTATCATACCTGTTGTAATAGATGCACACAGGACTCACGGTGAATTCGGTGAGGCTCAGGCTCCTGCTAGCGCCTCGCGCGAGCACGTTCATGTCGTCGTAGGACAGCTGCAAACCCTTGAGGTTGACTCTGGCTAGCTTGATGTTAGAAGCGAGAGCTGACACCAGTTCTCCCTCTACTTCCCGAAGCTCCGGGCTTGTCCCAAGGACCCAGGCGGGTTTCAAGTCTATGTCTACCTCAGTGAGCGCGGTAGAGCTCCTTATACATGCTGTCAAGGCGGAATATTCATTCACTTCACAGTCATAGCATTGAACCCGCAGTGAAGTTATGTGATGGCAACCACTGACAACACGTAAAGATGGGATTATCGAGCGCGGGACGTTGGCAATTGGAATCTCCTTATTGATCGTTGCATTGCAGATTTGCGGGCACTGCTGCAGCTGCCTTGTGTTGTCGTGCGCGCATTGTCCCTTGACGACAACGCGGTCATTGAGTCCCCGCTCCAGGATAATTTTGGAGACTCTGTCGAGTCCGTCGATGCAGGGCAAGGTGTCGACGACCACCGTCTTCAGTGTCTTGTTGTTCGCGAGTTCACAGAAGAAGGCGTGGCACTCTGCTTCTCCGAAAATCCGCATGTCGATGCAGAGCCGGCTGAGCGTCGAGCTCTGTTTCTGCAGGGCTTGGCACAAGGAGTCCATGCACTTCGCAGCTTGGGGATCCGGAAGCTGGAGAGTGTAATTCAAGAATGTCGCAAGACATTCGCAATGCGTTGAAGGTAGTCTCAGCCGCCGTAGTGTGGCACTCCGTGTGATGACTTCGGCCAAGAGGGTGACCGTGCTCATGCTGGAAACATGTGGGGATAAAAAAAGCTATTTGCTCAAAAATTATGCCTCAAGTAAAAAGCTCTTGAGAGATCCAATGCATTCTAATGCAAGAAACAGAAATCGACGTTTCTGAAGGTGTAGAAGAGAACTTATGTTTCGACAAATGAGGACCACACTATATTCCAAAAGATCCAAAGGTGTCGATAACTATCGCGTCAATGAAACAGCGCAAATGAAAATAAAAGCAATTTGATATCCGTGAGGCCGTATCGAAATGAGGGGCTGAGGCTCCGGCACAAAATTCAACGAGAAGCAAGTTTGGCCTTTTCCCTGGTAGTGGTGACCATTTCCCTTCTCAAGTACTAGTAATTTGAAAACGATACGTAATTCTACCCACTTAAAAGAGCGTTTTCGTGTGTCTTTAAGAGCAACTTCAATTTTGTCTAATGATCATTCACTTCTGTCCCCTAGAGTGACGAATAAAACAGGAGCTCTAATACACGACACCAATGGCAATCTTAACTAATGGCAATACAAATTCCAAGAAAACAGCTAACTCGGAGCGACGTAAATCGCGTTCATAGGCGCGTAATTTCCAATTGTAGTTCGACATCAAGGAAATGCAGGATGTTTCACGAGAACACATAAACAAACATTTAAAGGTTTCCTTTGGCAGATATCACAACTTTAGTTCATGAGCTGGTCTATTCGAAACGGCTGACAATGCTTCTACAAAAAATTGAGATGCAAGCGTGAAAATTAATAAGAATTCACTAATGAAGCTTTTAACTAATTACAATTTTTGGCGCCTAGTGCAATTTACAAATTCTAGCCGTGGAGTTCACAAGGCGGAAACACTTGGAACAAATTTTCAAGATGACACCAGTTTCGAGATATAAATTCCCGCACTTTGCGAAGAAATGCATTGGCATTCCAGTTAATTTCTTAACGAAACGTCGTTTCTTGCAGTGAAGCACACAAGTAACTGGAACGAAAAATGCATTTCTCCGCGGTGCATTTTTCCATTTCTCCGATCTATATCTCGAAACTGGTGTCGTCCTGAGACTTCGTTCCAAGTGGACCCGCCTTGCAAGGTCCACTGCTAGAATTTGTAAATTGCAATACGGGTCATAAGATAATCGGCTAGAAAGATAATCAGTGAATTCTTAATAAGTCGATTTTGGATTTCTATCTTTTGTGCAAATAGTTTCCGCCACTTAGAGTAGACAGGCTCATAAACTAGAATTGAGTTGTCAGCTACAGGCAGCCTTTAAAGAATTTTGAAAGTGTTCGCTGAAGCCCCCTGTATTAAACATGTGCGCTTTTATTTGAAGCCATGAGGACCGATTTTGTTGAAAAACTCTCTGTTATATTATATAAACTCTATCTGTGGGCAAAATATACAAATAATGATTTATTCGCTGAACTCTCCACAATTCAAAAACGAGCTACAGCGCATGAAATACAATAATATAGGCATTACGTTCAGTTGCGTCCATTAAAATACATTTGACACTAAGTATATGATACTTCTAATGTTCCTAATGACATTTTGGGCATTACAGGGTGAATACGTGCTGCGTAGCACGTAATACGTGCTTCGAGATGCCCAGTTGGTGTACCGTCGGTTCGTGGTGCAATTATAAGCAATACTTACAATATTACGCGCGCCAAGACGATGTCTGCGTTCACTTCCTCCAAAGCACTCATCTCGCAGAGTGCATCGAGGATTTCCGTCAGGGCCAGGTCCAACCCTCTGCCGTAAATGAGAGTCGATTTGAGAGTCAGTTTTCGCAGCGCGCAGTCTTCTTTGGCGAGGTATCTGGCGAACAGCGCGTTGGAGGCTTCGTCGCGATAGCGGAACACGCAGTGTGAGACACCGAGTTCAGTGATGCTCTTGTTTTCAGTGAGCTCCCGGATAAGCCAATGCGCCTGATTATTGGCCATTTCGACCTCTGACACGTCGAGTGCTGTCAGGTGATCCATGCCTAAGCCGAGTGACCTTCCAGGCGTGGCCACGTCGACTCCCCGTTCCTCCTTGAACTGGTTGACCTTGAAGGCGACATTTCCACGCTGTGGCATTGGATTGAGCATTTCGAGCAAGATAGCTTCGTCCCGAGGTGATGATATATTTGCTGGACAGATGGTAATGCTTTTCAAAAAGCGATTGCGATTTATTGCTGAACGCATCGAGGCGCGACCGATCCAAATGGGCCCGAATTTTATCGCTGTGATGCAGCGATGCTGGGCGAGTAGACGCTCGGCGAGATCCAGTGCCCTCGCTTCGCGCGAGACTTGCTCAGGGCCCTGTGCACCGTACGCGCATGCGCGTTCCTGGCCACACTCGATTAGGACGGCACCTCTGATCTTTCCTCGCCCATCTTCCCCAAGCTCCAGGCAAGCACCTCGTAGGATCTTGTTCAAATCATGGCGGTGTTTCATTAGGCTGCAGCTGGCACCATCCTTCTTAGTGCATGGGATGTTCAGCGAGGCCCAGTGGATACTGAGCCGGTCGGGTGCAGGTTTGGTGACGAGAGCTTGCGAGGATTCAGACATGCTTCACCGGCCGCTTGCTTGGCGAAGCGCGGTGCTGACGCAGACCTGAATGCAGACTTCAGTCGTCTCACGTAGAACCTGCGCGCAGAAGAAAAAAAAGGTGTGGCAAAGATTTAGCGACTAAACAGGTGCTTCACTATTAAAGATGACCAGCGCGTTTCGCTCAAGGGATGTTAGTTCTCTTGTATAGCATGTTTTAACCAAGAAGAGAAAGAATATCGCCAAGCATTGACCATTTGTGTAAAAGACAAGAAACGCTGCGAAGTTTGGGCAATGTTACTACTCGCCTATGTGATGAACAATTTGTGTCACGTCGCCAAAGCCACGGCGAGTTCCCTGACGTTAGAAGTACGCTAAGCCGCCCACAACGGTTGAAAAAAAGTCGCAGTTTCGTCCGAAAGGCGAAGCACCGATTGCGATAGCAAATTAGTGGATAGCTGTACCGGGTAAGGAGAGTAGTTTTAGCAACCGTATATAATCTGTAAACATTCACTTACTATCAAAAATAGCAAGGATAGAATATGTAAGCCTGACTCAACGAGGACGTAGACAGAAGCAGACATGCACAGGCCGCTCTGTCTTTGTGTGTCGACTGCTTTCTGCGTCGTTGTTCACTCGCGCTTACACATTCTATCATGGATTGAAACCAACAAGCCCGCCAACGTGATTTATCTAAATTAAGAAGCACAGTGTCACGCGCGTACAGGTGAACATGAACACATCTCGCTCGATTAGCGCGGAAACTCGCTGTCAAGATGCTGGAGTGGGGAATCGCAGCAGCACCAAACGAATTTATTTTCGTGCATCTGTCGCTTCAGCGTGAACGAAACGTCGCAAGCACAGCGCATACCAAGCTACCGGCAACACGCGCACTCTACAAACATCAAAGATCGCTTTGAAGACGATGCCCGTGCAGGTGCCCACTTGCGCCACGTCGCAGATCGCTTTCAAGACACACGAGCGCCGGCAACGCATCCCTACGGCTTCGATTATGGTGTCCGCCATTCCCGTGAGTAACGCCGTAGAGACGCCGCGGTTGTCTCCACTCTTCGGAGCGGTGAGCGAGGAGGACATCGGCGCACCCTAGCAGCCGCCGGAGAACAGTCACCCCTCCCTCGCCTGACCCCCGTGCATCGCGCGCGTCGTGAGAGGGCACGCTTCCGGCTCGCGTTCGTCGTTGGCGCTCGCGAGGAGCTGGATCGAACCGCGTTTGCCTCCTCACCCTCGAACGCTTTCGTTCGCACACACAGCATAAAACCGTCGCCGGCGCGCGGCGACGGTTTTATCGCCCTTGGACTACGGAACCTCACGGCTACGGCAGGAGTGCGCCTGGAGTGCCCATATAATTGCTGTCGCAATAAAACGCTTAGAAGGCCGCAATCCCGAAAAGACGTTGGCCTTTGAGCGCGGCTTCTCGCCTCGTTCCCCACCGCGCACTCGAAGGCCTCAGGTTGGTGTGGGCTCGCCAGTGCTGTCTCCCTTCGGCGAGCAAGACGCTTCGCGTGCTCATTCCCTCCTTCTCTTCCTCCTCGCCGAGGCAGTCGCCGGTGGTGTCTGCGCGTGCGTTGGCCTTTCCCTCTGCTGCGACAGCGGCGGGTGGAAAACGTTTACGGGCAACTCGGGCGATTTCTCGGTATCCAACGATATTAATAGAATCTCCAATATACGCTCGTTTTTGCACTCGGGTTATCAACCGGTGCCAAACTCTATTGCTGCAAGACATTTAGGTTTGCAGAAAATGAATTTTAAATGTTTGTTACGAGTTCTCTGCTTACGTCTTTTTACTAGCCACCCTGTGTTTCGGACATCATAGACTACGCCGCCACTGTCGCTGAAATCCTGCCGGAAATCGACGCTGTCTAATCCGGAAAATCTGCAACATCTACTTGTGTCATCAAGAGATATCAACAGCCATCAGCTCCGCTTCTTTGTCGTTACCGCCACGTGTATTGCGAGTCTAGCGCGCGTGTACACTGTGCCATGCGTGTTTACACTGTGGTAGTGTAGGATCTCGCGTCATCGACTCATTGTGACCTTCCACGAGGCAGACAACCCACCCAAATTGCACCACCCTACCGGTGACAGGACTGTCAATACCGTTCGAAAATGACAACCGTCTTATCTGGTTTTAAAAACAGCGGAATTGCCCTTTATAAGCCTAAATATATTCCGACGTGGCGTGAGCGCGCCCACACGTTACGTCACGTTGTCGAGAACAACCTGCGTCTGTTCTGCGACCGATGGTTCGACGCTCTGGCGCCGCCAACGTAACCAGACGCGACCAACGCGCCCGGCACGACGATCCCACTATCAGTTGCACGAGCGTGTCTCTGTGACCACGTGACGAGCACAGTCGGGCACGCACCAGAGCGGCGGAGCAGCCACTTGCAGTAGTTTGCTTGCCTCATTAGTCACGTGGTGCCGCTTTCCGCTGCAGTTGGTGTCGGCGTAGCGCTGTCGTATTTACCGTAATGGCGCCAACAAGAACGCAGCTGCTTAGTGAAGGAGAACGGAAACCCAGGAAAGCAGAGTATCGGCGTGAACACAGATTACGCCAGAAACAAATGAACGACGATGCGCAGAGCGGTTACAGCAACATGCTGCCGAACTCAAGCGACACCGAGAACGACGCCGTGCCGACGTTCCAGCCTAAGCTGCATCCATTTGTTTCATTTCCTACGTCTCCCTCTTCAGTTCACCACACGTCCACATCCGCTGCGGGCTCTCCATAACACGAGGGAACTTTGCTTCTATACTCGCCTCTCTTACGTCGTCTCGTGTAGGGTCTCACTCAACAGTTCGGTGTTAAAACCACGCTTCTCCCTTTCGCGAATCTTTCGCGGTCGTTCTGGCGATTGTACCAAACGCACCAGCGCACGACCACGCAACACCACGTGCTTACTACGAAATGCGTACGCATCATTCAGATAACTCCCGGAGCAGATTCTGCACGTACAATTTTTTAGCTCCAGTTTAAAACGAAGCAACACTAGCGTACAGCGTTAGACTCAGTCTGTTTATGAAAGTTCTAAAAAAACGGCGTATCTTAACGTACAGCTATAGCGTTAATTCCACTGGGCCGGTAAACATCGCACCAGCCAGATAAGCACGAGTACACGCATCTTGAGCGCGTAGATGAAGCGGAAAGCAGAGCTACAAGGAGTCTAGTTAGATCGCAGTAAGGGGTACTATAACGTAAAGCTATACCAAACGTTTCTATTCCAATTGTGCAGTCAGTCCTCCACGATTGGTCAAGACATTTTCGGGCCACCTGGACTTCGCCTGTCGGTCACGCGACGTCACAAAACCACGTTAGCTCCTCATCTGATATGACGAGCACACGCTGATGATGCATGATTACACCGAACGAAAGAAAAATCGTCATTTCTCATTCGACGCCATTTCGTCGTTAGCACTCTGCTATTGGGCACACGCTTTCGCGCAGGGCCCACTTCGCCTGTCTGGGACGCAACGTCTAAAAACCGCGAAAACTGACCGCGTTAAAGATGCATTAAGATGTGGAACAAAACTGAATTTGTTTTATCATTAGCCGAAGACTGCCTCGTTCCGAAAAGAATAGAAGATGGCTGCTCGCCGAGCGCTCAGGCACTGGCTACTCGCACCTTAGGTAGAGCGTGGATTTATTTCCGTATAATAAATCTTTTTGCCTGATAGTATAACATTATTGAGTTTTTCTGCCCGTATACGGCATCGCACTGCCAACTCCTTGTTGAGTATCCGTTTTAGCGGCACTCCAAACATATGGTCCAATCCTAGCCTTCCGTTGCACGCCACCGCGATTTTCGACCAGTCACCTCAAGCCAAGTGAGGGGAAGCGGACCAATCGCGGACTCCAGCGCCCTTACGCGGTCGTCGATATTCACTGCGCTGGCTCAGCCCCATCGAAACCCTCTCTGCTTGAGCGTACTCCTCGCTTCTTTACAGCCCATTATATAAGAAAAACAGCTTAATGTAGACAGCGTTATTCGTTGTGAAGGCAAACGAAAGTGACCCCCTGTATACAAACTTTTGACTGGCCTTTTCAGACAACGCTGCAGGTCGCCGCCTGATGCTTACGTCGTCGGTTACGAAAATTTGACGTCAGGAGATTGGAATAGTTTTACGTTACTGGGCCCATGTTGCCAACATGGCTAAGCAAGTACGAGCACGTGTATCGGCCTCGAAATTACGTCGACATCTGTTTGGCGGTAGCTAACTAAACTCTGATGCGTGTTACTTACATTTTATGTTAATTTGGTTTAACTATGAAACTCTCAAAAAGGCTTCAGCGCAATTAATTTAAGAGCAACATCTTTTCACCTTGGCTCAGTTTTTGCTCATTTTTACTGGCAGTTGTGATTCTCCTAACATTCAAATATTTTGCCTTCTCGATTGTTCGCTTACTCTCTATATACTAACAAATGCTGCGCCATAACCCGCAGTTAAGCGTAATAAATTAATAAATCGTGACATAGAATGACCCGATGCAATGCCGTTTCGTTGGTGTTTATAAAGAACGCGAAGCTAGAGGAATAAGCCATATCAGATTCATCAGCTTTGATTTTCTTGAAACATGCAAAAACAGCCCGGTACTTTGATTTAGGCGCTCGTTAAAGAACCCCAGGTGCCCGAAACAATTCCGTAGTCCCCCACTACGACGTGCCCCTTAATCAGATCGTGTTTTTGGCACGTAAAACCGCCTAATTTAGATTGCTTTTATTTTCTTGAAAGTATGTTGTGTTGGCGAAACAATTTAAGGGTCATTAGACATGTGCTCATTATCGCGTCCTCTTCCAGAATTCAGAAACGCAATGTAGAATTCCTATATGTATTTCTTGTATTACGTTAAAATTGTGCTGAAATAATACACGCCGAGAAAAGCTAAACACATCCTTTATTTCATCCGTAGAAGCACTTTATTTTGTGCTCATTGACTAGCTTCGCTGAAATCTCTCGTGCTTACTTCTCGATGCTGCTGGCCGAAAGATATGTATTCGCCAGTGATGTCGCGGTTAATTTGCATAAACATGTCATAGGAGGCACCAACAGCTCTTGCTGTCTTATGTGTGTTAAAAAAAGGAAATAAAGAACTGTGTTTTTTTATCTTAGCATGGCGCTGCAGAGCTTGAATCCCATTCAATGCCGGCAGCCTTGGTTGTCGGCTTGAAGAGACCTATAACACGTATAACTTTGTCCTCGACGTGAAAAACGTGACAAGAGAGCCATTCTTGAATCGCTAGAACCAACACGGTGGTGCAGGGCAATGCAGACAATGTACGACTGCGTGCCATTCAGCTTGTCACACACCTGGGCCGTATTCTGTTTTCATGCATTAACCGCAAGGAATGTGGGACGCGACAGCGCTGTTTTAAAACGAAGCTTTTTTTTGCCTCTTCATCTTTTCTACTGCTGCTGCTGTGCTGCCTTGAACGCCGCGTTGAAGGCGGCGGGGGTCGGGGGGGGGGGGGGAGGGTTAAGCTCACGGGAGGGGTGCTGGAGGCAAGATAGGCGACGTCAACCACGTTTGGGTAGAGCGGATCTACAATGCCCTCTGGACGCCGTAATTAGGTGTGACTCCCCTCCCTCCCCCTGCAGAAGCATTGCGGGGACTGCCGCGCTTGCCTCCGTGTTCACACGTGACAGCAACGACTGCCCAGGGAGGAGGTAGGGAAAGGGCACATCCGAATAAGTCGAGAAACCTTTGCAAATGAGCAATGCTTTCTTCAGCTCTCTTCACTAAAGGAGTGAGTAAATGAACGACATGCCTCTGCACGTTCCGTGCCCAGAGAACTCAAATCAAGCATTGCAAAACGTACCATTGTAACAGCCAACAAAGACGACTTAGTCCGCGACAAAGTCGGCTGTACTAAGCTACATAGGAAATAACGAGAACGACAATACACAACGTCTGTGACTCGGAGTGTCCGGGTGCATCTGCGGGTGTCGTCGCAAAGGCCAAGGCAAAACACGCTAGAATGCGCCAGCCTGCAATATGACCCCAGTGGTTTCCCATACCGAGGCGCAATGTGAGCGTTACTTCGTACATGCGCGATAACGTCACTTGCGAGAGGGTCAGCATTCCCCTCTTACATGCCAATGCAATGACCATCCAAAAACCACAGGCTATGCACGACTAGGATAAGAGACAGCCTCTGCGGCTGGTGTACGTCGCACTATCGCGTGCCACCGCTGTTGAAGGCTTCTAACTAACAAATTGAGACAATGACTTTTCATTTCAGCATCGCAGCCATACCACGGATCGAACACTGCGTGACGAGATGGTTCTCCTAAACAAGCGGAAATTAAGCACTTGATCACGCGATCGACAGGCTGCAACGAGCAGCAAGGAACGGACACATCTCAGTCGTGTTCATTAGTGTTCAGCCCACACGCCCCAGACATTTAACTGGATTGCGCAATGCCGAAAACAGACATCATCGCTTTGGCGGAGACTTGCAGTGCCGAGCCGCAACCGACTTCCAACGAGTGTGCTACTGGAAGCGACAGTCTTACAGGTGTGCCAGAATAGCCACTTACAAGAACGAAATGGCCACCCGTCCGTCCATTGCACCGAGAATATTGTCCTGACCACCGGATTTCCAAGCCAGAAGCGCAAATGTTGACGGCGTTGCTGACGCATGCGTTCTGCAACTCAAGGGCAGGGACGTCGACGTTGCACTGGCCGCTGGTAACTTCCGCATCTCGGCGGCACAAAAAGGAATCAAACGCTTCCTTTCGCTTTAACTTCCCTCAATATGCACCCGGAACATTAAACCCTTGTTGTGAAAACACCAGCGTAAATGCGTGCCACCGTTGTTAATCACGATTTCACCGTTCATTTAAGGAAACGCGAAAACCGCTGGGCGCCAACGTTTATGCCAGAGGTCTTTCGTGTGCGCCTCGGGAGATGCGACTACAACGCTCTATCACCAACTCATTGAGGCATTTCCTTGTAAAAGGAGATGCAGCAGTTTTCTCGTGTGAAATAATTATGCCTCTGCTTCTAAAAATATAATTAATTAGCGTTAGGCCAGGTTGTAGATTTTAATGAACGGCTTCAGTGAGTGCTCGAGTCAGATGCCCATATGCACAAGTCGCCTCCATATAGTGAATCATTCAAGGTAGCAGGCAAGAGATTCCAGTTCGTGCTGGACTCAGCGTCTGCAACTTGGGCGATTACGCAGGGTCTTGGTTATTATCATAGGTAGACGGCTATCATAAGTACTATCACAGTACTAAGGCACGTAAGCGTAAAGTCTAGGCTCGACAATTGCGGATGACGAATGGACTTTTACTCGGAACATAGTCAAAAAACAAAGAAAAGAAAGGAAGAGAACGAAAATTTATGCATATCCCACGTAGTGTGGGAATAGATGTAAGCGAAGCATTCCGTGTTGGATGCTTTGATTGACGATAATGAGCACCGATGTTGATGGCTAAATCTTAATTTCGGCAACGTTTAGTCCAACACGAGACTGATGAGTTGGTATTAAACGTTACCTTGCGTGCACCACTGCTGTTTGTCTGTGTTGTACACAGAATACACAGGGAGAGGTGTTTGCTTGAGGCGTTGTTGGACGCCATATTTCATAACCTCTGAGAGGTTTGACCATAGGCATTGCCTCGCATGGCACATCGCATGGTGGAAGAAGTATGAGACTTGAATTGGTTTATTGGGCTTTACGTGCCAAAACCACAACTGGAGTATGAGGCACGCCATAGTGGCAGACTCCGGGTTAAATTTGACACTGTAATGTAATTTAAAGGGCCCCTGAAGTGGTGCAGACAAATATAGACGCGTAGGGTACAGCTTATGTAGAACATTCGCACCACAATTTAAGTGCAGCGTTACGTATTAATGAAGCTACAATCGATTACAAGTTACCCTCCTCCCTAGCCATGCTTTTTCCTCCTCAATTCGTTCGCCTAGCTATGGCGGCTAAGCTCCGCGTTCACAGGTCCTGCGTCACAATGCGACGTCACATCGTCCACTTCCGTTTGTTTTGGAGCGCACCCCCTCCCCCCCCCCCCCCCCCGCCCGCCTGCGCGAAACCTCTCCGCTAGCCGCTTGGCCGTCGACCCCAACCGAGAGCCATCGAAGCAGCGTTCGTTGCGACCATTCTGTCGCAGCGCCGAACGTGTCTGGTATTCAGTTAAGCACACACTAGCGGAACGTTTCGACAGAACGGTGGAAGCATAAACTCAAGTTGATGAAGGAGCTGATGAACCACAAACGTAGGTCAGCTGCCTGATTGGTCTCCACGATCCAGCCACCAGTAGGCGCAGAGCTTAACCAGCCAAAGAGCTAATATTGCTCTAACCAAGTGTAAAACATTATAAACATTTACAAAAACAACGTGTAAACATTTACACTCCTGCGAAAAATTTACACCAGCAGCACAGAAGAATACATTTCGTTACTACTACTGTGTCTGGTTGAGCTCCATGCCACCAGGTGGCTGCACCGTGCAGACCATTCACGTTTGCGCTTAGGTTCATCCTATGAAACGACACGCAAGGGGACGGCCGGGCCCTGTCCCCCTGCACTTGCGTTTGTAATCTTCCGGCGTAAAGTGACAGCCGCAATCTCGCCAATAGTGGCGCCGATCGGATAGCGGCAGTCCGATGCACTGGAGTCATTCCGCTCTTCTACTGGCTTACAGAGGGACACGATGTCGCAGCTTGACATATTACGAGCCGCTACGTAAACTCATTTGTTTACCATAATGTTGGAAAAATTATCGATCACGCGCCCTGGTCAGCCAATCGGACAGCTCGTTCTCCTGACGCCATTGGGGTGATTTCCATCATATGGGTAGGGGCGGCTTAAAATTCCTCAGCGCAGTGTGCTGCGATTGGCAACGATGTGCACTTTTAAAACCTTATAATAAATTACACGCTTTACGCAAAGCACTTATATGCGTCAAATAATGATCAGAAGGACCTACTCTAAGGACTCAGTACGTTTGTAGAAAATCGTCAAAATTGTTTCAGGATCCCTTTAACATGTCCCAAAATCCAAGTGACGCCACCGTCGAAATGCGGCTGCAGTGGTTGAAATCACATCCACGACATCTAGGAATGGAATAGCAGCAAAGCTTCCCTGGCGGGCACAGAAATGTCCATTTGACGGTCGACAGCTTCGGTAGTGTTGCCTGGACGTTGCAGGGCGCTTTACTTAATGTGGCTCTGCTGCTGCGCGCCCTGCGTAGTTTGTCCGCTTGAGATATTTGCAAGGTGTTTATTTTTCAGAAATAGCAGCAACCTACTGTACCGTACCTTGAACCAAAGCTTAGCCATCTCGTATAGTAGTAGGGTTTGCTTGCCTTCCATCCGGACCTCCCACCTCCCTTGTATGGGAACTGCCTCTTCTCCCTCCTCTTTGCAGTTCTACCTGCGCCCCCTCTGGACTCGCACCATAGTAGAAAGGGAAGCGCTGCAGCTTCTGAGGGGAGTCACGCATAATTAAAGCTGTCAAGAGGCTAATGTAGCGATGGCCAGGGAGCTCCAGAGGGTATTGTGCACATTCGATGCGGTGGCGGGAATACTAGTTTTTAGCGTTGCGTTTCTTCGCCGACTCGCTCCTCTCATGTATGCACACCCAGTGACCCACCCCCACCTCCCACGATGCGGTGTGCTTCGCTCTAAAACACTGCTGGCAAAGCCGCGCGCTCGTATTCCCAAGGCGTGCGGTTTTCCCACCTAATTTTAGAGCCAAATATGGCCGACCGAGTTGCAAAAACCTTTCGCTCCCGCCATCTTGACTCATGAAAGTTCATTCACGAAGGCGGCCCCCCATCGTCGTTGCAATGTCGCGAGTAATGGCTTCTGCAATTGCCTTAGCTGCGCGCCAGGGCCTGCTCGTAAGTGCGCCACAGCAAGGAATCATAACAGCGGGACAAAGCCGATAGAGAGACTACAAAGGGGTCTATAACAGTGGCATGTAGGCGCAGATGCTGTGCATCGCACCCATCATTTGCAGCTAGCACTTGTTGCGCCACTGTTGGGCGTAAATTTTTATAGTGCAGAACAGCTGCTTTTCCAGGTCCTGATATAGTAACCTGCATTCGTCAACAACTTTCTCAAGCAGCTCACGTGACACGTAGATTGTCGGCATAGACGGTGCTAAACAAATTCCCGTATAGCTACAGACGATATGCGGTCAGTCTGTATTGTCAACGGCGAGCGCATGCCTTCATAGCGGTGCCTAGCGTTTAGCAGTATAGTGAACTAATAGCAGGCTCAAGGCGAGTGTTGAAATTCGCATATATTTCTTTTTTTACTTATCGTGTCGTCCCCACAAATATCCGTTTTCTCAAGAAAAGATATACCTCCGTGTGATTATTTTAAATATCATAGTGTGCAGGGAGACGCCGACATGTATAATAGAGTATTTCTGAACGCGTCCACTGTATCAGGTGCCCAATGCAACTGAAATGTCTTTATACGTACGACAACAAATATAGGAAGAGAATATGCCCCCTTTCTACAGACGTTCTACAGTAACGTAAATAAACACAACTATAATAGCCCGACTTGTCTTGAGAAACAGCGATAACGATTATGTCTGTCTGCAGTGTTTTAGTTCCCATCCAAGTTTATCTCTTGCAGGTATGCTGAAATATTTCAGCGTTATCGAAGCATTGTCCCTCTCTCAGCATCTCTTAGGACAGAAGCGCCGCATTGAAAATACCGTTTTCAAATGCTTAGGCGACAACTGCGCCCGGCCCTGGTAGTAGTGACCTTGTCAAGATAGTGTTAATGTTATTTTACATGCGCCTCACTGACATCAACCACTGAGGACAAAAAGCGACCGCTTCGCAATTACGGACCCGTGTTTTCAGCGTTCGTCATTGAAATATCGTGCATGTGCACGCAAGATCTGGCATGCAGCGCTAGTTTTACCTTACGACGTTAAGGAGCAACGACGTTCGTCCAACTCTCGGCCGTTTCGGTTCGGCGACGAAATGTCTCTCTCAGCAACCAAAGAAGAAGCAAAGGCCATGTACACGAGTTCTCAATAACAATTCAAACCGCTTACATTGGCGACTGGCTTCGTCATTTTCCAAACATTCCTCCACGCTTGTTGTGCGAGCGCTCACAAAAACCTTGTAAAATATAATTTCGACCTAAAATTTGTTGCCGTAATATAATGCATCGACAAAACACAGTTATGGACTCACCTTATACGATTGCCGGATGCTTTGAGTTGTGGTACCGCACGGCTGCACGTGGCGTCGGTCCTGATAGGCGATGCGAGCACTCAAATAATATCCACGCACTTCACTCCAGGCAAGCAAAAGTGAAATGACAGAGAGCAACTCTTCCTTTGGTCTCGTGCTAACAGGCTAGCCTGCTCCTACTGAGTCGACCGCGATTGAGGAAAAGCGAGACTAAATTGCTTGCCGAGAAGAAAGGCACCACTTGTGGGCACTTTCAACAAGAAATTCTCGTGATCCATCACAAATATATGTAGTGATTCTAAAGAAGGAGGAAACGAAGCGCCACTCTCCCCACCCCGTTCTTTGGTGCAGGCAAAGTTCCACGAAACTGCCGAACCCTTCCGAACTGAATAGTGCGAGGCCACCGAGGCCAACGAAGAATCCATTGGCAGCATTCGGAATTCCAGAGATCTGCTGACCCTTGCCGTGGGGGCCAGTTCTATGCAGCTTGGGCTTCTACTTCCACGAAAGCGGAAAACGACGTGGTTGACATCAGCTCCGAACCTGCCCCGTCCTGTCCTCGATGGGACGCCCGAAGGGATATTAAGCGGAACCTGCCCATTGTTAGTGAGAGAGTCACCAGTAGCCGACCCGTGTCGCAATCCGCCTTTTTCATTTTACTGCGCTGCCCCATGCCCCATTCCGCTGAAAACGTTTTGGAAGGATCCCGGGGCTTTCGCCGGTTGATTTGTGTACCGGCGCCCACGTTGAGTGCGCGTCGGTTGTGCGTTTCGTGGATCGCGAATCATTATTTGTGGCTTCTTCGGGACCGCATGTATTTCCTGGAAACCACGTAGCGCTCACTGACTGCTGGGTGCATAGACTTTCTCACTATAGCACCTAGAGGCAAATCTGGCGCCACCGTCTATGGGAATTTCCTAAGGGGCCGTGTGCCGTCATGGGTATGACGGTGTACGTGTCAGCGAGGCTGGTTCTGGCTGGTGTTGTAACAGGGTTCGTCTAAAACTTAGATTTGGCTGCACAAATAAAGCATTCTTAATGTGAGATCTTCATAAAATGTTTCCATTCACGTATAATACATCTTCCAGTGACGTTCACTCACCTACACTTCATAATCAAGCGAAGAAAAGAAAGAACAAAAGATGAACGGTTCAAACGCGAGCACGAATCTTGTCGTCTCTCTCGCAAATTTAGCGGCCCGCTGATACTTTTTACATTGCATATACTTGTACATGCAATAACAAGATTTCATAGTTAAAGAAAACATGTTTTTGTGTAATAATAAAGATTACGATTTCTTTACATGCTCTTTTAGTAAAAAAATTAATCATCGTGACAGACGGGACTGTGCTTCCCTGGCTCTCCAAGAACTATGCCAATGGGAATTCACAATATACCGGCATTGCCATGCATACCACAGCGCAGCTAGGGCGTACTCTAGCGCAGGAGCGCCATATTTCCCTCTAGGTAATATGGTTCGCTCTAGGCTGGGTGAGCAGGCCTGAGTGCGCTGTTCGGCAAACAGTGAGGCCGGTAAAGTCACGGCGTGTTCCGTTGGGTGATGCGACGGCCTTGGAATTTGTCTCTGAATTCAGCACTGGGACATCGCTTATTGTATTCTTTTTACGCAGTATTTAGACATTTCGCTTATTCAAGAAGGCTTCGAGCGCAACCTTCTGCGTCAGATTTCTCAAAGCGGTACAGTTCTTTACATCGACATCGGGCATCCGCAGATCGTTGTTATCGTCAATAATTCTGGAAAAGGTGCATCGCTTATATGAAATAATGTCAAGACGTAGGAAAACATACATATCTGTTCCTTTGTGCGGTGTTGTTACACCCTGAGACGTGTTAATATGAGCGGCCGAACCACTTAAGCAATGGCAGCTGTGATCCAGATACATATATCACAGATGTTGGCACAGCGGTGTCACCGCTTGCCGCTCATTGTGTGCGCGTTATGCGAAGTGAAGTATAGTTGATTTGAAATCTCTAATGCCAGAATTTCACTATATAAGCAGTTTCGTTCGACCTAACTGCTTACAGTTCAGTTCAGGTCCACTGTTAGAGGGTCAACGAACTCGATGGCCCAGGCTTTGCCTTCGCTGAACAGGATCGACATTGGCTCAAACTTCGTGGGCACGGCTTGATATGGTTGAAGATTGTGCATTTAAACTTGGTAAGCGTCTTTAGCTCATTTTCAGCACGAATAATTGTACATACAAGCGAAGACGCTGTCGCTATCGTGTTGTCGGTTCGACGGGCGATCGCGTGGGGTTCGGTCGAACGATGGTCAGCACGCTGATTTTGCCGGTGCCGTCGGCAAGAAAGCCCGTCGCAGTACGGCAATTAGCGCTCGTCGGTTGCGTCGTTGTAGGCTTGGTATGATGAGATCGTTTTGGCGACCCACAATAGTCGGTCATTCGTTGAAATGAGCGTCTTGTCGGTCGCGTATCGATCCTGTGTTACCGCGCCTTACGATTACGTGAAGGCAGGTACGCGCTGCCACTACCAGCAAGTGAGGACCGACGTTGCAAGAAGACATCGTAAGCGGCTTGATCTAATTAAGTGCCGTCCAAGTGTAACGCACAGCTTTTTTGTTAAATTTGCTAGCCATCAATGAAAGGCGGCAACTACCCGACTCACGGTGCAGTCCGGACGACTCGGACGAAGCCCTGGCAGATTCCTATCTTAAAGTGGAGTTGCAGTCTTACGCTACGCATGTTTTCGGCACCGCACCGACGTCGAGCTACCAGTAGAATTTCAACACGGTACACGCACGGCACGAGTGTTTTAGCAGCGCGCGTCGGAGTGCTTTTCTTTCTTTTTTTTTTCGGGGGACTTACCGGCGTCAGGGCACGCGCGCGACCCTTCCAAATTGTTTCGCGACTAATCCGCTAGGGCAGAGCTCATGCGCTGCCGCGCCATGAAAAAGGCGGATTGTGGATGGCAGCTATGAATGAATGAATGAATAGAATGTATTGATAGGAAAGACAGAGAGGTCGACCTGAGCTAGTGCGCTCTAGTCTGCTACTCTGCACTGGGGAAGAGGGAAGGGGAGTGAAAGTATTGGGATGGATGATGATGATAAGAGAAGTGGTGAGCGCTTATGTACATGAGACAGTTGCCTCGCTAGAGCCGCTCGTCGAGCTTGGTGTCCTGCAGGAACTTCAACAAAACTTTTGTTGCACGCACTGAAATTGCAGTGTCAGGCCATGGGCCGAGGATAGCTTCCTCCGACAGTAGTTGTCTGACAACGCTGGCTAGGAAACTGTCTAATGTCCTTCGCTCCAGCATATATGCTGGGCAGTGGCACAGTACGTGTTGCAGTGTTTCGGGCATCTGGCAGTGTACACAATCAGGGTTGTTCGATTGGCCGATGAGGTGTGCGTATACCGACGGGTGAAAGCAACGCCGAGCCGAATCCTGTGTAGCAATGATGTTTTGCTCCGTGTAAGCTTCGGGGGCAAACATAATTTACCGTCTGGGTCAATCGTATGTAGACGTCGGTGAATATTATCAGAGTGGGCTCTATAAGCCTTTGTAAGGTCCTGCATGAGTGCCTTGATAATGGAGTTGGTGTCAGGTCGCGAGTAGGCAATCCGTACTTCATTAGAGGAAGAGGAGCCCGATCTTACTTCACTGTCAGCGAGTTCATTACCAAAGACACCACAATGGCTAGGCATTCATTGAAAGGTGATCACGTGGCCACTTAACTCGGCACTGTGATAAAGTTCGACGATTTCCAGCACGAGCAGATAGTATGGTCCTTTATTTAAAAAGTATTTTAGCGCCTGTAGCGCTGATTTGGCATCGCACAATATCGTCCATTTATGGGGTGTCGGCGTTCTCATAAAACGGACAGCCTCTCGTACTCCCGCAAGTTCTGCAGCCGTAGATGTCGATTTGTGGTCTAATCGAAATCGTTGAGTAATTCCAAGTTGTGGGATGACAAATGCGGCCGTTGTGGCAGATGGTGTGACCGAACCATGGGTATATACTTGTACAGTCCCACTATATGATGTAAATATATGGGACAGGGTGAGCTGCTTTAAGCCAATGGAGGAAACGTGAGATTTCTTCCGATTTCCGGGTATCTGAAGCCTCACTAGTGGTCTTGGCAATGTCCATGGAGGTGTCACGGGGATGTCGGTGGCCTGGAATCTTGCAGGTACAATGCTTGCCTGACATGCAATAGCTTTAGAAAAAGCACAGTCAAGGTTGGTGCTTGGAAGTGTTGACAGTGGATGGTGTGAGTGTCTGGTTAGCAGGCGAAGATAGGTTCGCACAGGTTCACAAGACCTGTATATGTCGATAGCACAAGCCCGTGCTTCCGCTATTGTACCCTTAGTTGACGTGCAGCGTGGCAAGCCAAGACATATTCGTAGTGCTTGTGCCTGAAGGCTCTCCAGCGTGCGTATACAAGATGGCCCCATGTTAGATAACACAGGCATGCTGTAGCGTATGTAGCCCACAAAAAGTGCCTGGTACACTTGGAGCAAACTTCGCTCAGAGGGGCCACATCTCAGTCCTGATATTACACGAAGAACGTGTATGAAGTTGGTCAGTTTAGCCCTAAGCGCAGTAACATGTTTGGTCCAAGAAAGGCTGCGGTCTATTATCACGCCAAGATATCTCTGGTGGGTGACTAAAGGGAGCGCTGTTCCGTCGACAACGATTGGATAATGTGACATTGATTTGCGCGTGAATGCCATGAAATGGCTGCTATATAGGGCGCATGTGACAGGCGTGTTCGCGCATGCACAACAGCATTTTTGCAAACCGTCAATTTCTACAGCGCTTGTTCTTGCGTTGTAAGTGAGCATGCTAATTGTCGACATTCTTCGGTATATGGGGACGCTTCAGAAACTATTGCATTCCTCTGACAATTCGCGACGGTAAGGAAGAATAGTGTCAATGGGAAATGACGGTTCTCGGCCATTAGTGTAAAGAAGGAAGAAAAGCCCGTCATTGCCTGGGGTGCCGTATTGCAGGCGTGCGTGACAGCGGAGACGGACGAGGTCCCAGTCGGTGTGGTTGGAGTCGACATGCATCAAAAGCATGTCGCCAAGAGTTCGGTTAAAGCGCTTTGTCAAGCCGTTTGTTTGCGGGCGATATGCGGTGGCACAGCGATGAATAATGCGGCATTCATTGAAAAGTTCTGGAATGAGATCGGCGAGAGAGACGCGACCTTGGTCGCTCAAGAGTTCAAGTGAAGCGTCGGATACGTAGAACGAACAGTTGAAGCAGGATGGAAGCTACGTCACGAGCCGTCGCGGCTGGCAAAGAGGCCGTTTCTGCATACCTCGTGAGGTGGTCTAAAGCCACGATGACACAGCGATTGCAAGCAGCTGTGTATGTCAGAGGGCCGTATATGTCTATCCCAACCCGGTCAAAGGCTCGCGAAGGGCGCTGCAAAGTTTGCATTGGTCCAGAGAAGCGACAAGGATAGGGCTTGCGGCGTTGGCATTCTGTGCAAGGACGAATGTACTTTTGCACAATTGTGTATACATACCGCGCCAATAAAACCTATGACATAGTCTGGCGTAAGTCTTAGAGGTACCAGCGTGTGCGCACTAACGACCGGCGTGGAATGGCGGCGCATACATCAGCGTGGAGATGACGGGGTATTACTATAGCTGCCATTTCGTCGCGCATGGCGAAATGCGACGCCTCGCGGCGTAGCGCTCGTAATGGCGGGCGCGCAGGCGTATCAGAGGGGTAATCTATCAAATATGAAATAGAGGAATCCGTGCTGCTCCAAAGTCATCTAGACGAAAGCAATTGGATCAGATGGTTCGTCTAGGATGTAGACACTGATGATGTCGGAGTGGATAGGCGAGCGCGAAAGATCATCGGCAACGGCGTCCTTCTTGTCTGAGCGGTATATAGACAAACCGGATGTCGTACTCTTGGAGCTTCAGTGTTCACCGCGCTATAGATAGGCGACCGCAGGGATCTTTGAGGGATGACAACCAGCAAAAGTCGTGGTGATCAGTAACGACAACGAAGGAATGGCCGTACAGCTATGGACGAGATTTTGTTATGGCCCGGATAATCGCTAGACATTCCTTATGCTTGACTGGATAATAGACTTCAGATTTCGTGAGAGTGCGGCTCGTGTAAGCAACATGTTCCTTGTCGCCGGGCTTTCGCTGGGCGTGCGAAGCGCGAAGACCAACACCGCTGGCATCCGTATGGATTTCCGTGGGAACAGCTGGATCGAAATGGCACAGTATCGGTGGTGTTGCAAGCAGGCGACGTAGCGTCGCAAAGGCATCATCACAAGGCGGGGACCATGCGGAAGGATTGAAGTCTGTCAGTGGTGCCATAATCAAAGCGAAATGTCGAATGTAGCGGCGGAAGTATCAACAGAGGACAATGAAACCGCGAAAGTCTTCTTGAGACGTGGGTCTCGGGAATTCTTTACAGCACGCAGCTTGGCGGCATCAGGGATGAACGCCGTCCTTTGGCACGACATACCCGTGAATGGTGAGCTTGTGTGCGCTAAAGTGACTTTCTTTTAGAGTTTACTTGGGGGCCAATGTCACTGAGACAGCGTAATGCCGGCTACAAGTGACGAAAGTCAGTAGGAAAATCTGGCGCGAACACCACTGCATCACCCAAATAACACTAGCTCGTGTTCCATTTGAGGCCTCGGTATGGTCGCTGCCTTAGCGGCGAGTGAGCACCGGTGTCAATGCGGTGACATGCAGGCTTCGTTCAGCCCAGAGAAGTGCTGTGGCTGTCAAAAGCAGGGCGAAATTTGTCGATGAGAAGGAGAAGATTTAAGGCGTTGTCGATGGCGTGGCTGATAGCGTCTTCAGGCGATGTGGCAGTTATGGCACTACAGAAGAGGCTGTTGACTTCTGTGGATCCAACAGGAAGTTTTAACGCGGTAAGGGTGTCGTAAGGCGTCACAGTGCCGAGAGATTCACCGCGAAGCAACGTAATCGGCAAGGGGAAGTGGTTGTATATTACAGGTAGGTGAGTCGCACCAGCTTGAAGGCCAAGCAGCGCGCTTCGGTGTGGGGAGAGGTGGCGATGAACGAAAGCAGTGGAAGGCGTGAAGAGTACGGTAGAGTCGGAGGCAACGGAACAGGGCACAGGTGCCAAAACGGATGTATGCGGAGGTATCTGGACGTCGTCAGATATGGCATTGTCAAGCGAAGAGATGGCGACTTCTGCACGAGAGAAATCAATGACAGCTTGGTGACGGGAGAGGAAATCCCAACCTAAAGCAATGTACAATATAACAGTAAAGCAACAAAACAATAACATGGAGAGTCCGGCTGCGGAATTCCACACTAGCACGATGCCCAGCAAAGCTCCACCAATTATGAGAAAGAAGTCTGACACGGCTGTGGAAGACACGACTGACGCCGACTGGAAGACGCATCACCGTAGGCTTAGACAGTCACACACCAGGAAGAACGCCGAGCCCGAGCCCCACTTGCGTGGCGCTCGCGATGCGTAGCTCGCACAGTGCACTTCATGGTTACAACTGTAACAAACTCAGGCGGAAAGAGATTGCGTTGGGAGCGAAAGTAAACATTAAAAACAAAGAATATTATAGAACTTAAGTTATAATAAATTTCCAATACTTTCACCCGTTTGCGGAACGGTTCAAGAATGCTGCTCACTGCTTCAAAATCAAGGGGGCGACAGATCGAGTACCACGCTTTGGTATAAAAGTTACAAACAGGAATAAAGCTCCACAGACAGGCTGCATGACGTTTGGATAGGAGGGTCTACCTTCGACAAAGGCGGCCTTGTCATCCTCGGCAGGTTAGATCAAGTTATTAGGGTGACGTCACGTGGGGTTGCTCTCGGCTGCAGATCAAGAAACATAAAAAGAAAAAGAAAGATATGCGGATCCTACGTACTGTGGGAATAGATGTAAGCGAAGCTTGCTGTGCTGTTTGTTTGACTGGCGATAATTTGTTGCGATTTTCACGGAGTTGTTTAATTTATTCAACGTTTGGTTCAGTACGGGAGTCGTGAGTTGAGGTGCAACAAGCAATTTTCCATAAGTTTTCCTTGGTATCTTTGTTTGTTGGCTTCTCATGATATTATTAATAAAAATTGGGCCCCTCGTTTAACCCCTTTTCTTCTCGTTTCCTCTAGCCTTGCACGTTAACAGAAAGGCAAGCTCTGCAACTTCTCCAATGCTTTAGCCTATGGCAACAGATAATTACAGCTCTCAGCAGGCTAATGTAGCGACGACGAGGGAGCTTCAGAAGGTATTGTGCACATGCGACGGGATGAAAGGCACAAACGACCCACTTTCTTTCGTCGCTTTCCTCTCTGCCGTGCTTCTGTCATGCGTGCACACGCTCTGAGCCATGCCCGGGTAGTTTATGACCTGCACGTTAGTGGCCATAAATAATAGAGGAAACAAAATTACAAGTGTTCCATGAAAAAAAATTTTTAAGAGGGTCCCCATGTGGACGGTCGTGGCGAAGATATGTAATTCCCTTTTATAATGATAAACTAGAACAAAAGAGATAAAAAAGGGGAAAAAAGGAAGAAAGTCTGGGATTTGAACTCGTGTCCCTTGGATGTTGGCCAGGAAGATGGCTGGGTCGGTTGGTTCACCAGGCCCCAGGTTACTTTAAAGCGGCCTAGCTCCTGTCCAGAGCCTCATACTTACGTGGAAAGAGCCTGACGTTGTCCGCGATGGTTGATTCCCAGTGGTTAAAGGCATACTTTCTTGGAAAACTGGCGGACCGTTGATGAGAGGGAACTCGAGCGGCTCTAGAGACTACAGGAAAAGCTTAAGCAGGTGCGAGGCGGGCGCCACACGCTTAGCACCTTAGTGTTGGAAACTCGCCCGAGTAACTATCCCGAGGAATGCTGCTCGCACAAAATTATAAAACTATAATTCCTACTTAAATCGCGAACAGCGTGCTGCATTCTATCTCTATGAATCAGGGTCATTTCATTTCGATCAGCATCTCACAGCACATTCTGGCCAGCTCTCAGTCCCTTCACAAAGTGCGAGGCAAAATTCGAGGTCAAAGACGCCAATGTAGAACACTGTTGCAGCTGCAGCGGTGACAACTGTGCTTTGAACAAATTCAATTCTGTAAATTCGCGAGTGTGAAATAAGGTGTGACGTTTCTTGCCTAAAAATTGCTTTCTCCTTTCTTATCGCCAAAAATATTTGTCAGCTTAGACGCATAAATTAAAAAAAAATTCAATAGAACGCTTGTGCCACAGATGTTGCTGATACCAAAGAGCCCTATGTTTAACTGTACCCATTGAATCTGCTCTGTTAACATTTCAAATGCATTGCGACTACATAATTTTGAGTGTTTCCTTCTCCTTAGGGGCATCAGGCTCTAGTGGAGTCGGTATGATTATTTTCAACAGAACTCACTTGCGAGATCGTCATGTATCTTATGATCGGACAGGGCGGATATCGGCATTTGATTGTGGACTATGTTCATCTAGGCTACGGATTTTGTGCATATATGGACACGCGCAGGCCAATGATGTCCAATGATTTTTTTTTTCGTGACCTGGACGTATATATATCCAGGATGGTCATCACGTGATGCTTGTTGGGGATTTTAGCTGCGTCTAAGATACGCGAGCAGATGTGCAAGGCCTGCGCTAGGGTCGACCTGAATGGAACGCACGGGAGTTGCGTCTCCTCGTCCAGCAATTTTCGTTGCTGGATTTACATCGTCTTTTTAGTGGTTCTTGATTTGCCTGGACGTGGCGACGCGGCGCTTCGTCAAGCAGGTTAGACCGCGCCTGTGTGCCAAGCTCTTTAGCTCAGTATGTCACCCGATCTGATGTGATAACCTTACCTTCATCCCCTGTTTATATTTCCAATCAGAGACCAGTTATGCTTGAAACTCGCGTCCCAACTTTCTCGTCAGCTAAACGTTCGCGTCTAGACATCCGTGATCTACACGCGCACTCGCGCTCTTGTGTGTCAAGAGTGTGTCAATTGAGGGGCGTGCACTCAGACGACGTGTGTCTGAAGAACTGGCGGATACTGCCACGAAGCTCCGTGTCACCCTTCGGGTCAATCAAGTGACTCAGTTGATGCGGTCATGGCAGCGTGAGCTACGGAGCCGCTTCCAACGCCTCATCGCAGCGTCCTCTTTGTCAGCTGCTGCTTGGCGATGTAGACGTAATCCTTGCGTACACCCTGTAGTTCTGCGGTTTGCAAGAAACTCGCTTTTTGGACAGGTGAATGCATTCGGTTCGGCGGCCCCAAGAGCACTTTGTGTTACGTCGCCTCAAACGCGTGATGATTCGCTCTACGTAACGCAATTTGAAAACATGGCCCGTACGACTATGCAAATAGATCCTGGCTCTCGAGGATTTCGTACAATGCTTAGTGCGCTGCCTCAGGTTCCACCTGAGGTAGCTGACCGCCTTTGTGCGCGACCATCAGCGGATGAAGAGAAGGGAGCATTATCTTCCAGGAAGCGTGGCTCGGCCCTACAGCCAGACTGGTTGCACGTTGAGTTTTGTCTAAGGCTCAGGGAAGATATTGGCGCCACCTTAGTATCTGTTATGAGCCGCTGCCTTTAGGACTTTGAATACCCGTGTAGTTTCTGCGACGGTCGCATTGTGCTCATACCTAAGCACGATCCATCATCATCGGTTCGTCCAGAGGAATGGAGGACAATCACGCTTTTGATCGTTCACTACAATATCTTCACAGCTGTTGTTACCCGGCGCTTGGTAAGCCTGATGCCTTCCTTAAAAGAACACCATCAGGCATCCTCAGTCCCAGAACTAGAGATGCTCACACCAGGAATTACTTTCTTGACAAAGCTATTCCTCAGAATTTTGAGAATGGCATCCCACAAACAAATGCCATGAAACCAAACAACGACAGCGCATGCATAATTCCTTTGAGACTTAAATTTTAGAAGTGCGAAACAATAACAGAGCTGAAACCTGGAAATGATGCTAACATTATTGACCCGGATTTGCACTACCTCCGGCATCGGCCCAGGAAAGAGATTTGAAACATGCCCGATAAGGAAAAATGCTGTTCGCAAAGAAAGACATTGGCTTTCATTTTTATATTTCTTTTTCATATTGTTGTCACCTGCTACATGTTACCTCAGGCGATGTTGCATTTCATCCCTATGTAATTCCTTCCAGCGGAGGACCTTTAGCTTATACTGAAATAAGCTTTTAAAAAATACATAAAATGAGATTGTCTGATGGCAGGATTCAAACAGAGGTCGTCTAACACAACACCTCGTTTTTTCATTTTTTGTTTTACGGTTACTGCAATTCGTACTGCCACTACAGCTAAGAACATTGCACTTCGTGTAATCATGGCCACCACGTATTCATTCATTGCTTGGCCCTCACGTCGAAACTGATTTTTTTTTTTTTGCGAAATACGAAAGTCACTCGTTCGCCTGAACAGTTCTCTGAAAATATTGAAAACAACAATTTAAAGGGACTGACAACCAATCTCTATGGTACCCGCTGTTTTAGTGCAACGGGAAGCTTAGTGCACTGAGTGTCCAATCACATAGTGGGAACGCGCAAAACGCCGTGGCACATTTTTTAGTGAACATTTTCCAATACGCCATGACGATGTTGTCGTCCGCATTAAACATGCTGGAAACAGGGATAGGAGAGTACCACATCGATGATACGCTGGCATTAATGGGAAGCCGACTACCAGTGCAGCTCTAGCTGACGAAGGCAGTGGCGTAGCGAGAAACTTATTGCTGGGGAGGAGGGGCTCTTTGCCGAAAACTACCACTCCTCCCTCTCCATATATATATATATATATACCAAGGGGCCTCATTTTTGTTGACCATATCAGAAGCCAACAAACAAAGACACCACGAGCAAGGTAGGAGAAATTACACATTTAATAATTAAAAAAATTAGAAACTAATAGAAATGAAAGTGGATGAAGAACTGGCCGTAGCTGATATACGAACCGATGTGCTCGCATCATGCCTCCCATGCTCTTACTTATGGAGCTACTGCGGCGAGCCCAGTTTGCCATTCACTCTCTGCGGTGTACTGCGAGAACTAACCCTGGGAGTGTTAGCCAGCGCCACCACTCGCGAATGTAGGCGTCGGATGTTGAACACCTTTTTTGCCGCAGGCGTCACGAATCTGTGATCTATTTGGATGACGGCAAACGATCAATCAACGCGCACAAGTTACATCAAGGCATCAATGTTGCCGGATTCGAGACCCTCGTAATGTAATGAATGAGAAGAAAGGGTACGGAGGGGCTCGATTTTTATTAACTGTATCATAAGAAACCAACAAAGAAAGGTACCAAGTACAACATAGGGTAAATCACTTGTACTGATTAACTCAAAAAAGAAATGATAAATTATTGGACACGAAAGTGGATCAAGCGATACTCTTACAATTTGAGCTACCGTGGCGCCGTTTTGCCCTCCACCAGCCCGGGTATCTGCACTTTGCTACCAAACTAACCCTGGGAGTGTCAAATTTCTGCATTGCTAGTATACACAGCATGCACTGTATTCAATATAAAGCCACAAACAGACTTTTTGCCATGATACGCTCATTTATTGTGATTTTTACTTACAGGCAACAAAAAACACAAATCTGTCGACAAGGAACTTGCTCTCCAGTTTACGCACGTGCTGCTGTGGCTATGACATTTTGCTGCTAAAACAAGGTGAGTGGTGCCTGCGTGAACGAAAGTTGCCTTCATCATCATCATCATCATCATCAGCCTAGGTACGCCCACTGCAGGGCAAAGGCCTCTCCCATACATCTCCAGCTACCCCGGTCATGTACTAATTGTGGCCATGCTGTCCCTGCAAATGTCTTAATGTCATCCGCCCACCTAACTTTCTGCCGCCCCCTACTAAGCTTCCCTTCCCTTGGAATCCAGTCCGTAACCCTTAATGACCATCGGTTATCTTCCCTCCTCATTACATGTCCGGCCCATGCCCATTTCTTTTTCTTGTATTCAACTAAGATGTCATTAACTCGCGTTTGTTTCCTCACCCAATCTGCTCTTTTCTTATCCCTTAACGTTACACCCATCATTATCCTTTCCATAGCTCGTTGCGTCGTCCTCAATTTCAGCAGAACCCTTTTCGTAAGCCTCCAGGTTTCTGCCCCGTAGGTGAGTACTGGTAAGACACAGCTGTTATGCACTTTCCTCTTGAGGGATAGTGGCAACCTGCTGTTCATGATTTGAGAATGCCTGCGAAACGCACCCCAGCCCATTCTTATTCTTCTGGTTATTTCAGTCTCATGATCCGGGTCCGTGGCCACTACCTGCCCTAAGTAGATGTATTCCCTTACCACTTCCAGTGCCTCGCTACCTATCGTAAACTGCTGTTCTCTTCTGAGGCTTTTAAACATTACTTTAGTTTTCTGTGGATTAATTTTCAGACCCACCCTTCTGCTTTGCCCCTCCAGGTCAGCGAGCATGCATTGCAATTGGTCTCCTGAGTTACTAAGCAAGGCAATATCATCAGCGAAACGCAAGTTGCTAAGGTGTTCTCCATCAACTTTTATCCCCAATTCTTCCCACTCCAGGTCTCTGAATACCTCCTGTAAACATGCTTTGAATAGCATTGGAGATATCGTATCTCCCTGTCTGACGCCTTTCTTTAGTGGGATTTTGTTGCTTTCTTTGTGGAGGATTACGGTGGCTGTGGAACCACTATAGATATCTTCCAGTATATTTACATATGGCTCATCTACCCCCTGATTCCGTAGTGCCTTCATGACTGCTGAGGTTTCGACTGAATCAAATGCTTTTTCGTAATCAATGAAGGCTATATATAAGGGTTGGTTATATTCCGCACATTTCTCTATCACCTGATTGATAGTGTGAATATGGTCTATTGTTGAGTAGCCTTTACGGAATCCTGCCTGGTCCTTTGGTTGAAAAAAGTCTAAGGTATTCCTGATTCTATTTGCGATTACCTTAGTAAATACTTTGTAGACAACGGACAGTAAGCTGATCGGTCTATAATTTTTCAAGTCTTTGGCGTCCCCTTTCTTATGGATTAGGGTTATGTTAGCGTTCTTCCAAAATTCCGGTACGTTTGAGGTCATAAGGCATTGTGTATATAGGGCGGCAAATCTTTCTAGGACAGTGTTCCCACCATCCTTCAACAAATCTGCTGTTACCTGATCCTCCTCAGCTGCCTTCCCCCTTTGCATAGCTCCCAAGGCGTTCTTTACCTTTTCCGGTGTTACTTGTGAGATTTCAAGTTCCTCTAGCCTATTCTCTCTCACCTTATCGTCGTGGGTGTTACTGGTACTGTATAAATCTCTATAAAACTCTTCAGCCACTTGAACTATCTCATCCATATTAGTAACGATATTGCCGGCTTTGTCTCTTAGCGCACGCATCTGATTCTTGCCTATTCCTAGTTTCTTCTTCACTGCTTTTAGGCTTCCTGCGTTCCTGAGAGCCTGTTCAATTCTATCCATATTATAGTTCCTTATGTCCGCTGTCTTACGCTTGTTGATTAACTTAGAAAGTTCTGCCAGCTCTACTCTATCTGTAGGGTTAGAGGCTTTCATACATTGGCGTTTCTTGATCAGATCTTTCGTCTCCTGCGATAGCTTACTGCTTTCCTGTTTAATGGCGTTACCACCGACTTCTATTGCGCACTCTTTAATGATGCCCATAAGATTGTCGTTCATTGCTTCAACACTATGGTCCTCTTCCTGGGTTAAAGCCGAATACCTGTTCTGTAGCTTGATCCGGAATTCCTCTAGTTTCCCTCTTACCGCTAACTCATTGATTGGCTTTTTATGTACCAGTTTCTTCCGTTCCCTCCTTAAGTCAGGGCTAATTCGAGTTCTTACCATCCTATGGTCACTGCAGCGCACCTTGCCGAGCGCGTCTACATCTTGTATGATGCCAGGGTTCGCGTAGAGTATGAAGTCGATTTCATTTCTAGTCTCACCATTCAGGCTCCTCCACGTCCACTTTCGGCTAACCCGCTTGCGGAAAAAGGTATTCATTATCCGCATATTATTCTGTTCTGCAAACTCTACTAATAACTCTCCTCTGCTATTCCTAGAGCCTATGCCATATTCCCCCACTGACTTGTCTCCGGCCTGCTTCTTGCCTACCCTGGTATTGAAATCGCCCATAAGTATACTGTATTTTGTTTTGACTTTACCCATCGCCGATTCCACGTCTTCATAGAAGCTTTCGACTTCCTGGTCATCATGACTAGATGTAGGAGCGTAGGCCTGTACAACCTTCATTTTGTACCTCTTATTAAGTTTCACAACAAGACATGCCACCCTCTCGTTAATGCTATAGAATTCCTGCATGTTACCAGCTATGTTCTTATTAATCAAGAATCCGACTCCTAGTTCTCGTCTCTCTGCTAAGCCCCGGTAGCACAGGACGTGCCCGCTTTTTAGCACTGTATATGCTTCTTTTGGCCTCCTAACTTCACTGAGCCCTATTATATCCCATTTACTGCCCTCTAATTCCTCTAATAGCACTGCTAGACTCGCCTCACTAGATAACGTTCTAGCGTTAAACGTTGCCAGGTTCATATTCCAATGGCGGCCTGTTGCCTTATGCTGGCGAAATTACTAGAAATTATCATTGCGCCTAGTCCTTGACTGCACTCCGCCCCCCATTTAAATGCGGTCGACATCTACTGTGTCAATATGTCATCGTAATAGAGTTAGGCAATCTATATACATGGCTAATCCTAACATCACTTCTGTTTTCGGTCTGGGAAGCTAATTGTGTCCGTTGAGTTCCACCACAGTAGCATCAATGCGTGGTTAGTGATCAGAACTATACATGCTGTGCTATATTTAGTTCAAGAACGAAACGCCTTCTGACTGTCGATGTAGCATTACATACCGAGGTAATAAGTGTGATAATATAACTACACCTGACAGTTTATGTCGAGTGCGTGGTACTGTATACTTGACTTTCCCCTATGTAAAAAAAAAAAACTTAAATACAATGGTTTTAAAAAGGAATGAGAATCCGTTGAGGGAAATGAAAAAAACTCCGTCGCGTTCAATTCAAACAGGTTCGAGTTCTCGTCTGCAGTCTCCCAGATTCAATGCGTGTAGCGAACAGATCCCAGCTCTAAATGCTAGCTCGGGCTCCACTGCAGAAACACGCATGGAAAATTTCTTAATTTCATCAGGCATAGCGATTACAATGCACAGTACAACACTGACAGTTGACACTTTTCGGAGAGAGTAATGCAAAAGTACAAGAATGGATCATATGGTTTTAATCACGCTGGAAGACACATGTCCTCGTTATTGCATGCTACTAATTACCGCAATAAAACCATGGACATTACTTTGCAGAACACTAGCGCCTAATAAGTGCCTCAAATGACTCGCTCCGAAGTGCATAATGCAAATTAAAACACCAACTGCACATAGTATCGGGTGACATAGATATATATCTAAGCTTTGTTTCAGGACTGAAATCAGGATCAATAAAGAAAGATGGGCCCGCCGCTATCGTTACAAAATTGGCACGTGTCAAGAAAGCTCCAATCGCCATTCATGTCGCGTGAAGTAATACGAGGAAAACGACCGGACGCCTCCTCCACTGCTTAAACGCCATCACACAGTGAATACACGCTTGAACAATTCCGGATCGGCGATGGCAAACGGTGTTCACTGGGTTCCTAGCAGCTTCCTGGGTCGGCGATGTAACGAACTAGAACTAACCCTAGGGCTGTTAGCCAGCGCCACCACTCCGAACCTAGGCGTCGGATGTGGAACATCTGATATGCCGCAGGCGTCACGAGTACGTCATCCATTTGAGTGACGGCAACGGGTCAGTAAACCCATACAAACTACCTCAAGGCATCACTGCTTCCGGATTCGAAACCCTTGTAATTCAATGAACGAGAAGAAAGGGAAGCGAGGGGCCCGATTTTCATTAACCATATCATAACAAACCAACAAACAAAGGCACCAAGCACGACATAGGGTAAGTCACTTGCCCTTACTAATTGAAATAAAGAAATGATAAATTAATGGAAATCACAGTGGATGAAGAAACAAAAGACTGGCCGCAGGTGGCATACGAACCCACGCCTTCAACGTAACACGTGCGGTACTCTCACCAATTTAGTTAACGCGGCGCCGTATTCCCGTCCACCTTCTGGGGTAATTATGCTTTGCTACTAAACTCAGCCCGGGAGTGTTCACTTTCTCCATTTCTAGTGTACACAGCATGTAATTTATTCAATAAAAGGCCACACACAGTCTTTTTGATATGACACACTCATTTATTGGAATTTTTATGTACATGCAGGCAACAAGAAACACAAACGTGTCGACAAGGAACTTGTTCTACAGATTATTCACGTGCCACTGTGGCTACGACATTTCACTGGTAAAACAAGGCGAGGGGTTTCTGTGTGAATGAAACTCACTTCATGCTGGCAAAATTACTAGAAATATCAGTGCATCTAGTCCTTCGCTGCCCTCGGCCCCCCATTTACATGCCGTCAACATCTACTTTGGGAAGATGTCACCGTAATAGAGTTAGGCAATCTAGATACATGGCTATACCTAACATCACTACTATTTCCGGTCTGGGAAGCTAATTGTGTGCGTTGAGTTCCAACACAGTAGCATCATGCGCGGTTAGAGTTCAGATCTACACATTCGAAGATATATCTCATTCAAGAACGAAACGCCTTCTGGTTGTCGATGTAGGCATACCGAGGTAATAATTGCGATAATATAACTATTGGTGACAGTTTATGTCGAGTGCGTGGTACTGTATCCTTGACTTACCCCCTGTGTGAAAACAGACTAACTAAAGTACAATGCTTTTAAAAAGGAATGGGAATCCCTTGAGGGAAATCAACGAAACTCCGTCACGTTCAAGTTCAACTACGTTCGACTTCTCGTCTCTAGTCTCTTACATTCAATGTTTGTAGCGAACAGATACCAGCTCTAAATGCTACCTCGGGCTCCACTTTAGAAACACGCATGGATTATTTCTTTCTTTCGTCAGGCATGACGATTACAATGCACAGTACAACACTGACAGTTGACACTTTACGGAGAGAGTGATGCAAAACTACATGAATGGTCTCGGCACTCAAACACATGGTCTTAGACACGCTGGAAGACGCACGTTCGCTTTATTGTGTGTTACTATTTACTGCAACAAAACCATGGACATTACGTTACAGAACACTAGGGCCTAATAAGTGCCTCAAATCACGCACTCCGATGTGCACAATGCAAATTAAAATAACAGCTGCACATAGTATCGGGTGAGAGAGAGATGTGTCTAAGCCTTGTTTGAGGACTGAAATCAGGGTCAATGGAGAAAGACGGGCCCGCTGCTATGGTTCCAAAATTAGCAGGTGTCAAGTGAACTCCAATTGCCATTCATGTCGTGTGAAGTAATGCGAGGAAAACGACACGACCTCCACTGCTTAAACACCACCACCTCAAAACAGATTGAATAGACGCTGGAACACTTCCACATCGGCGATGGCAAACGGTGTTCAGTGGCTTCCGAACAGCTTCCTGGGTCGATGGTGTAAGGAGTGAGAAAAGTCAAGATATGTACACCCAATCCCTACTAGTTGAAACGTAACAGTCTCTATTTAGGAGCGGTGCTTCCACGGCAGCAGGAGTAGCCACCTTGGTTTCTTCTCCCCTCAGGCTGCCAGGCTCTGCTGCCGAAGACTGCAGAATGAAGCAGGTATTGGTAAAATTTATTGATTAGCAATAACAACACAACGAGGAAGCGATAATCATGCAAATGTGTGAATACTCTTAGTAGTCTCGGTGTCACACTGCAGGTTGTGTAGAGGTCGTGATATTTCATCACTTTCTAGCTCATAAAAGCTCTGTTTTAGTTACGAGTGAAATATGCATTGCAGAAGTCTAATCTTTTAATCAATCGCACTTTATATGTTCCGTTTGCGTCTCTGTGGCGTGACAGTATTGACAGTAGGTGAAGTTTGCGCATGATAACTTGGGGTCTCGGTTTTTTGTACTATAAACATAGAGCAAGAGGAAAATATGAGCGACCAACAACTGGCCTTTTTCAGCGCCATATTGTTACTCTACGTTCTGGTAATTTTTACGCATCGGAAATAAATGCGTTAAAAAAAGGAGGCCGTTAGCGCGTTAGCTTATGAAAAATAATTTATTAACTCGCGTAAAATGCTCAGCTATGTTCTACACAGCTATTAACTGCGCGGCCCTGTGTGGTAGCACAGCAGAGCACCGAGAGACAGATGTTTACATCCCGTACGCCCATTTTCCGCATAATGACGTCATGATACACAGATCTCCCGAGCAATGAAAGCAAATGTACTCTGTAGACCAGCTAGTATGAAAAACGTTCTAGGTTTGTTTAGCGTTGTTGATATTTTTTTATGTCGTACATGCCGAAGACATTCCCTTAATTGAAAAGACTAGATGAAAGGGTATGTCAGTTTTCCTTTATATATACACGGAAAAAATGAATTGGTAAATGCTACACGGAATCTCAAGTGTCAAGCTCGTTTACTGTGAATCTACCATCTTTACTTTTTACTCGTTTACTCTGAATCTACCTCCTCGTACCATTTTACCCTCACCAAATGAGCTAACAAGGCCTGCATAATCGGGATGGCCCATGTTCACCTTTCAATAAACTCTGTGGCCTTTACAGCCATAGGTGAATAAGACCGCCGACCACCTGGAAGCAATGTGGTTGTCACCGGGGTCATTACAAGTTTATTATTGTGTATGAAAAATAGTAAAGGTATAAATAAGACGGTAATTTTTTTCGATCCCCCATGTGACTGAAATACTATCCAAAACGATATTGCATAGTTATGTTATATGCGCCTTCTGAGCTTGTGCGTTCAAAGCAAATATGTGGCACATAGATAAATCAATCTGAGTTTTACGATTAAGTCATAAGAAGGCTAATGGCGATCGTAGCAGGAATCTGACAAACTTAACAACTTCTTCGCAAGTTGCTGCCGAATTCCTTTCCAGCGATCCACGACAAATTCGTGTTATTTTCACTTTTTGTGAATAGACAGCCACATTCACTTTCGTCATGCAGTGGTTAGCGATATTCCTTCAAGCCCCGACCCCATGCAGACGGCGAAAAAAAAAAAATTAGTCGCTAGATTGTTTTCACCGACCTAGACTGGCTCAACGTGAACGGACGTCCGCTATCTTCAGGAAACTTCGAATGTGGAGCCAGCAGTCGTGGCCAATGTCGGCTAGCTGACGTCTCCTGGCACCGGGATGACTCAGGCACTCCACCGCCTCCTTGACGACGCCAGTCATTGTCATAAATTCGTCAATGCTACTGCTGCGGACGCGAACCAGGGCGCTGCGGATCTTCTTCTTGGCTTCGGCCTTAGTGACGTCAGCACTTTCCATCACCATTTCGAGGAGACGCGGGTGCTCACGCATCAGCTCGATGGCGCGGGCACCCTCGACGCCATCTTGTTCGCCCAGCACGAAGTCTGCAGCGTCCAATATGGCGGATGCATTCCTCCTGGTCACTTCCTGCGTGTACAGAGATGAGCCACGGTTTGAAAAGCCAAAGAAATGTAAGCCTGCGAAAGTAAACCGTTCGAAGCACTTCGGTAGTGTACGTGAAAACGGAACTGAAGTGGTTAGCGCGTGCGAATCGATAAGGAAATTGAAGGTAGCTGTGCATACACTATGAAAACGTGACGCGCCGTCTCGATCGTAGCATCGCTTGCATCGTCGCAGAAATAATCTCCTAGATTGCCCATATGAAGCCTACGCAACGTGATTAGGAGCATTTTGGCGTCAAGCGCCATCCAGTGCAACCACGTGATTTCACATAGAGCAACCACACAATACAGGCGAACGCCATTGTGGGTGCAGAAAGATAACAGTCATCATTATCATCAGTGTCTATTATGTCATCTGCAGGACGAAGGCCTCTCCCAGCGATTTCCAATCATCGCTGTGCGAGCTGATTCCAACTATTCGTTCAAAACATTTTGGCATATGTGCAGTAGACGCAGGCACCCGACGTGATTGACGAGCGTGCTGTCACATCGTCATGGCCGTAGTGCGTAACACATGCTTCGTTGGAAATGCAATGGGCCGCGGAACTCGGCATCTGCTGACACGATAGCTTGGTCGTGTAATTAAACGTTAAGCCGGTGCAACCCGGTCAAGACCCACGTAATTTGAAGCATTCGCCGTTTAATAAAAACACTTGTCGTAAATCGTGTCTCCAACGAATGGTTGCTGCTCCTGCGTAGCGCGTATCCTCTCTTTCCCTGAATATATATTGGGCACGCATTGGGGAAATCAGCTGTTGTTGAAATGTACACAATACCCAAGAACAAGGGAAATGAAAGTGGGCGAATAGGTCACTTGTCGCCGTTGGGAGCTGGACCCACAACGTCAGCATTAGACGTGCGTTGGACTAACAATTGTGCTACAGCCACGTTCATTAATCCGGCGACTAACTTGGGTATTGATACTTACTAGATCTAGGGCCGTAGGAGTGTTGGCCAGCACCCTTCCTGCTAAACGTCTGTGTGACATGCCTTTTTTTGCCCATTGGCGAGGGTATCGAATCTGGCAATATTGATGTCACTAGGTAGCGAAGGTTTATTGGCCACATGCGTACTCACATAAGATCAAGTGTTACGTGACGCTGAACATGTTATTACATTCGAAATACCTTCACACACACACTTTAGCATTCTCACACTCCCCTTGTCGAAGTAGCGTATGTTTATTTAGTAAACTGTACGGCTTTCTAGAACTTTATAGTCGCAATTATTATTCCAAAGGCTAATGGTAACCGTTTCTTTTGTTCGAAACCATTCAACGTTTTAGTATTTAAATATACTTCAGGTAAACTTGGTGAATCGTTTTTTTTTTCATTTGTTTTTTGTAAAAGAGACACAGTTCGTACTTCCTTCGTTCGTTAGCAGAAAGTCTTAGTGCAACGTCTAGTCACTCCAACGGGGCTTTTGAAATGTCTTACAAACTTCAAATCTCCTTCCATCGCTTCATTAATTTGGCTTTTGTATCAGCATGTAGTACGCCGATGAACGAATCGTTGCGCTATCAAAACGCTTCATGGTTTTAAGGTTCGGTGAATCGTTTCGAAGTTCCCGCCTGAGACTTTCAAGTAGAGTTTGGAGCCAACATCTTTCACTACAACTGATGCGAGGAGTTAAATAACGGAGTGCCGCTCCACGAGATATGCGTGCGACGTTTGACGCTTAGACGTCGCTGTTGAGCATCTACGTTGGCGATGCATATTCAGGTTGTTTTCCACCAACTTTAAATTTCGGCGGATATTCTGTCGTGGTGACGTACCTTGTTTGAGGCTTATCATCATCATTTTCACTTAGGGCCTCTTTTGCACCGCTGACGCTGTTTTCACGAGCACGACAACTAGGAACATCGCGAAAAGGACACCACTGCCATCTTGTCAAGAACACATTGTTTTCCAGCGCCCACGTAATGTAATCCTCGCGCACTGCAATGCTGCTCCTTCGAGCATACGCCTGGAGCGTGAAGCCTTGAAATAATTACCCAGCATCAATGTTCTGCGATTACTTAGTGGTTAGCGCGTTCGACTCTGCAATGTACATTGCTCCAGTGGCACGGAGTTCAGATTCCAGTGTGGTCGGCTGTGCAAATCCGTAGTAATTTTTTTTCTTCGCGCTTAGGGAAATGGTGAAGCTGGGGATTACGAGGTGGCTTGGGACGTCGAAAGAAAAACATAATCGTTGTGCCACACCCAGTTTCGAGTACTTAACCGCTCTCGCAGTAACTTTTTCTGGTGATTCGGTCATGCTCGACTCGCATACCTCGAACAAGCGTCTTTACGTGAACGGAAGGGGAAAATCAAGTTCAATTTGATGAAATGTCGGAGGTTTATCTTACATGTATCAGACCTAACGATACATTTCATAACTTTAAAAGGTGCAGGCAAAGAAAGGCGCAGTGTGTCGCAGTCTATGTGTCAACGACCCAGCGAAGCTTACTGTACGACTAGTCGGTACCAAGATTAATTCCGTAAGTCTTATACGGAGTCTTCCACAGGGCACTCTGGCGAGTTCATCATTCAGCTGACATGTGAATCATGGATAATAGGTACATTTGTCTGCGCCTTCCTGTGGCATTGAGCATTCGTGTGACGCCTTTAATGACAGCATTTCGATTTCTAAATTTGCAGGTACTCACACTCTTCAAAGCAATGTTATTTGTCATAGTGCATATGCGCAGACCATGGATAATGGTTGGGTTTATGACGCAATATGCTAATGACAATCAAGAGTTCTGCCTAGTAATTTTCTCAGAATATTCAATGTGGACAGTCCTCTGCGGGTGCTGTCTTTAGTATGTTGTCACTTTCCTTGTTATGGCGAACGGACAAAAAAAAATATTTACGAGAGAGTCATACCATGATGTCCGCCAGCGCGCCGTCCTTGTGGTCGGATGCTTTGAGGAACTCTTGGGTCACGTGCAGAGGACAGCTGCCTTCATCATACCTGTTGTAATAGATGCACACAGGACTCACGGTGAATTCGGTGAGGCTCAGGCTCCTGCTAGCGCCTCGCGCGAGCACGTTCATGTCGTCGTAGGACAGCTGCAAACCCTTGAGGTTGACTCTGGCTAGCTTGATGTTAGAAGCGAGAGCTGACACCAGTTCTCCCTCTACTTCCCGAAGCTCCGGGCTTGTCCCAAGGACCCAGGCGGGTTTCAAGTCTATGTCTACCTCAGTGAGCGCGGTAGAGCTCCTTATACATGCTGTCAAGGCGGAATATTCATTCACTTCGCAGTCATAGCCTTGAACCCGCAGTGAAGTTATGTGATGGCAACCACTGACAACACGTAAAGATGGGATTATCGAGCGCGGGACGTTGGCAATTGGAATCTCCGCATTGATCGTTGCATTGCAGATTTGCGGGCACTGCTGCAGCTGCCTTGTGTTGTCGTGCGCGCATTGTCCCTTGACGACAACGCGGTCATTGAGTAGCCGCTCCCGGATAATTTTGGAGACTCTGTCGAGTCCGTCGATGCAGGGCAAGGTGTCGACGACCACCGTCTTCAGTGTCTTGTTGTTCGCGAGTTCACAGAAGAAGGCGTGGCACTCTGCTTCTCCGAAAATCCGCATGTCGATGCAGAGCCGGCTGAGCGTCGAGCTCTGTTTCTGCAGGGCTTGGCACAAGGAGTCCATGCACTTCGCAGCTTGGGGATCCGGAAGCTGGAGAGTGTAATTCAAGAATGTCGCAAGACATTCGCAATGCGTTGAAGGTAGTCTCAGCCGCCGTAGTGTGGCACTCCGTGTGATGACTTCGGCGAAGAGGGTGACCGTGCTCATGCTGGAAACATGTAGGGATAAAAAAAGCTATTTGCTCAAAAATTATGCCTCAAGTAAAAAGCTCTTGAGAGATCCAATGCATTCTAATGCAAGAAACAGAAATCGACGTTTCTGAAGGTGTAGAAGAGAACTTATGTTTCGACAAATGAGGACCACACTATATTCCAAAAGATCCAAAGGTGTCGATAACTATTGCGTCAATGAAACAGCGCAAATGAAAATAAAAGCAATTTGATATCCGTGAGGCCGTATCGAAATGAGGGGCTGAGGCTCCGGCACAAAATTCAACGAGAAGCAAGTTTGGCCTTTTCCCTGGTAGTGGTGACCATTTCCCTTCTCAAGTACTAGTAATTTGAAAACGATACGTAATTCTACCCACTTAAAAGAGCGTTTTCGTGTGTCTTTAAGAGCAACTTCAATTTTGTCTAATGATCATTCACTTCTGTCCCCTAGAGTGACGAATAAAACAGGAGCTCTAATACACGACACCAATGGCAATCTTAACTAATGGCAATACAAATTCCAAGAAAACAGCTAACTCGGAGCGACGTAAATCGCGTTCATAGGCGCGTAATTTCCAATTGTAGTTCGACATCAAGGAAATGCAGGATGTTTCACGAGAACACATAAACAAACATTTAAAGGTTTCCTTTGGCAGATATCACAACTTTAGTTCATGAGCTTGTCTATTCGAAACGGCTGACAATGCTTCTACAAAAAATTGAGATGCAAGCGTGAAAATTAATAAGAATTCACTAATGAAGCTTTTAACTAATTACAATTTTTGGCGCCTAGTGCAATTTAGAAATTCTAGCCGTGGAGTTCACAAGGCGGAAACACTTGGAACAAATTTTCAAGATGACACCAGTTTCGAGATATAAATTCCCGCACTTTGCGAAGAAATGCATTGGCATTCCAGTTAATTTCTTAACGAAACGTCGTTTCTTGCACTGAAGCACACAAGTAACTGGAACGAAAGAATGCATTTCTCCGCGGTGCATTTTTCCATTTCTCCGATTTATATCTCGAAACAGGTGTCGTCCTGAGAATTTGTTCCAAGTGGACCCGCCTTGCGAAGTCCACTGCTAGAGGTTGTAAATTGCAATACGGGTCATAAGATAATCGGCTAGAAAGATAATCAGTGAATTCTTAATAAGTCGATTTTCGATTTCAATCTTTTGTGCAAATAGTTTCCACCACTTCGAGTAGACCGGTTCATAAACTAGAATTGAGTTGTCAGCTACAGGCAACCTTTAAAGAATTTTGAAAGTGTTCGCTGAAGCACCCTGTATCAAACATGTGCGCTTTTATTTTTACTCTATCTGTGGGCCAAATATACAAATAATTATTTTTTCGCTGAACTCTCCACAATTCAAAAGCTCGCTACAGCGCATGAAATACAATAACATAGGCATTACGTTAGGTTGTGTCCATTAGATTACAGTTGACACTAAGTATGATACTTCTAATGTTCCTAATGACATTTTGGGCATTACAGGGCGAATACGTGCTTCGAGATGCCCTGTTGGTGTACCATCTGTTCGTGGAGCAATTATAAGCAATACTTACAATATTACGGGCGCCAAGACGATGTCTGCGTTCAGTTCCTCCAAAGCACTCATCTTGCAGAGTGCATCGAGGATTTCCGTCAGGGCCAGGTCCAACCCTCTGCCGTAAATGAGAGTCGATTTGAGAGTCAGTTTTCGCAGCGCGCAGTCTTCTTTGGCGAGGTATCTGGCGAACAGTGCGTTGGAGGCTTCGTCGCGATAGCGGGACACGCAGTGTGAGACACCGAGTTCAGTGATGCTCTTGTTTTCAGTGAGCTCCCGGATAAGCCAATGCGCCTGAGTACCGGCCATTTCGACCTCTGACACGTCGAGTGCTGTCAGGTGATCCATGCCTAAGCCGAGTGACCTTCCAGGCGTGGCCACGTTGACTCCCCGTTCCTCCTTGAACTCGTTGACCTTGAAGGCGACATTTCCACGCTGTGGCATTGGATTGAGCATTTCGAGCAAGATAGCTTCGTCCCGAGGTGATGATATATTTGCTGGACAGATGGTAATGCTTTTCAAAAAGCGATTGCGATTTATTGCTGAACGCATCGAGGCGCGACCAATCCAAGTGGACCTGAATTTTATCGCTGTGATGCAGCGATGCTGGGCGAGTAGACGCTCGGCGAGATCCAGTGCCCTCGCTTCGCGTGAGACTTGCTCAGGGCCGTGTGCACCGTACGCGCATGCGCGTTCCTGGCCACACTCGATTAAGACGGCACCTCTAATCTTTCCTCCCCCATCTTCCCCAAGCTCCAGGCAAGCACCTCGTAGGATCTTGTTCAAATCATGGCGGTGTTTCATTAGGCTGCAGCTGGCACCATCCTTCTTAGTGCATGGGATGTTCAGCAAGTCCCAGTCGATGCTGAGCCGGTCGGGTGCAGGTTTGGTGACGAGAGCTTGCGTGGATTCAGACATGCTTCACCGGCCACTTGTTTGGCGAAACGCTGTGCTGACGCAGACCTGAATGCAGACTTCAGTCGTCTCACGTAGAACCTGCGCGCAGAAGAAAAAAAAAGGTGTGGCAAAGATTTAGCGACTAAACAGGTGCTTCACTATTATAGATGACCAGCGCGTTTCGCTCAAGGGATGTTAGTTCTCTTGTATAGCATGTTTTGACCACAAAGAGAAAGAATATCGCCAAGCATTGACCATTTATGTAAAAGACAAGAAACGCTGCGAAGATTGGGCAATGTTACTACTCGCCTATGTGATGAACAATTTGTGTCACGTCGCCAAATCCACGGCGAGTTCCCTGACGTTAGAAGTACGCCAAGCCGCCCACAACGGTTGCAAGAAAGTCGCAGTTTCGTCCGAAAGGCGAAGCACCGATTGCGATAGCAAATTAGTGGATAGCTGTACCGGGTAAGGAGAGTAGTTTTAGCAACCGTATATAATCTGTAAACATTCATTACTATCGAAAATAGCAAGGATTGAATATGTAAGCCTGACTCAACGAGGACGTAGAAAGAAGCAGACATCCACAGGCTGCTGTGTCTTTGTGGGTCGACTGCTTTCTGCGTCGTTGTTCAGTCGCGCTTACACATTCTATCATGAATTGGAACCAACAAGCCCGCCAACGTAATTTATCTAAATTAACAAGCGCAGTGTCACGCACGCACAGGTGAAAATGAACCCACCGCGCTCATGAGCGCGGAAACTCGCTGTCAAAATGCTGGAGTGGGGAATCGCAGCAGCACCAAATGAATTTATCTTCGTGCATCTGTCGCTTCAGCGTGAACAAAACGCCGAAAGCACAGCGCATACCAAGCTACCGGCACTACGCGCACTCTACAAACATCAAAGATCGCTTTGAAGACGATGCCCGTGCAGGCGTCCACTTGCACCACGTCGCAGACCGCTTTCAAGACACACGAGCACCGGCAACGCGTGCCTACAGCTTCCGTCAAAGGCGTCTACTATGGCGTCCACCATTCGCGTGATACGCCGTAGTAGACGCCGCGGTTGTCTCCACTCTTCGGAGCGGTGAGCGAGGAGGACATCGGCGCACCCTAGCAGCCGCCGGAGAACAGCCACGCCTCCCTCGCCTCACCCCTGTGCATCGCACGCATGAGGAGAGGGCACGCTTCCGGCTCGCGTTCGTCGCTGGCGCACGCGAGGTGCTGGATCGAACCGCTTTCGCCGGCTCACCCTCGAACGCTTTCGTTCGCACATACAGCATAAAACCGTCGCCTGCGCGCGGCGATGGTTTTATCGCCCTTGGACTACGGAACCTCACGGCTATGGCAGGAATGCGCCTGGACTGCCCATATAATTGCTCTCGCAATAAAACGCTTAGAAGGCCGCAACCGCGAAAAGACGTTGGCCTTTGGGCGCGGTTTCTCGCCTCGTTCCCCACCGCGCACTCGAAGGCCTCAGGTTGGTGTGGGCTCGCCATTACTGTCTCCCTTCGGCGAGCAAGACGCTTCGTGTGCGCATTCCTTCCTTCTCTTCCTCCTCGCTGAGGCAGTCGCCAGTGGTGTCTGCGCGTGCGTTGGCCTTTCCCTCTGCTGCGACAGCGGCGGGTGGAAAACGTTTACGGGCAACTCGGGCGATTTCTCGGTATCCAACGATATTAATAGAATCTCCAATATACGCTCGTTTTTGCACTCGGGTTATCAACCGGTGCCAAACTCTATTGCTGCAAGACATTTAGGTTTGCAGAAAATGAATTTTAAATGTCTGTTACGAGTTCTCTGCTTACGTCTTTTTACTAGCCACCCTGTGTTTCGGACATCATAGACTACGCCGCCACTGTCGCTGAAATCCTGCCGGAAATCGACGCTGTCTAATCCGGAAAATCTCAACATCTACTTGTGTCATCAAGAGATATCAACAGCCATCAGCTCCGCTTCTTTGTCGTTACCGCCACGTGTATTGCGTGTCTAGCGCGCGTGTACACTGTGCCATGCGTGTTTACACTGTGGTAGTGTAGGATCTCGCGTCATCGACTCATTGTGACCTTCCACAAGGCAGACAACCCACCCAAATTGCACCACCCTACCGGTGACAGGACTGTCAATACCGTTCGAAAATGACAACCGTCTTATCTGGTTTTAAAAACAGCGGAATTGCCCTTTAGAAGGCTAAATATATTCCGACGTAGCGTGAGCGCGCCCACACGTTACGTCACGTTGTCGAGAACAACCTGCGTCTATTCTGCGACCGATGGTTCGACGCTCTGGCGCCGCCAACGTAACCAGACGCGACCAACGCGCCCGGCAGGACGATCCCACTATCAGTTGCACGAGCGTGTCTCTGTGACCACGTGACGAGCACAGTCGGGCACGCACCAGAGCGGCGGAGCAGCCACTTGCAGTAGTTTGCTTGCCTCATTAGTCACGTGGTGCCGCTTTGCGCTGCAGTTGGTGTCGGCGTAGCGCTGTCGTATTTACCGTAATGGCGCCAACAAGAACGCAACTGCTTAGTGAAGGAGAACGGAAACCCAGGAAAGCAGAGTATCGGCGTGAACACAGATTACGCCAGAAACAAATGAACGACGTTGCGCAAAGCGGGTACAGCAACATGCTGCCGAACTCAAGCGACACCGAGAACGACGCCGTGCCGACGTTCCAGGCTAAGCTGCATCCATTTGTTTCATTTCCTACGTCTCCCTCTTCAGTTCACCACACGTCCACATCCGCTGCGGGCTCTCCATAACACGAGGGAACTTTGCTTCTATACTCGCCTCTCTTACGTTGTCTCGTGTAGGGTCTCACTCAACAGCTCGGTGTTGAAACCACGCTTCTCCCTTTCGCGAATCTTTCGCGGTCGTTCTGGCGATTGTACCATACGCACCAGCGCACGACCACGCAACACCACGTCCTTACTACGAAATGCGTACGCATCATTCAAATAACTCCCGGAGCAGATTCTGCACGTACAATTTTTTAGCTCCAGTTTAAAACGAAACAACACTAGCGTACAGCGTTGGACTCAGTCTGTTTATGAAAGTTCTAAAAAAACGGCGTATCTTAACGTACAGCTATAGCGTTAATTCCACTGGGCCGGTACACATCGCACCAGCCAAATAAGCACGAGTACACGCATCTAGAGCGCGTAGATCAAGCGGAAAGCAGAGCTACAAGGAGTCTTAATTAGATCGCAGTAAGGGGTGCTATAACGTAAAGCTATACCAAACGTTTCTATTCCAATTGTGCAGTCAGTCCTCCACGATTGGTCAAGACATTTTCGGGCCACCTGGACTTCGCCTGTCGGTCACGCGACGTCACAAAACCATGTTAGCTCCTCATCTGATATGACGAGCACACGCTGATGATGCATGATTACACCGAACGAAAGAAAAATCGTCATTTCTCATTCGACGCCATTTCGCTGTTAGCACTCTGCTATTGGGCAAACGCTTCCGCTCAGGCCCCACTTGGCCTGTCTGGCACGCAACATCTTAAAACCGCGAGAACTGACCGCGTTAAAGATGCATTAAGATGCGGAACAAAACTGCATTTGTTTTATCATTAGCCGAAGACTGCCTCGTTCCGAAAAGAATAGAAGATGGCTGCTCGCCGAGCGCTCAGGCACTGGCTACTCGCACCTTAGGTAGAGCGTGGATTTATTTCCGTATAATAAATCTTTTTGCCTGATAGTATAATATTATTGAGCCTTTCGGATCGTATACGGCATCGCACTGCCACCTCCTTGTTGAGTATCCGTTTTAACGGCACTCCAAACCTATGGTCCAATCCTAGCCTTCCGTTGCACGCCACCGCGATTTTCGACCAGCCACCTCAAGCCAAGTAAGGGGAAGCGGACCAATCGGGGACTCCAGCGCCCTTACGCGGTCATCGACATTCACTGCGCTGGCTCAGCCCCATCGAAGCCCTCTCTGCTTGAGCGTACTCCTCGCTTCTTTACAGACCATTATATAAGAAAAACAGCTTAATGTAGACAGCGTTATTCGTTGTGAAGGCAAACGAAAGTGACCCCCTATATACAAACTTTTGACTGGCCTTTTCAGACAACGCTGCAGGTCGCCGGCTGATGCTTACGTCGTCGGTTACGGAAATTTGACGTCAGGAGATGGGAATAAAAACAGATTGGAATAGTTTTACGGTATTGGGCTCATGTTGCCAACATGGCTAAGCAAGTACGAGCACGTGTATCGGCCTCGAAATTACGTCGACATCTGTTTCGCGGTAGCTAACTAAACTCTGATGCGTGTTTGTGAGTGTTACTTACATTTTATGTTATTTTGGTTTAACTATGAAACTCTCAAAAAGGCTTCAGCGCAATTAATTTAAGAGCAACATTTTTTCTCCTTGGCTCATTTTTCGCTCATTTTTACTGGCAGTTGTGATTCTGCTAACATTCAGATATTTTGCCTTCTCGATTGTTTGCTTACTCTCTATATGCTAACAAATGCTGCGCCATAACCCGCAGTTAAGCGTAATAAATTAATAAATCGTGACATAGAATGACCCGATGCAATGCCGTTTCGTTGGTGTTTATAAAGAACGCAAAGCTAGCGGAATAAGCAATATCACATTCATCAGCTTTGATTTTCTTGAAACATGCAAAAACAGCCCGGTACTTTGAATTAGGCGCTCGTTAAAGAACCCCAGGTGGCCGAAACAATTCCGGATTGCCCCACTACGACGTGCCCCTTAATCAGATCGTGTTTTTGGCACGTAAAACCGCCTAATTTAAATTGCTTTTATTTCATTGAAAGTATGTTATGTTGGTGAAACAATTTAGGGGCATTAGACATGTGCTCATTATCGGGCCCTCTTCCACAATTCAGAAACGCAATGTAGAATTCCTATATGTATTTCTTGTATTACGTTAAAATTGTGCTGAAATAATACACGCCGAGAAAAGCTAAACACATCCTTTATTTCATCCGTAGAAGCACTTTATTTTCTGCTCATTGACTAGCTTCGCTGAAATCTCTCGTGCTTACTTCTCGATGCTGCTGGCCGAAAGATATGTATTCGCCAGTGCTGTCGCGGTTATATTGCATAAACCGCGTCATACGAGGCACCAATGGCTCTGGTTGTCTTATGTGTGTTAAAAAAAGGAAATAAAAAACGGGGTTTTTTTATCTTAGCATGGCGCTGCAGAGCTTGAATCCCATTCAATGCCGGCAGCCTTAGTTGTCGGCTTGAAGAGACCTATAACACGGTTAGCTTTGTCCTCGACGTGAAAAACGTGACAAGAGAGCCATACTGGAATCGCTAGAACCAACACGGTGGTGCAGGGCAATGCAGACAATGTACGACTGCATGGCATTCAGCTCGTCACACACCTGGGCCGTATTCTGTTTTCATGCATTAACCGCAAGGAATGTGGGACGCGACAGCGCTGTTATAAAACGAAGCTTTTTTTTTTATCTTCATCTTTTCTGCTGCTGCTGCTGTGCTGACTTGAACGCCACGTTGAAGGCGGCGGGCGTTGGGAGGGGGGAGGGGGGGTTAAGCTCACGGGAGGGGTGCGGGAGGCAAGATAGGCGACGACAACCACGTTTGGGTAGAGCGGGTCTACAATTCCCTCTGGACGCCGTAATTAGGTGTGACTCCCCTCCCTCCCCCTGCAGAAGCATTGCGGGGACTGCTGCGCTTGCCTCCGTGTTCACACGTGACAGCAACGACTGCCCAGGGAGGAGGTAGGGAAAGGGTACATCCGAATAAGTCGAGAAACCTTTGCAAATGAACAATGCTTTCTTCAGCTCTCTTCACTAAAGGAGTGAGTAAATGAACGACATGCCTCTGCACGTTCTGTGCCCAGAGAACTCAAATCAAACATTGCAAAACGTACCATTGTAACAGTCAACAAAGACGGCTTAATCCGCGGCAAAGTCGGGTGTACTAAGCTACATAGGAAATAACGAGAACGACAATCCACAATGTCTGTGACTCGGAGTGTCCGGGTACATCTGCGGGTGTCGTCGCAAAAGCCAAGGCAAAACACGCTAGAATGCGCCAGCCTCCAATATGACCCCAGTGGGTTCCCATACCGAGGCGCAATGTGACCGTTACTTCGTACATGCGCGATAACGTCACTTGCGAGAGGGTCAGCTTTCCCCTCTTACAAGCCAATGCAATGACCATCCAAAAATGACAGGCTATGCACGACTAGGATAAGAGGCAGCATCTGCATCTCGTGTACGTCGCACTATCGCGTGCCACCGCTGCTGAAGGCTTCTAACTAACAAATTGAAACAGTGACTTGAAACCAGCGGAAATTAAGCACTTGATCACGCGATCAACAGACTGCAACGAGCCGCAAGAAACGGACACGTCTCAGTCGTGTTCATTAATGTTCAGCCCACACGCCCCAGACATTTAACTGGATTGCGCAATGCCGAAAACAGACATCATCGCTTTGGCGGAGACTTGCAGTGCCGAGCCGCAACCGACTTCCAACGAGTGTGCTACTGGAAGCGAGTCTTACATGTGCGCCGGAGTGGCCACTTACAAGAACGAAATGGCCGCCCATCCGTCCATTGGACCGAAAATGTCGTCCTGACCACCGGATTTCCAAGCCAGGAGCGCAAATGTTGACGGCGTTGCTGACGCATGCGTTCTGCAACTCAAGTGCAGGGACGTCGACGTTGCAGCTGGTAACTTCCGCATCTCGGCGGCACAAAAAGGAATCAAACGCTTCCTTTCGCTTCGGCTTCGCTCAATATGCACCCGGAGCATTAAACCCTTGTTGTGAAAACACCAGCGTAAATACGCGGCACCGGTGTTCATCACGATTTCTCCGTTCATTTGAGGAAACGCGAAAAGCGCTGGCTGCCAACGTTTATGCCAGAGGTCTTTCGTGTCCGCCTCGGGAGCTGCGACTACAACGCACTATCACCTACTTATTGAGGCATTTCCTTGTAAAAGGAGATGCAGCAGTTTTCTCGTGTGAAATAATTATGCCTCTGCTTCTAAATGTATAATTAATTAGCGTTAGGCCACCTTGTAGATTTTAATGACCGGCTTCAGTGAGTACTCGAGTCACATGCCCATATGCACAAGTCGCCACCATATAGTGAATCATTCAAGGTAGCAGGCAAGAGATTCCAGTTCGTGCTGGACTCAGCGTCTGCAACTTGGGCGATTACGCAGGGTCTTGGTTATTTTCATAGGCAGACGGCTATCATAAGTACTATCACAGTACTAAGGCACGTAAGCGTAAAGTCTAGGCTCGACAACTGCGGATGACGAATGGACTTTTACTCGGAACATAGGTAAAAAACAAAGAAAAGAAAGGAAGAGAACGAAATAATTATGCATATCCCACGTAGTGTGGGAATAGATGTAAGCGAAGCATTCCGTGTTGGATACTTTGATTGACGATAACTAGCGCCGATGTTGATGGCTAAATCTTAATTTCGGCAACGTTTATCCAACGCGAGACTGATGAGTTGGTATTAAACGTTACCTTGCGTGCACCACTGCTGTTTGTCTGTGTTGTACACAGAATACACAGGGAGAGGGGTTTGCTTGAGGCGTTCTTGGGCGCCATATTTCATAACCTCTGAGAGGGTTGACCATAGGCATTGCCTCGCATGGCACATCGCGTTGTGGAAGGAGAATTTAACTTGAATTGGTTTATGGGGCTTTACGTGCCAAAACCACAACTGGAGTATGAGGCATGCCATAGTGGCAGACTCCGGGTTCATTTCGACACTGTAATGTAATTTAAAGGGCCCCTGAAGTGGTGCAGACAAATGTAGATGCGTAGGGTACAGCTTAAGTAGAACATTCGCACCACAATTTAAGCGCAGCGTTACGTATTAATGAAGCTACAAGCGACTACAAGGTACCCTCCTCCCTAGCCAGGCTCTTTCCTCCTCAATTCGTTCGCCTAGCTATGGCGGCTAAGCTCCTCGTTCACTGGTCCTGCGTCACAATGCGACGTCACATCGTCCACTTCCGTTTGTTTTGGAGCCCTCTCCCCCCCCCCCCCCCCCCCGCCTGCGCGAAACCTCTCCGCTAGCCGCTTGGCCGTCGACCCCAACCGAGAGCCATCGAAGCAGCGTTCGTTGCGACCATTCTGTCGCAGCGCCGAACGTGTCTGGTATTCAGTTAAGCACACACTAGCGGAACTTTTCGACACAACGGTGGAAGCATAAACTCAAGCTGATAAAGGAACTGATGATCCGTAAACGTACGTCAGCTGCCTGATTGCTCTCCACGGTCCAGCCACCAGTGGGCGCAGAGCTTAACCAGCCAAAGAGCTAATATTGCTCTAACCAAGTGTAACATTATGAACATTTGCAAAAACAACGTGTAAACATTTACACTCCTGCGAAAAATTTACACCACCAGCAAAGAAGAATACATTTTGTTGCTACTACTGTGTCTGGTTGAGCTCTCAGCCACCAGGTGGCTGCACCGTGCAGACCATTCACGTTTGCGCTTAGGTTCATCTTATGAAACGACACGCAAGGGGACACGGCCGGGCCCTGTCCCCTTGCACTTGCGTTTGCCCTAATACCGGACTCACGAAACGCTATGGCGTTTGTAATCTTCCGGTGTAAAGTGACAGCCGAAATCTCGCCAATCCTGGCGCCGATCGGATAGCGGCAGTCCGATGCACTTGAGTCAGTCCGCTCGTCTACTGGCTTACAGAGGGACACGATGTCGCGGCTTGACATATTACGAGCCGCTACGTAAACTCATTTGTTTACCATAATGTAGGAAAAATTATCGATCACGCGCCCTGGTCAGCCAATCGGACAGCTCGTTCTCCTTACGCCATTGGGGTGATTTCCATCATATGGGTAGGAGCGGCTTAAAATTCCTCAGCGCAGTGTGCTGCGATTGGCAACGATGTGCACTTTTAAAACCTTATAATAAATTACACGCTTTACGCAAAGCACTTATATGCGTCAAATAATGATCAGAAGGACCTACTCTAACGACTCAGTACGTTTGTAGAAAATCGTCAAAATTCTTTCATGATCTCTTTAACATGTCCCAAAATCCAAATCCAAGTGCACGTGCGTTTTCGATTACGCCACCGTCGAAATGCGGCTGCAGTGGTTGAAATCACATCCACGACATCTAGGAATGGAATAGCAGCAAAGCTTCCCCGGCAGGCACAGAAATGTTCATTTGACGGTCGACTGCTTGACTAGTGTTGCCTGGACGTTGCAGTGCGCTTTACTTAATGCGGCTCTGCTTCTGCGGGCCCTGCGTTGTTTGTCCCCTTTGGATATTTGCAAGGTGTTTATTTTTCAGAAATAGCAGCAACATACTGTACCGTACCTTGTACCAAAGCTTAGCCATCTCGTATAGTAGTAGGGTTTGCTTGCCTTCCGTCCGGACCTCCCTTGTATGGGAACTGCCTCTTCTCCTCCTTCCTCTTTACAGTTCTACCTACGCCCCCTCTGGACTCGCACCATAGTAGAAAGGGAAGCGTTGCAGCTTCTTAAGGGAGTCACGTATAATTAAAGCTGTCAAGAAGCTAATGTAGCGATGGCCAGGGAGCTCCAGAGGGCATTGTGCACATTCGATGCGGTGGGGGGAAAACTAGTTTTTAGCGTCGCGTTTCTTCGCAGACTCGCTCCTTTCATGTATGCACACCCAGTGACCCACCCCCACCTCCCACGACGCGGTGTGCTTCGCTCTAAAACACTGCTGGCAAAGCCGCGCGCTCGTATTCCCAAGGCGTGCGGTTTTGCCACCTAATTTTAGAGCCAAATATGGCCGACCGAGTTGCAAAAATCTTTCGCTCCCGCCATCTTGACTCATGAAAGTTCATTCACGAAGGCGGTCGCCCCGTCGTCGTTGCAATGTCGCGAGTAATGGCTTCTGCAATTGCCTTAGCTGCGCGCCAGAGCCTGCTCGTAAGAGCGCCACAGCAAGGAATCATAAGAGCGGGACAAAGCCGATAGAGAGACTACAAAGGGGTCTATAACAGTGGCATGTAGGCGCAGATTCTGTGCATCACACCTATCATTTGCAGCGAGGACTTGTTGCGCCACTGTTGGGCGTAAATTTTTATAGTGCAGAACAGCTGCTTTTGCAGGTCCTGACATAGTAACCTGCATTCATAAACAACTTTCTCGAGCAGCTCACGCTAGACGTAGATTGTCGGCATAGACGGTGCTAAACAAATTCCCGTATAGCTAGAGACGATATGCCGTCAGTCTGTACTGTCAACGGCGAGCGCATGCCTTCATAGCGGTGCCTAGCGTTTAGCAGTATAGTAAACTAATAGCAGGCTCAAGGCGAGTGTTGAAATCCGCATATATTTCTTTTCTTACTTATCGTGTCGTCCCCACAAATATCCGTTTTCTCATGAAAAGATATACCTCCGTGTGATTATTTTAGATATCATAGTGTGCAGGGGGACGCCGACATGTATAATAAAGTATTTCTGAACGCGTCCACTGTATCAGGTGCCCAATGCAACTGAAATGTCTTTATATGTATGACAGCAAATATAGGAAGAGAATATGCCCCCTTTCTATAGAAGTTCTACAGTAACGTAAATAAACACAACTATAATAGCCCGACTTGTCCTGAGAAACAGCGATAACGATTATGTCGGTCGGCAGTATTTTAGTTTCCATCCAACTTTATCACTAGGAGGTATGCTGAAATATTTCAGCGTTATCGAAGCGTTGTCCCTCTCTCAGCATCTATTAGGACAGAAGCGCCGCAATGAAAATACCGTTTTCAAATGCTTAGGCGACAACTGCGCCCGGCCCTGGTAGTAGTGACCTTGTCAAGATAGTGTTAATGTAATTTTACATGCGGCTCACTGACATCAACCACTAAGGACAAAAAGCCACTGCTTCGCAATTACGGACCCTCGTCTCAACAACCAAAAAAGATGCAAATGCCGTTTACACGAGTTCTTATTAACGAGGTAAATTGCATACATTCATCACTGCCTTCGTCATCTTCCAAACATTCGTCCACGCTTGTTGGGCGAGCGCTCAGAAAAACGTTGTAAAATATAATTTCGACCTAAATTTGTTGCCGTAATATAATGCATCGAGAAAACACAGTTATTGACTCACCTTATACGAGTGCCGGATGCTTTGAGTTGAGTTCCCGCACGGCTGCACGTGGCGTCGGTCCTGATAGGCGATGCGAGCACTCAAATAATATCCACGCACTTCACTGCAGGCAAGCAAAAGCGAAATGACACAGAGCGACTCTTCCTTTGGTCTCGTGGTGACAGGCTAGCCTGCTCCTATATACTGTGTCGACCGCGATTGAGGAAAAGCGAGACTAAACTGCTTGCAAAAAAGAGAGGCACCACTTTTGCACACTTTCAACGAGAACTTCATGGGAGTGATTACAAATATATATAGTGATTCGAAGGAAGGAGGAAATGACACCCCACTCTACCCACCCTGTTCTTTTGAAGTGCTTTCCCTTTTTGCAGGCAAACTTCGACGAAACTGTCGAACCCTTCAGCACTGAATAGTGCGAGGCCACAGAGCTCCACGAAAAATGCATTGCCAGCATTCAGAATTCCAGAGATCTGCTGACCCTTGCCGTGGGGACTGGTTTTGTGCACCTTGGGCTTCTACTTCCACGAAAGCGGAAAACGACGTGGTTGACATCAGCACAGGACCTGCCCCGTGCTGTCCTCGATGGGACGCCCGAAGGGATATTAAGCGGAAACGGGCCATTATTAGAGACAGAGTCACCACAGGCCGACCCGGGTCGCAATCGGCCTTTTTCATTTTACTGCGCTGCCCCATGCCCCATTCCGCTGAAGACGTTTTGGAAGGATCCCGGGGCTTTCGCTGCTTGATTTGTGTACCTGCGCCCACGTTGAGTGCACGTCGGTTGTGCGTTTCGTGGATCGCGAATCATCATTCATGGCTTCTTCGGGACCGCATGAAGTTCCTGGAAACTATGTAGCACTCACCGACTGCTGGGTACATAGAGTTTCTCACTATAACACCCAGAGGCAAATCTGCGGCCACCGTCTATGGGAGTTTCCTAATGGGGTCTGTGCCGTCACGGGAATGACGGTATACTTGTCTGCGGTGCTTATGTTGGCTGGTGGTGTTAGAGGCTTCGTCTAAAACGTGGGTATGGCTACACAAATAACGTGTTCTTGAAGTAAAATCTTCATAAAATGTTTCGATTCACGCAAATTACATCTTTACTCACATACAATGCATGCCCGATTGAAGAAAAGCAAGAACAGACGAAAAACTGTTTGAAAGCGAGCGCGAATTTTGTCTGTTCACTAGCTTTAGCGGCGCGCTGATACTCTTTACGTTTCATTTTTCTTATTTCTTTATAAATACTGCGATCTTAAACAAGACCTTAGCAGCGTATTACACGAGTAAGTTTACAAAATGAAATAAATACAAAAATGGGGAACTGTACTTAAAATATTCTTCACACAAGCGCAAAAAACAGGCGCAAAAATAAGCGCTTCAACGTTACTTCAGCGATCTTTCCCAATCATACAGTCAAACGGTGCTATCACTAACAATCTCAGCAAGTGTAAAAAATTTTTTTTTGTATTAAAAAGATATGTCTCGAAAAGTGATAATGAGTCCTGTGTTACAGTTTTATCGGCCAGCTTATTCCAATCTACTATAATTCAAGGGAAAAAAATGAATATTTGAAGCAGTCGACAGGTGTTGTAAATGGAGTTACAGCTAGTGAGTGTCGCTGTCTGGTGGCGTAACCTGTTGTATAGGTCATAATGTGAGACAGGTCGATACTGTAGTGACCATTTATTAGTTGGAAAAAGAATTTTAGACGACGTACACGATTTCTATCACTTATAGAAGACAAGCCGCTCCGAGATAAAAGGTTAGTAACAGAAGTACGACCATATGTATTGTAGATGAATCGAACTGCTTTTTTCTGTTAGCTTTCTAACTTTCCAATATCGCCTTTCAGTGAACGGGTCCCATAGAACTATAGCATATTCTAAAACAGGGCGGACGAGTGTTTTGTATGCCAAAAGACGTACTATTGGTGTGAAGGATTTTAATACGCGTCTTAGAAAAAAACAACTTGCGGCGAAAGTTTGCTATTACTGGGTCAAGGTGCTTTGACCAGGAAGGATCCCTTGTGTTCATATAATTGCAGATGCAATAACAAGTTTTCATAGTTAAACAAAACATTGTTTTTCTGTAATAATAAACATAAAACAGCTTTTTACGTGCTGGTGTAGCAGCAAATTAGTCATTGGGACAGACGGCACTGTGCTTCCCTGGCTCTCCAAGAACGATGCCAATCCGAAGTAACAATATACTGGCATTCGCATGCATACCACAGCGCAGCTAGACTGTACTAGCAGCGCCAGATTTCCCTCTATATAGTGAGGAACTATATGGCTGGGTGAGCAGGCCTGAGTGCGCTGCTCTGCAAGCAGTGCGGCCGATAAAGGCACGCCAAGTTCCGTTGGGCGACGCGGCTGCCTTGCAATTAGTCGCAGAATTCTGCAATTATGCATTGTATTCTTTTTTCGCATTATTTAGACATTTCGCTTATTCAAGAAGCCTTCTGGCGCAGCCTTCGTCGTCGTATTTATCGAAACGGCGCACTTGTTTATATCGACATCTACAGCCGCATATCGTTCTTATCGTCAAATATTCTGGAAAAAACGCATCGCTGATATGAAATAATGCCAAGACGTAGCAAAACATACATATCCGTGCCTATGTGCTGTGTTGTTACACCCTGAGACGTGTTAATATGAGTGGTCGAACCACTTAAACAACGGCACCTGTTATCCAGATACGTATACGGGCTGTAAATTTATCACCAATTCACACTTTTCTTTACCTCCATCATAGTTATTGCTTGTGCCTGCCATAGAGCATTATCAGTGAAAACAGTGCTCGCATAAGCGCTCATTTCTAGACCGTTTTATTCTCTCTCGAGAACGCGCGGATGCCATCGCTCACACGGCGTTGGTTTAACAGGGCGAGGCGGTTGTTTATGCTGCTGTATACCGAATGCGCCGTCTCTTGTATTCCGTTTGACGCCGACGCAAACAGTGCACCTCTGAAATTGTGAAATGTGTCTGCAAAGAAACATGTACAGGCCCACCCGTATGCGCATAGCGAATCTTCCCGACAGCCTGCAGGTGTGCGGTGACGTACAGATTTTGGCACAGCGCTGTGTGGCCGCATTGTGTGCGCGCCATGCGAAGTGAAGTGTAGCTGATTTCAAATTGCTAAGGCCTGAACTTCATTATATAAGCAGTTTCGTTCGACGTGACTGCTAACAGTTCAGTTCAGGTCCACCGGTAGAGGGTGCATGAACTCGACGGCGCCAGGCTTAGCCTTCGCTGAACAGGATCGACATTGGCTCAAACTTCGTGGGCACGGCTTGATATGGTTGAAGCTTGTGAACTTCAACTTGGTAGGCGTGTTTGGCTCATTTCGGGCACGTATAATTATATATAATAGCGAAGACGCTGTCGCTACCGTGTTGCCGGTTCGACGGCCGATTGCGCCTGGTTCGGTGGAACGATGGTTGGCACGCTGATTTTTCCGGTGCCGTCTACAGGAAAGCCCGTCGCAGTACGAGAAATAGCTCTCGTCGGTGGCAGCGTTGTCACTTGGTATGATGAAATGGTTTAGGTGGCGCACGATAGTCGGTGAATCGTCGGCGTGAATGTCTTGTCGGTCTCGTATCGACCCAGTGTTACCGCGCCTTTCAAGTACGTGAAGTCAGGTACGCGCGGCCACCACCAGCAAGTGGGGACCGACGTTGCAAGAAGACTTCGTCAGCAGCGGGATGTATTTAAGTGTGGGCCAAGTTTAACGCACAGGTTTTTCGTTAAATTTGCCAGCCATCAATGAAAGGCGGCAACTGCCCGGCTCACGGTGCAGTCCGGACGACCCGGACGAAGCCCTGGCGGATTCCTATCTGAAAGTGGACTTTCAGTATTACGCTACGCATGTTTTCGGCACAGCACCGACATCGAGCTACCAGTAGCATTCCAACACGGTACACGGCACGAGTGCTTGCAACAGCGCGCCTCCTGGCGCTTTTTTTTTTTTTCGGGGGACTTTGCGGCGCGCGGCCACGCGCCCGACCCTTCCAAAACGTTACGTCACTAATCCGCTAGGGCAGAGCGCTTGCGACATAGCAGCTATGAAATGGACGCTATATAGGGCCCTCGTGACAGGCGTCTTCGCGCATGCGCAACGGCATTTTAGCAAACCGTAAATTTCTGTAGCGCTTGTTCTTGCGTTGTAATTGCGCATGCTAATTGTCTACATTATTCGGTATACCGGGAGGCTTCGGAAGCCATTCTACCCTCTGTAAATTGGGGACGGTAAGGAAGAATAGTGTCAATGGGAGATGACGGTTCTCGGCTATGCAGTAGAAAGAAGGGAGAAAACCCGTCGTCGCCTTGGGCGCCGTATTGCAGCCGTATGTTACGTATGTAATCACGCGGTCCCAATTGGTGTGGTTGGAGGCGACATACGTCGAAAGCATGCCGCCAAGAGTTCGGTTGAAGCGCTCTGTCAAGCCGTTTGTTTGCAGCCGAAATGCGTTCGTACAGCGATGAATAACGCGGCATTCAGTGAGAAGTTCTGGAATGACATCGGCGAGAAAGACGCGGCCTCGGTTGTTCAGGAGTTCGCCTGGGGCGCCGTGACGTAGAACGAAGCGTCGAAGCAGGATGGAGGCTACGTGAGGTGCCGTCGCGGCTGGCAAAGCGGCCGTTTCTACATACCTCGTGAGGTGGTCTATAGCCACGACGACCTAGCGATTGTCAACAGAGAGGCCTGTATAGGTATATCCCAAGCCGCTCAAAGTGTCGGGCACTGCAAAGGTTCCATTGGTCCAGAGAAGCGAAAAGGATAAGGCTTGCGGCGTTGACAGTCCATGCAAGAGCGAATGTCCTTTTGCAGAGTGGTGTATACATACCGCGCCAATAAGATCTATATCACGTAGTCTGGCCTAGGTCTTGACGATGGTTTAGGCGACAGTAATCGACGCAAAAGCGGATCGGGGCATCCTACTTTCAAAATAAACAGCTGGCGGTTCAATGGCGCCACGCTTTAGCATTTCACCTACTTGTTCATCAATGACGCGGCGTTCTGTCGATGAAACGTGGTATGGTCGCTACGCTAGCGGCGAGTGAGCATCGGTGTCAATCCCGTCATACAGTTTCCGTTTGGCTCAGGGAAGCGCTATGGCAGTCAAAACCAGGGCGAAATTTGTCGAGGAGATGGAGAAGGTCATCCCGTTGCTCGGGGTTTAAGGCGGTGTCGATGACGTAGCTGAAAACGTCTTAAATGGAAGTGGTGGTGTTCGTGGTGGTAAGCTTTATTGGAAGGGTGAGGTTGCGTGAGGGTTCGGGCTCAAGTAAGGCCCTGGGCCTGCTTGGCCTTCTCCGCCCAGTCCTCCAATTCACCCTGTCGGGTGACGTCACCGGACCTGAGCCAGGCTGTCCAGTCAGTCTCGCTGCTGACCGGGGGCTGAGAAAACGGGAGCGACGTGCATTCCTACATTATGTGTGCGAGTGTCTCTGTTTGTGAACAGAGCCTACATTGGTCGCTTTCCTTGCCCGCTGCGATTTTCTTAATGTACCTTGGGTGTGGGTATGTGTTTATCTGGAGTCGCCTAAACGCGACCGCTTGCATTTTATCGAGTAGCTTTGCCGGTGGTAGGAGCGCGCAGTAACGGCAGTTACGGGTCTACAGCATAGAGGCTGTTGACGTCTGAGGATCCAACAGGAACATCCAACGTGGTAAGGGTATTGTAAGGCTCCACAGGGCCGAGAGATTGACCGCGAAGCGAAGTAATCGGCCTAAGCGTGGGAACGATAGGAGGAGGCGAGGGCAAGTCCTCTGTGCACGTCAAGAACACTTCCACAGTCACTTGTGAAGAAAAAGGAGCACCCATGAAATTTCTGGCATCTTACTTTATCTGCACTTCTCGTGGGCCCAATGACACAATAGCCTAATCTTCCGGCTAGCTGGCATGCGCTCGGGACGTACTTTGCCACGCCACTTTATTTGTTTATTTGTTTCTTTGTTTCTCTCCTAGGACACTCCAGGCACATTCCTGCCGTCCCCATCTCCCTCATGTTGCGTATAAATTCCGAGGGCGGTAACATCATGACCGCGCGCTGCATGCTGTATGTGTGAGTGAAAAGGGGGGGGGGGGATATTGGCATGCGTGCCGACGATGATGGCGCAGCCTTGTGGGTGCAAGGGGGAAAAGCGCGTAGGAAGCGCGCTGCCTCTCCCGTCGACCGCGATTATCAGGGGGCCTTAGGATTATGCGATCTGTGATTTCACAACATGTTTATTTGGCTTGTTTGCCGCATGAAATACAGTCGCTTTTTCTTACATATCTAGATTTATCCTATATTCAATTTTCTTGTTGCGAGGATTTGTGCATACGTGCAGTGAACTTTGTTTCCAGTGACACTTCTTTTGCCCTCTATGAAGCTGTGTCTTCACATTTGTATATCACATTGTATCTTCGCATTTTTAATGTACAAAGGCAAGTCAAATGAAAGTGAGCCAACCCACCCTACGCAATAATTGTTTGCTTCTTTATCTGCCAGGCATGCGCGTAGCACACAGGCATCTCTCATTTACAAAGCTACAGGCAGGTGTGAGGATAAATGCTCTTTAATGCTCTGATAAACTTGGTTGAACATGGTTACAGGACCTAATGGACGCGCCAAAGTTGGTGTCGTGAGGTTTTTGACGGCTGCAAGAGATTCCCAAAAGGAAATTAGTAGCCTTGTGGCTGCCTTTTGCGTTGAACATGGCATTTCTTTGGCCACTGTAAAGTGTTTGAGCAAATGGTTCAAACAAGGACGTGAAAGATGCAAAGACGATCCAAGACCGAGCCAAAGGAACAGCGGAAACACCCCCAACACGATTGCAAAGGTTGGTGAGCTGATTAGGCAAGAATTGAGAATAAGTATCGATGAACTGGCAGAGTGTGCGAACATCAGCCCAGGTTCGATTCACATCATAATTCATGAACATCTCGGTTATCGGCTCTTTTGTGCGCAATGCTTGCCCAAGATTTTGAACCACCGCCAGAAGACGGAGAGGTCCGGCGCTGCCTTGACTCGTCTGATCCGGTATCACAATGAAGGTGACGACCTCTTGTCTGCAGTTGAGACCAAGCACAAATCACGGTGTCACTTTTACGAGCTTGAAACAAAACTGCAGAGCTTGCAGTGGAAACATTCGAATTCACCACCCTCACGAAAGCAAAGGCTGTCATTTCCGCCAGAAAGGTGTTGTTGACTTTTTTCGGCTGTCTAGGGCCAATATTCATTCAATTTGCTAAACCTGGAAAGGATGTCAATCGTTTCCGGTATTGGGAAAGGCCGAATCGGCTGCATGTCGCAATCAAGGGCAAACGACGTGCAAAATTGACGAATGGGGTCATCTTGCTCCACGATAATGCCCGTCCCCACATTGCTGATGGGATAAACACAAAACTGGCAAACTTCAAGGGGGATACGCTGCAACATCCGCCATACAGCCGAAACCTTTCGCCTTGGAACTTCCACATTTTAGGGCAAAAAGGCAGCTCAAACGAACCTGATTCGTGTCGGACGGTGACTTGTAGTAGTCATTTACAGACTTCTTTGAAGCATCAACCCAAGGAGTTTTATGGGACGGGAATCACGCGACCCGAAAGTCAGTGGGACAAATCTCTAAATGCTCGTGGAGGCTACCTTTAAATAAAGCACCCCGTTTGTCACATATTCGCATTGGCTCACTTTCATTTGCCTCGCCCTCGTAATTGCAGAACTGCTGCTTTTTAGATATGCTCCCTTTTGAGACTCTAATTTCGGTGCAGTTACTCGCAATGCACGACCGGTGACAGCTGTTTCTGCGCAAAACATTGGAATGAAGGAAAGCGTCATTAAGGTTTTTCCCTGGCCATTGTATCTATATGTACAAAAATGTAAATGAGGTTTTTGAATGACAAAGTTTCATTAAGATATTTGTCTTCAACTTGTTCATTTCATGGCCTCTAAGTTTTTAATATAAGGCACACGTGAACGATATTACTAACCAAGCGGGTTGCAACCCTAACGAGCGGGCCAACTGCCTGGATCCAAAATTCACGAACCGCGCCCGAGCTAACAGTTCGGTTGTCGCACAGGATCGCCTCTTCAAAGATCCTCTTGCCAACTATCACGAAGTTATGTTGCATTACAGACAAATCAGGAGGAAATTTCCTCCGGCCAGCCCAAACTGAACGGAGGTCAGCCCGTTACTTTCAGCCTCTTACAGACGAGATCGTACCTCACCCCCAAAGCGCTATGTTGGATAGACCCCAACTTCCCAGGACTTGTTCCAAATGCGGTCAGGCATGCTGCTCCTTCGAACACATGCTCTGGCTGTGGCCGTACAACGCGGGCTCCGATCTTCAATACAAGTCCCAGTGGGACGCCTTGCTTAAGAGCTCGCAATTCACGCACCAACCACAGGCCGTCCAGAGAGCCCGCGACGTCGCAGATTGTCACCACCTCCCGGTACCGTCGTGGGTGCAGCCACCAACATGCAGCGCTGGGTTAAGGGAGGGTCTAAGGGTGTCAGCCCAGGGCCTAAGCTCGGACTGTAGGAGAAGGGGGCCCATTTATTCTAACCTGCTTTCTATATGGAACCATGTGCAGCGGAACTTCGAGCGACTTGTATGAAGCGAGATAACCAGAACGAGCAGACGGGCCCCCCGCCTAATGTAACAGCATGCGTTTAGCCTGATCATTTGGGGAGAGCTTGTCGATCTGCAAAAACAGGAATCCCCCGCCACTCCGACGGAGCTCTCTTTCTTAAGAAGCGATGTGCGTTTGCTTGGAAGAGATTTCGCGGTTTCCTGTCAGTCCGTCTGTCCAGTGCTGTCTGGAGACGAGGGGCAAGGGGGAAACACCTGAAACATGTAATGTGGGATGAGGACCAAAATCTCCCTTGCCCCACCAACACGCCAGCCTCCACCTATAGAATAGTTCCGCCGTTGTCCTTCTCATATAGAAAGAATGTGCGGCAGTACCTAACAATGCCTCCCATTCGACTTTCTTTACCGTAATGGTAGTTTGGGCGGGGGAGGATGAGTCCGATAGCAGATGATGATGAGTCCGATGGCATAGTCTAGGCACGAAAGGAAGGAAGACGTCGCACGTGCTTTTGTCCGCGTGCCATGGGGCATGGAATGTTCACTGTTTGGTCTAGGGTTGAGGAAAAGTGAAGAGGGAAGTTGGAGAGCTGGACACGAAGGCGCATCTCCAGGGCCCATTCCTGCCTGGTGGCTGCGCACCCTCGCACTCGCTCGACGGAAAAAGTAGGTCAGACTGGCCGCCGAACTTTCCAGAAAGAAGTAGAAGAAGATGACTCAGAGACGACGGAGGGCGCGTAACTTCGCCCGCTCTAGGAGTCGCGCTCTCTTCTTCGTTCTCGCGTGCTACATCGACGGGCGAAAGAAAAATCGAGAACCTTACAGAACAGACGATTACTTCTAGCCAATTGGAAGACGAGACCGGAACGGCAGAAGTGAGTTTGTACAGAGAAGGAGGGAATTTGTACAAGGAACTATATGCGCAAGTTAACGCCTGCTTTGGCGCTAGTAACAGAGAGATGCGGCGCCCGTTTATAAAACAAAGTTGATCGCGGGCTGCGATTCAGCCGCGAGCCGCCGGTTAAGCTTGCATAAGCCCGCCCGCTGAGGAGCTCCCGGGGGACGCACCACTCTCGGCCAGCCACGGACCATCCAGGCAGCGCGCGCCAGTCATAGGGAGGGCCACCATTGGACACCGACGGTCGGTTCGGACTGACGAAGTGCCCGGTGAACAATTAGCATCCATTCGTGCGAAAATGCTCGGGTTGAAGCATCAAAGTGGTTCGTCTAAACGAAACGCGAAGTTAGAAAGAGAAGAGCACGAAAAGAAGCTACCAAAGATGACAAAGTACCTACTGAATGCAGCTTCCGCGGAGCAGTATGATGGCTCTACCCGTGTCAAACTCCCAATAGTTCCGACTGTGCTTCAGTGGAGGACTTGCCAACTCCATCACCACGGTTTCCTCGCAAGAAGCAAGGTTTGACTCATCTCGGTCGTGTGGATCCGGTGAAAAGGTGCCAACCTCGGTCGTCCATATTTCTGAGCAGCCGACGCTAACCGAGCCCTGTCCTGTTATTGAGTCAGCAACGTCTATGCTACTCGGCCGGGCCCCTGCCACAGAGCTTCAGGTGTCCAGTCCGCCATGCCCGATTTCTACTATACTGCTGATCAACAGGTGCCAAACCTCCCCAATGAGCCTCCTTCTACTGATGAGCGTCAAGAAACAACACTCCAAGAACCGACTGACTTGTTTCCTGTTAGTACGGCTTCAAATAATCATGTTCCCACCCACAAAGTTTGCCTCGGGAGGACGAATGATACGGCTTCTCGTTGCGGCAACAGAAAAGTGGAGACACCCCCGCAGCAAGAGGTACGTTGCGTGATTCTCCGAAGTGACCCTGCTAAGTGGCCGGACTTTATTACTAACAGCATTCGGAGTGTATGCAGTGAGAAATGGTCATTGCATTTTCAAAATCGGGCAGAAAACTTTCATTCTTCCTAAAGGCAATACAAAACTCAGAAACGCTATATGTCATCTCATCTTTTCGTGCGAAAGGCTGTAAATGGGGAGGCGTATGAGCGACACTGGTTAATGTACACGGAGTCCAAAGGTTCTGTTAGCTGCTTCATGTGAAACTATTTTCGATTTCAAGCAACCCCAGTGTTTTCACCACGTAAGGCCTTTATGATTGGAAAAGAGCAGAACAAAAGGTTTGCGGACATGAAAATAGCGTCCAGCACCGGAACTACGTGGCAGCATGGCTCGCCCGCTCTAAATCGAGCAGCACAATTGACAAGGAGCTGGTTAAGCATCTTGTCACTGAGACCGCTTACAGGACAGAGGTGTTGAAGCGCGTAGTCGTTGTAGTTAAGCTTCTAGCTGAGCGCAACCTAGCGTTTAGGGGCAATGAGGTGATTTTTGGTTCACCGAGAAATGGCAATTATGTGGGAGTGCTTGAGGCCATTGCCAAGTTTGACCCCTTTCCAGAGGAGCACATCAAACGCTACGGGAACAAAGGAAAAAGTCACCCATCGTATCTGTCAAAAACCATTTGTGATGAATTTATCGAGCATATGGCAAAGGCTGTCACGGAACGTCTCGTTGACGAAGTGAATCGTGCGAAATACTTCTCTTAAATTTTTTATTCGACTCCAGACCTTACTCACGTAAGTTGTTTTACGATACTACTTAAATGGGAAAGTGTACGTACGCTTTCTTGAATTTGCTCCAATTGAATCGCATACCGGCTTTTATCTTCTCCATACCGTGATGTCCCTCTTGACGACCAATGGTATCTAAAGTGATAATTGTAGGAGTCAAGCTTTGTCAGGATTGGGGGCTCAATCCCATCACTCGTAATCAGTTGTCAAGATTGGAGTCGGGCGTGAATTAGAAGGTAGTTGGCCCATGTCGTCGTCCAACTTACCCACGCTGAGGACGTTGGTAAAGGGAAGCACTGCTTTTCATCGAGAACGAGGAATATGGGTTTATTTACACTATCTACATCAGGATGCTGCAGTTCATCAGTCTAGCATGACTGCGAGAGAAAGTACCATCGAGCAGCCGCACAACGACGGTGTATAAACACTCGGTCCACCCTCGATCCAACGGTGAGGGAAACGTTGGACCAGTCATCGTAAACGAGTCGCCTCTCTGCACGAGGGATTACACACACACACTCTCACACACACACTTCTTTGCGCGAGGTTCACGGTCCTCAACCGAGGTCAGGTGGTCTTCCCCGAACTCGGGGCACACGTCAGGAAAGGTGCCCTTTGTTCCCCGAGCTGACACCCGCAGCGCGGCCGGCTGCCCATTGTCTTGCGTATCGAACGGCGCGTGGGAAGGGGCCTTGAACTACGTTCCCTCGGGGACTCCCTCCTTGACAGCAGACCAGGTTGGCGGTGGCGGGCTCAGGCACAAAGCCCGCTTCGTCGCACTCATCTTGGCTCCAGCGACGGAGAGTCGAGGACGCGCGCACTGTTCTCCACACACAGTCGAGATAGTGCGCTACAAGGTTGAAAAATGTTTATCGTATACAGACCTACACTGCTGTACTTGATAGTCTATAGACTCTGCTTTACGGGTGCGAAATGCTGCCTACACTGAACTGTGCGAAAGGTTCGGATTCTTATAATTGCTGACAAAAGTTGCGAGTGAGGCCTCTCTGGCACAGCAGGCTGAGAAGTTCGTGAAAACCTACAAAAATGATTTGGAGCCAGCATTTTCCTCTGAAATCGTTTAGTTTGCGATCTTTCTCCACAACTCTGTATGCCAGGACACGAGTCCCCTGGGAAGAATGAAGTTGCTGCGCGAAAGAAAGGTTATTGATATGTTTTCGAACCTTTCTATTGCTTTGAGAATGTACTTAAGCATACCCGTGGCAAACTGTGAGACCGAACAATCGTTTTCCAAGTTGTCGGTAATAAAAAATGGCCTTCGTTCGAGCCTCCATGACGACAAGGTGAACTCGCTTGCTGTCATGGCCAGTGAAAGTGACCTCCGCCGCGATCTATCCTTCGAAGAGACTATATTTGATTTCGCCAAAGCGAAGGCGCGAAAGATGCCATTTTAAAACAGGACTGTTTGTGCTATACATGAATAGTTCCAATGAGTTTGTTGTGTCGCCTCCCAGCCTCCATGTTGGTAATGAAACGCCGAGCAGTGTAATTCAAGATATCGAAATCTTCGTTTTTGGTCTCACGTTTGTTCTTGGGATATTTAGCGTGCCTATAAAGAACTGTATTTTTGTTGTTTTTGATACTGCCACGTTTATTTGGTGTCGTCCTTGCTGGTCTTACCTTCAGCGAAAATATTTTCAAATAATGTTTTGTATTTACAGTTGGCAATTTTCATCGGTATTCTAGTGCATTTTATGGTGTTTGTATTGCCTTAAGTATTGTATATGTCTATTGCATATTTAGAGAGTAACGTGCATAACTATTACTGCAATCTGATACTGTATATAAATATCAATCAATAAAGAATGTTCTGGATACAACCATGCATCTCCTCCCGGGATTAAACTTTGTGATGCAAACAATGCCTGGCTTCAGAGGATCGATATCTGAGCTGTGTTGTATTTTCTATGGTCTTGTTCGTCTTGATTGCACTAAACTTTTCCTTAAAGCCTAGCTTTTGATGAAAACAGAATGCAGATTAGTCACAAAGTGAACATATGTGTTGGTGTTTACAACAGCACGCGTTTCAAACAAGTTGTGTTGTTTTTCTTATAATAATATTAATAACAATAATAATAATCCAGTTGATCGCACTTCGTTCTTTTTAATTTCGTGGAATTAAAATGAAACATGACATATTTCCAGTAGCGTAGCAGGCGACAGGGGGGGGGAAAGGTTCAGTATAGGGAAAGGGGGCCTGCATGCGCATTAGCCCAGGGCCCCCATTTTTCTTAATCCGGCCCTGCCAACGTGACTGGGTTCCCCCAATAATGTTCCTCGGGACACTTCGATAAAGTTCTTGTCAATTGTCAGCAGCATGCACTGTTTTGCTGGTTTCGAACTGATATATTTAAAAAAGTTCGTGTGATATTAGCTTTACTTATTAAATAGACAAAAGAACATGGAAGGAGGGATATCAGGTTTTTCGGACGCAATTTTTCGGACATACGTGTATATTTTCTTGTTAAAAAATACATATTTTACTTGTGTTGATTGTGCGTAGGGTTAACGGAGGGTCTATAGTGTATGCTTAAATAAACATTTAAAAAATACATAAAATGAGATTTTCCGATGGCAAGGTTGAAACATATGTGCATGGTCTGACGCAACAGCTCGTTTTTACATAGGCTGCCTACGTTTACTCCAATTGGTGCTGCCACTACAGCTACGTACATTGCACTTCGCATAATCATGGCTCTCGCGTTCATTCCTTGGCCCTCGCTTGGAAATGGTGGTATTTTTCTTACGAATTACGAAAGTCACTCGTTCACCTCAACAGGCCCCGCAAAGATTGCAAACGACGATTTAAAGGGACTGGCAACCAATCTCTATGGTACCCGTTGATTTATTGCAACGTGAAGCTTACTGGACTGCGTGCCCAATATTATAGTGGTAATGCGCAAAACGCCGTGGTGTATTTTTTTAGTGAAAATTTTCCAATATGCCTTGATGATCTAGTCGCGCTCATTAAACGTACGGGAAACATTCATAAGAGAGTGCGATATCGATGATACGCTGGCATGAGTGGGAAGCCGACGACAAGTGCGTCTCTAGGTGACGAAGACAGTGGCGTAGCGAGAAACTTATTTCAGGGGGGGGGGGGGGGGGGGTTCTTTGCCGAAAATTACCACTCCTCCCTCTTCACGTCTCTGTCTCTCTCTCTCTCTCCGTATATATATGTATAACGAACCAGAAGAAAGGGAACCGAGGGCCCCCATTTTTGTTGACCATATCATAAGGCAACAACAAGGACACCAGGAGCACCATAGTGGAAATTACACACTTAATAATTATAGAAATGAGAAGCTGATGGAAATGAGTGTATGAGGAATAACTGACCTGTATGAGGAATAACTGAGGTGACATACGAACCGACGTGCTCGCATCAAACGTGCGATGCTCTTGCCAATTGAGCTACTGCGGCGGCCCCGGTTAGCCATTCACTCTCTTCGGTTTACTGCTAGAACTAACCCTGGGAGTGTTAGCCAGCGCCACCACTCACGAACCTAGGCGTCGGATGTGGAACATCCGTTTTGTCGCAGGCGACACGAGTACATGATCTATTTGGGTGACGACAACCGGCCTATAAACGCACACAAGCTACCTAAAGGCATCAATGTCGCCGGATTCGAGACCCTCGTAATGTAATGATCGAGAAGAAAGGGAGCCGAGAGGCCCGATTCTTATTAACCATATCAGAAGAAGCCCACAAGGAAAACATAGGGTAAATCACTTGTACTTACAAATTGAAATAAAGACATGCTAAATCAATGGACATGCAAGTGGATCAAGCGATACTTTTACCAGTTGAGCTACCGCGGCGCCGTTTTGCCATCCACCTTCTGGGGTATTTATGTTTTGCTACTAAACTAACCCTGGGAGTGCTAAGTTTCTGCATTTCTTGTATACACAGCATGCACTTTATTTATTAAATGTCCACAAACAGTCTTTTTGCCATGACACGCTCATTTATTGCAATCTTTACTTACAGGCAACAAAAACACAAATCTGTCGACAACGAACTTGTTCTCCAGTTTATTCACGTGCCACTGTGGCTATGACATTCTGCTACTAACACAAGATGAGTGGTTCCTGTGTGAATGAAACTCACTCTATGGTGGCAAAATTACTAAAATTGTCAGTGCGCCTAGTCCTTCACTGCTCTCCGCCCCCCATTTACATGCCGTCAATTATCCACAGTGTGGATATGTCATCGTAATAGAGTTAGGCAATCTCGATACATGGCTATACCTACCATCACTACTCTTATCTGTCTGGGAAGCTAACTGTCCGTTGACTTCCACAACAGTAGTATAAACGCGTGGTTAGAGATCAGATTTATACATACTGTTATATTTCTAGTTCAAGAACAAAACGCACTCTGAATGTCGATGTAGCATTACATACCGAGGTAAAAGGTTCGATAATATAACTATACCTGATAGCTTATGTCGAGTGCGTGGTACTGTATACTTGACGTTTCCCCGGTGTAAAAAGAAACTTAAATACAATGCTATAAATGCGAATGAGAATCTGTTGAAGGAAATAAACGAAACTCCGTCACGTTCAAGTTCAAATACATTCGCGTTTTTGCCTCCAGTCTCTCACATTCAGTGTTGGTAGCGAACAGATTCCAGCTCTTAATGCTAGCTCGGGCTGCACAGCGGAAGCACGCATGGATTATTTCTTACTTTCATCAGGCATGAGGATTACAATTATGCAACGCAACTCTGAATGCGTGACTATTGACACTTTACGGACAGGGTAATGCAAAAGGACAAGATTGCTCTCTGCACTGGAACACATGGTGGTAGACACGCTGAAAGACACACGTCCGCGTTATTGCATGTTACTGTTTACCGCAATAAAACCATGGACATTACTTTGCAGAACACTAGCGCTTAATAAATGCCTCAAATCACTCGCTCCGAAGTGCAGCATGCAAATTAAAAGAACAGCTGCACATAGTATCGGGAGAGAGATATATACATCTAAGCTTTGTTTCAGGATTGAAATCAGGGTCAATAAAGAAAGATGGGCACGCTGCCATCGTTCCAAAATTGGCACGTGTCAAGCAAACTCCAATCGCCTTTCATGTCACGTGAAGTAATACGAGGAAAACGACAGGACGCCTCCTCCACTGCTTCAACGCCACCACCTCAAAACACATTCAATTGACGCTGCAACACTTCCATATCGGCGATGGGAAGCGGTGTTCAGTGGCTTCCTAACAGCTTCCTGGGTCGGCGATGTGACGAGTGGGAAAAATCAAGAGGCGCACAACCGAGCCCTGTTTGTTGAAACGTAACAGCCCCTCCTTACAGCCGCACTTCGACGACAGCAGGAGGAGCCAGCTTGGTTTCCTCTCCCCTCAGTGTGCCACGCTCTGCTCCAGAACACTGTAGAATGAAGCAGATATTGGTAACATTTATTGATTAGCATTAACAACACAACGAGGAAGCGAAAATGATATAAATGTGTGAATACCCTTAGTCGTCTCAATGTCACACTGCGGGTTGTGTCGAAAATAACTCATTCAAAATAAGAGGTCGTGATATTTCATCACTTTCTAGCTTACAAAAGCTCTGCTTTACCTACGAATGAAATATCTATTGCAGAATTCTAATCTTTCAATTGAACTTTATATGTTCCATTTGTGTCTGTGTGTCATGACAGTATTGACGGCAGTTTATGTTTGCGCATTATAATTATCTTCATTGTTTGCGGTCTCTTTTTTGTACTATATACGTATAGAGCAAGAAGAAAGTATGAACGACTACCAACTCGCTCTTTTCGCTTCCATTTTCTCCCTCTGACTTGTGGTAATTTGCCTGCCTTCAAAATAAAGGCGCTAGGAAAAGGAGAAGGCCATTAGCAAGTTAATTTATGAAAAATAAATTATATCAAATGCCTAATGATGTTCTACACAGCTATTCACTGCGCGGCCCTGTTTGGTAGCACAAGAGAGCACTGAGAGACAGAACACGTGACGCTAACGTCGCGCCGTTCGCATCCCCTGTGCCACTTTTCCGCGTTATGACGTCACGGTACGCAGATCTCCCGAGTAATCAACCCTAATGCAGTCTGCAGATCAGCTAGCATGAAACATGCTTTAGGTTCGTTTAGCGCTCTTGGTATTTTTTTATATGGTACATGCCGAAGACATTCGGTGTGTACTCTCTCACCTGTACAGCTATCAATCAATAAGAAAGCGTACAGCTATCAATCAATAAGAAAGCCGACCATGTGCAACCAATCTCGTTGTCAGTGAGGTCATTAAAAGTTATATTATTGTGTATGAAAAGAAGTAAAGGCACAAATAAGACTCTAATACTTTTTTTATCCCCCATGTGACTGAAGTACTATCGAAGATGATATCGGATATTTATGATATATTCGCCTTCTGAGCTTGTGCGTTTTATACTATGAAAGCAAATATCGTGCACCATAGAAAAATCAATCTCAGCTTTACAGTTAAGTCATAAGGCTAATGATGCCTGTAGCAGGAATTTGACAAACTTAACAACTTTTTCGCAAGTTACTGTCGAATTCCTTTTCAGCAATCTACGAAAAATTCGTGTCATTTTCATTTTTTGTTTATAGACAGCCACATTCGCTTTCGTCATGCTGTGTTAAACGAGCTATTCCTTCAAGCCCCGACCCCATGCAGACGGCGAAATAAAAAAGCTGCTAGATTGTTTTCACCGACCTGGACTGGCTCAACGTGACACGACGTCCGCTATCTTCAGGAAACTACGAATGTGGAGCCAGCAGTCGTGGCCAATGTCGGCGAGCTGAAGCCTCCTGGCACCGGGATGACTGAGGCACTCCACCGCCTCCTTGACGATGCCAGTCATTGTCATAAATTCGTCAATGGTACTGCTGCGGACGTGAAGCAGGGCGCTGCGGATCCTCTCCTTGGCTTCGGCCTTAGTGACGTCAGCACCTTCCATCACCATTTCGAGGAGACGCGGGTGGTCACGCATCAGCTCTACGGCGCGCGCACCTTCGACGCCGCTTTGTTCGCCCAGCACGAAGTCTGCAGCGTCCAAGACGGCGGATGCATTCTTCCTGGCCACTTCCTGCGTGTACAGAGATAAGCAACGGTTTGGAAAGCCAATGAAATGTGGGCCTGCGAAAGTAAAACGTTCCAAGCACTTCTGTAGTCTACGCGAAAACGGAACTGAAGTGGCTAGCGCGCGCGAATCGATAAGGAAATTCAAGGTAGCCGTGCATATACTATGAAAACATAACGCGCCGTCTCGATCATAGCTTCGCTTGCTTCGTCGCAGAAATAAACTCGTAGATTGCCGATATGAAGTCTACGCAACGTGATTATGAGCATTTTAACGTTAAGCGCCATCCAGTGCAACCACAGGATTTCACATAGAGCAAACAAACATTACAGGCGAACGCCGTTGTAAGTGCAGAAACAACATCTTCGTCATCATCATCATCATCAGTATATTTTTACGCCATCTGCAGGATGAAGGCCTGTCACAGCGATATCCAATCACTGCTGTGCGAGCTGATTCCAACTGTAGCTTGCATATTTCCCGATTTCATCACTCCACCAAAGTACGTAATATATTCGTTCAAAAAATGTTGGCATGTGCGCAGTTGACGCAAGCATCCGACGTGATTGACGAGCGTGCTGCGACATCGTGATAGCAGCGGTAACCACGATAGCTGATAACCACGATCTGCGGACACGATAGCTTGGTGGTGTAATTAAACATTAGGCCGATGCAACCCCGGTCAAGACCTACGTAATTTGAAGCATTCGCCGTTTAGTTAAAAATACTTGTCATGAATCGTGTCTCCAACGAATCGGTACTGCTCTTGCCTAGCGCGTATACTCTCTCTCCCTGTATGTATGTATATATATATATATATATATATATAATATTCGGAAGGCATTGGGAAAATTAGCAGTTGAAATGTGCACCATAATCAAGAAAAAGGGAAATTGAAGTGGACGGCACGATAACGTGTCGCCGTTGGGAGCTGACCCGCAACGCTAGCATTGCGTTGGACTTCCAATTCTGCTACAGCCATGACCCGGCCGTGGCTGTAGCACAACGGCCAATAACTTGGGTCCCCATAGTTACTTGATCTGCGGCCGTAGGAGTGTTAGCCAGCGCCACTTATTGTGTACGGATGTTTAACATCCCCCCCCCCTTTTTTTTTGCCCAATGGCGATGGTCTCGAATCTGGCAGCCCTGATGTCATCAGGTAGCGTGTGAAGGTTTATTAGCCATGTGCCTACTCATCTAAGGTCACATGTTACGAGATGCTGAACATGTTATTAAATTCGACCTATTTTCACTAACAGACTTTAGCATTCTCAGACTCCCCTCGTCGAAGTAGCCTATGTTTATTTAGTAAACTGCATGGCTTTCGAGAGCTTTATATTCGCAGTTATTATTACAAAGGCTAATGGTAACCTTTTCTTTTGTTCGAGACCATTCAACGTTTTAGCATTTAAATATACTTCAGGTAAACTTGGTGAATCGGTTTTTTTTTTCATTTGTTTTGTGTAAAAGAGACACAGTTCATATTTCCTTCGTTCGTTAGCAGAACGTCTTAGTGCAACGTCTAGTCACTCCAGTCAAATGTCTTCCCAATTTTAAATCTGCTTCCATCGCTTTATTAATTTGGCTTTTGTATCAGCATGTAGTACGCCGGTGAAGGAATCGTTGCGCTATTAAAACGCTTCATGGTTTTACGGCTCGGTGAGTCGCTTCGAAGTTCCCGCCTGAGACTTTCAAGCAGAGTTGGGAACCAACATCTTTCATACAACTGATGCGAGGAGCGAGATAGCGGAGTGCGGCCCTTCGAGATATGCGTGCGACGTTTGACGCTTAGACGTCATTGTTGAGCATCATCATTGACGATGCTATACAGGTTGTTTTCCACAAAGACCTTTAAATTTCGGGGGATCTTTTATAGTGGTTATGTACTTTGTTTGAGGCTTATCGTCATCATTGTCACGTAAGGCCTCTTTTGTTACGCCGACGCTGTTTTCACGAGAACAACGAGGAACATCGCGAAAAGGACACCGCCATCTTATCAAGAACACATTGTTTTCCAATGCCCACCTAATGTAATCCTCGCGCATTGCAGTGCTGCTCCTTCTCGCCTACGAAATCATCATTATCAGCCTGGTTACGCCCACTGCAGGGCAAAGGCCTCTCCCATACTTCTCCAACTACCCCGGTCATGTACTAATTGTGGCCATGTTGACCCTCCAAACTTCCTAATCTCATCTGCCCACCTAACTTTCTGTCGCCCCTGCTACGCTTCCCTTCCCTCGAAATCCAGTCCGTAACCCTTAATGACTTCCCTCCTCATTACACGTCCTGCCCATGCCCATTTCTTTTATTTGATTTCAACTAAGATGTCATTAACGCGCGTTTGTTCTCTTACCCAATCTGCTCTTTTCTTGTCCCTTAACGTTACGCCTATCATTCTTCTTTCCATAGCTCGTTGCGTCGTCCTCAATTTAAGTAGAACCCTTTTCGCAAGCCTCCAGGTTTCTACCCCGTACGTGAGTACTGGTAAGACACAGCTGCTATACACTTTTCTCTTGAGGGATAATGGCAACCTGCTGTTGATGATCTGCGAATGCCTGCCAAACGCACCCCAGCCCATTCCTATTCTTCTGATTATTTCACTCTCATGATCCGGATCAACAGTCACTACTTGTCCTAAGTAGATGTATTCCCTTACCACTTCCAGTGCCTCGCTACCTATCGTAAACTGGTGTTCCCTTTCGAGACTGTTAAACATGACTTTAGTTTTCTCCAGATTAATCTTTAGTCCCACCCTTCTGCTCAGCCGCTCCAGGCAGAAATGCCTACCAAATGCATGAGCATTTTCCACTCCTTTGACAATCAGCCTGGAGCGTGAAGCCTGGCACTAATTACCCATCATCGATGTACCGCGATTACTTAGTGGTTAGCGCGTTCGATTCTGCAATGTACATTGCTCCAGTGGCACGGAGTTCAGATTCCAGTGTGGTCAGCTGTGGAGATGCGTAGTAATTTTTTTTTCTTCGCGCTTAGACAAATGGTGAAGCTGGGAATTTCGAGGTGGCTTGGGACGTCGAAAGAAAAGATAAATCGCTGTGCCACACCCAGTTTCGAGTACTTAACCGCTCTCGCAGTTACCTTTCCTGGTGATTTGGTCATGCACAACTCGCATACCTCGAACAAGCGCCTTTACGTGAATGTAAGGGGAAAGTTAAGGTCAATTGGATGAAGTGCCGGAAGGGATATTTTACATATGGGAGACTTAACGATGCACTTCGTTACATTAAAGGTGCAGGCAAAGAGACGCGCAGTGTGCTGCTGTCTATGCGGCAACGGCCAAGCAAAGCTTACTGTCTGATTAGTCGGTACCAAGATTAATTCCGTTAAGTCCCACGGAGTCTCCCACAGGGAACTCTAGCGAGATTATCATTCAGCTAACATGTGAATCATGGATGATACGTACATTTGTCTGCGCCTTGTTGTAGCCTTGAGCATTCTTGTGATGCATTTTATGACAGCATTTAGCTTTCTAAATTTGCAAGTACTCACAGTCTTCAAAGCAACGCTACTAGTATCAGTGCACATGCGCAGATCATGGATAATGGTGGCGTTTATGACGCAGTATGCTAATGACAATCAAGAGTTCTGCGTAGTAACTTTCCTAGAATATTCAATGTGGACAGTCATGTGCGTGCGCTGTCTTTAACTGGTTATCATTACCCTTGTGATGGCGAACAGACAAAAAAAAAATATTTACGAGAGAGTCATACCATGATGTCCGCCAGCGCGCCGTCCTTGTGGTCGGATGCTTCGAGGAACGCTTGGGTCTCGTGTAGAGGACAGCTTATTCTATCATCACTGTTGTAAAGGAAGCACGCAGAACTCAGAGTGAATTCAATGAGGCTGAGGCTCCTGCTAGCGGCTCGCGCGAGCACGTTCATGTCGTCGTAGGACAGCTGGAAACCCTTGAGGTTGACTCTGGCTAGCTTGACGTTAGAAGCGAGAGCTGACACCAGTTCTCCCTCTACTTCCCGAAGCTCCGGGCTTGTCCCAAGGATCCACGCGGGATTCATGTCTATGTCTACCTCAGTGAGTGCGGTAGAGCCCCTTATACATGCTGTCAAGGCGGAATATTCATTGATTCCGCAGCCCAAGCATTGAACCCGCAGCGAAGTGATGTGATCGCAACCACTGACAACGCGTAAAGATGGGATAAATAAATGCAGGACATTGGCAGTTCCCATCACCGTATCGACGGTTGCATTGCAGATTTGTGGGCATTGCTGCAGCTGCCTTGTGTTGTCGTGCGCGCATTGTCCCTTGACGACAACGCGGTCATTGAGTCCCCGTTTTCGGATAGTTCTGGAGACTCTGTCGAGTCCGTCGATGCAGGGCAAGGTGTCGACGACCACCGTCTTCAGTGCCTTGTTGTCCGCGACTGCATGGAAGAAGGAGTGGCACTCTGCTTCTCCGAAAATCCGCATGTCAATGCAGAGCCGGCTGAGCGTCGAGCTCTGTTTCTGCAGGCCTTGGCACAAGGACTCCATGCACTTCGCCGCTTGGGGATCCGGAAGCTGGAGAGTTGAATTCTTTAATGTCGCAAGACATTCGCATGTCGTCGAAGGTAGTCTTAGCCGCCGTAGTGTGCCACTCCGTGTGATGACTTCGGCGAAGAGGGTGACCGTGCTCATGCTGCAAACACATGGGGAGAAAAAAAAGTTATTTGTTGAAAAATTATGCCTCAAGTAGAAAGCTCTTTAGAGATCCAATGCATTCTAATGCAAGAAACAGAAAACGATGTTTCTAAAGGTGTAGAAAAGAACTTATGTTTCAACAAATGAGGACCACACCTTATTCCCAAAGACCCACAAGGTGCCCATAACTATCGCGTCAATGAACCAGCGTTAATGAAAATAAAAACAATTTCATATCCATGAGGTCATATCGAAATGAGGGGCTGAGGTTCCGGCACAAAATTCAACCAGAAGCAAGTTTGGCCTTTTCCCTGGTGGTGTTCACCATTTCCCTTCCCAATTACTAGCAGTCATTTGAAAACGATACGTCATTCTACTCGCTTAAAAAGAGAGTTTTCGCGTTCCTTTAAGAGCAACTTCAATTTTGTCTAATCTTAACTAATGGCAATACAAAGTCCAAGAAAACAGCTAAACTCTCAGCTACGAAAATCGCTTTCATAGGCACGTAATTTCCAATCGTAGTTCGACATCAAGGAACCTTTCAAAAATATTTAAAGGTTGCCTTTGGCAGATATCACAATTTTAGTTAATGAGCTGGTCTACTCGAAACGGCGGACGATACTTCTACAAAAAAATGAAATTGAGATAAGAATTCCCTAATTATGTTTTTAACTAATTACATTATGGCTCCTAGTGCAATTTACAAAATCTAGCCGTGGAGTTCGCAAGGCGGAAACACTTGGAACGAATTTTCAAGGTGACACCAGTTTCGACAAATATTTTCCCAAATTTTGGAAGAAATGCATTGGCATTGCAGTTAAATTCTTAACGAAACGTCGTTTCTTGCACTTAAGCAGACAAGTAACTGGGACGCCAAATGCATTTCTCCGCAATGCATTTCTCCATTTCTCCGATTTATATCTCGCAACTGGTGTCGTCCTGAGAATTCGTTCCAAGGGGACCCGCCTTGCGAAGTCCACTGCTAGAATTTGTAAATTGCAATGTGGGTCATAAGATAATTGGCTATAAAGATAATCTGTGAATTCTTAATGAGTCCATTTTGGATTTCAATCTTTTGTGCAAGTAGTTTCCGCGGCTTCGAGTAGACAGGCTCATAAACTAGAATTGAGTTATCAGCTACAGGCAACCTTTAAAAAATTTTGAAAGTGTTCGCTGAAGCACCCTGTATTAAACATGTGTGCTTTTATTTGAAGCTAGGAGGACCGATTTTGTTGAAAAAAATCTCTGTTATATTAAATAAACTCTACCTGTGGGCCAAATATACAGATAATGACTTGTTCGCTGTACTCTCCACATTTCAAAAGCGAGCTACAGCGCATGAAATACAATAATATAGGCATTACGTTAAGTTGTGTCCATTAAAATACATTTGAAACTAAGTATATGATACTTCTAATGTTCCTAATGACATTTTGGGCATTACAGGGCGAATACGTGCTGCGTAGCACGTAATACGTGCTTCAAGATGCCCTGTTGGTGTACCGTCGGTTCGTGGTGCAATTATAAGGAATACTTACAATCTTACGGGCGCCACGACGATGTCTGCGTTCAGTTCCTCCAAAGTACTCATCTTGCAGAGTGCATCGACGATTTCCCTCAGGGCCAGGTCCAACCCTCTGCGGTAAATGTCCGTATATTTGAGAGTCAGTTTTCTTAGCGCGCAGTCTTCTTTGGCGAGGTATCTGGCGAACAACGCGTTGGAGGCTTCGTCGCGATAGGGGAACACGCTGTGCGAGACACCGAGTCCAGTGATGCTCTTGTTTTCAGTGAGCTCCCGGATCAGCCAACACGCAAGGGTGTCGCTCATATAAACCTCTGACACGTCGAGTGTTGTCACGTGATCCATTCCTAAGCCGAGTGACCTTCCAGGCACGGGCACGTCGACTCCCCATTCCTCTCCGAAGTCGTTCACCTTGAGGGCGACGTTTCGACGCTGTGGCATTGGATTGAGCATTTCGAGCAAGATAGCGTCGTCGTGAGGTGATAATAGATTTACTGGGCAGATGGTAATGCTTTTCAAAAAGCGATTGCGATTTATTGCTGAACGCATCGAAGCGCGACCCAACCAAATGACCCTGAATGTTATCGCTGTAATGCAACGATGCTCGGCGAGAAGACGCTCGGCGAGATCCAGTGCCCTCTCTACGCACGAGACTCGCTCAGGGACCCGTGCGGCGAACCCGCACGCGTGTGACTGGACACACTCGATTAGGACGGCACCTCTGCTCTCTCCTCGCCCATCTTCCCCAAGCTCCAGGCAAGCACCTCGAAGGACCTTGTTCAAATCATGGCGGTGTTTTATCAGGCTGCAGCTGCCACCATCCTTCTTAGTGCATGGGATGTTCAGCGAGTCCCAGTGGATGCTGAGCCGTTCGGGTGCAGGTTTGGTGACGAGAGATTGCGAGGATTCAGACATGCTTCACCGGCCACTTGTTTGGCGAAACGCTGTGCAGACGCAGACCTGAACGCAGACTTCAGTCGTCTCACGTAGAACCTGCACGTAGAAGAAAAAAAAGGTGTGCGTAAGATTTAGCGGATAAAGAGGTGCTTCACTATTAAAGATGACCAGCGCGTTTCGCGCAAGGGATGTTGTGTTGTATAGCATGTTTTGACCACAAAGAGAAAATATCGCCAACCATTGGCCATTTATGTAAAAGGCAAGAAACGCTGCGAAGATTGGGCGATGTTACTACTCGCCCATGTGATGAACAATTTGTGTCACGTCGCCAAAGCCACGGCGGCTGCCTTGAATTTCGAAGCACGCCAAGCCGCCCACAACGGTTGAAAAAAATGGCCCAGTTTCGCTCGAAAGGCGAAGCACTTATTGCGATAGCAAATTAGTGAATAGCTGCACCGGGTAAGGAGAGTAGTTTTAGCAACCGTATATAACCTGTAAACATTCACTTACTATCGAAAATAACAATGATACAATATGCAAGCCTGACTCAACGAGGACGTAGAAAAAGCAGACATCCACAGGCTGCTGTGTCTTTGTGTGTCGACTGCTTTCTGCGTCGTTGTTCAGTCGCGCTTACACATTCTATCATGGATTGAAACCAACAAGCCCGCCAACGTAATTTATCTAGATTAACAAGCACAGTGTCACGCGCGCACAGGAAAACATGAACACATCTCGCTCGATTAGCGCGGAAACTCGCTGTCAAAATGCTGGAGTGGGGAATCGCAGCAGCACCAAATGAATTTATCTTCGTGCATCTGTCGCTTCAGCGTGAACAAAACGTCGAAAGCACAGCGCATACCAAGCTACCAGCACTACGCGCACTCTACAAACATCAAAGATCGCTTTGAAGACGAGGCCCGTGCAGGCGCCCACTTGCGCCACGTCGCAGATCGCTTTCAAGACACACGAGCGCCGACAACGCATCCCTACGGCTTCCGTCAAAGGCGTCTACTATGGCGTCCGCCATTCACGTGAGTAACGCCGCAGGAGACGCCGCGGTTGTCTCCATTCTTCGGAGCGGTGAGCGAGCAGGACATCTTCGTCGTGATTTGGGAGAGGGAAAATACGCTCAGTTCTGCACCCCATATGGGAGCACGGCGCAGCGTAATGGGGAATGGGGCCGGGAAATAAAGATGAGAGGATAGAGGGGGAAAGGGAGAGTAGGTTTCAGGCAGCAGACGTGAGCATCATCCAGGGGCGATGGCCGGCGCTCGGGCAGAGGCCGTGCGAGGCCGAAGTCTATTGGCGATCTAGGAGCCCGTTTGTGTACACATATTCAAGCAGGCTGCACCCTAGCAGCCGCTGGAGAACAGCCACCCCTCCCTCGCCTGAGCCGCGTGCATCGCGCGCATCAGGAGAGGGCACGCTTGCAAATCAAGGCGATCCAACCCTTTTCTAACGTTGTAGCGAGAGCGCGCAGCGATATATCGCGTCCCAAGTGTTATGCGACGCGTGTCAGTTTCAGAAAAGTCTTTATTGCGAGCAGCGTAATCGTCAGGACACTGCCTATGCAAATCAAGGCGATCCAACCCTTTTCTAACGTTGTAGTGAGAGCGCGCAGCGATATATCGTGCACCAAGAGTTATGCGACGCGTCTCCGTTTCCGAACGATGTATTGCGAGCAGCGTAATCGTCAGGAGACTGCCTGTTGCAAATCAAGGCGATGCAACCCTTTTCTAACGTTGTAGCGAGAGCGCGCAGCGATATATCGTTATGCGACGCGTTTCAGTTTCAGATCCAGCGAAAGCCTCGTCCCGCGCGGACCAGCCAAAGCGTGTGCAGCGAAAGAAAGCGCTTCGTACCGTCGGGGAACAGGGCCCACAACAAGCAAGCGATTCGAAAGCGCGCGGGTTATGCAGCAGCTTTCCGGTACTGTCGGGAGCTGGGTGCCTGCGCGCGTGTGATCTGGTAACTCTGTGCGCTTCGAAAACGGCGTGTTGCATTCGCTACATTTGACGGTGTTTTTTCCCGTCAAATTTGGCAGGCAGTCTGGCAACATTGACCCGCAACGCTGGCAACAGGTTTAAACCACACCAGTCAGAACTCTGCCGGAGGCTGCAGCGAGGATACAAGACGACCTGGCGGGCTCCGCGGCTGCTGCCTGCATCGCCCCGAGCCTCGGCATCGAAAACCAGTGCCGCCTGCCCTGCCGAGCGTCCTCCAACACTGCTGAGCTCGTGGGCCTTTATGTGGCCGCGGACGTGGTCGAGCAATGGCCGCGCATCACTCGTGCGGCGATACTCACCGATTCGAGGCCCGCGCTCCAGCAGCTGCTCCTTGAAGAACGCGCCCCACTGCTCGCCCAGCGTGTCGCGTGCAGGCTCCATGCTTTGCAGCAACGGGGGCTCGATCTTCGCCTACAGTGGGTGCCTTCGCACGTCGGCGTCGCCGGGAATGAGGCCGTCGACAAGCTCGCACGACGCGCACACGACCCGAGCACCCAAATCACACAATGGGTTAGCTTGTTCGACACCGCGCCACCCAGACGGCCGAATTGCGCGCGGACGCCCGCCACGCCATCTCCCGGAGGCCGGCTTCACTAGGCGCGAGCGCGCCTTCCTCCTCGCCTTGCGGACCGGTTCCGTCTCGCCCGCCGAGAGGAGGCATCGCCTACAAGGAGCTCTCTCCCCTTTCTGCCGGAACTGCGGCGTTAGAACACTTGCTGTGTGAGTGCCCGACTTTCTCGAACGCGCGCGCGGCCCTCGCAAAAGTCTACCGTACACACAACTTTCCCTGTGCAACGGTGGACAATCTACTGCACCCCTCGAGATGCATCTCGAGCCAGAAGCACCTCTTCCGAGCGATTCTGGCGTTCGCCGAGGACATCGCCCTAGCTGATCGCCTCTGAGCTCCCTCCCCACGCCTACGGCGGTTCGACCGCTGCTGCTCTTTCCCTCTCTCCACCACCACTCTTTTCTATCCCCTCCCCCCCGTGCAGCGCGGTTGAGGTGTCCTCATCTGAGAGACAGTTACTGCGCTGCACTTTACCCCATGTTTTTCCTTCCGCAAACAAACAATAATCTCTATCCCTCACTGGTCCTGCGTCACGATGCGACGTCACATCGTCCACTTCCAATTGTTTTGGAGCCCCCCCCCCCCCCGCCCCCGCCTGCGCGAAACCTCTCCGCTAGCCGCTTGGCCGTCTTCCCCAACCGAGACCTATCGAAGCAGCGTTCGTTGCGACCATTCGGTCGCAGCACCGAACGTGTCTGGTATTCAGTTAAGCACACACTAGCGGAACGTTTCGACAGAACGGTGGAAGCATAAACTCAAGCTGATGACGGAACTGATGAACCGTAGACGTACGTCCGCTGCCTGATTGGTCTCCACGGTCCAACCACCAGTGGGCGTAAAGCTTAACCAGCCAAAGAGCTTATATTGCTCTAACCATGTGTAAAACGTTATAAACATTTACAAAAACAACGTGTAAACATTTACACTCCTGCGAAAAATTTACACCAGCAGCAAAGAAGAATACATTTTGTTACTGCTACTGTGTCTGGTTGAGCTCTATGCAAACAGGTGGCTGCACCGTGCAGACCATTCACATTTGCGCTTCTATTCACCCTCTGAAACGACACGCAAGGGGACACGGCCAGGCCCTGTCCCCTTTGCGGTGGCGTTTACCCTAATAGTAATCTTCCGGTGTAATGTGACGGCCGCAATCGCACAAATCCTGGCGCCGATCGGTTAGCGGCAGTCCGATGTAATGCAGTCAGTCCGCTCGTCTACTGGCTTACAGAGGGACACGATGTCGCAGCTTGACATATTGCCAGCCATACCAGGCACGTACCCAGGATTTTTTTTCGGAGGGGGCCCGCCACCTCCATCATCATCATCATCAGCCTGTTCTTTGTCCACTGCAGGACGAAGGCCTCTCCCTGCGATCTCCAATTACCCCTGTCCTGCGCCAACCGATTCCGCCTAGCGCCCGCGAATTTCCTAATTTCATCGCTCCACCTAGTGTTTTGTCGTCCTCGATTGCGTTTCCCTTCTCTTGGTACCCATTCTGTAACCCTAATGGTCCAACGGTTATCTAACCGGCGCATTACATGACCTGCCCAGCTACATTTTTTCCTCTTGATGTCAATTAGAATATCGTCTATACCCGTTCGCTCTCTGATCCAAACCGCTCTCTTTCTCTCTCAACGTTATGTCTAGCAATCTTCGTTCGATCGCTCTTTGCGCGGTCCTTAACTTGCTCTGAAGTCTCTGCCCCATATGTCAGCACTGGCAAAATGCACTGATTGCACACCTTACTTTTCAATAATAATGGTAAGCTTCCAGTCAGGAGCTGGCAATGTCTGCCGTATGCGATCCAACCTATTTCTATTCTTCTGTGAATTTCCTTCTCATGATCAGGGTTCCCTGTGATTAATTGACCTAGGTAAACGTACTCCTTCACAGTCTCTAGTGGCCGACTGGCGATCCTGATCTCTTGTTCCTTTGCCCGGCTATTTATCATTATCTTCATCTTCTGCATATTAATATTCAACCCCACTCTTACACTCTCTTTGTTAAGGTCGCCAATCATTTGTTGTAACTCTTCTGCATTGTTGTTGAATAGAACAATGTCATCGGCAAACCGAAGGTTGCTGAGATATTTGCCGTCGATCTTCACTCCTAAGCCTTCCCAGTTTAATAGCTTGAATTCTAAGCACGCAGTGAATAGCTTTGGAGAAATTGTGTCTCCCTGTCTGACCCCTTTCTCTATAGGTATCTCCCTGCTTTTCTTGTGCAGAATTAAGGTAGCTGTAGAACCTCTGTAGATATTCTTACGCGAAGGACGAGTCAGTAAGACGAGAAACTATTTACAGATTATATTACAACAACGGTTGCAGCGCTCACCGGTTAGATTCACAGCGCGAGCCCAGTTCGTTCTTCCTCCTCTTTTCTGGAGTGATGGCGCCTACGCGCCTCGTTCAAACAAACAAATACCACACGCATGTAGCAATATTTTCCAAGCTTTTTACGTAAGCGTTCTGTACTCCTTGATTACGTAGTGCTTCTACGATTGCTGGTATCTCTACTGAATCAAATGCCTTTTCGTAATCTATATAAGCCACATAGAGAGACTTATTGTACTCGGCAGATTTCGCGATAACCTGATTGATGACTTGGATGTGATCCATTGTAAAGTATCTCTTCCTGAAGCCAGCCTGTTCCCTTGGTTGACAAAATCCAGTGTTGCCCTTATTCTATTGGAGATTATTTTGGTAAATATTTTATATAATACTGGGAGCAAGCTAATGGTCCCATAATTTTTCAATTCTTTAACGTCTCCTTTTTTGTAGATTAATAGAATGTCTGCATTCTTCCAGTTTTCTGGTACCCTTGCAGTGGATAGACACTTCGTATAAAGAGCCACCAGTTTTCCAAGCATTATGTCTCCTCCATCTTTTATTAAATCGACTGTTATTCCACCTTCTCCTCCCGCTCTTCATCGTTTCATGTCTTGCAGGGCCCTTCTGACTTCATCGCTATTTATAGGAGAGTTTCTGTATACTGTTCATTACTGTGTCTAAGTGAGGTGTCGTGACTCCTCTGGGTACTGTATGCAGGTCAGCTTAGAATTTTTCCGCTGCTTTTACTATATCTTCGGGATTGCTGATGATATTATCCTTCTTATCTTTTAGTGCATACATCATGGTTTGTCCTATGCCAGGTTTCTTTTTTACTGATTTCAGGCTGCGTTCATTTTTTACGGCTTCTTCAGTCTTTCGCATGTTATAGTTTCGAATATCAGTTATTTTCGCCTTGTTGATCAGTTTTGACAGTTCCGCGAATTGCGTAACGCAGTGCGGCCGCCAGTCCCATACAACCGCGTAGAGCGCAGGACTCTGCGATTCTAGACGTACTGCGCTCACCCCGAAAGGTTAGAAAAACACCCACATAAGCACAGCAGAGAAACGGCTACGTGAGGCGGTTCGACCGATAGCTGTAGAAGCGTCATTCAAAACAAGCAATTGTTCTCCACTTCCGGCGGCGTTTTCTCTATTTCCTTTTTAAATAAAAAGATGTTGATCCATAAATATTCTCATCAACAACGGTTAACTTTTTTTATTATTCGCTTTTGCTCGCAGTTTGGTTGTTGCCTTGGCTCTCTCCCTTAGTAGATCGCTTAATTTCTCAACTCCTTGCTATAGAATCAGGGAGAAACAGACGAGGTAACGGGCGACAGTCATCTTGCTTATGGGTTTAAGGGTTATTGCAGGGTTTCATGATGGATGCTCTTTCACATTATTTTATTTCCCACCTTATCTAACCCATATCACGTGTATATGGTTCCGGGCAGCGCTTCCGGCGCATCTGCCAGCGTCGTGGCGAGCCGTAACTCAAGGAAATAATGAAGCAAAGGGATAAGTTAAGCGCAACTGACGTTTTCTCCGGCCGCAACTCGTTCCATGAGAGTACAGACCAGCTGAGTAACAGCCGCATCCCTCTCCTGGTCCCTGGATCAGCCTAAACAAAGAACGTTGAACTAACAAAAGCAACAGCTATGCGCGTAACGGTTGAATAGATGGTGACAACTGAACGCATCTCGAGTTAATCGCGCGGGTGCGGAATCTATGAGAAAACCGTCCTTCACATTACAAGAGATGCCGATAACTACCGCCATCTAAAAGGAGTGAAAAAGGCAGCATAATGCTGACCGATGAACAGCTGCCAAGTCTCAACATTGATCTGGCGGCGCTTTAGGAATGTTTAAGGAGTGGTGGTGTGGGTGGGGAGGGGGGGGCGCGGTATGCCACTTGATTTCGGGGGGGGGGGGGCCCGGGCCCCCCCAGGCCCCCCCTTGGGTACGTGCCTGAGCCATACGTTTGTGGTTCACAACGCAACAAAGTCGAATCATAGCGCTCGCGAAAAGACAGACCGCCACTGACGGCGGAGTTCTCGTTAAAGACGGAGCACGTTGTAACACAAGCAGACGACACTTGCTGACTGCAGGAGGTGCCTAAATGTACTGAAAAATTTTTCTAGTGCATTCGCTTTATGTTACTTTCTTACTATAAAAACAAATTAACTACTATTCCAACTATTACGAACCTCATTTACCATAAAGTTGGAGAAATTATCGATCACCCGCCCTGGTCAGCCAGTCGGATAGCTCGGCCCCCTGACGTCATTGGGGTGATTTGCATCATATGGGTAGGCGTGGTTTAATATTCCTCCGCGCAGTGTGCTGCAATCGGTAGTGATGTGCATTTTTAAAACGTTATAATAAATTACACGCTTTACGCGGAGCACTTATATGCGTCAAATAATGATCAGAAGGACATACTCTAACGACTCAGTACGTTTGTACAAAATTGTCAAAATCGTTTGAGGGTCCCTTTGACATGTCCCAAAATCTAAGTGCACGTGCGTTTTCTATTTCGCCCCCGTCGATATGCGGCTGCCACGGTTGAAATCAAATCCACGACCTCTAGGAATGCAATAGCAGCAAAGCTACCGCGGCGGGCACAGAAATGTTCATTTAACTGTAGACTGCTTCGCTAGTGTTGCCTGGACGTTGCAGTTCGCATTAATTAATGCGCCTCTGCTTCTGCGTGCCCTGCGTAGTTTGTCCGCTTGAGATATTTGCAAAGAGTTTATTTTTCAGAAATAGCAGCAACATACTGTACCGTACCTTGAACCATAGCTTATCCAGCTCCTAGAGTAGTAGGTTTGCTTGCCTTCCATCCGGACCTCCCACTTATCTTGTATGGGAACTGCCTCCACTCTACAGCTCTATCTACGTCCCCTCTGGACTCGCACCTTAGTAGAAAGGGAAGCGCTGCAGCTGCAGCTTCTGAGGGGAGTCACGCATAATTACAGCTGTCAAGAGGCTAATGTAGCGATGGTCAGGGAGCTCCAGAGGGCATTGGGCAGATTCGATGCGGTGGGGGGAAAACTAGTTTTTATCGTGGCGTTTTTTCGCCGACTCACACCTGTCATGTATGCCCACCCCCACCTCCCACGACGCGGTGTGCTTCGCTTTAAAAAAAACACTGCTGTCAATGCCGCGCGCTCCTATTCTCAGGGCGTGTGGCTTTCTCGCATAACTTTAGAGCAAATCTGGCCGACTGTGTTGCAAAAGTCTTTCGCGGCCGCCATCTTGACCCGTGAAAATTCATGCACGAAGGCGGCCGCCCCATCGACGTTGCAAGGTCGCGAGTAATGGCTTCTGCCATTGCCTTACCTGCGCGCCCGTAAGAGCGCCCCAGCAAGCTGAAATATTGCAATCATAATGGCGTGACAAAGCCGATAGAGAGACTGCAAAGGGCTCTATGGCAGTGGCATGCAGGCGCAGACACTGTGCATCGCACCTATCATTTGCAGCGAGGACTTGTTGCGCCACTGTTGGGCGTAAATTTTTATAGTGCAGAACAGCTGCTTTTGCAGGTCCTTACATAGTAACCTGCATTCGTAAGGAACTTTCTCAAGCAGCTCATGTGAGACGTAAATTATCGGCATATACAGTGCTAAACAAATTCCCGTTTAGCTAGAAGCTATACGTGCTAGAAGCTAGAAGCTGTGAGACGTGTAGTCAGTGCGAAATGTGTTTGCGCAAAAACTTTTTGTGGCAAGATTACTCTTTGTATGGACAAGATTACTCTTAGTGTATTGCGTCTCCAGTGCGCATCCGCATATTGGACAACGTGTATATAGTATCTCATCGTACCATATCATAATCATCCGCCACCTACCTTTCCCTGTATTTCCCACTTCCCCATTCCCCAGTGAGGAGTAGCAGGCTAGAGACACGCTCTCCAGGCCGACCTCTCCTCCTTTCTCTCCATTAAAATCTACTCCTCCTCCTCCTCCCGTATAGCTACAGACGATATGCCGTCAGTCTGTACTGTCAACGGCGAGCGCATGCCTTCATAGCGGTGCCTAGCGTTTAGCAGTATAGTGAACTAATAGCACGCGCAAGGAGAGTGCTCAAATTCGCATATATTCCTTTTTTTACTTATCGTGTCGTCCCCATTAATCTCCGTTTCCTCAAGAAAAGATATACCTCCGTGTGATTATTTTAGATATCATAGTGTGCAGGGGGACGCCGACATGTGTAATAAAGTATTTCTGAACGCGACCACTGTATAAGGTGCCTAATGCAAATGAAATGTCTTTATATGTATGACAGCAAAGATAGGGAGAGAATATGCCCCCTTCCTATAGCACTTCTACAGCAACGTAAGTAAACACAGCTATAATAGCCCGACTTGTCTTGAGAAACAGCCATAACGATGATGTCTGTCGGCAGTGTTTTAGTTCCAATCCAAGTTTATCTCTTGGAGGTATGCTGAAATATTTCAGCGTTATCGAGGCATTGTCCCTCTCTCAGCATCTATTAGGACAAAAGCGCCGCAATGAAAATACCGTTTTCAAATGCTTAGGCGACAACTGCGCCTGGCCCTTGTTGTGCCATTACCACCAGCCCGGATTCCGAATCTACAAGATGCAGAATTTATCCTGCGAGCGCCCTTTGGACAAACCCGGGGCTGCGCCGAAAGGCACAGCGCCCTAATTCTCCCTTGACAAGTCAAGATGCTGAGCCGTCAGGCAGCGGTGTCCTGCGGAGAAGTGTCGGCGAGCGACATGTCCAAACGTGCAACCAAGTGCCAGACAGTCCGGCGCCGTACCTCCCTTTACCGGGAGGTCACCCCGCCCGCCAACTTTGAACGGGATGGCCAGCGCGGTCGCTGGTTGGACCTCTCGGACGACCGTCAAGTGCTGGCTTTGCATTGGGACGTTTGAGTGACAATGGTTTCTCGGGCCATTATAAGCTGCGACGCGGCCGCCTGGAAAACCGGATCCGCCGACCCACCGGGAGCAGAGTGCCGCTCTCGACTGGAGTGAGATGTGTCACGCGTTTTCGCCGGACGTCGCCGTGCGGGAACAGTCGCGTTTGCTGTGAGCTCTCGGCCCTCGTGCCGATCCGATCTTGTCCTGTATAATGACCTGTATATAATGTATAAAGTCCCTTTCGTTATTCTCACCGACGCCTGACTCGGAGTCTTCGCTACCAACGCTCTGTCACGAAACGGGTGACGAGCGCTACGGGACCACCTCAAAGTCGTCATAGTGGTGCCAGCGGTGCAAAGTCGTAACAGTGGATGGCAGCCACGGGATTGACCGGCATCGGCTACCTCGGCGCGGTGAGTGCCTGAAGTTTACCTCAAACACCAGACTTTCTCTGACACAGGTTATAGTAGCTTAGGGAAGGATTTGGTGTTGCATTGTGTTAACCTTGTGTGTTTCAAGCCTAGTGAGAGTGTTTTGAAAACCAGGGGATGCTGAGGGGGTAAACAGGGCAGTGTGTGAAATACTTGCATATGTCTTACTAGTAGCATTATAGTAGCGTACGGCAGGTATATTCAAAAAGGGTAAACAGCAGGAGGACAGTGTGTACGATGGAGAAGTACAAGGTCAAGGAACTTCTCCAAATTTGTGAGGAGTTGGGCATTGAGTTGGGCTCAACCAAAAGAAAGAATGCGATCCTTGAGGTCATGAGGACTGGGGACGTAACGGCTGAGGAAGCCGAAGAGGCCTGGGCGGATATCAATGAACGTCGGGAAAGGGAGGAAAGGAGAGAAAAGGAACGTCGCGAGGAAAGGAGAGAGAAGGAGAGTTGTGAGCACGAGCTGAAAATGAAAGAGTTGGAGACCCGAAATAGCGCGCCGGCGCCTATAGTCTTACTTCTAACGGTCCAAGAATACGCGATCAACTTCCACCCTTTGTCGTCGGAGGGGATATGGCCAAATACCTAGTGAAATTTGAGCACGTGTGCGAACGGAATAGCATTGAGCGATCTCTCTGGGCACAGAATCTGTTAGCCTTGCGTGCTGGGGAGGCATCGGACGTAATAACTTGCTTATCGAAAGAGGCGTTTGAGAGCTACAGTGATGTGAAGGAAGCGCTACTGCGGAAGTACAAATTGTCGCCCGAAGCTTTCCGGCAGAGGTTCCGGTATGCAAAAAAGTGCAGGGAGTCGAATGTTGACTTCGCGTTTCGTCTAAAAGCCGACCTGGTGGAATGGCTGAAGGGCGAAGAGGTTTACGACGACCGCGACAAAATCGTCGAATGCATCGTGTTGGAGCAGTTCTACCGTTGCATTGATGAGGATGTCCGGCTCTGGCTGCAAGATAGGCTAAAGGAGGTTAAGCTAAACAAGGCAGCAGAGTTAGCGGAAGAGTATTACACCCGCCGCAGCTTGCACAGCAAGGCAGTGCGCGTAGAAAAAGCAGATAGAAGAGATGGGTTTTCCGGGAAGCCCGAAGAACGGAAGCAAAACACGCGTCGCGAGTTTCGGGAAGCCGAGTCCCTTACCAAAGAAACTGTAAGGGAAGGACAGAATGCATCTCAGATTGATAACGATGGTCCCGAACAGCGAAACGATACGATGCGTTCTTTTGAAAAATGGAAACCGTTAACCTGCTACAATTGCAAAAAGCAAGGGCACATCGCTGCGAGCTGCCCAGAGAAAATTGCTTTTGCAACGATACAGGAAACTCACAAAAACATACGACTATTGGAGCCATATGTGCAGGAAATTAAGGTAAACGGTAAGAAGTGCCGTGCACTTCAGGACTCTGCAGCAACTATGGACGTTGTCCACCCGTCTTTCGTCTCCTCGAGTGATTTTACGGGAGAGTGCGCTAGGATAAGGCAAGTGGCCGAGGAGGAGGGTGTCTGTTTACCGATCGCAACGGTTATCATTGAAGGAGAGTTTGGGAAACTTAACACAGAAGCCGCTGTGCCTGCCGCCCTCCCGGAGCACTTTCCCTACCTCTTCTCAAATAGCTCGGAGCAGCTGCTGAAGGATCAGGGCAAATCATTCTTTGCCGACGTGGCGTACATGGCCCTCACGCGATCCAAAGCGCGCCCGCTGTCGAGGGAACTTGACTTTGCGTCGGTGAGCGAACAGCGGTGCGGCACACGGACCGATCAAGGTAACTTGAGTGGCGAGCAGTCACGGGAGAGGCAGAGCTCGGAGGCTGGCCTAGGCGAGCGGGTCCTGGAAGTGAGTGGGAGTGACACGTGCAGTGCTAGCCGCGATATGGACGCGACGCCGGAGTTAGGCGACGCGGGCTCCACACTCGCTCCGGTTTCCGCCAGCTGGCAGGAGCAGGCTGCAGTTGAAAGGGAAACTCTGATTCGCGAGCAACAGGAAGACTGTTCACTAGCCGATCTGAGGAAGAGCGTCAAACGGGGAGTGAAAGAAAAGAGGGTTTCATTTTACGAGGAATCTGGCTTATTGCACCGCCGCTACACGGATAAGCAGGGTCGCAAATATAAGCAGCTTCTGATTCTGCGAAAATATCACCGGGAAAAATGAATGACCTCACTTGCTTCCTCAGCAGTGTGTTTTCGGTCCAAGTGATTTCAAGGGGACCATTCTATTTGTCATTATTATTGCTGATTATTAATTGTTCCTGATATTTTGGTGTGTTGTTCATTTGAAAAATGGTTGTTTGAGCCTTGTGTACTAGATCGTACACCTGCCTCTTGTTGCAGCGGGAGCAAAAAGGGGGATAGCAATTCAGTTAGGTTGATTTGGATTATGGCCTTGTCTGGTGTTTGACGGGAGACAGAGGGCACTTGTTCGTGTTGGGTGTTGGCTTTTGCCGGTCGGTTTTGCAAGCTGCAGAACGACCAACCGGGACCAGTGGCGAGAAGCAAGGGCTTAGGAACGACCCGAGCGGAGCTGGTTGAGGTGCCTTGGTGACAACGCGGTGAGCAGAGCTCCTGTCTTGGCGAGTGGGACCTGGGCGCGTGAAGTTATCTGGCGTCCAGACACTGGACGTCAACTTGGACGAGCCTGACGAACGTGCGCGCCTGGCATCCGAGACACGTGGAGGCAGCTCGTCTTCCCGGCGCCTTATCTGAGGGCGGGGATGCTGTTGTGCCATTACCACCAGCCCGGATTCCGAATCTACAAGTTGCAGAATTTATCCTGCGAGCGCCCTTTGGACAAACCCGGGGCTGCGCCGAAAGGCACAGCGCCCTAATTCTCCCTTGAGAAGTCAAGATGCTGAGCCGTCAGGCAGCGGTGTCCTGAGGAGAAGTGTTGGCGAGCGACATGTCCAAACGTGCAACCAAGTGCCAGACAGTCCGGCGCCGTACCTCCCTTTGCCGGGAGGTCACCCCGCCCGCCAACTTTGAACGGGGTGGCCAGCGCGGTCGCTGGTTGGACCTCTCGGACGACCGTCGAGTGCTGGCTTTGTATTGGGACGTTTGAGTGACAATGGTTTCTCGGGCCATTATAAGCTGCGACGCGGCCGCCTGGAAAACCGGATCCGCCGACCCACCGCGAGCAGAGTGCCGCTCTCGACTGGAGTGAGATGTGTCACGCGTTTTCGCCGGACATCGCCGTGCGGGAACAGTCGCGTTTGCTGTGAGCTCTCGGCCCTCGTGCCGATCCGATCTTGTCCTGTATAATGACCTGTATATAATGTATAAAGTCCCTTTCGTTATTCTCACCGACGCCTGACTCGGAGTCTTCGCTACCAACGCTCTGTCACGAAACGGGTGACGAGCGCTACGGAACCACCTCAAAGTCGTAATAGTGGTGCCAGCGGTGCAAAGTCGTAACACCCTGGTAGTAGTGACCTTGTCAAGATAGTGTTAATGTTATTTTACATGCGCCTCACTGACATCAACCACTGAGGACAAAAAGCGACCGCTTCGCAATTACGGACCCGTGTTTTCAGCGTTCGTCATTGAAATGACGTGCATGCGCACGCAAGATCTGGCATGCAGCGCTAGTTTTACCTTACGGCGTTAAGGATCAACGACGTTCGTCCAACTCTCAGCCGTTTCGGTTCGGCAACGTTTGATGTCTCTCTCAACAACCAAAGAAGAAGCAAAGGCCATGTACACGAGTTCTCATTAACAATTCAAACCGCTTACATTCACGACTGGCTTCGTCATTTTCCAAACATTCCTCCACGCTTGTTGTGCAAATCTGGCGCCACCGTCTACGGGAGTTTCCTAAGGGGCCCTGTGCCGTCATGGGAATGACGGTGTACGTGTCTGCGAGGCTTGTTTTGGCTGGCGTTGTAAGAGGCTTCGTCTAAAACTTAGATTTGGCTACACAAATAATGCATTCTTAATGTAAGATCGTCATAAAATGTTTCCATTCACGTATATTACATCTTCCAGTGAAGTTTACTCACCTACAATTCATAATCAAGCGAAGCAAAGAAAGAACAGATGACGAACGGTTCCAACGCGAGCACAAATCTTGTCGTCTGTCCCCCAACTTTAGCGGCCTGCTGATACTTTTTACGTTGCATATAGTTGTACATGCAAATGCAAGATCTCATAGTTAAACAAAACATGTTTTTGTGTAATGATAAAGATATAAGAGATTTTTACATGCTCTTTTAGTAAAAAAATTAATGATCGTGACAGACGGGACTGTGCTTCCCTGGCTCTCCAAGAACGATGCCAATGCGAATTTACAATATACCGGCATTCCCATGCATACCACAGCGCAGCTATAGTGTACTCTAGCGCAGGAGCGCCATATGTCCCTCTAGGTAATATGGTTCGCTCTAGGCTGGGTGAGCAGGCCTGAGTGCGCTGTTCTGCAAACAGTGCGGCCGATAATGGCACGCCAACCGCCGTGGTTGCTCAGTGGCTATGGTGTTAGGCTGCTGAGCATGAGGTCGCGGGATCGAATTCCGGCCTCGGCGGCCGCATTTTCATGGGGGCGAAATGCGAAAACACCCGTGCACTTAGATTTAGGTGCACGTTAAAGAACCCCAGGTGGTCAAAATTTCCGGAGTCCTCCACTACGGCGTGCCTCATAATCAGAAAGTGGTTTTGGCACGTAAAACCCCATAATTGTTTAATGGCACGCCGAGTTCTGTTGGGTGATGTTTACATCGACATCTACATCCGCAGATCGTTGTTATCGTCAAATATTGTGGAAAAGGTGCATCGCTGATATGAAATAATGTCAAGACGTAGGAAAACATACATATCTCTGCCTATATGTGCTGCGTTGTTACAGCCTGAGACGTGTTAATAAGAGCGGCCGAACCACTCAAAGGGGTTGGGACACCAAATTTTAAGGCTATAAAAAGCATGTTGTAGGCTGCTTCCGTATGTAAGGATACCCAGAACGAGGTATTGGACGCTGCAAAGATTTCAAAATAATTTTAATTCAGCTCCAAAAGTCATTAAAAATACTTCTCGTAGTCGAGACCCATCGTTAGCGCGGCAGTTACTACGTCACAGAGGAGGAACGAAAATATTGACGTCATAGCACACTAGCACAAAAACGTGACGTATGATGAGTAGCGATGAAATGCCGATTACGGAGACTGCTGAGCCGAGCGACCGAGCATAGCCTCCACTGTGACCGAGCTACAGGCATATAGAAATCCTTTCTTAATGCAAAGAAAGGGTAAGGCTTGCAGACACGGACGCAAGAGGAGAGAAGTGGACAACACGAACGCCGCACAGCGGCCCGCGAACGGCAAACTGCGTGTACCACTAGCCGGCCGACTCCGAAAGGGACCAGGATATGCGGCGTTCGTGTTGTCCGCTTCTCTCCTCGCATAGTCGCATAGTTCGGCAGCTCGGAGCGGTCTCTCGCTTGGCCTTTCTAACGTGAGGGCCCGTCCAGTTACCGGCACAGAAACTCGGCGCACGCCGTTCGCGGGCCCCCGTGCGACGGCGATTTTGCTCGCGAACGGCGAGGTTTCCTTGCCGTAGAGAGGACACGCCCGGGACCCATTTGTGCGGCACCCGTACGGCGAAGCGGCCAATCAGCGACCGAGGAGTGGTCATTCTGGCACCGACGGCAGCTTCACCGCCTCTGATCGTTCGGTGCCGCCGATATCGTCTAATACCGACTCTAACAAGCCGCTATATTTTCTTACCGCTGTTGTCGCTCTTCGCAATAATTATAATAATCGCGACATGCACTTCGAATCGTCAGTTGTTGACCTCTGCTGGCAGAGCTCGCAGAGCCCGAGCAGACGACGCAGCATATTCTTACGGCAGTATTGTTTGTGGCCCACGTGACCAAGCCATGTTCCGTTTCCTCCTCTGTGACGTCATAGCATCCCCTGAGCCCAGAAACCGAAACCGAAATCGCTCGGTATAATCATGCTATAATTAAATTATTTATCCGATGTATATGTATCCCGCTGTGTGTATCGTGCTCCCTGAAGCATGACGCAAAGTTTGAATCAACAAACGCATGAACGAAAAGTTTGATGTCTCCACCCCTTTAAGCAATGGCAGCTGTGATCCAGATACATATATCACAGATGTTGGCTCAGCGCTGTATCGCCACTTGCCGCTCATTGTGTGCACGTCATGCGAAGTGAAGTATAGTTGATTTCAAATCGCTAAGGCCAGAACTTCACTACATAAGCAGTTTCGTTCGACCTAACTGCTTACAGTTCAGTTCAGGTCCACCGTTAGAGGGTCAACGAAGTCGATGATGCCAGGCTTTGCCTTCGCTGAACAGAATCGACATTGGCTCAAACTTCGTTGGCACGGCTTGATATGGTTGAAGCTTGTGCATTTAAACTTGGTAGGTCTTTGGCTCATTTTCAGCACGAATAATTATACATACAAGCGAAGACGCTGTCGCTATCGGTGTTGTCGGTTCGATGGGCGATCGCGTGGGGTTCGGTCGAACGATGGTCAGCTCGCTGATTTTGCCGGTGCCGTCGACAAGAAAGCCCGTCGCAGTACGACAATTAGCGCTCGTCGGTTGCGTCGTTGTAGGCCTGGTATGATGAGATCGTTTTGGCGACCCACAATAGTCGGTCAATCGTTGAAATGAGCGTCTTGTCGGTCGCGTATCGATCCTGTGTTACCGCGCCTTACGATTACGTTAAGTCAGGTACGCGCTGCCACTACCAGCAAGTGAGGACCGACGTTGCAAGAAGACTTCGTAAGCGGCTTGATCTAATTAAGTGTCGTCCAAGTGTAACGCACAGCTTTTTTGTTAAATTTACTAGCCATCAATGAAAAGCGGCAACTACCCGACTCACGGTGCAGTCCGGACGACTCGGACGAAGCCCTGGCGGATTCCTATCTTAAAGTGGAGTTGCAGTCTTACGCTACGCATGTTTTCGGCACCGCACCGACGTCGAGCTACCAGTAGAATTTGAACACGGTACACGGCACGAGTGCTTTAGCAGCGCGCGTCAGGGCGCGTTTTTTGTTTCGGGGGACTTACCGGCGCCAGGGCACGCGCGCGACCCTTCCAAATTGTTTCGCGATTAATCCGCTAGGGCAGAGCTCATGCGCTGCCGCGCCATGAAAAAGGCGGATTGTGGATTGCAGCTATGAAATGGCTGCTATATAGGGCGCATGTGACAGGCGTGTTCGCGCATGCACAACGGCATTTTTGCAAACTGTCAATTTCTGCAGCGCTTGTTCTTTCGTTGTAAGTGAGCATGCTAATTGTCGACATTCTTCTGTATATCGGGACGCTTCGGAAACCATTGCATTCCTCTGACAATTCGCGACGGTAAGGAAGAATAGTGTCAATGGGAAACGACGATTCTCGGCCATTAGTATAAAAAAGGAAGAAAAGCCCGTCATTTCCGTATTTCAGGCGTGCGTGACAGCGGAGACGGACGAGGTCCCAGTCGGTGTGGTTGGAGTCGACATGCATCAAAAGCATGTCGCCAAGAGTTCGGTTAAAGCGCTCTGTCAAGCCGTTTGTTTGCGGGCGACATGCGGTGGCACAGCGATGAATAATGCGGCATTCATTGAAAAGTTCTGGAATGAGATCGGCGAGACAGACGCGGCCTCGGTCGCTCAGGAGCTCGCGCGGAGCGTCGGATACGTAGAACGAACCGTTGAAGCAGGATGGAGGCTACGTCACGAGCCATCGCGGCTGGCAAAGAGGCCGTTTCTGCATACCTCGTGAGGTGGTCTAAAGCCACGATGACACAGCGATTGCAAGCAGCTGTGTATGTGAGAGGGCCGTATATGTCTATCCCAACCCGGCCAAAGGCTCGCGAAGGGCGCTGCAAAGTTTGCATTGGCCCAGAGAAGCGACAAGGATAAGGCTGGCGGCGTTGGCATTCTGTGCAAGAAGGAATGTACTTTTGCACAATTGTGTATACATACCGCGCCAATAAAACCTATGACATAGTCTGGCGTAAGTCTTAGAGGTACCAGCGTGTGCGCACTAACGACCGGCGTGGAATGGCGGCGCATACATCAGCGTGGAGATGACGAGGTGTACCATAGCAACCATTTCGTCGCGCATGGCGAAATGCGACGCCTCTCGGCGTAGCGCTCGTAATGGCGGGCGTGCAGGCGTATCAGAGGGGTAGTCTATCAAATATGAAATAGAGGAATCCGTGCTGCTCCAAAGTCATCTAGACGAAAGTAATTGGATCAGATGGTTCGTCTTGGATGTAGACACTAATGATGTCGGAGTGGATAGGCGAGCGCGAAAGATCATCGGCAACGGCGTCCTTCTTGTCTGAGCGGTATATAGACAAACCGGATGTGGTACTCTTGGAGCTTCAGTGTTCGCCGCGCTATAGGCGACCGCAGGGATCTTTGAGGGACGACAACCAGCAAAGGTCGTGGTGATCTGTAACGACAACAAAGGACTGGCCGTACAGCTATGGACGAGATTTTGTTATGGTCCGGATAATCGCTAGACATTCTTTATGCTTGACTGGATAATAGACTTCAGATTTAGTGAGAGTGCGGCTCGTGTAAGCAACAACATGTTCCTTGTCGCCGGGCTTTCGCTGGGCGTACGATGCGCCAAGACCAACACCGCTGGCATCCGTATGGATTTCCGTGGGAACAGCTGGATCGAAATGGCACAGTATCGGTGGTGTTGCAAGCAGGCGACGTAGCGTCGCAAAGGCATCATCGCAAGGCGGGGACCATGCGGAAAGATTAAATCTCCCCGAAGGAGCTCTGTCAGTGGTGCCATAATCAAAGTGAAATTTCGAATGTAGCGGTGGAAGTATCAACAGAGGACAATGAAATCGCGAAAGTCTTCTTGAGACGTGGGTCTCGGGAATTCTTTACAGCACGCAGCTTGGCGGCATCAGGGATGAACGCCGTCCTTTGGCACGACATGCCCGTGAATGGTGAGCGTGTGTGCGCTAAAGTGACTTTCTTTTAGAGTTTACTTGGGGGCCAATGTCACTGAGACAGCGTTATGCCGGCTACAAGTGACGAAGGTCAGTAGGAAAATCTGGCGCGAACACCACTGCATCACCCAAATAACACTAGCTCGTGTTCCATTTGAGGCCTCGGTATCGTCGCTGCCTTAGCGGTGAGGGAGCACCGGTGTCAATCCGGTGACATGCAGTCTTCGTTCAGCCCAGAGAAGTGCTGTGGCTGTCAAAAGCAGGGCGAAAATTGTCGATGAGAAGGAGAAGATTTAAGGCGTTGTCGATGGCGTGGCTGATAGCGTCTTCAGGCGATGTGGCAGTTATGGCACTACAGAAGAGGCTGTTGACTTCTGTGGATCCAACAGGAAGTTTCAACGCGGTAAGGGTGTCGTAAGGCGTCACAGTGCCGAGAGATTCTCCTCGAAGCAACGTAATCGGCAAGGGGAAGTGGTTGTATATTACAGGTAGGTGAGTCGCCCCAGCTTGAAGGCCAAGCAGCGCGCTTCGGTGTGGGGAGAGGTGGCGATGAACGAAAGCAGTGGAAGGCGTGAAGAGTACGGTAGAGTCGGAGGCAACGGAACAGGGCACAGGTGCCAAAACGGATGTATGCGGAGGTATCTGGACGTCGTCAGATATGGCATTGTCAAGCGAAGAAATGGCGACTTCTGCACGAGAGAAATCAATGACAGCTTGGTGACGGGAGAGGAAATCCCAACCTAAAGCAATGTACAATATAACAGTAAAGCAACAAAACAATAACATGGAGAGTCCGGCTGCGGAATTCCTTACTTGCACGATACCCAGCAAACCTCCACCAATTATCAGGAAGAAGTCTGACACGGCTGTGGAAGACACGACTGACGCCAACTGGAAGACGCATCGGCGTAGGCTTAGCCAGTCACACACCAGGAAGAACGCCGAGCCCGAGCCCCACTTGCGTGGCGCTGGCGATGCGTAGCTCGCACAGTGCACTTCATGGTTACAGCTGTAACAAACTCAGGCGGAAACAGATTGCGTTGGGAGCGAAAGTAAACATTAAAAAAAAAGAATATTATAGAACTAAAGTTATAATAAATTTCCAATACTTTCACCCCTCTGCGGAACGGTTCAAGAATGCTGCTCACTGCTTCAAAATCAAGGAGGCGACATATCTAGTACTACGCTTTGGTATAAAAGTTACAAACAGGGATAAAGCTCCTCAGACAGGCTGGATGACGTTTCGATAGGAGGGTCTACCTTCGACAAAGGCGGCCTTGTCATCCTCGGCAGGTTAGATCAAGTTATTAAGGTGACGTCACGTGGGGTTGCTCTCGGCTGCAGATCAAGAAACATAAAAAGAAAAAAAGAAAGATATGCGGATCCCACGCACTGTGGGAATAGATGTAAGCGAAGCTTGCTGTGCTGTTTGTTTGACTGGCGATAATTTGTTGCGATGTTGACGGAGTTGTTTAATTTATTCAACGTTTGGTTCAGTACGGGAGTCGGGAGTTGAGGTGCAACAAGTAATTTTCCATAGGTTTTCCTTGGTATCTTTGTTGGCTTCTCACGATATGATTAATAAAAATCTGGCCCCTCGTGTAACCCCTTTTCTTCTCATTTCCTCTAGCCTTGCACGTTAACAGAAAGGCAAGCTCTGCAGTTTCTCCGATGCTTTAGCCTATGGCAACAGATAATTACAGCTGTCAGCAGGCTAATGTAGTGACGACGAGGGAGCTTCAGAAGGTATTGTGCACATGCGACGGGATGAAAGGCACAAACGACCCACTTTCTCGTCGCTTTCTTCTCTGCCGTGCATCTGTCATGCATGCACACGCTCTGAGCCATGCCCGGGTAGTTTATTACCTGCACGTTAGTGGCAATAAATAATAGAGGAAACAAAATTACAAGTGTTCCATGAAAAAAAAATTGTAAGAGAGTCCCCATGTGGACGGTCGTGGCGAAGATATGTAATTCCCTTTTATAGTGATAAACTAGAACAAAAGAGATAAAAAAAGGGGAAAAAGGAAGAAAGTCGGGGATTTGAACTCGTGTCCCTTGGATGTTGGCCAGGAAGATGGCTGGGTCGGTTGGCGCACCAGGCCCCAGGTTACTTTAAAGCGGCCTAGCTCCTGTCCAGAGCATCATACTTACGTGGAAAGAGCCTGACGTAGTCCGCGATGGTTGATTCCCAGTGGTTAACGGCATACTTTCTTGGAAAAATGGCGGACCGTCGATGAGAGGGAACTCGAGCGGCTCTAGAGACTACAGGAAAAGCTTAAGCAGGTGCGAGGCGGGCGCCGCACGCTTAGCGCCTTAGCGTTGGAAACTCGCCCGATTAACTATCCCGAGGAATGCTGCTCGCACAAAATTATAAAACTATAATTCCTACTGAAATTGCGAACAGCGTGCTGCATTCTATCTCTATGAATCAGGGTCATTTCATTTCCATCAACATCTCACAGCACATTCTGGCCAGCTCTCAGTCCCTTCACAAAGTGCGAGGCCAAATTCGAGGTCAAAGACGCCAATGTAGAACACTGTTGCAGCTGCAGCGGTGACAACTGTGCTTTGAACCAATTCAATTCTGTAAGTTCGCGAGTGTGAAATAAGGTGTGACGTTTCTTGCCTAAAAATTGCTTTCTCCTTTCTTATCGCCAAAAATATTTGTCAGCTTAGACGCATAATTAAAAAAAAAATTCAATAGAACGCTTGTGCCATAGATGTTGCTGATACCAAAGAGCCCGATGTTTAACTGTACCCATTGAATCTGCTCTGTTAACATTTCAAATGCATTGCGACTACATAATTTTGAGTGTTTCCTTCTCCTTAGGGGCATCAGGCTCTAGTGGAGTCGGTATGATTATTTTCAACAGAACTCACTTGCGAGATCGTCATGTATCTTATGATCGGACAGGGCGGATATCGGCATTTGATTGTGGACTATGTTCATCTAGGTTACGAATTTTATGCATATATGGTCACGCGCAGGCCAATGATGTCCAATGATTTTTTTTCGTGACCCGGACGTATATATCCAGGATGGTCATCACGTGGTGCTTGTTGGGGACTTTAACTGCGTCTAAGATACGCGAGCAGATGTGCAAGGCCTGCGCTAGGGTCGCCCTGATTGGAACGCACGGGAGTTGCGTCTCCTCGTCCAGTAATTTTCGTTGCTGGATTTACATCGTCTTTTTAGTGGTTCTTGATTTGCCTGGACGTGGCGACGCGGCGCTTCGTCAAGCAGATTAGACCGCGCCTGTGTGCCAAGCACTTTAGCTCAGTACGTCACCCGATCTGATGTGATAACTTTACCTTCATCCCCTGTTTATATTTCCAATCAGAGACCAGTTATGCTCGAAACTCGCGTCCCAACTTTCTCGTCAGCTAAACTTTCGCGTCTAGACATCCGTGATCCACACGCGCACTCGCGCTCTTGTTTGTCAAGAGTCTTGCTCGCCTCTGTTTCTAGATCTGACCCAGAGTCATGGGACGCGCTCAAGGTGCAGTGGCGTCTGCATTCTTCAATTGAAGGGCGTGCACTCAGACGGCGTGTGTCTGAAGAACTGACGGATACTGCCACGAAGCTCCGTGTCACCCTTCGGGTCAATCAAGTGACTCAGTTGATGCGGTCATGGCAGCGTGAGCTACGGAACCGCTTCCAACGCCTCATCGCAGCGTCCTCTTTGTCAGCTGCTGCTTGTAGTTCTGTAGTTCTGCGGTTTGCAAGAAACTCGCTTTTTGGACAGGCGAATGCACTCGGTTCGGCGGCCCCAAGAGCACTTTGTGTTACGTCGCCTCAAACGCGTGATTATTCGCTCATCGTAAGGCAATTTGAAAACATGGCCCGTACGACTATGCAAATAGATCCTGGCTCTCGAGGATTGCGTACAATGCTTAGTGCGCTGCCTCAGGTTCCACCTGAGGTAGCTGACCGTCTTTGTGCGCGACCATCAGCGGATGAAGAGAAGGGAGCATTATCTTCCAGGAAGCGTGGCTCGGCCCTAGAGCCAGACTGGTTGCACGTTGAGTTTTATCTAACGCTCAGGGAAGATATTGGCGCCACCTTAGTATCTGTTATGAGCCGCTGCCTTTAGGACTTCGAATACCCGTGTAGTTTCTGCGACGGTCGCATTGTGCTGATACCTAAGCATGATCCATCATCATCAGTTCGTCCAGAGGAATGGAGGACAATCACGCTTTTGATCGTTCACTACAATATCTTCACAGCTGTTGTTACCCGGCGCTTGGGAAGCCTGATGCCTTCCTTAATAGAACACCATCAGGCATGCTCAGTCCCAGAACGAGAGATGCTCACAGGGATTACTTTCTTGACAAAGCTATTCCTCAGAATTTTGAGAATGGCATCCCACAAACAAATGCCATGAAACCAAACAACGACAGCGCATGCATAATTCCTTTGAGACTTAAATTTTAGAAGTGCGAAACAAAATAACAGAGCTGAAACCTGGAAATGATGCTAACATTATTGACCCGGATTTGCATTACCTCCGGCATCGGCCCAGGAAAGAGATTTGAAACATGCCCGATACGCAAAAATGCTGTTCGGAAAGAAAGACAATGGCTTTCATTTTTATATTTCTTTTTCATATTGTTGTCACCTGCTACATGTTACCTCAGGCGATGTTGCATTTCATCCCCATGTAATTCCTTACAGCGGAGGACCTTTAGCTTATACTGAAATAAGCTTTTAAAAAATAAATAAAATGATATTGTCTGATGGTTCACACAAAGGTCGTCTAACACAACACCTCGTTTTTTCATTTTTTGTTTTACGGTTACTGCACATCGTACTGCCACTACAGCTAAGAACATTGCACTTCGTGTAATCATGGCCACCACGTATTCATTCATTGCTTGGCCCTCACGTCGAAACTGTGACTTTTTTTTTTTTGCGAATTACCAAAGTCACTCGTTCGCCTCAACAGTTCTCTGAAAATATTGAAAACAACAATTTAAAGGGACTGACAACCAATCTCTATGGTACCCGCTGTTTTAGTGCAACGGGAAGCTTAGTGCACTGAGTGTCCAATCACATAGTGGGAACGCGCAAAACGCCGTGGCACCTTCTTTAGTGAACATTTTCCAATACGCCATGACGATGTTGTCGTCCTCATTAAACATGCTGGAAACAGGGATAGGAGAGTACCATATCGATGATACGCTGGCATTAATGGGAAGCCGACTACAAGTGCAGCTCTAGCTGACAAAGGCAGTGGCGTAGCGAGAAACTTATTGCTGGGGAGGAGGGGTTCTTTGCCGAAAACTACCACTCCTCCCTCTCCATATATATATATATATATATATATATATATATATATCTATCAAGGGGCCTCATTTTTGTTGACCATATCAGAAGCCCACAAACAAAGACACCACGAGCAAGGTAGGAGAAATTACACATTTAATAATTTAAAAAATTAGAAACTAATAGAAATGAAAGTGCATGAAGAACTGGCCGTAGCTGATATACGAACCGACGTGCTCGCATCATGCCTCCCATGCCCTTACTTATGGAGCTACTGCGGCGAGCCGAGTTTGCCATTCACTCTCTGCGGTGTACTGCGAGAACTAACCCTGGGAGTGTTAGCCAGCGCCACCACTCACGAATGTAGGCGTCGGATGTTGAACACCTTTTTTGCCGCAGGCGTCACGAATCTGTGATCTATTTGGATGACGGCAAACGATCAATCAACGCGCACAAGTTACATCAAGGCATCAATGTTGCCGGATTCGAGACCCTCGTAATGTAATGAATGAGAAGAAAGGGTACCGAGGGGCTCGATTTTTATTAACTGTATCATCAGAAACCAACAAAGAAAGGCACCAAGTACAACATAGGGTAAATCACTTGTACGGATTAACTTAAAAAAGAAATGATAAATTATTGGACACGAAAGTGGATCAAGCGATACTCTTACAGTTTGAGCTACCGTGGCGCCGTTTTGCCATCCACCAGCCCGGGTATCTGCACTTTGCTACCAAACTAACCCTGGGAGTTTTAAATTTCTGCATTTCTAGTATACACAGCATGTACTGTATTCAATATAAAGCCACAAACAGACTTTTTGCCATGATACGCTCATTTATTGCGATTTTTACTTACAGGCAACAAAAAACACAAATCGGTCGACAAGGAACTTGCTCTCCAGTTTACTCACGTGCTACTGTGGCTATGACACTCTGCTGCTAAAGCAAGGTGAGTGGTGCCTGCGTGAACGAAAGTTGCCTTCATCATCATCATCATCATCATCAGCCCAGTTACGCCCACTGCAGTGCAAAGGCCTCTCCCATACTTCTCCAGCTACCCCGGTCATGTACTAATTGTGGCCATGTTTTCCCTGTAAACGTCTTAATGTCATCCGCCCACCTAACTTGCTGCCGCCCCCTACTACGCTTCCCTTCCCTTGGAATCCAGTCCGTAACCCTTAATGACCATCGGTTCTCTTCCCTCCTCATTACATGTCCGGCCCATGCCCATTTCTTTTTCTTGATTTCAACTAAGATGTTATTTACCCGCGTTTGTTCCCTCACCCAGTCTGCTCTTTTCTTATCCCTTAACGTTACACCTATCATTCTTCTTTCCATAGCTCGTTGCGTCGTCCTCAATTTCAGCAGAACCCTTTTCGTAAGCCTCCAGGTTTCTGCCCCGTAGGTGAGTACTGGTAAGACACAGCTGTTATACACTTTCCTCTTGAGGGATAGTGGCAACCTGCTGTTCATGATTTGAGAATGCCTGCCAAACGCACCCCAGCGCATTCTTATTCTTCTGGTTATTTCAGTCTCATGATCCGGGTCCGTGGTCACTACCTGCCCTAAGTAGATGTATTCCCCTACCAATTCCATTGCCTCGCTACCTATCGTAAACTGCTGTTCTCTTCCGAGGCTGTTAAACATTACTTTAATTTTCTGTAGATTAATTTTCACACCCACCCTTCTGCTTCTCCTCTCCAGGTCAGTGAGCATGCATTGCAATTGGTCTCCTGAGTTACTAAGCAAGGCAACATCATCAGCGAAACGCAAGTTGCTAAGGTATTCTCCATCAACTTTTATCCCAAATTCTTCCCACTCCAGGTCTCTGAATACCTCCTGTAAACATGCTGTGAATAGCATTGGAGATATCGTATCTACCTCTCTGACGCCTTTCTTTATTGGGATTTTGTTGCTTTCTTTGTGGAGGATTACGGTGGCTGTGGAACCGCTATAGATATCTTCCAGTATCATTACATATGGCTCATCTACACCCTGATTCCGTAGTGCCTTCATGACTGCTGAGGTTTTGACTGAATCAAATGCTTTTTCGTAATCAGTGAAGGCTATATATAAGGGTTGGTTATATTCCGAACATTTCTCTATCACCTGATTGATAGTGTGAATATGGTCTATTGTTGAGTAGCCTTTACGGAATCCTGCCTGGTCCTTTGGTTGACGGAAGTCTAAGGTGTTCCTGATTCTATTTGCAATTACCTTAGTAAATACTTTGTAGGCAACGGACAGTAAACTGATCGGTCTATAATTTCTCAAGTCTTTGGCGTCCCCTTTCTTATGGATTAGGATTATGTTAGCGTTCTTCCAAGATTCCGGTACGTTTGAGGTCATGAGGCATTGTGTATATAGGGCGGCCAATCTTTATAGGACAGTGTTCCCACCATCCTTCAACAAATCTGCTGTTACCTGATCCTCCCCAGCTCCCTTCCCCCTTTGCATAGCTCCCAAGGCGTTCCTTACCTCTTCCGGTGTTACTTGTGGGATTTCAAGTTCCTCTAGCCTATTCTCTCTCACCTTATCGTCGTGGGTGTTACTGGTACTGTATAAATCTCTATAAAACTCTTCAGCCACTTGAACTATCTCATCCATATTAGTAACGATATTGCCGGCTTTGTCTTTTAGCGCACACATCTGATTCTTGCCTATTCCTAGTTTCTTCTTCACTGCTTTTAGGCTTCCTCCGTTCCTGAGAGCCTGTTCAATTCTATCCATATTATAGTTCCTTATGTCCGCTGTCCTACGCTTGTTGATTAACTTAGAAAGTTCGGCCAGCTCTACTCTAGCTGTAGGGTTAGAGGCTTTCATACATTGGCGTTTCTTGATCAGATCTTTCGTCTCCTGCGATAGCTTACTGGTTTCCTGTTGAATGGCGTTACCACCGACTTCTATTGCGCACTCCTTAATGATGCCCATAAGATTGTCGCTCATTGCTTCAACACTATGGTCCTCTTCCTGGGTTAAAGCCGAATACCTGTTCTGTAGCTTGATCAGGAATTCATCTAGTTTCCCTCTTACCGCTAACTCATTGATTGGCTTTTTATGTACCAGTTTCTTCCGTTCCCTCCTTAAGTCGGGGCTAATTCGAGTTCTTACCATCCTATGGTCACTGCAGCGCACCTTGCCGAGCACGTCTACATTTTGTAAGATGCCAGGGTTCGCGCAGAGTATGAAGTCGATTTCATTTCTAGTCTCACCATTCAGGCTTCTCCACGTCCACTTTCGGCTAACCCGCTTGCGGAAAAAGGTATTCATTATCCGCATATTATTCTGTTCTGCAAACTCTACTAATAACTCTCCTCTGCTATTCCTAGAGCCTATGCCATATTCCCCCACTGACTTGTCTCCGGCCTGTTTCTTGCCTACCCTGGCATTGAAATCGCCCATAAGTATACTGTATTTTGTTTTGACTTTACCCATCGCCGATTCCACGTCTTCATAGAAGCTTTCGACTTCCTGGTCATCATGACTAGATGTCGGAGCGTAGACCTGTACAACCTTCATTTTGTACCAATTATTAAGTTTCACAACAAGACATGCCACCCCCTCGTTAATGCTGTAGAATTCCTGTATGTTACCAGCTATGTTCTTATTAATCAAGAATGCGACTCCTACACTCTAAGAATAATTCCGGGGAAAACGGGAGTAACTGCGCAGTTAGTCCCAAAAAGGGCGCTTTCGTCCCTCAAGGGAGTAACTGCATGGATGTGCGTGCCGTGTGCAAATTTTGGAGAGTAAGTGTTTAGTCCCTGGTCGGAAAGAGAGCAACAGGAGGACGAACGGCAACAGTTACTCCCCATGCGCTCCGCTGTTTTCGTCCGTGTCGTGCAGTGATGCGGCAAAAACTGGATTTTCTATAAATCGTGAATAGTTCGAAGTTCGTGCACTGTCTGCTGAACTACATGCAAAGCAGCACTTTGCCTCTTTGTGAGAAAATTGCGTGAAATTTAAAGTTGGAATGTGATGAGCCATGCCCTTCGTGCGCACCCCATAAGTGAACGATAGACATTAAACGTGCAAGTCATTGATAGACTGCCAGATTTTGCTGGTCAATAGTACCTAAGTTTTTTCCGTTCCAAGGAGATTACAAACTTAACTGAAGCGATGTGTAGCTCAAACGGCACACACTAAGCGACAGAGCAATTGTCCATCTCTGTCGTCTTCGGTGCCCCGTTTGAGCTCGCTACATGTTTACATCGTGTAGTGCCTCAGTTTAAAGCACCCTAAGAATACTCCGGAAGATTTCTTTTCGCACTGGCTTATGGTTGCAAGTACACTCAACATTACACTCTCCCCGCACAGCATACAGAAAATGCCGAGTCGCTTTTACATTGCCGCACCTGCGTTCAGGTGCTTAACCTGTCTCAATTTCCTACACCGTCAACTAATCTGCCGTGGTCCAGTGGTTAGAGTAGCTGCGCGAGGACGTGAGTTCGAATCCTACTTTCGGGCACCTTTTCTTTTCTTTTTTTTCAGCTCAGTGATCTTTATTATTAGCGTCTAAATGCCTAATTTCATTAATTCCACCTTTGCGGAGCATCGGAAATAATGACCGTTACTCCCGTGAGGAGCATCGGAAAAGAGCAACTGTTAGTCCTCGGAGGAGTAACGGCATGGGGAGTAACAGTTCATCCCCTCGAACTTACCCCCTAAAGGGAGGAATGGTTGTGGCAGATCAGTTGCTCCCCTAAAGGAGTAACCTCAATACCCCATTTCCTTCTTTTCTTCTTAGAGCTTATAGTCCTCGTCTCTCTGCTAAGCCCCGGTAGCACAGGACGTGCCCGCTTTTTAGCACTGTATATGCTTCTTTTGGCCTCCTAACTTCACTGAGCCCTATTATATCCCATTTACTGCCCTCTAATTCCTCTAATAGCACTGCTAGACTCGCCTCACTAGATAACGTTCTATAGCGTTAAACGTTGCCAGGTTCATAATCCAATGGCGGCCTGTTGCCTTATGCTGGCGAAATTACTAGAAATTGTCACTGCGCCTAGTCCTTCACTGCCCTCCGCCCCCCATTTAAATGCGGTCGACATCTACTGTGTCAATATGTCATCGTAATAGAGTTAGGCAATCTATATACATGGCTAATCCTAACATCACTTCTGTTTTCCGTCTGGGAAGCTAATTGTGTCCGTTGAGTTCCACCACAGTAGCATCAATGCGTGGTTAGTGATCAGAACTATACATGATGTGCTATATTTAGTTCAAGAACGAAACGCCTTCTGACTGTCGATGTAACATTACATACCGAGGTAATAAGTGTGATAATATAACTACACCTGACAGTTTATGTCGAGTGCGTGGTACTGTATACTTGACTTTTCCCCTATGTAAAAAAAGAAAACTTAAATATAATGGTTTTAAAATGGAATGAGAATTCGTTGAGTGAAATGAACAAAACTCCGTCGCGTTCAATTCAAACACGTTCGAGTTCTCGTCTGCAGTCTCCCAGATTCAATGCGTGTAGCGAACAGATCCCACCTCTAAATGCTAGCTCGGGCTCCACTGCAGAAACACGCATGGAAAATTTCTTAATTTCATCAGGCATAGCGATTACAATGCACAGTACAACACTGACAGTTGACACTTTTCGGAGAGAGTAATGCAAAAGTACAAGAATGGATCACATGGTTTTAATCACGCTGGAAGACACATGTCCTCGTTATTGCATGCTACTAATTACCGCAATAAAACCATGGACATTACTTTGCAGAACACTAGCGCCTAATAAGTGCCTCAAATCACTCGCTCCCAAGTGCATAATACAAATTAAAACACCAACTGCACATAGTATCGGGTGACATAGATTTACATCTAAGCTTTGTTTCAGGACTGAAATCAGGATCAATAAAGAAAGATGGGCCCGCCGCTATCGTTGCAAAATTGGCACGTGTCAAGCAAGCTCCAATCGCCATTCATGTCGCGTGAAGTAATACGAGGAAAACGGCCGGATGCCTCCTCCACTGCTTAAACGCCACCACACAGTGAATACACGCTTGAACAATTCCGGATCGGCGATGGCAAACGGTGTTCACTGGGTTCCTAGCAGCTTCCTGGGTCGGCGATGTAACGAACTAGAACTAACCCTAGGGCTGTTAGCCAGCGCCACCACTCCGAACCTAGGCGTCGGATGTGGAACATCTGATATGCCGCAGGCGTCACGAGTACGTCATCCATTTGAGTGACGGCAACGGGTCAGTAAACCCATACAAACTACCTCAAGGCATCACTGCTTCCGGATTCGAAACCCTTGTAATTCAATGAACGAGAAGAAAGGGAAGCGAGGGGCCCGATTTTCATTAACCATATCATAACAAACCAACAAACAAAGGCACCAAGCACGACATAGGGTAAGTCACTTGCCCTTACTAATTGAAATGAAGAAATGATAAATTAATGGAAATCACAGTGGATGAAGAAACAAAAGACTGGCCGCAGGTGGCATACGAACCCACGCCTTCAACGTAACACGTGCGGTACTCTCACCAATTTAGTTAACGCGGCGCCGTATTCCCGTCCACCTTCTGGGGTAATTATGCTTTGCTACTAAACTCAGCCCGGGAGTGTTCACTTTCTCCATTTCTAGTGTGCACAGCATGTAATTTATTCAATAAAAGGCCACACACAGTCTTTTTGATATGACACACTCATTTATTGGAATTTTTATGTACATGCAGGCAACAAGAAACACAAACGTGTCGACAAGGAACTTGTTCTTCAGATTATTCACGTGCCACTGTGGCTACGACATTTCACTGGTAAAACAAGGCGAGGGGTTTCTGTGTGAATGAAACTCACCTCATGCTGGCAAAATTACTAGAAATATCAGGGCATCTAGTCCTTCGCTGCCCTCGGCCCCCGATTTACATGCCGTCAACATCTACTTTGGGAAGATGTCACCGTAATAGAGTTAGGCAATCTAGATACATGGCTATACCTAACATCACTACTATTTCCGGTCTGGGAAGCTAATTGTGTGCGTTGAGTTCCAACACAGTAGCATCATGCGCGGTTAGAGTTCAGATCTACACATTCGAAGATATATCTCATTCAAGAACGAAACGCCTTCTGGTTGTCGATGTAGGCATACCGAGGTAATAATTGCGATAATATAACTATTGGTGACAGTTTATGTCGAGTGCGTGATACTGTATACTTGACTTACCCCCTGTGTGAAAACAGACTAACTAAAGTACAATGCTTTTAAAAAGGAATGGGAATCCCTTGAGGGAAATCAACGAAACTCCGTCACGTTCAAGTTCAACTACGTTCGACTTCTCGTCTCTAGTCTCTTACATTCAATGTTTGTAGCGAACAGATTCCAGCTCTAAATGCTAGCTCGGGCTCCACTTTAGAAACACGCATGGATTATTTCTTTCTTTCGTCAGGCATGACGATTACAATGCACAGTACAACACTGACAGTTGACACTTTACGGAGAGAGTGATGCAAAACTACATGAATGGTCTCGGCACTCAAACACATGGTCTTAGACACGCTGGAAGACGCACGTTCGCTTTATTGTGTGTTACTATTTACTGCAACAAAACCATGGACATTACGTTACAGAACACTAGGGCCTAATAAGTGCCTCAAATCACGCACTCCGATGTGCACAATGCAAATTAAAATAACAGCTGCACATAGTATCGGGTGAGAGAGAGATGTGTCTAAGCCTTGTTTGAGGACTGAAATCAGGGTCAATGGAGAAAGACGGGCCCGCTGCTATGGTTCCAAAATTAGCACGTTTCAAGTGAACTCCAATTGCCATTCATGTCGCGTGAAGTAATGCGAGGAAAACGACACGACCTCCACTGCTTAAACACCACCACCTCAAAACAGATTGAATTGACGCTGGAACACTTCCACATCGGCGATGGCAAACGGTGTTTAGTGGCTTCCGAACAGCTTCCTGGGTCGATGGTGTAAGGACTGAGAAAAGTCAAGATATGTACACCCAATCCCTACTAGTTGAAACGTAACAGTCTCTATTTAGGAGCGGTACTTCCACGGCAGCAGGAGTAGCCACCTTGGTTTCTTCTCCCCTCAGGCTGCCAGGCTCTGCTGCCGAAGACTGCAGAATGAAGCAGGTATTGGTAAAATTTATTGATTAGCAATAACAACACAACGAGGAAGCGATAATCATGCAAATTTGTGAATACTCTTAGTAGTCTCGGTGTCACACTGCAGGTTGTGTAGAGGTCGTGATATTTCATCACTTTCTAGCTCATAAAAGCTCTGTTTTAGTTACGAGTGAAATATGCATTGCAGAAGTCTAATCTTTCAATCAATCGCCCTTTATATGTTCCGTTTGCGTCTCTGTGTCATGACAGTATTGAGAGTAGTTGAAGTTTGCGCATGATAACTTGGGATCTCGGTTTTTTGTACTATAAACATAGAGCAAGAAGAAAGTATGAACGACCAACAACTGGCCCTTTTCAGCGCTATATTGTTACTCTACGTTCTGGTAATTTTTACGCATCGGAAATAAATGTGTTAAGAAAAGGAGGCCATTAGCGCGTTAGTTTATGAAAAATGATTAAATTAACTCGCGTAAAATGCTCAGCTATGTTCTACACAGCTATTAACTGCGCGGCCCTGTGTGGTAGCACAGCAGAGCACCGAGAGACAGATTTTGCATCCCGTGCGCCCATTTTCCGCATTATGACGTCATGATACACAGATCTCCCGAGCAAGAAAGCAAATGTACTCTGTAGACCAGCTAGTATGAAACACGTTCTAGGTTTGTTTAGCGTTGTTGATATTTTTTATATCGTACATGTCGAAGACAATCCCTTAATTGAAAAGAGGACTAGGTGAAAGGGTATGTCAGTTTTCCTTTATATATACACGGAAAAAATGAATTGGTAAATGCTACACGGAATCTCAAGTGTCAAGCTCGTTTACTGTGAATCTACCATCTTTACTTTTTACTCGTTTACTCTGAATTTACCTCCTCGTGCCATTTTACCCTCACCAAATGAGCTAACAAGGCCTGCATAATCGGGATGGCCCATGTTCACCTTTCAATAAACTCTGTGGCCTTTACAGTCGTAGATGAATAAGAACGCCGGCCACCTGGATGCAATGTGGTTGTCACTGGTGTCATTACAAGTTTATTATTGTGTATGAAAAAAAGTAAAGGTATAACTCAGACGGTAATTTTTTTCGATCCCCCATGTGACTGAAATACTATCCAAAACGATATTGCATACTTATGTTATATGCGCCTTCTGAGCTTGCGCGTTCAAAGCAAATATGTGGCACATAGATAAATCAATCTGAGTTTTACGATTAAGTCATAAGAATGCTATTGGCGATCGTAGCAGGAATCTGACAAACTTAACAACTTCTTCGCAAGTTGCTGCCGAATTCCTTTACAGCTATCCACGACAAATTCGTGTTATTTTCACTTTTTGTTGATAGACAGCCACATTCACTTTCGTCATGCAGTGGTAAGCGATATTCCTTCAAGCCCCGACCCCATGCAGACGGCGAAAAAAAAAATAACTCGCTAGATTGTTTTCACCGACCTAGATTGGCTCAACGTGACAGGACGTCCGCTATCTTCAAGAAACTTCGAATGTGGAGCCAGCAGTCGTGGCCAATGTCGGCTAGCTGACGTCTCCTGGCACCGGGATGACTCAGGCACTCCACCGCCTCCTTGACGACGCCAGTCATTGTCATAAATTCGTCAATGCTACTGCTGCGGACGCGAACCAGGGCGCTGCGGATCTTCTTCTTGGCTTCGGCCTTAGTGACGTCAGCACTTTCCATCACCATTTCGAGGAGACGCGGGTGCTCACGCATCAGCTCGATGGCGCGGGCACCGTCGACGCCATCTTGTTCGCCCAGCACGAAGTCTGCAGCGTCCAATATGGCGGATGCATTCCTCCTGGTCACTGCCTGCGTGTACAGAGATGAGCCACGGTTTGAAAAGCCAAAGAAATGTAAGCCTGCGAAAGTAAACCGTTCGAAGCACTTCGGTAGTGTACGTGAAAACGGAGCTGACGTGGATAGCGTGTGCGAATCGATAAGGAAATTGAAGGTAGCTGTGCATACACTGTGAAAGCATGACGCGCCGTCTCGATGCATCGTCGCAGAAATAATCTCGTAGATTGGCCAGATGAAGTCTACGCAACGTGATTATGAGCATTTTGGCGTCAAGCGCCATCCAGTCTAATCCACATGATTTCACATAGAGCAAAGAAACATTACAGGCGAACGCCATTGTGGGTGCAGGAAGATCAGTCATCATCATCATCATCATCATCATCATCATCATCAGTCACGATTTATGTCATCCGCAGGACGAAGGCCTCTCCCAGCGACTCACCTATCATCGCTGTGCGTGCTGATTCCAATTGTAGCTTGCAAATTTGCTGATTTCTTCGCTCCACCAAAGTACGTAATATATTCGTTCAAAACATTTTGGCATATGTGCAGTAGACGGAGGCATCCGACGTGATTGACGTGCGTGCTGTCACATCGTCATGGCCGTAGTGCGTAACACATGCTTCGTTGGAAATGCAATGGGCCGCGGAACTCTGCATCTGCTGACACGATAGCTTGGTCGTGTAATTAAACGTTAAGCCGGTGCAACCCGGTCAAGACCCACGTAATTTGAAGCATTCGCCCTTTAGTAAAAAACTGTTGTCTTAAATCGCTTCTCCAACGAATGGTTACTGCTCCTGCGTCGCGCGTATCCTCTCTTTCCCTGAATATATATTGGGCACGCATTGGGGAAATTAGCTGTTGTTGAAATGTACACAATACTCAAGAACAAGGGAAATAAAAGGGGGCGAATAGGTCACTTGTCGCCGTTGGGAGCTGGACCCACAACGTCAGCATTACACGTGCGTTGGACTGACAATTGTGCTACAGCCTCGTTCATTAATCCGGCGACTAACTTGGGTATTGATACTTACTAGATCTAGGGCCGTAGGAGTGTTGGCCAGCACCCTTCCTGCTAAACGTCTGTGTAACATGCCTTTTTTTGCCCATTGGCGAGGGTATCGAATCTGGCAATATTGATGTCACTAGGTAGCGAAGGTTTATTAGCTACATGCTTACTCACCTAAGATCAAGTGTTACGTGACGCTGAACATGTTATTACATTCGAAATACGTGCACACACACACTTTAGCATTCTCAGACTCGCCTTGTCGAAGTAGCGTATGTTTATTTAGTAAACTGTACGGCTTTCTAGAACTTTATATTCGCAATTATTATTCCAAAGGCTAATGGTAACCTTTTCTTTTGTTCGAAACCATTCAACGTTTTAGTATTTAAATATACTTCAGGTAAACTTGGTGAATCGTTTTTTTTTCATTTGTTTTGTGTAAAAGAGACACAGTTCGTACTTCCTTCGTTCGTTAGCAGAAAGTCTTAGTGCAACGTCTAGTCACTCCAACGGGGCTTTTGAAATGTCTTACCAACTTCAAATCTCCTTCCATCGCTTCATTAATTTGGCTTTTGTATCAGCATGTAGTACGCCGATGAACGAATCGTTGCGCTGTAAAAACGCTTCATGGTTTTAAGGTTCGGTGAATCGTTTCGAAGTTCCCGCCTGAGACTTTCAAGTAGAGTTTGGAGCCAACATCTTTCACTACAACTGATGCGAGGAGTTAAATAACGGAGTGCCGCTCCACGAGATATGCGTGCGACGTTTGACGCTTAGACGTCGCTGTTGAGCATCGACGTTGGCGATGCATATTCAGGTTGTTTTCCACCAACTTTAAATTTCGGCGGATATTCTGTCGTGGTGACGTACCTTGTTTGAGGCTTATCATCATCATTTTCACTTAGGGCCTCTTTTGCACCGCCGACGCTCTTTTCACGAGCACGACAACTCGGAACATCGCGAAAAGGACACCACTGCCATGTTGTCAAGAACACATTTTTTCCCAGCGCCCACGTAATGTAATCCTCGCGCACTGCAATGCTGCTCCTTCTCGCCTACGAAATGCATGAGCATTTTGCACTCCTTCGAGAATACGTCTGGAGCGTGAATCCTTGAAATAATTACCCAGCATCAATGTTCCGCGATTACTTAGTGGTTAGCGCGTTCGACTATGCAAGATTCCAGTGTGGGCGGCTGTGCAAATCCGTAGTAATTTTTTTTCTTCGCGCTTAGGCAAATGGTGAAGCTGGGGATTACGAGGTGGCTTGGGACGTCGAAAGAAAAACATAATCGTTGTTGCACACCCAGTTTCGAGAACTTAACCGCTCTCGCAGTAACTTTTTCTGGTGATTCGGTCATGCTCGACTCGCATACCTCGAACAAGCGTCTTTACGTGAACGGAAGGGGAAAATCAAGTTCAGTTTGATGAAATGTCGGAGGCTTATCTTACATGTGGCAGACTTAACGATACATTTCATAACTTTAAAAGGTTCAGGCAAAGAGAGGCGCAGTATGTCGCAGTCTATGTGTCAACGACCCAGCGAAGCTTACTGTACGACTAGTCGGTACCAAGATTAATTCCGTAAGTCTTACGGAGTCTCACAGGGCACTCTGGCGAGTTCATCATTCAGCTGACATGTGAATCATGGATAATAGGTACATTTGTCTGCGCCTTCCTGTGGCATTGAGCATTCTTGTGACGCCTTTAATGACAGCATTTCGCTTTCTAAATTTGCAGGTACTCACACTCTTCAAAGCAATGTTATTTGTCATAGTGCATATGCGCAGACCATGGATAATGGTTGGGTTTATGACGCAATATGCTAATGACAATCAAGAGTTCTGCCTAGTAATTTTCTCAGAATATTCAATGTGGACAGTCCTCTGCGGGTGCTGTCTTTAGTATGTTATCACTTTCCTTGTTATGGCGAACGGACAAAAAAAAATATTTACGAGAGAGTCATACCATGATGTCCGCCAGCGCGCCGTCCTTGTGGTCGGATGCTTTGAGGAACTCTTGGGTCACGTGCAGAGGACAGCTGCCTTCATCATACCTGTTGTAATAGATGCACACAGGACTCACGGTGAATTCGGTGAGGCTCAGGCTCCTGCTAGCGCCTCGCGCGAGCACGTTCATGTCGTCGTAGGACAGCTGCAAACCCTTGAGGTTGACTCTGGCTAGCTTGATGTTAGAAGCGAGAGCTGACACCAGTTCTCCCTCTACTTCCCGAAGCTCCGGGCTTGTCCCAAGGACCCAGGTGGGTTTCAAGTCTATGTCTACCTCAGTGAGCGCGGTAGAGCTCCTTATACATGCTGTCAAGGCGGAATATTCATTCACTTCGCAGTCATAGCATTGAACCCGCAGTGAAGTTATGTGATGGCAACCACTGACAACACGTAAAGATGGGATTATCGAGCGCGGGACGTTGGCAATTGGAATCTCCGCATTGATCGTTGCATTGCAGATTTGCGGGCACTGCTGCAGCTGCCTTGTGTTGTCGTGCGCGCATTGTCCCTTGACGACAACGCGGTCATTGAGTAGCCGCTCCCGGATAATTTTGGAGACTCTGTCGAGTCCGTCGATGCAGGGCAAGGTGTCGACGACCACCGTCTTCAGTGTCTTGTTGACCGCGAGTTCACGGAAGAAGGCGTGGCACTCTGCTTCTCCGAAAATCCGCATGTCGATGCAGAGCCGGCTGAGCGTCGAGCTCCGTTTCTGCAGGGCTTGGCACAAGGACTCCATGCACTTCGCAGCTTGGGGATCCGGAAGCTGGAGAGTGTAATTCAAGAATGTCGCAAGACATTCGCAATGCGTTGAAGGTAGTCTCAGCCGCCGTAGTGTGGCACTCCGTGTGATGACTTCGGCGAAGAGGGTGACCGTGCTCATGCTGGAAACATGTGGGGATAAAAAAAGCTATTTGCTCAAAAATTATGCCTCAAGTAAAAAGCTCTTGAGAGATCCAATGCATTCTAATGCAAGAAACAGAAATCGACGTTTCTGAAGGTGTAGAAGAGAACTTATGTTTCGACAAATGAGGACCACACTATATCCCAAAAGATCCAAAGGTGTCGATAACTATCGCGTCAATGAAACAGCGCAAATGAAAATAAAAGCAATTTGATATCCGTGAGGCCGTATCGAAATGAGGGGCTGAGGCTCCGGCACAAAATTCAACGAGAAGCAAGTTTGGCCTTTTCCCTGGTAGTGATGACCATTTCCCTTCTCAAGTACTAGTAATTTGAAAACGATACGTAATTCTACCCACTTAAAAGAGCGTTTTCGTGTGTCTTTAAGAGCAACTTCAATTTTGTCTAATGATCATTCACTTCTGTCCCCTAGAGTGACGAATAAAACAGGAGCTCTAATACACGACACCAATGGCAATCTTAACTAATGGCAATACAAATTCCAAGAAAACAGCTAACTCGGAGCGACGTAAATCGCGTTCATAGGCGCGTAATTTCCAATTGTAGTTCGACATCAAGGAAATGCAGGATGTTTCACGAGAACACATTAACAAACATTTAAAGGTTTCCTTTGGCAGATATCACAACTTTAGTTCATGAGCTGGTCTATTCGAAACGGCTGACAATGCTTCTACAAAAAATTGAGATGCAAGCGTGAAAATTAATAAGAATTCACTAATGAAGCTTTTAACTAATTACAATTTTTGGCGCCTAGTGCAATTTACAAATTCTAGCCGTGGAGTTCACAAGGCGGAAACACTTGGAACAAATTTTCAAGATGACACCAGTTTCGAGATATAAATTCCCGCACTTTGCGAAGAAATGCATTGGCATTCCAGTTAATTTCTTAACGAAACGTCGTTTCTTGCACTGAAGCACACAAGTAACTAGAACGAAAAAATGCATTTCTCCGCGGTGCATTTTTCCATTTCTCCGATTTATATCTCGAAACAGGTGTCGTCCTGAGAATTTGTTCCAAGTGGACCCGCCTTGCGAAGTCCACTGCTAGAGGTTGTAAATTGCAATACGGGTCATAAGATAATCGGCTAGAAAGGTAATCAGTGAATTCTTAATAAGTCGATTTTCGATTTCAATCTTTTGTGCAAATAGTTTCCACCACTTCGAGTAGACCGGTTCATAAACTAGAATTGAGTTGTCAGCTACAGGCAACCTTTAAAGAATTTTGAAAGTGTTCGCTGAAGCACCCTGTATCAAACATGTGCGCTTTTATTTTTACTCTATCTGTGGGCCAAATATACAAATAATGATTTGTTCGCTGAACTCTCCACAATTCAAAAGCTCGCTACAGCGCATGAAATACAATAACATAGGCATTACGTTAGGTTGTGTCCATTAGATTACAGTTGACACTAAGTATGATACTTCTAATGTTCCTAATGACATTTTGGGCATTACAGGGCGAATACGTGCTTCGAGATGCCCTGTTGGTGTACCATCTGTTCGTGGAGCAATTATAAGCAATACTTACAATATTACGGGCGCCAAGACGATGTCTGCGTTCAGTTCCTCCAAAGCACTCATCTTGCAGAGTGCATCGAGGATTTCCGTCAGGGCCAGGTCCAACCCTCTGCCGTAAATGAGAGTCGATTTGAGAGTCAGTTTTCGCAGCGCGCAGTCTTCTTTGGCGAGGTATCTGGCGAACAGTGCGTTGGAGGCTTCGTCGCGATAGCGGGACACGCAGTGTGAGACACCGAGTTCAGTGATGCTCTTGTTTTCAGTGAGCTCCCGGATAAGCCAATGCGCCTGTGTACCGGCCATTTCGACCTCTGACACGTCGAGTGCTGTCAGGTGATCCATGCCTAAGCAGAGTGACCTTCCAGGCGTGGCCACGTTGACTCCCCGTTCCTCCTTGAACTCGTTGACCTTGAAGGCGACATTTCCACGCTCTGGCGTTGGATTGAGCATTTCGAGCAAGATAGCTTCGTCCCGAGGTGATGATATATTTGCTGGACAGATGGTAATGCTTTTCAAAAAGCGATTGCGATTTATTGCTGAACGCATCGAGGCGCGATCAATCCAAGTGGACCTGAATTTTATCGCTGTGATGCAGCGATGCTGGGCGAGTAGACGCTCGGCGAGATCCAGTGCCCTCGCTTCGCGTGAGACTTGCTCAGGGCCGTGTGCACCGTACGCGCATGCGCGTTCCTGGCCACACTCGATTAAGACGGCACCTCTAATCTTTCCTCTCCCATCTTCCACAAGCTCCAGGCAAGCACCTCGTAGGATCTTGTTCAAATCATGGCGGTGTTTCATTAGGCTGCAGCTGGCACCATCCTTCTTAGTGCATGGGGTGTTCAGCGAGTCCCAGTGGATGCTGAGCCGGTCGGGTGCAGGTTTGGTGACGAGAGCTTGCGTGGATTCAGACATGCTTCACCGGCCACTTGTTTGGCGAATCGCTTTGCTGACGCAGACCTGAATGCAGACTTCAGTCGTCTCACGTAGAACCTGCGCGCAGAAGAAAAAAAAAAAAAAAGGTGTGGCAAAGATTTAGCGACTAAACAGGTGCTTTACTATTAAAGGGACACTAAAGGTTACCAGAAACTCAAGTTAAAGTGGTAGAGCAATGTTCTAGAACGTCTAAGGCGTCAATTTAATCGCGAACAGAGCTTTAGTAACCGAGAAATTGAGGTAAATGCATTACACGATTTGAGACCCCCCAGCGACATTCCGGTACTAGCCCGATGACGAAAGGACTCCTGATAATTTGTGTTACTAATACTCCACTACTCTTATTAAAAATATCATTTCATTCGATTATAAGACGGAAAAAAATGCTACTTGTCTACGCCTATTCGACTCTAAGAAAAAATAACATTTTGACGTTACCCTTCAGTAATATGGGTGTTCGAAAGGTTTCGTTTTCGCTCGACTCTGCGTCGCGCACGCTTTGGAGTTTCAGTACTTTCGTTATCTCGTCGTGCTGTGAGGGTTCTGCTGGGTCGCGACACTTTCATTTGGAACAAGCAGCGAGAATGCCACGTCCATGTGATGTCGTGGGAAGCCCTCGTTGCTTTCCCGCTCCGGAGAGCCGGTGTCGAGGCCGCCGTCGTAGTACGCAACGACGCCGGCAGTGCGAGCCCTCAGCAGCAGGTCGCGCTCGTCGGTGCTCAAATCGCTGAAGTTGAGCCCACCATCGCGAGTTAATCTGTCGGTGTCAGGGTCCATTGCGACGAGCGTCGAAGTTTGCGCCATAGAATGAAGTACCAGCTTATGGGCGTCTTGCGCTGGAGTTTGAGGTATAGTAGCGGCGCGTGGTGGCGGTGCGGGAAACGACATCTGGGTCGCGCCAGCTTGGGTCGTATTGAGCCCTGGCTGTGGCGAAGCACGTTTCTAGGCCGAGTTTTGCGTCGATTCGCACTTTTTTATGCCCTGTTGCGAGTGCGAAAAGGCTCGTCACTTCTCACAGATCACGCCGACCACGCTGCGAGCTCGCCGCAGCCTATAGTTTAACGAAAACGGACTCTCCGTGTGCCGTGGGACGTAATGTGGGACGTAATTCGTTTCTCCTTCCGCTAGCCACCATACTCCCGCTTTCGCTCTGCTGTCGGCTCTGTCTTGGCTCTGTTTCTGGCCGCGCGTTTGCGTTTTGCGCAGAAAAGCCGTAGCGCCGTCTGCGGACGCCGTTCTACTCACCGTTGGCGCAACGTCACTATGAGACCATGATGTCAGTACTCCTCGATCGGAGGGCGGGCGATTTGAACTGCGCTAGCGGTACGCGGACGCTTCAGAACGCATTTTCTCTTAAAATAAGTCTCTCCTTGGCACGAAACAAGCGTTTCGAGGTTTCTGTGATGGTATTTCAACAGTCCACGTTGACTTAATAGTAACCTTTAGTGTCCCTTTAAAGATGACCAGCGCGTTTCGCTCAAGGTATGTCAGTTCTCTTGTATAGCATGTTTTGACCACAAAGAGAAAGAATATCGCCAAGCATTGACCATTTATGTAAAAGACAAGAAGCGCTGCGAAGATTGGGCAATGTTACTACTCGCCTATGTGATGAACAATTTGTGTCACGTCGCCAAAGCCACGGCGAGTTCCCTGACGTTAGAAGTACGCCAAGCCGCCCACAACGGTTGAAAAAAAAGTCGCAGTTTCGTCCGAAAGGCGAAGCACCTATTGCGATAGCAAATTAGCGGATAGCTGTACCGGGTAAGGAGAGTAGTTTTAGCAACCGTATATAATCTGTAAACATTCACTTACTATCGAAAATAGCAAGGATAGAATATGTAAGCCTGACTCAACGAGGACGTAGAAAGAAGCAGACTTCCACAGGCTGCTGTGTCTCTGTGTGTCGACTGCGTTCTGCGTCGTTGTTCAGTCGCGCTTACACATTCTATCATGGATTGAAACCAACAAGCCCGCCAACGTGATTTATCTAAATTAACAAGCCCAGTGTCACGCGCTTACAGGTGAACATGAACACATCACGCTCGATTAGCGCGGAAACTCGCTGTCAAAATGCTGGAGTGGGGAATCGCAGCAGCACCAAATGAATTTATCTTCGTGCATCTGTCGCTTCAGCGTGAACGAAACGTCGAAAGCACAGCGCATACCAAGCTACCGGCACTACGCGCACTAAACAAACATCAAAGATCGCTTTGAATGCGATGCCCGTGCAGGCGCCCACTTGCGCCACGTCGCAGATCGCTTTCAAGACACACGAGCGCCGGCAACGCATCCCTACGGCTTCGACTATTGGCGGCGAGGAGTTACGGAGTCGCCATCTGTCGGAAGCTCTTCCCTTGCGTAGTATGAGGGATCACGTGGCGCGCTCCCCGTAGGTTTCGCTTACGGCGCTCAATAAAAACACCACGCGGCAGCCCTCCTGGACATTTATGTAGGTACTCTCCAAATGAGGGACGTTTTTGACTGTCGAAATAATAATCTTAGGCAAACTGAAAGCACAGAATCGTTTACAGACGCTATCTCTTTGCCGAATACGTACAGTGAACGCCACTATGCGCGGTCGCCGCGATGGAGTCTCCCGAACCGGTTTCTTGCGTGAAAGGTCGGCAGTCGCTGAGCCCAAACTATGTGAAATATGTTATTATAGTGGGCGGTCTGTATAACCAAATGGCGCATAACAGAACGAAGCCTCAATGCGTGCAGCCATCGCGCGGGTTCACGGCGACCGACTGCGCATCTGCATGCATTTCCGCGCTTAATGTTTTGCCCTCAATTAATTAATTATGGGGTTTTACGTGCATAAACCATTTTCTGATTATGAGGCACGCCGTAGTGGAGGACTCCGGAAATTTCGACCACCTGGGGTTCTTTAACGTGCACCTAAATCTAAGCACACGGGTGTTTTCGCATTTCGCCCCCATCGAAATGCGGCCGCCGTGACCGGGATTCGATCCCGCTACCTCGTACTCAGCAGCCCAACACCATAACCAAATGTTTTGCTCTCGCTGTGAGCGCATTTTCGCACCGTGCCGTGAGTTTAGGCCGCAGCATATTAGCATTTCCCAGAACACTAGCAACCATTGTTGCGTGGACGCTATCAGAACTGTTCAAAAATAATTTCATTATATAGACTTCGACGCCTAACTACGGCGACTGTGATGTGCCTTCGCGACGATTCAATCATTTTTGTCTTCTATATGCTTGGGCATTTCATTATTATTTCTCAAGTTGCGTCGCACTGTATGTTTATCGGTCTTCTAAGCGTGCGATTTCCCTCTGCTTGTTTTGACCTTATGCCGTGCCTTTTTTTTAATGTGCGTCTTACCGCTCCCTTTCTGTTCCAGTGAACTTTCCAGTATATAGCATCAAAAGGTTCATAGTCCAAACGGTCATGGCATTAGCCGGGCAGAGGGCGCGGGCGACCGTCTCAGTGCGCGCTTTCTGCTGCTCACCGAACATCGCGCAGTCCCGGCGCCGTAGCAGAAATGTTCCTCACGTCTGTGCTTGCTGCATACCCGAGTTGTAGCCGATGGCTGTCTGCCGGCTCTAAGTTTCGCCAGCCAAGCTTCACGCAGCTCCTTGCCCTGCGGCTATATACGTGTGAATAAGGCTGACACCGGGCTCCGTTGCGTACCTCCGGCACTGCGGCACCGAGCAGTAGCCTACTAGCTGCCCGCCTGCAAAGGCAGCCACAACCTATTATAGTACTTTAAAATGTTCTCAAGCAGACACCCAAGGCGGTAAAGCCTCACCATTTAATCAGAACCGCGGCGCAGGTGGGACTTTACACTTTCGTTTTCAGCTCGCTTCGGCGCTTCCGAAGCAGCCGACGCGGCCGCTGTGTCCACGTGATCCCTCATGCCACGTCACGCCGACGGTGGCGCTAGCTTTTCCAGTGGTGGAGCTCGCGCCCAATGGTGTCCGCCATTCGCGTGAGTAACGCCGTAGCAGACGCCGCGGTTGTCTCCACTCTTCGGAGCGGTGAGCGAGGAGGACATCGGCGCACCCTAGCAGCCGCCGGAGAACAGCCACCCCTCTCTCGCCTCAGCCCTGTGCATCGCACGCATGAGGAGAGGGCACGCTTCCGGCTCGCGTTCGTCGCTGGCGCACGCGAGGTGCTGGATCGAACCGCGTTCGCCGGCTCACCCTCGAACGCTTTCCTTCGCACATACAGCATAAAACCGTCGCCGGCGCGCGGCGACGGTTTTATCGTCTTTGGACTAGGGAACCTCACGGCTACGGCAGGAATGCGCCTGGAGTGCCCATATAATTGCTGTCGCAATAAAACGCTTAGAAGGCCGCAACCGCGAAAAGACGTTGGCCTCGTTCCCCACCGCGCACTCGAAGGCTTCAGGTTGGAGTGGGCTCGCCAGTGCTGTCTCCCTTCGGCGAGCAAGACGCTTCGTGTGCGCATTCCCTCCTTCTCTTCCTCCTCGCCGAGGCAGGCGCCGGTGGTGTCTGCGCGTGCGTTGGCCTTTCCCTCTGCTGCGACAGCGGCGGGTGGAAAACGTTTAAGGGCAACTCTGGCGATTTCTCGGTGTACAACGATATTAATAAAAACTGCAATATACGCTCGTTTTTGAACAGGTTTGCAGAAAATGAATTTTAAATGTTTGTTACGAGTTCTCTACTTACGTCTTTTTACTAGCCACCCTGTGTTTCGGACATCATAGACTACGCCGCCACGGTCGCAGAAATCCTGCCTGAAATCGACGCTGTCTAGTCCGGAAAATCTGCAACATCTACTTGTGTCATCAAGAGATATCAACAACCATCAGCTCCGCTTCTTTGTCGTTACCGCCACGTGTATTGCGTGTCTAGCGCGCGTTTACACTGTGCCATCCGTGTTTACACTGTGGTGGTGTAGGATCTCGCGTCATCGACTCATCGTGACGTTCCACAAGGCAGACAACCCACCTAAATTACACCACCCTACCGGTGACAGGACTGTCAATACCGTTTGAAAATGACAACCGTCTTATCTGGTTTTAAAAACAGCGGAATTGCCCTTTATAAGGCTAAATATATTCCGACGTAGCGTGAGCGCGCCCACACGTTACGTCACGTTGTCGAGAACAACCTGCGTCTATTCTGCGACCGATGGTTTGACGCTCTGGCGCCGCCAACGTAACCAGACGCGACCAACGCGCCCGGCACGACGATCCCACTATCAGTTGCACGAGCGTGTCTCTGTGACCACGTGACGAGCACAGTCGGGCACGCACCAGAGCGGCGGAGCAGCCACTTGCAGTAGTTTGCTTGCCTCATTAGTCACGTGGTGCCGCTTTGCGCTGCAGTTGGTGTCGGCGTAGCGCTGTCGTATTTACCGTAATGGCTCCAACAAGAACGGAGCCGCTTAGTGAAGGAGAACGGAAACCCAGCAAAGCAGAGTATCGGCGTGAACACTGATTACGCCAGAAACGAATGAACGACGTTGCGCAGAGCGCGTGACCACAGCAACATGCTGCCGAACTCAAGCAACACCGAGAACGACGCCGCGTCGACGTTCCAGGCTAAGCTGCATCCATTTGTTTCATTTCCTAAGTCTCCCTCTTCAGTTCACCACACGTCCACATCCGCTGCGGGCTCTCCATAACACGAGGGAACTTTGCTTCTATGCTCACCTCTCTTACGTCGTCTCGTGTAGGGTCTCACTCAACAGTTCGGTGTTGAAACCACGCTTCTCCCTTTCGCGAATCTTTCGCGGTCGTTCTGGCGATTGTACCAAACGCACCAGCGCACGACCACGCAACACAACGTGCTTACTACGAAATGCGTACACATCATTCAGATAACTCCCGGAGCAGATTCTGCGCGTACAACTTTTCGCTTCCGGTGTAAAACGAAGCAACACTAGCGTACAGCATTGGCCTCAGTCTGTTTATGAAAGTTCTAAAAAAAACGGCGTATCTTAACGTACAGCTATAGCGTTAATTCCACTGGGCCGGTACACATCGCGCCAGCCAGATAAGCACGGGTACACGCATCTAGAGCGCGTAGATCAAGCAGAAAGCAGAGCTACAAGGAGTCTAGGTAGATCGCAGTAAGGGGTACTATAACGTAAAGCTATACCAAATGTTCCTATTCCAACTGTGCAGTCAGTCCTCCACGATTGGTCAAGACATTTTCGGGCCACCTGGACTTCGCCTGTCGGTCACGCGACGTCACAAAACCACGTTAGCTAATTATCTGATATTACGAGCACACGCTGATGATGCATGATTACACCGAACGAAAGAAAAATCGTCATTTCTCATTCGACGCCTTTTCGCCGTTAGCACTCTGCTATTGGGCAAACGCTTTCGCGCAGGGCCCACTTCGCCTGTCTGGGACGCAACGTCTAAAAACCGCGAAAACTGACCACGTTAAAGATGCATTAAGATGCGGAACAAAACTGAATTTGTTTTATCATTAGCCGAAGACTGCCTCATTCCGAAAAGAATAGAAGATGGCTGCTCGCCGAGCGCTCAAGCACTGGCTACTCACAGCTTAGGTTGAGCGTGGATTTATTTCCGTATGATAAATCTTTTTGCCAGATAATATAACATTATTGAGCCTTTCGGCACGTATACGGCATCGCACTGCCAACTCCTTGTTGAGTATCCGTTTTAGCGGCACTCCTAAACTGTGGTCCAATCCTAGCCTTCCGTTGCACGCCACCGCGATTTTCGACCAGCCACCTCAAGCCAAGTAAGGGGAAGCGGACCAATCGTGGACTCCAGCGCCCTTACGCGGTCATCGATATTCACTGCGCTCGCTCGGCCCCATCGAAACCCTCTCTGCTTGAGCGTACACCTCGCTTCTTGACAGCTCATTGTATAAGAAAAACAGCTTAATGTAGACAGTGTTATTCGTTTTGAAGGCAAACGAAAGTGACCCCCCATATACAAACTTTTGACTGGCCTTTTCAGACAACTCTGCAGGTCACCGCCTGATGCTTACGTCGTCGGTTACGAAAATTTGACGTCAGCAGATTGGAATAAAAACAGATTGGAATAGTTTTACGTTACTGGGCCCATGTTGCCAACATGGCTAAGCAAGTACGAGCACGTGTATCGGCCACGAAATTACGCCGACATCTGTTTGGCGGTAACTAACTAAACTCTGATGCGTGTTACTTATATTTTATGTTAATTTGGTTTAACTATTAAACTCTCAAAAAGGCTTCAGCGCAATTAATTTAAGAGCAACATTTTTTCACCTTGGCTCATTTATTGCTCATTTTTACTGGCAGTTGTGATTCTCCTAACATTCAAACATTTTGCCTTCTCGATTGTTCGCTTACTCTCTATATGCTAACAAATGCTGCACCATAACCCGCAGTTAAGCGTTATAAATTAATAAATCGTGACATAGAATGACCCGATGCAATGCCGTTTCGTTGGTGTTTATAAAGAACGCAAAGCTAGTGGAATAAGCCATATCATATTCACCAGCTTTGATTTTCATGAAACACGCAAAAACAGCCCGGTACTTTGATTTAGGCGCTCATTAAAGAACCCCAGGTTGCCGAAACAATTCCGTAGTCCCCCACTACGACGTGCCCCTTAATCAGATCGTGTTTTTGGCACGTGAAACCGCCTAATTTAAATTGCTTTTATTGTCTTGAAAGTATGTTATGTTGGCGAAACAATTCAAGGGTCATTAGACATGTGCTCATTATCGGGTCCTCTTCCAGAATTCAGAAACGCAATGTAGAATTCCTATATGTGTTTCTTCTATTACGTTAAAATTGTGCTGAAATAATACACGCCGAGAAAAGCTAAACACATGCTTTATTTCATCCGTAGAAGCACTTTATTTTGTGCTCATTGACTAGCTTCGCTGAAATCTCTCGTGCTTACTTCTCGATGCTGCTGCCCGAAAGATATGTATTCGCCAGTGCTGTCGCGGTTATATTGCATAAACAGCGTCATACAAGGCACCAATAGCTCTTGTTGTCTTATGCGTGTTAGAAAAAGGAAATAAAGAACTGTGTTTTTTTATCTTAGCATGGCGCTGCAGAGCTTGAATCCCATTCAATGCCGGCAGCCTTAGTTGTCGGCTTGAAGAGGCCTATAACACGGTTAGCTTTGTCCTCGGCGTGAAAAACGTGACAAGAGAGCCATACTGGAATCGCTAGAACCAACACGGTGGTGCAGGGCAATGCAGACAATGTACGACTGCGTGCCATTCAGCTCGTCACACACCTGGGCCGTATTCTGTTTTCATGCATTAACCGCAAGGAATGTGGGACGCGACAGCGCTGTTATAAAACGAAGCTTTTTTTTTTTTTGCCTCTTCATCTTTTCTACTGCTGCTGCTGTGCTGCCTTGAACGCCGCGTTGAAGGCAGCGGGGGTCGGGGGGAGGGAGGGTTAAGCTCACGGGAGGGGTGCGGGAGCGGTGCGGGAGGCAGGATAGGCGACGTCAACCACGTTTGGGTACAGCGGGTCTACAATGCCCTCTGGACGCCGTAATTAGGTGTGACTACCCTCCCTCCCCCTGCAGAAGCATTACGGGGACTGCCGCGCTTGCCTCCGTGTTCACACGTGACAGCAACGACTGCCCAGGGAGGAGGTAGGGAAAGGGTACATACGAATCAGTCCGACACAGTCAAGAAACGGGTGATTAACCTTACACTTCTGGCACTCATGGCAGTTCGCCTAACGCTACACGATGGGAAGAAATTGCCGCGCCAGAAACCTTTGCAATTGAGCAATGCTTGCTTAAGCTCTCTTCAGTAAAGGAGTGAGTAAATGAACGGCATGCCTCTGCGTGTTCTGTGCCCAGTGAACTGAAATCAAGCATTGCAAAACGTACTATTTTAAGTCATCAAAGACGGCTTAATCCGCGGCAAAGTTGGCTGTACTAAGCTACATAGGAAATAACGAGAACGACAATCCACAACGTCTGTGACTCGGAGTGTCCGGGTGCATCTGCGGGTGTCGTCACAAAAGCCAAGACAAAACACGCTAGAATGCGCCAGCCTGCAATATGACCCCAGTGGGTTCCCATACCGAGGCGCAATGTGACCGTTAGACCGACTTCGTACATGCGCGATAACGTCACGTGCGAGAGGGTCAGCTTTCCCCTTGTACAAACCAATGCAATGACCATCCAAAAATGCACAGGCTATGCACGACTAGGATAAGAGACAGCATCTGCGGCTCGTGTAGGTCGCACTATCGCGTGCCACCGCTGTTGAAGGCTTCTAACTAACAAATTGAAACAATGACTTTTCATTTCAGCATCGCAGCCATACCACGGATCGAACACTGTGTGACGAGATGGTCCTGTTAAACCAGCGGAAATTAAGCACTTGATCACGCGATCGACAGGCTGCAACGAGCTGCAAGAAACGGACACGTTTCAGCCGTGTTCATTAATGTTCAGTCTACACGCCCCAGACATTTAACTGGATTGTGCAATGCCGAAAACAAACATCATCGCTTTGGCGGAGACTTGCAGTGCCGAGCCGCAACCGACTTCCAAGGAGTGTGCTACTGGAAGCGACAGTTTTACAGGTGTGCCAGATTGGCCACTTACAAGAACGAAATGGCCACCCGTCCGTCCATTGCACCGAGAATGTTGTCCTGACCACCGGATTTCCAAGCCAGAAGCGCAATTGTTGACGGCGTTGCTGACGAATGCGTTCTGCAACTCAAGTGCAGGGACGTCGACGTTGCACTGGCAACTTCCGCACCTCGGCGGCACAAAAAGGAATCATACGCTTCCTTTCGCTTTAACTTCCCTCAATATGCACCCGGAGCATTGAACCCTTGTTGTGAAAACACCAGCGTAAATACGCGCCACCGGTGTTCATCACGATTTCTCCGTTCATTTGAGGAAAGGCGAAAAGCGCTGGCTGCCAACGTTTATGCCAGAGGTCTTTCGTGTGCGCCTCGGGACCTGCGACTACAACGCACTATCACCTACTTATTGAGGCATTTCCTTGTAAAAGAAAATACAGCAGTTTTCTCGTGTGAAATAATTATGCCTCTGCTTCTAAAAATATAATTAATTAGCGTTAGGCCAGCTTGTAGATCTTAATGAACGGCTTCAGTGAGTACTCGAGTCAGATGCCCATATGCACAAGTCGCCACCATATAGTGATTCATTCAAGGTAGCAGGCAAGAGATTCCAGTTCGTGCTGGACTCAGCGTCTGCAACTTGTGCGATTACGTAGGGTCTCTGTTATTATGATAGGTAGACGGCTATCATAAGTGCTATGACAGTACTAAGGCACGTAAGCGTAAAGTCTAGGCTCGACAACTGCGGAGGACGGATTGACTTTTACTCGCAACATAGTTAAAAAACAAAGAAAAGAAAGGAAGAGAACAAAAAAATTATGCATATCCCACGTAGTGTGGGAATAGATGTAAGCGAAGGATTCCGTGCTGGATGCTTTGATTGAAGATAATTAGCGCCGATGTTGATGGCTAAAGCTTAATTTCGGCAACGTTTAGTCCAACACGAGACTGATGAGTTGGTATTAAACGTTACCTTGCGTGCACCACTGCTGTTTGTCTGTGTTGTACACAGAACACACAGGGAGAGGTGTTTGCTTGAGGCGTTGTTGGGCGCCATATTTCATAACCTCTGAGAGGTTTGACCATAGGCATTGCCTCATATGGCACATCGCATTGTGGAAGAAGTATGAAACTTAAATTGGTTTATGGGGCTTTACGTGCCAAAACTACAACTGGAGTATGAGGCACGCCAGAGTGGCAGACTCCGGGTTAAATTTGACACTCTAATGTAACTTAAAGGGCCCCTGAAGTGGTGCAGACAAATATAGACGCGTAGGGTACAGCTTAAGTAGAACATTCGCACCACAATTTAAGTGCAGTGTTATAATGAAGCTACAAGCGATTACAAGGTAGCCCCCTCCCTAGCCATGCTCTTTACTCCTCAATTCGTTCGCCTAGCTATGGCGGCTAGGCTCCGTCTGCACTGGTCCTGCGTCACGATGCGACGTCACATCGTCCACTTCCGTTTGTTTTGGAGCCCTCCCCCCCCCCCCCCCCCCCCCCAGCCTGCGCGAAACCTCTCCGCTAGCCGCTTGGCCATCGACCCCAACCGAGAGCCATCGAAGCAGCGTTCGTTGCGACCCTTCTGTCGCAGCGCCGAACGTGTCTGGTATTCAGTTAAGCACGCACTAGCGGAACGTTTCGACACGACGGTGGCAGCATAAACTCAAGCTGATAAAGGAACTGATGATCCGTAAACGTACGTCAGCTGCCTGATTGCTCTCCACGGTCCAGCCACCAGTGGGCGCAGAGCTTAACCACCGAAAGAGCTAATATTGCTCTAACTAAGTGTAAAACATTATAAACATTTACAAAAACAACGTGTAAACATTTACGCTCCTGCGAAAAATTTACAGCAGCAGCACAGAAGAATACATTTTGTTACTACTACTGTGTCTGGTTGAGCTCTTTGCCACCAGGTGGCTGCAACGTGCAGGCCATTCACGTTTGCGCTTGATTCATCCCATGAAACGACACGCAAGGGGACACGGCCATGCCCTGTCCCCTTGCACTTGCCTTTGTAATCTTCCGGTGTAAAGTGACGGCCGCAATCTCGCCAATCCTGGCGCCGATCGGATAGCGGCAGTCCGATGCACTGGAGTCAGCCCGCTCGTCTACTGGCTTACAGAGTAAAACGATGTCGCAGCTTGACATATTACCAGCCGCTACGTTTGCACTCCACAACGCAACAAAGTCGAATAATAGCGCTCGCGAAAAGACTGACCGACACTGACGGCGGAGCTCTCGTCAAAGACGGAGCACGTTGTAACACAAGCAGACGACACTTGCTGTGTGCAGGGAGTGCTTAGGTGTACTGAAAATATGTTCTTGTGCATTCCCTTTATGTTACTCTGTTTTTATAAAAACAAAATAACTAACATTCCAACTATTACGAACCTCATTTGTTTACCATAATGTTGGAAAAATTATCGATCACGCGCCCTGGTCAGCCAAACGGATAGCTCGTTCTCCTGACGCCATTGGGGTGATTTCCATCATATGGGTAGGGGCTGCTTAAAATTCCTCCGCGCAGTGTGCTGCGATGGGCAACGATGTGCATTTATGTGCGTCAAATAATGATCAGAAGGACGTACTCTAACGACTCAGTACGTTTGTAGAAAATCGCCAAATTGTTTCAGGATCCCTTTAACATGTCTCAAAATCCAAATGCAAGTGCACGTGCGTTTTCTATTGCGCCACCGTCGAAATGTGGCTGCAGTGGTTGAAATCACATCCACGACATCTAGGAATGGAATAGCAGCAAAGCTTCCCCGGCAGGCACAGAAATGTTCATTTGACGGTCGACTGCTTGACTAGTGTTGCCTGGACGTTGCAGTGCGCTTTACTTAATGCGGCCCTGCTGCTGTGCGCCCGGCGTAGTTTGTCCGCTTGAGATATTTGCAAGGTGTTTACTTTTCAGAAATAGCAGCAATATACTGTACCGTACCTTGAACCAAAGCTTAGCCAGCTCGTATAGTAGTAGCGTTTGCTTGCCTTCCATCCGGACCCCCCACCTCCCTTGTATGGGAACTGTCTCTTCTCCTCCCACCTATCTACAGCTGCAGGTTCTGAGGGGAGTCACGCATAATTAAAGCTGTCAAGAGGCTAATGTAGCGATGGGCAGGGAGCTCCAGAGGGCATTGTGCACATTCGATGCGGTGGGGGGAAAACTAGTCTTTAGCGCCGCGTTTCTTCGCCGACTCGCTCCTGTCATGTATGCACACTCAGTGACCCACCCCAACCTCCCACGACGCGGTGTGCTTCGCTTCAAAACACGGCTGGCAAAGCCGCGCTCTCGTATTCCCAAGGCGCGCTGCTTTCCCACCTAATTTTAGAGCCAAATATGGCCGACCGAGTTGCAAAAATCTTTCGCTCCCGCCATCTTGACTCATGAAAGTTCATTCACGAAGGCGGCCGCCCATCGTCGTTGCAATCTCGCCAGTAATGGCTTCTGCAATCGCCCTAGCTGCGCGCCAGGGCCTGCTCGTAAGAGCGCCACAGCAAGGAATCATAAGGGCGGGACAAAGCCGATAGAGAGACTACAAAGGCGTCTATAACAGTGGCATGCAGGCGCAGATACTGTGCATCGCACCTGTCATTTGCAGCGAGCACTTGTTGCGCCACTGTTGGGCGTAAATTTTTATAGTGCAGAACAGCTGCTTTTGCAGGTCCTGATATAGTAACCTGCATTCGTCAACAACTTTCTCAAGCAGCTCACGTGAGACGTAGATTGTCGGCATAGACGGCGCTAAACAAATTCCCGTATAGCTACAGACGATATGCCGTCAGTCTCTACTGTCAACGGCGAGCGCATGCCTTCATAGCGGTGCCTAGCGTTTAGCAGTATAGTGAACTAATAGCAGGCTCAAGGCGGGTGTTGAAATTCGCGTATATTTCCTTTTTTTTACTTATCGTGTCGTCCCCACAAATATCCGTTTTCTCAAGAAAAGATATATCTCCGTGTGATTATTATAGATATGATAGTGTCCAGGGGGACGCCGACATGTATAATAAGGTATTTCTGAACGCGTCCACTGTATCAGGTGCCCAATGCAATTGAAATGTCTTTATATGTACGACAACAAATATAGGAAGAGAATATGCCCCCTTTCTACAGACGTTCTACAGTAACGTAAATAAACACAACTATAATAGCCCGACTTGTCTTGAGAAACAGCGATAACGTCTATGTCGGTCGGCAGTGTTTTAGTTTCCATCCGAGTTTATCACTAGGAGTTATGCTGAAATATTTCAGCGTTATCGAAGCGTTGTCCCTCTCTCAGCATCTATTAGGACAGAAGCGCCGCAATGAAAATACTGTTTTTAAATGCTTAGGTGACAACTGCACCCGGCCCTGGTAGTAGTGACCTTGTCAAGATAGTGTTAATGTAATTTTACTTGGGCCTCACTGACATCAACCACTGAGGACAAAAAGCGACCGCTTCGCAATTACGGACCCGTGTTTTCAGCGTTCGTCATTGAAATGTCGTGCATGTGCGCGCAAGATCTGGCATGCAGCGCTAGTTTTACCTTACGGCGTTAAGGAGCAACGACGTTCGTCCAACTCTCGGCCGTTTCGGTTCGGCGACGAAATGTCTCTCTCAACAACCAAAGAAGAAGCAAAGGCCATGTACACGAGTTCTCATTAACAATTCAAACCGCTTACTTTGACGACTGGCTTCGTCATTTTCCAAACATTCCTCCACGCTTGTTGTGCGAGCGCTCACAAAAACGTTGTAAAATATAATTTCGACCTAAAATTTGTTGCCGTATATAATGCATCGACAAAACACAGTAATGGACTCACCTTATACGAGTGCCGGATGCTTTGAGTTGTGGTCCCGCACGGCTGCACGTGGCGTCGGTCCTGATAGGCGATGCGAGCACTCAAATAATATCCACGCACTTCACTCCAGGCAAGCAAAAGCGAAATGACACAGAGCAACTCTTCCTTTGGTCTCGTGCTCTCTGGCTAGCCTGCTCCTACTGAGTCGACCGCGATTGTGGATGAGCGAGACTAAATTGCTTGCCGAATAGAGAAGCACCACTTGTGGACACTTTCAACAAGAAATTGTCGTGATCCATCACAAATATATGTAGTGATTCTAAAGAAGGAGGAAACGAAGAGCCACTCTCCCCACCCCGTTCTTTGGTGCAGGCAAAGTTCCACGAAACTGCCGAACCCTTCCGAACTGAATTGTGCGAGGCCACCGAGGCCAACGAAGAATACATGGGCAGCATTCCGAATTCCAGAGATCTGCTGACCTTTGCCGTGGGGGCCAGTTTTATGCACCTTGGGCTTCTACTTCCACGAAAGCGGAAAACGACGTGGTTGACATCAGCTCCGAACCGGCCCCGTCCTGTCCTCGATAGGACGCCCGAAGGGATATTAAGCGGAACCTGCCCATTGTTAGTGAGAGAGTCGCAACTAGCCGACCCGTGTCGCAATCCGCCTTTTTCATTTTACTGCGCTGCCCCATGCCCCATTCCGCTGAAAACGTTTTGGAAGGATCCCGGGGCTTTCGCCGGTTGATTTGTGTACCGGCGCCCACGTTGAGTGCGCGTCGGTTGTGCGTTTCGTGGATCGCGAATCATTATTTGTGGCTTTTTCGGGACTGCATGTATTTCCTGGAAACCACGTAGCGCTCACTGACTGCTGGGTGCATAGACTTTCTCACTATAGCACCTAGAGGCAAATCTGGCGCCACCGTCTATGGGAATTTCCTAAGGGGCCGTGTGCCGTCATGGGAATGACGTTGTACATGTCAGCGAGGCTGGTTCTGGCTGGTGTTGTAACAGGGTTCGTCTAAAACTTAGATTTGGCTACACAAATAAAGCATTCTTAATGTGAGATCTTCATAAAATGTTTCCATTCACGTATATTACATCTTCCAGTGACGTTCACTCACCTGCACTTCATAATCAAGCGAAGAAAAGAAAGAACAAAAGATGAACGGTTCAAACGCGAGCACGAATCTTGTCGTCTCTCTCGCAAATTTAGCGGCCCGCTGATACTTTTTACATTGCATATAATTGTACATGCAATAACAAGATTTCATATTTAAAGAAAACTTGTTTTTGTGTAATAATAAAGATTGAGATTTTTACATGCTCTTTTAGTAAAAAAATTAATCATCGTGACAGACGGGACTGTGCTTCCGTGGCTCTCCAAGAACTATGCCAATGCGAATTCACAATATACCGGCATTACCATGCATACCACAGCGCAGCTAGAGCGTACTCTAGCGCAGGAGCGCCATATTTCCCTCTAGGTAATATGGTTCGCTCTAGGCTGGGTGAGCAGGCCTGAGTGCGCTGTTCGGCAAACAGTGCGGCCGGTAAAGTCACGGCGAGTTCCGTTGGGTGATGCGACGGCCTTGGAATTTGTCGCTGAATTCAGCACTGGGACATCGCTTATTGTATTCTCTTTACGCAGTATTTAGACGTTTGGCTTATTCAAGAAGGCTTCGAGCGCAACCTTCTGCGTCAGATTTATCAAAGCGGCACAGTTCTTTACATCGACATCGGGCAACCGCAGACCGTTGTCATCGTCAATAATTCTGGAAAAGGTGCATCGCTGATATGAAATAATGTCAAGACGTAGGAAAACATACATATCTGTTCCTTTGTGCGGTGTTGTTACACCCTGAGGCGTGTTAATATGAGCCGCCGAACCACTTAAGCAATGGCAGCTGTGATCCAGATACATATATCACAGATGTTGGCACAGCGGTGTCACCGCTTGCCGCTCATTGTGTGCGCGTCATGCGAAGTTAAGTATAGTTGATTTCAAATCGCTAATGCCAGAATTTCACTATATAAGCAGTTTCGTTCGACCTAACTGCTTACAGTTCAGTTCAGGTCCACTGTTAGAGGGTCAACGAACTCGATGGCCCAGGCTTTGCCTTCGCTGAACAGGATCGACATTGGCTCAAACTTCGTGGGCACGGCTTGATATGGTTGAAGATTGTGCATTTAAACTTGGTAAGCGTCTTTAGCTCATTTTCAGCACGAATAATTGTACATACAAGCGAAGACGCTGCCGCTATCGTGTTGTCGGTTCGACGGGCGATCGCGTGGGGTTCGGTCGAACGATGGTCAGCACGCTGATTTGGCCGGTGCCGTCGACAAGAAAGCCCGTCGCAGTACGACAATTAGCGCTCGTCGGTTGCGTCGTTGTAGGCTTGGTATGATGAGATCCTTTTGGCGACACACAATAGTCGGTCAATCGTTGAAATTAGCGTCTTGTCGGTCGCGTATCGATCCTGTGTTACCGCGCCTTACGATTACGTGCAGTCAGGTACGCGCTGCCACTACCAGCAAGTGAGGACCGACGTTGCAAGAAGACTTCGTAAGCGGCTTGATCTAATTAAGTGTCGTCCAAGTGTAACGCACAGCTTTTTTGTTAAATTTTCTAGCCATCAATGAAAGGCGGCAACTACCCGACTCATGGTGCAGTCCGGACGACTCGGACGAAGCCCTGGCGGATTCCTATCTTAAAGTGGAGTTGCAGTCTTACGCTACGCATGTTTTCGGCACCGCACCGACGTCGAGCTACCAGTAGAATTTCAACACGGTACACGACACGAGTGTTTTAGCAGCGCGCGTCGGAGTGCTTTTCTTTCTTTTTTTTTCGAGGGACTTACCGGCGTCAGGGCACGCGCGCGACCCTTCCAAATTGTTTCGCGACTAATCCGCTAGGGCAGAGCTCATGCGCTGCCGCGCCATGAAAAAGGCGGATTGTGGATGGCAGCTATGAATGAATGAATGAATAGAATTTATTGATAGGAAAGACAGAGAGGTCGACCTGAGCTAGTGCGCTCTAGTCTGCTACTCTGCACTGGGGAAGAGGGAAGGGGAGTGAAAGTATTGGGATGGATGATGACGATAAGAGAAGTGGTGAGTGCTTATGTACATGAGACAGTTGCCTCGCTAGAGCCGCTCGTCGAGCTTGGTGTCCTGCAGGAACTTCAACAAAACTTTTGTTGCACGCACTGAAATTGCAGTGTCAGGCCATGGGCCGAGGATAGCTTCCTCCGACAGTAGTTGTCTGCCAACGCTGGCTAGGAAACTGTCTAATGTCCTTCGCTCCAGCATATATGCTGGGCAGTCGCACTGTACATGTTGCAGTGTTTCGGGCATCTGGCAGTGTACACAATCAGGGTTGTTCGATTGGCCGTTGAGGTGTGAGTAGCGACGGGTGAAAGCAACGCCGAGCCGAATCCTGTGTAGCAATGATGTTTTGCTCCGTGTAAGCTTCGGGGGCAAACATAATTTACCGTCTGGGTCAATCGTATGTAGACGTCGGTGAATATTATCAGAGTGGGCTCTATAAGCCTTTGTAAGGTCCTGCATGAGTGCCTTGATCATGGAGTTGGTGTCAGGTCGCGAGTAGGCAATCCGTACTTCATTAGACGAAGAGGAGGCCGATCTTGCTTCACTGTCAGCGAGTTCATTATCAAAGACACCACAATGGCTAGGCATCCACTGAAAGGTGATCACGTGGCCACTTAACTCGGCACTGTGATAAAGTTCGACGATTTCCAGCACGAGCAGATAGTATGGTCCTTTACTTAAAAAGTATTTTAGCGCCTGTAGCGCTGATTTGGCATCGCACAATATCGTCCATTTATGGGGTGTCTGCGTTCTCATAAAACGGACAGCCTCTCGTATTCCCGCAAGTTCTGCAGCCGTAGATGTCGATTTGTGGTCTAATCGAAATCATTGAGTAATTCCAAGTTGTGGGATGACAAATGCGGCCGTTGTGGCAGATGGTGTGACCGAACCATGGGTATATACTTGTACAGTCCCACTATATGATGTAAATATATGGGACAGGGTGAGCTGCTTTAAGCCAATGGAGGAAACGTGAGATTTCTTCCGAATTTCGGGTATCTGAAGCCTCACTAGTGGTCTTGGCAATGTCCATGGAGGTGTCACGGGGATGTCGGTGGCCTGGAATCTTGCAGGTACAATGCTTGCGTGACATGCAATAGCTTTAGAAAAAGCACAGTCAAGGTTGATGCTTGGAAGTGTTGACAGTGGATGGTGTGAGTGTCTGGTTAGCAGGCGAAGATAGGTTCGCACAGGTTCACAAGACCTGTATATGTCGATAGGACAAGCCCGTGCTTCCGCTATTGTGCCCTTAGTTGACGTGCAGCGTGGCAAGCCAAGACATATTCGTAGTGCTTGTGCCTGAAGGCTCTCCAGCGTGCGTATACAAGATGGCCCATGTTATATAACACAGGCATGCTGTAGCGTATGTAGCCCACAAAAAGTGCCTGGTACACTTGGAGCAAACTTCGCTCAGAGGGGCCCCATCTCAGTCCTGATATTACACGAAGAACGTGTATGAAGTTGGTCAGTTTAGCCCTAAGCGCAGTAACATGTTTGGTCCAAGAAAGGCTGCGGTCTATTATCACGCCAAGATATCTCTGGTGGGTGACTAAAGGGAGCGCTGTTCCGTCGACAACGATTGGATAATGTGACATTGATTTGCGCGTGAATGCCATCAAAATGGCTGCTATATAGGGCGCATGTGACAGGCGTGTTCGCGCATGCACAACAGCACTTTTGCAAACCGTCAATTTCTACAGCGCTTGTTCTTGCGTTGTAAGTGAGCATGCTAATTGTCGACATTCTTCGGTATATCGGGACGCTTCGGAAACTATTGCCTTCCTCTGAGAATTCGCGACGGTAAGGAAGAATAGTGTCAATGGGAAACGACGGGCCTCGGCCATTAGTATAAAAAAGGAAGAAAAGCCCGTCGTTGCCTGGGGTGCCGTATTGCAGGCGTGCGTGACAGCGGAGGCGGACGAGGTCCCAGTCGGTGTGGTTGGAGTCGACATGCATCAAAAGCATGTCGCCAAGAGTTCGGTTAAAGCGCTTTGTCAAGCCGTTTGTTTGCGGGCGACATGCGGTGGCACAGCGATGAATAATGCGGCATTCATTGAAAAGTTCTGGAATGAGATCGGCGAGGGAGACGCGACCTTGGTCGCTCAGGAGTTCAAGTGAAGCGTCGGATACGTAGAACGAACAGTTCAAGCAGGATGGAGGCTACGTCACGAGCCGTCGCGGCTGGCAAAGAGGCCGTTTCTGCATACCTCGTGAGGTGGTCTAAAGCCACGATGACACAGCGATTGCTAGCAGCTGTGTATGTCAGAGGGCCGTATATGTCTATCCCAACCCGGTCAAAGGCTCGCGAAGGGCTCTGCAAAGTTTGCATTGGCCCAGAGAAGCGACAAAGATAAGGCTGGCGGCGTTGGCATTCTGTGCAAGAACGAATGTACTTTTGCACAATTGTGTATACATACCGCGCCAATAAAACCTATGACATAGTCTGGCGTAAGTCTTAGAGGTACGAGCGTGTGCGCAGTAACGACCGGCGTGGAATGGCGGCGCATACATCAGCGTGGAGATGACGGGGTATTACTATAGCTGCCACTTCGTCGCGCATGGCGAAATGCGACGCCTCTCGGCGTAGCGCTCGTAATGGCGGGCGTGCAGGCGTATCAGAGGGGTAATCTATCAAATATGAAATAGAGGAATCCGTGCTGCTCCAAAGTCATCTAGACGAAAGCAATTGTATCAGATGGTTCGTCTAGGATGTATACACACTGATGATGTCGGAGTGGATAGGCGAGCGCGAAAGATCATCGGCAACGGCGTCCTTCTTGTCTGAGCGGTATATAGACAAACCGGATGTCGTACTCTTGGAGCTTCAGTGTTCACCGCGCTATAGGCGACCGCAGGGATCTTTGAGGGACGACAACCAGCAAAAGTCGTGGTGATCAGTAACGACAACGAAGGAATGGCCGTACAGCTATGGACGAGATTTTGTTATGGCCCGGATAATCGCTAGACATTCCTTATGCTTGACTGGATAATAGACTTCAGATTTCGTGAGAGTGCGGCTCGTGTAAGCAACAACATGTTCCTTGTCGCCGGGCTTTCGCTGGGCGTGCGAAGCGCCAAGACCAACACCGCTGGCATCCGTATGGATTTCCGTGGGAACAGCTGGATCGAAATGGCACAGTATCGGTGGTGTTGCAAGCAGGCGACGTAGCGTCGCAAAGGCATCATCACAAGGCGGGGACCATGCGGAAGGATTGAAGTCTGTCAGTGGTGCCATAATCAAAGCGAAATGTCGAATGTAGCGGCGGAAGTATCAACAGAGGACAATGAAACCGCGAAAGTCTTCTTGAGACGTGGGTCTCGGGAATTCTTTACAGCACGCAGCTTGGCGGCATCAGGGATGAACGCCGTCCTTTGGCACGACATACCCGTGAATGGTGAGCTTGTGTGCGCTAAAGTGACTTTCTTTTAGAGTTTACTTGGGGGCCAATGTCACTGAGACAGCGTAATGCCGGCTACAAGTGACGAAGGTCAGTAGGAAAATCTGGCGCGAACACCACTGCATCACCCAAATAACACTAGCTCGTGTTCCATTTGAGGCCTCGGTATGGTCGCTGCCTTAGCGGCGAGTGAGCACCGGTGTCAATGCAGTGACATGCAGGCTTCGTTCAGCCCAGAGAAGTGCTGTGGCTGTCAAAAGCAGGGCGAAATTTGTCGATGAGAAGGAGAAGATTTAAGGCGTTGTCGATGGCGTGGCTGATAGCGTCTTCAGGCGATGTGGCAGTTATGGCACTACAGAAGAGGCTGTTGACTTCTGTGGATCCAACAGGAAGTTTCAACGCGGTAAGGGTGTCGTAAGGCGTCACAGTGCCGAGAGATTCACCGCGAAGCAACGTAATCGGCAAGGGGAAGTGGTTGTATATTACAGGTAGGTGAGTCGCACCAGCTTGAAGGCCAAGCAGCGCGCTTCGGTGTGGGGAGAGGTGGCGATGAACGAAAGCAGTGGAAGGCGTGAAGAGTACGGTAGAGTCGGAGGCAACGGAACAGGGCACAGGTGCCAAAACGGATGTATGCGGAGGTATCTGGACGTCGTCAGACATGGCATTGTCAAGCGAAGAGATGGCGACTTCTGCACGAGAGAAATCAATGACAGCTTGGTGACGGGAGAGGAAATCCCAACCTATAGCAATGTACAATATAACAGTAAAGCAACAAAACAATAACATGGAGAGTCCGGCTGCGGAATTCCACACTAGCACGATGCCCAGCAAAGCTCCACCAATTATGAGAAAGAAGTCTGACACGGCTGTGGAAGACACGACTGACGCCGACTGGAAGACGCATCACCGTAGGCTTAGCCAGTCACACACCAGGAAGAACGCCGAGCCCGAGCCCCACTTGCGTGGCGCTGGCGATGCGTAGCTCGCACAGTGCACTTCATGGTTACAACTGTAACAAACTCAGGCGGAAAGAGATTGCGTTGGGAGCGAAAGTAAACATTCAAAACAAAGAATATTATAGAACTTAAGTTATAATAAATTTCCAATACTTTCACCCGTTTGCGGAACGGTTCAAGAATGCTGCTCACTGCTTCAAAATCAAGGGGGCGACAGATCGAGTACCACGCTTTGGTATAAAAGTTACAAACAGGAATAAAGCTCCACAGACAGGCTGGATGACGTTTCGATAGGAGGGTCTACCTTCGACAAAGGCGGCCTTGTCATCCTCGGCAGGTTAGATCAAGTTATTAGGGTGACGTCACGTGGGGTTGCTCTCGGCTGCAGATCAAGAAACATAAAAAGAAAAAGAAAGATATGCGGATCCTACGTACTGTGGGAATAGATGTAAGCGAAGCTTCCTGTGCGGTTTGTTTGACTGGCGATAATTTGTTGCGATGTTGACGGAGTTGTTTAATTTATTCAACGTTTGGTTCAGTACGGGAGTCGTGAGTTGAGGTGCAACAAGCAATTTTCCATAAGTTTTCCTTGGTATCTTTGTTTGTTGGCTTCTCATGATATTATTAATAAAAATTGGGCCCCTCGTTTAACCCCTTTTCTTCTCGTTTCCTCTAGCCTTGCACGTTAACAGAAAGGCAAGCTCTGCAGTTTCTCCAATGCTTTAGCCTATGGCAACAGATAATTACAGCTCTCAGCAGGCTAATGTAGCGACGACGAGGGAGCTTCAGAAGGTATTGTGCACATGCGACGGGATGAAAGGCACAAACGACCCACTTTCTTTCGTCGCTTTCCTCTCTGCCGTGCTTCTGTCATGCGTGCACACGCTCTGAGCCATGCCCGGGTAGTTTATGACCTGCACGTTAGTGGCCATAAATAATAGAGGAAACAAAATTACAAGTGTTCCATGAAAAAAAATTTTTAAGAGGGTCCCCATGTGGACGGTCGTGGCGAAGATATGTAATTCCCTTTTATAATGATAAACTAGAACAAAAGAGATAAAAAAGGGGAAAAAAGGAAGAAAGTCTGGGATTTGAACTCGTGTCCCTTGGATGTTGGCCAGGAAGATGGCTGGGTCGGTTGGTTCACCAGGCCCCAGGTTACTTTAAAGCGGCCTAGCTCCTGTCCAGAGCCTCATACTTACGTGGAAAGAGCCTGACGTTGTCCGCGATGGTTGATTCCCAGTGGTTAAAGGCATACTTTCTTGGAAAAATGGCGGACCGTCGATGAGAGGGAACTCGAGCGGCTCTAGAGACTACAGGAAAAGCTTAAGCAGGTGCGAGGCGGGCGCCACACGCTTAGCACCTTAGTGTTGGAAACTCGCCCGAGTAACTATCCCGAGGAATGCTGCTCGCACAAAATTATAAAACTATAATTCCTACTTAAATCGCGAACAGCGTGCTGCATTCTATCTCTATGAATCAGGGTCATTTCATTTCCATCAGCATCTCACAGCACATTCTGGCCAGCTCTCAGTCCCTTCACAAAGTGCGAGGCAAAATTCGAGGTCAAAGACGCCAATGTAGAACACTGTTGCAGGTGCAGCGGTGACAACTGTGCTTTGAACAAATTCAATTCTGTAAATTCGCGAGTGTGAAATAAGGTGTGACGTTTCTTGCCTAAAAATTGCTTTCTCCTTTCTTATCGCCAAAAATATTTGTCAGCTTAGACGCATAAATTAAAAAAAAATTCAATAGAACGCTTGTGCCACAGATGTTGCTGATACCAAAGAGCCCTATGTTTAACTGTACCCATTGAATCTGCTCTGTTAACATTTCAAATGCATTGCGACTACATAATTTTGAATGTTTTCTTGTCTTTAGGGGCATCAGGCTCTAGTGGAGTCGGTATTATTATTTTCAACAGAACTCACTTGCGAGATCGTCATGTATCTTAAGATCGGAAAGGGCGGATATCGGCATTTGATTGTGGACTATGTTCATCTAGGCTACGGATTTTATGCATATATGGACACGCGCAGGCCAATGATGTCCAATGATTTTTTTTTTCGTGACCTGGACGTATATATATCCAGGATGGTCATCACGTGGTGCTTGTTGGGGATTTTAGCTGCGTCTAAGATACGCGAGCAGATGTGCAAGGCCTGCGCTAGGGTCGCCCTGATTGGAACGCACGGGAGTTGCGTCTCCTCGTCCAGCAATTTTCGTTGCTGGATTTACATCGTCTTTTTAGTGGTTCTTGATTTGCCTGGACGTGGCGACGCGGCGCTTCGTCAAGCAGGTTAGACCGCGCCTGTGTGCCAACCACTTTACCTCAGTACGTCACCCGATCTGATGTGATAACTTTACCTTCATCCCCTGTTTATATTTCCAATCAGAGACCAGTTATGCTTGAAACTCGCTTGCCAACTTTCTCGTCAGCTAAACTTTCGCGTCTAGACATCCATGTTCTACACGCCCACTCGCGCAGTTGTTTGTCAAGAGTCTTGCACGCCTCTGTTTCTAGATCTGACCCAGAGTCATGGGACGCGCTCAAGGTGCAGTGGCGTCTGCATTCTTCAATTGAAGGGCGTGCACTCAGACGACGTGTGTCTGAAGAACTGACGGATACTGCCACGAAGCTCCGTGTCACCCTTCGGGTCAATCAAGTGACTCAGTTGATGCGGTCATGGCAGCGTGAGCTACGGAACCGCTTCCAACGCCTCATCGCAGCGTCCTCTTTGTCAGCTGCTGCTTGTAGTTCTGTAGTTCTGCGGTTTGCAAGAAACTCGCTTTTTGGACAGGCGAATGCACTCGGTTCGGCGGCCCCAAGAGCACTTTGTGTTACGTCGCCTCAAACGCGTGATTATTCGCTCATCGTAAGGCAATTTGAAAACATGGCCCGTACGACTATGCAAATAGATCCTGGCTCTCGAGGATTGCGTACAATGCTTAGTGCGCTGCCTCAGGTTCCACCTGAGGTAGCTGACCGTCTTTGTGCGCGACCATCAGCGGATGAAGAGAAGGGAGCATTATCTTCCAGGAAGCGTGGCTCGGCCCTAGAGCCAGACTGGTTGCACGTTGAGTTTTATCTAACGCTCAGGGAAGATATTGGCGCCACCTTAGTATCTGTTATGAGCCGCTGCCTTTAGGACTTTGAATACCCGTGTAGTTTCTGCGACGGTCGCATTGTGCTGATACCTAAGCACGATCCATCATCATCAGTTCGTCCAGAGGAATGGAGGACAATCACGCTTTTGATCGTTCACTACAATATCTTCACAGCTGTTGTTACCCGGCGCTTGGGAAGCCTGATGCCTTCCTTAATAGAACACCATCAGGCATGCTCAGTCCCAGAACGAGAGATGCTCACAGGGATTACTTTCTTGACAAAGCTATTCCTCAGAATTTTGAGAATGGCATCCCACAAACAAATGCCATGAAACCAAACAACGACAGCGCATGCATAATTCCTTTGAGACTTAAATTTTAGAAGTGCGAAACAAAATAACAGAGCTGAAACGTGGAAATGATGCTAACATTATTGACCCGGATTTGCACTACCTCCGGCATCGGCCCAGGAAAGAGATTTGAAACATGCCCGATACGGAAAAATGCTGTTCGCAAAGAAAGACAATGGCTTTCATTTTTATATTTCTTTTTCATATTGTTGTCACCTGCTACATGTTACCTCAGGCGATGTTGCATTTCATCCCCATGTAATTCCTTACAGCGGAGGACCTTTAGCTTATACTGAAATAAGCTTTTAAAAAATAAATAAAATGATATTGTCTGATGGCAGGATTCACACAGAGGTCGTCTAACACAACACCTCGTTTTTTCATTTTTTGTTTTACGGTTACTGCACATCGTACTGCCACTACAGCTAAGAACATTGCACTTCGTGTAATCGTGGCCACCACGTATTCATTCATTGCTTGGCCCTCACGTCGAAACTGATTTTTTTTTTTGCGAAATACGAAAGTCACTCGTTCGCCTGAACAGTTCTCTGAAAATATTGAAAACAACAATTTAAAGGGACTGACAACCAATCTCTATGGTACCCGCTGTTTTAGTGCAACGGGAAGCTTAGTGCACTGAGTGTCCAATCACATAGTGGGAACGCGCAAAACGCCGTGGCACATTTTTTAGTGAACATTTTCCAATACGCCAGGACGATGTTGTCCTGATTAAACATGCTGGAAACAGGGATAGGAGAGTACCACATCGATGATACGCTGGCATTAATGGGAAGCCGACTACAAGTGCAGCTCTAGCTGACGAAGGCAGTGGCGTAGCGAGAAACTTATTGCTGGGGAGGAGGGGTTCTTTGCCGAAAACTACCACTCCTCCCTCTGTATATATATATATATGTATATATATATATATATATATATATATATATATATATATATATATATATATATATATATATATATATATATATAATCAAGGGGCCTCATTTTTGTTGACCGTATCAGAAGCCAACAGACAAAGACACCACGAGCAAGGTAGGAGAAATTGCACATTTAATAATTAAAAAAATTAGAAACTAATAGAAATGAAAGTGGATGAAGAACTGGCCGTAGCTGATATACGAACCGACGTGCTCGCATCATGCCTCCCATGCTCTTACTTATGGAGCTACTGCGGCGACCCCGGTTTGCCATTCACTCTCTGCGGTGTACTGCGAGAACTAACCCTGGGAGTGTTAGCCAGCGCCACCACTCACGAATGTAGGCATCGGATGTTGAACACCTTTTTTGCCGCAGGCGTCACGAATCTGTGATCTATTTGGATGACGGCAAACGATCAATCAACGCGCACAAGTTACATCAAGGCATCAATGTTGCCGGATTCGAGACCCTCGTAATGTAATGAATGAGAAGAAAGGGTACTGAGGGGCTCGATTTTTATTAACTGTATCATAAGAAACCAACAAAGAAAGGCACCAAGTACAACATAGGGTAAATCACTTGTACTGATTAACTCAAAAAAGAAATGATAAATTATTGGACACAAAAGTGGATCAAGCGATACTCTTACAATTTGAGCTACCGTGGCGCCGTTTTGCCATCCACCAGCAAGGGTATCTGCACTTTGCTACCAAACTAACCCTGGGAGTGTCAAATTTCTGCATTGCTAGTATACACAGCATGCACTGTATTCAATATAAAGCCACAAACAGACTTTTTGCCATGATACGCTCATTTATTGCGATTTTCACTTACAGGCAACAAAAAACACAAATCTGTCGACAAGGAACTTGCTCTCCAGTTTACGCACGTGCTGCTGTGGCTATGACACTCTGCTGCTAAAGCAAGGTGAGTCGTGCCTGCGTGAACTTAAGTTGCCTTCATCATCATCATCATCATCATCATCATCATCATCATCATCATCATCATCATCAGCCTAGTTACGCCCACTGCAGGGCAAAGACCTCTCCCATACTTCTCCAGCTACCCCGGTCATGTACTAATTGTGGCCATGTTGTCCCTGCAAATGTCTTAATGTCATCCGCCCACCTAACTTTCTGCCGCCCCCTACTAAGCTTCCCTTCCCTTGGAATCCAGTCCGTAACCCTTAATGACCATCGGTTATCTTCCCTCCTCATTACATGTCCGGCCCATGCCCATTTCTTTTTCTTGATTTCAACTAAGATGTCATTTACCCGCGTTTGTTCCCTCACCCAGTCTGCTCTTTTCTTATCCCTTAACGTTACACCTATCATTCTTCTTTCCATAGCTCGTTGCGTCGTCCTCAATTTCAGCAGAACCCTTTTCGTAAGCCTCCAGGTTTCTGCCCCGTAGGTGAGTACTGGTAAGACACAGCTGTTATACACTTTCCTCTTGAGGGATAGTGGCAACCTGCTGTTCATGATTTGAGAATGCCCGCCAAACGCACCCCAGCCCATTCTTATTCTTCTGGTTATTTCAGTCTCATGATCCGGGTCCGTGGCCACTACCTGCCCTAAGTAGATGTATTCCCTTACCACTTCCAGTGCCTCGCTACCTATCGTAAACTGCTGTCCTCTTCCGAGGCTTTTAAACATTACTTTAGTTTTCTGTAGATTAATTTTCAGACCCACCCTTCTGCTTTGCCTCTCCAGGTCAGCGAGCATGCATTGCAATTGGTCTCCTGAGTTACTAAGCAAGGCAATATCATCAGCGAAACGCAAGTTGCTAAGGTGTTCTCCATCAACTTTTATCCCCAATTCTTCCCACTCCAGGTCTCTGAATACCTCCTGTAAACATGCTGTGAATAGCATTGGAGATATCGTATCTCCCTGTCTGACGCCTTTCTTTAGTGGGATTTTGTTGCTTTCTTTGTGGAGGATTACGGTGGCTGTGGAACCACTATAGATATCTTCCAGTATATTTACATATGGCTCATCTACACCCTGATTGCGTAGTGCCTTCATGACTGCTGAGGTTTCGACTGAATCAAATGCTTTTTCGTAATCAATGAAGGCTATATATAAGGGTTGGTTATATTCCGCACATTTCTCTATCACCTGATTGATAGTGTGAATATGGTATATTGTTGAGTAGCCTTTACGGAATCCTGCCTGGTCCTTTGGTTGAAAAAAGTCTAAGGTATTCCTGATTCTATTTGCGATTACCTTAGTAAATACTTTGTAGGCAACGGACAGTAAGCTGATCGGTCTATAATTCTTCAAGTCTTTGGCGTCCCCTTTCTTATGGATTAGGATTATGTTAGCGTTCTTCCAAGATTCCGGTACGTTTGAGGTCATAAGGCATTGTGTATATAGGGCGGCCAATCTTTCTAGGACAGTGTTCCCACCATCCTTCAACAAATCTGCTGTTACCTGATCCTCCCCAGCTGCCTTCCCCCTTTGCATAGCTCTCAAGGCGTTCTTTACCTCTTCCGGTGTTACTTGTGGGATTTCAAGTTCCTCTAGCCTATTCTCTCTCACCTTATCGTCGTGGGTGTTACTGGTACTGTATAAATCTCTATAAAACTCTTCAGCCACTTGAACTATCTCATCCATATTAGTAACGATATTGCCGGCTTTGTCTCTTAGCACATGCATCTGATTCTTGCCTATTCCTAGTTTCTTCTTCACTGCTTTTAGGCTTCCTCCGTTCCTGAGAGCCTGTTCAATTCTATCCATATTATAGTTCCTTATGTCCGCTGTCTTACGCTTGTTGATTAACTTAGAAAGTTCTGCTAGCTCTACTCTATCTGTAGGGTTAGAGGCTTTCATACATTGGCGTTTTTTGATGAGATCTTTCGTCTCCTGCGATAGCTTACTGCTTTCCTGTTTAATGGCGTTACCACCGACTTCTATTGCGCACTCTTTAATGATGCCCATAAGATTGTCGTTCATTGCTTCAACACTATGGTCCTCTTCCTGGGTTAAAGCCGAATACCTGTTCTGTAGCTTGATCCGGAATTCCTCTAGTTTCCCTCTTACCGCTAACTCATTGATTGGCTTCTTATGTACCAGTTTCTTCCGTTCCCTCCTTAAGTCAGGGCTAATTCGAGTTCTTACCATCCTATGATCACTGCAGCGCACCTTGCCGAGCACGTCTACATCTTGTATGATGCCAGGGTTCGCGTAGAGTATGAAGTCGATTTCATTTCTAGTCTCACCATTCGGGCTCATCCACGTCCACTTTCGGCTAACCCGCTTGCGGAAAAAGGTATTCATTATCCGCATATTATTCTGTTCTGCAAACTCTACTAATAACTCTCCTCTGCTATTCCTAGAGCCTATGCCATATTCCCCCACTGACTTGTCTCCGGCCTGTTTCTTGCCTACCCTGGCATTGAAATCGCCCATAAGTGTACTGTATTTTGTTTTGACTTTACCCATCGCCGATTCCACGTCTTCATAGAAGCTTTCGACTTCCTGGTCATCATGACTAGATGTAGGAGCGTAGACCTGTACAACCTTCATTTTGTACCTCTTATTAAGTTTCACAACAAGACATGCCACCCTCTCGTTAATGCTATAGAATTCCTGTATGTTACCAGCTATGTTCTTATCAATCAAGAATCCGACTCCTAGTTCTCGTCTCTCTGCTAAGCCCCGGTAGCACAGGACGTGCCCGCTTTTTAGCACTGTATATGCTTCTTTTGGCCTCCTAACTTCACTGAGCCCTATTATATCCCATTTACTGCCCTCTAATTCCTCTAATAGCACTGCTAGACTCGCCTCACTAGATAACGTTCTAGCGTTAAACGTTGCCAGGTTCATATTCCAATGGCGGCCTGTTGCCTTATGCTGGCGAAATTACTAGAAATTATCACTGCGCCTATAGTCCTTCACTGCACTCCGCCCCCCATTTAAATGCGGTCGACATCTACTGTGTCAATATGTCATCGTAATAGGGTTAGACAGTCTATATACATGGCTAATCCTAACATCACTTCTGTTTTCGGTCTGGGAAGCTAATTGTGTTCGTTGAGTTCCACCACAGTAGCATCAATGCGCGGTTAGTGATCAGAACTATACATGCTGTGCTATATTTAGTTCAAGAACGAAACGCCTTCTGACTGTCGATGTAGCATTACATACCGAGGTAATAAGTGTGATAATATAACTACACCTGACAGTTTATGTCGAGTGCGTGGTACTGTATACTTGACTTTCCCCTATGTAAAAAAAAAAAAAAACTTAAATACAATGGTTTTAAAAAGGAATGAGAATCCGTTGAGGGAAATGAACAAAACTCCGTCGCGTTCAATTCAAACAGGTTCGAGTTCTCGTCTGCAGTCTCCCAGATTCAATGCGTGTAGCGAAAAGATCCCAGCTCTAAATGCTAGCTCGGGCTCCACTGCAGAAACACGCATGGAAAATTTCTTAATTTCATCAGGCATAGCGATTACAATGCACAGTACAACACTGACAGTTGACACTTTTCGGAGAGAGTAATGCAAAAGTACAAGAATGGTGTCGGCACTCGATCACATGGTTTTAATCACGCTGGAAGACACATGTCCTCGTTATTGCATGCTACTAATTACCGCAATAAAACCATGGACATTACTTTGCAGAACACTAGCGCCTAATAAGTGCCTCAAATCACTCGCTCCGAAGTGCATAATGCAAATTAAAACACACTCTAAGAAAAATCCCGGGGAAAGCGGGAGTAACTGCGCCGTTAGTCCTAAAAAGGGCGCTTTCGTCCCTCAAAGGACTAACTGCATGAATGTGCGTGCCGTGTGCAAATTTCGGAGAGTAAGTGTTTAGTCCCTGGTCGGAAAGAGAGCAATGGGAGGACGAACGGCAACAGTTACTCCCCAGGCACTTCGCTGTTTCCGTCCCTGTCATGGAGGGATGCGGCGAAAACGGCATTGTCTATAAATCGTGAATGGTTCGAAGTTCGTGTATTGTCTATTGAACTACATGCAAAGCAGCGCCTTGCCTCTTCTTGAGAAAATTACGTGAAACTTAAAACTGGAATGTGAAGAGCCATGCCCTTCGTGCGCACCCCATAAGTGAGCGATACACATTAAACGCGCAAGTCAATGATAGACGGCTAGAACTTCTTGGTCAATAGTACCTAAGTTCCTTCCTTTCCAAGGAGGTTGCGAACTGAAGCGATGTGTAGCTCAAACGGCACACGCTAAGCAAGAGAGAAATTGGCATTCTCTGTTGTCTTCGGTGCCCCGTTTGAGCTCGCTACACGTATACATGGCGTAGTGCCTCAGTTTAAATCACGCTAAGAATACTCGGGATGATTTCTTTTCGCAGTGGCTTATGGTTGCAAGTACACTCAACGTGAGACTCTCATTGCATAGCTTGCACAAAATACGGAGTCGCTTTTACATTGCCGCACTTGCGTTACTATGCTTAACTTTGTCTAAATATCCCGTCTTGTCAACCAAGCGTTGTGGTAAAGTAAGAATAGTACGCACGATTCCGCGTTTGGCTTTCGAGGAGGACGGACGCGTGATGGCTCGCTCCGTGCGAGGTTCTTTGGCGGCCGCTGTTGGCCGCGGTGACAGCTTTTCTTCTGCGCCCTCAGATTATAGAATTTTGCTGCCAACACTGCCTTCAGGCGAGAGCATGCAACAGTGCGTTTTTTTGCACGGTGACCTGGCAAGAAGACCATATCGGCTGGAAGATTTTCGAGAGCCATTGGAGGAAGCTGGTATCATCAAGAACATCACGGGTATAGGAGCCTTCCAGATGAATCACATCTGGCTAGTCAAGTTGCGCAGCAAGGCGGACAAGGATACTCTGGTGAAAACGGGTGGACTTCAGGTCAAGGGCGGCTTCTGCGCTGTCATTGACCCCGTCCAAAAAGACGTCACCGTGAAAGTGCACTGGGTCGACTTTGCTGTCCAAAGTGAGAGCTTTTGGCAAGCGTTGAGCAGCTTTGGTGACGTCCTTGACGTGTCGAACGACAACTGGTCCGTCGCCGGTTTTGAACATGCGACATCCACAACGAGAGTCGTGCGAATGAGACTTAAGGAAGGTGTTGAGCTTGATGACCTGCCTCATCTTTTCAAGTTGGGAAGTGGCACCGTCCTTCTTGTGGCCCCGAGCCGGTCCCCACTATGTTTGAGGTGTCGCAGGCAAGGACACATTCGACGGGACTGCCAGACGCCACGTTGTGGTGTGTGCCGGGCGTTCGGACACGAAAGCAATGATTGTGCAAGGAGCTATGCTAGAGTAACTAAAACGGTTCTCCCAACAGAAGAAGTACAAGAGAACATAATGGACGCGGAGGAGGCCGAAAGGTCTGCCCCGAACAGCAACACCAAGGAATGCGAAGGCAAGGCCCGGGAGACTGACGCCGAGAAAACTGGAGGGACGACACCTGACAGTCGGGACATGACGAAGGCAACTGATGAACGTGCCGAAATAGGCTGCACGCAAGAGCCACTGCCCTTAGGTCAAGCAAGTGAAGAGGAAGACATGAGCGACAGCACCGAGATCACTACGGCCGAAGATCACGCAGACGCTACAGGGGCGACCGCGGGTCGCGGGAAGCGTCCCAGACCAGGCATTCCGAAGTTGACGGAGGACAGCACCGAACGCAAGGTTAAACGCCTGGAGCGTCAGTGGCACCGCGTTGCTGGCGCCAAGGGTAAAAAATATGTCCCCGAAGTCCGGTCGGCGTCATCGTCGCCGGTTAGGGGTCAGGGACGCGATAAGTAATACCCTGGTATTCCCACTGCAAGGTAGAGCCACGGTTAGCGTTGTACTGGGGGTTCGCGCTTACAATCACCATGATTAGTATACCTGCACCATTACGCGTCGGTACGCTCAATGTACGGGGTCTAGGGACTAGTCGCAAGCAATATCAGGTCAAACGCATAATGCAAGAAAGAAACCTAGATTTGCTTGCGGTCCAGGAGACGAAGGTTAGCACAGAGGAGGCAACCGAAGGCTTGGTAGCAAAATTTTCTTTAAGGTACAATGTATGCGTGCGCCATGCGGTGGGAACATCAGCCGGGTGTATGTTGTTTGTTAAAAATTCAATTGGCATTGTCGTTGAAACGGTTACAAGTTGCTTGCAAGGACGCTTTGTTTTGTGCGATCTTTCTTACGGGGAAGCGAAATTTAGATTTATTTGTGTCTATGCACTTACAAAGCCGCATGAAAGATGCTTGTTCTTTCGTGAATTGAGTATTTATTTTGATTGTGAGAGGTGTTTGATAGTATTGGGTGACTACAATTGTGTCCTTAATCAGGAAGACCGTTCAACCACTGCTAGTGTAAATGATGAAAGTGCTGCGTATCTTAAAGAATGCGTGAGCAAGTTCTCTTTAAATGATGTGGCACAGTTCGCAAGAGGTGGAAGTCGCCAGCATTTCATACACTTTCAAGGCACCAGCCATGCACGACTAGATCGAGTGTATGTGTGTTCGGAGATAGCGCCTTTGTGTCAGAACTACGATGTTGATGCTGTTTCTTTCAGTGATCATTGTTTAGTTACCTTCGAGATCGGCCAAAAGCAAAAAAGGAAACTTGAATGGGAAAGATGGAAATTGAATGCCAAGCTTATCAAGGATGACGTGTTCATAGATAAAACCAAAAAAGAAATACATCTTTTTTTTAATGACACACTACGCAGTGCCGCAGAGAAATGGGAGTTATTTAAACAAAGGGTAAAATTGAACGCAATAGAAAGAGGTGGGCATATGAAGTATCAGGCTCAAAAACATGAACAGGGGCTGCGGCAGGAGCTCGAAGTCATGGTGAGAATCGAAACAGCTAATCCGGGTTTGGTGACGCAGGAACTCCAAGTCATTAAAAGAAAACTAGAAAGCTTAGAGGAGGATAAATACAGAGGGGCAATTATACGAGCACGAGCTGAAAAATATCTCGCGGGGGAAATACCTACAAAGCGAGCTTTGTCAGATGAAAAGGCGTACGCTCGAGGAAATGAAATATTGGAAATAGAATATAATGGCAAGATATTCAGAGAACAGAAAGTTATCATGACGGCATTTGAAAGTTACTATAGAGATTTGTTTGCTTGTCGTGAGCCAAAGGTGCCGGGCTACGAGGATGACTTTCTGGCAGAAATGCCGATGCTAGACAAAGAGGAAACGAATTTATTAGAAATGAATATTAGTATGGAAGAGATTGAGAGGGCTATTGAGGAACTAAGCTCGGGCAAATCTCCTGGTCCGGATGGCATTGCCGCGGCATCTTACAAGGCGTTCAAGACGGACATGGCAACAGCATTGCATGAAGTATTTTCAGAGGCACTCGAGCGGGGGACTTTACCTCCATCGTTCAATCGTGCGCACACAGTACTAATCCCAAAAGGCAAAGAAAAAAATATACTACATGAAGTAACGGGATACAGGCCAATTACGTTGACTAATGTTGACTACAAGGTTTTCATGAAAGTTCTTGCAGCAAGGCTGCAGGGAGTTATACGGAAGTTAGTTGGGCCGCATCAGACATGCGGCATCAGAGGTAGGAAAATATTTACAAATATCCATACAGCTAGAAGCATTTTAGAATATTGCGATAGCGCTCTCCTCAAGGTAGCGATGCTGCAAATAGATCTAGCTAAGGCTTTTGATATGGTACCACATAGTGTTCTCTTTTTATTAATTAATTATGTAGGGCTTGGTTCCGTCATGTGTAAAGGTATCAAAATGGCATATCAAAGCTCATGCACCAATCTAATTGTTAATGGTGAACTATCACAACGCATACAAGTACTCTCTTCCGTTCGACAGGGTTGTCCGTTAAATCCTTTACTTTTTGCGTTATTTTTGGAGCCGCTCTGTAGAAAAATAGTTAATAGTACAGAAATCAGGGGGTTTAAGATACAGTCCTGTGAAGTACGTGCTCTAGCTTATGCCGATGACGTTGCCCTATTTGCTGCAGATAGGGAGAGTGTTACCTCATTATTAAGAATTACTGAAAGGTTTTGCGAGAAAAGCGGCAGTGAAATCAATAAGCAAAAGAGTATTGGTCTCTGGCATTGCCATTGGAATGCCACGCCCGGTGTTTTTGAAAATATTAGGTGGCTCACGACACCTAGTACTTACCTGGGGGTACCTTTGGATGGGTATCGTGAGAACGAGTCACTCTGGCTCGAAAAAACGGATGAAATGCGTGCGATGGCTGAAGCATGGGGTGGCCGTGAATTGTCGATATTTGCACGTGCCACTAATTGTAACGTTTTTCTCGTTGCGAAAATTATGTATCTTCTGCAGGCACTGTATTGTACACGTAAGCACATTCAAAAATTTCACCGAATCTTTGCCACGTTTATCTGGTGTTCTACGTGGGAGCGAACATCAAGGACAAATTTGTTTCGTCGAGTAAAGAAAGGTGGTCTGTCGGTGTGCCACTTGTTTCTTCAGCAGGTTGTATCACGTTTCATATTGATAAGGGACGAAAGAGACCCGTTTCTGTGTTGTTTTTTTCAAACCATGTTAACAGTTTCTATGCCACATTTTTTTGTTTCTTCAGCCATTGGCCCTCACTACACAATTTCAAGGTTCTTGCGTGAAGTTGTAACGTCCTATCGTTTCCTTAGGGCGAGATTTTCCCTTGAGTACCTCTCCAATGTAAAAAGAAATCGTCTTATGAAGGATCTCATTGAAAGTGTGTTCCCTGTTCCATTGTATCGGTTAATTTTTCAAGAGGGGCCTGGGCAAGACGTACTTAAAAGGGTTAAAAATATGTGTATACCGGCGAACGTTAAAACATTCTTCTTCAAGCTTCACACGGGAACCTTGCCTGTTAAAACGTGGCTGGAGGAAAGAGGGATTGAAGTGCCATGGGGAAGCAGATGCTTTCTGTGCAACAAAGCTGAAACGATTGAACATGTTTTCATTGATTGTAATAATGCCATATTCTTTTGGGATATATTACAGAGAACGTTAAAGATAGACCTACCCCTCAATCCACATGGCATTCGTTTTTTACCCCCTGAACGCGATTTTGAACAGATGGATGTTATCTTTCTACTAGGACTGCACGCAGTATGGCGTAGTATGTTGGCATATAGACATTGTGATGTTAAAGGCCGAAATGTCTATGAATATTTTGTGGAAATGGTTGTGAAGGTACGTGACGTGTACAAGATGAATGACTGTGATGAAGCTGTGGTGTCAATGCTTGATACTTTGACACATATAAAACGAGTGTGATCTATGATCACAAACACTTTTGAGGCTTGTAGCCAAGCTGGAAATAAAAAAAAAAGCGTTGTGGTGAAGTGGTTAGAGTACCTGACTTGTGATCGAGAGGACGTGAGTTCGAATCCTACTCTCGGGGCGCGTTTTTTTTTCAGCTCATTAATTTTTTTATTAGGGTATAAATGCCTAATTTCATTAATTCCGCCTTAGCGGAGCATCGGAACGAATTACCGTTACTCCCTTGAGGAGCATCGGGCAAGGGCAACTGTTAGTCCCCGAAGGAGTAAGCCCATGGGGAGTAACAGTTCATCCCATGTCAGTTCGTCCCCAAAAGGACTAATGGTTGTGGCAAATCAGTTAGTCCCCAAAAGGACTAACCTCCCTACCCCTTTTAGTCCTTTTTTTCTTAGAGTGCACCAACTGCACATTATTCGGGTGACATAGATATACATCTAAGCTTTGTTTCAGGACTGAAATCAGGATCAATAAAGAAAGATGGGCCCGCCGCTATCGTTACAAAATTGGCACGTGTCAAGCAAGCTCCAATCGCCATTCATGTCGCGTGGAGTAATACGAGGAAAACGACCGGACGCCTCCTCCACTGCTTAAACGCCACCACAGAGTGAATACACGCTTGAACAATTCCGGATCGCCGATGGCAAACGGTGTTCACTGGGTTCCTAGCAGCTTCCTGGGTCGGCGATGTAACGAACTAGAACTAACCCTAGGGCTGTTAGCCAGCGCCACCACTCCGAACCTAGGCGTCGGATGTGGAACATCTGATATGCCGCAGGCGTCACGAGTACGTCATCCATTTGAGTGACGGCAACGGGTCAGTGAACCCATATAAACTACCTCAAGGCATCACTGCTTCCGGATTCGAAACCCTTGTAATTCAATGAACGAGAAGAAAGGGAAGCGAGGGGCCCGATTTTCATTAACCATATCATAACAAACCAACAAACAAAGGCACCAAGCACGACATAGGGTAAGTCACTTGCCCTTACTAATTGAAATAAAGAAATGATAAATTATAGGAAATCACAGTGGATGAAGAAACAAAAGACTGGCCCCAGGTGGCATACGAACCCACGCCTTCAACGTAACACGTGCGATACTCTCACCAATTTAGTTAACGCGGCGCCGTATCCACCTTCTGGGGTAATTATGCTTTGCTACTAAACTCAGCCCGGGAGTGTTCACTTTCTCCATTTCTAGTGTACACAGCATGTAATTTATTCAATAAAAGGCCACACACAGTCTTTTTGATATGACACACTCATTTATTGGAATTTTTATGTACATGCAGGCAACAAGAAACACAAACGTGTCGACAAGGAACTTGTTCTTCAGATTATTCACGTGCCACTGTGGCTACGACATTTCACTGGTAAAACAAGGCGAGGGGTTTCTGTGTGAATGAAACTCACCTCATGCTGGCAAAATTACTAGAAATATCAGTGGATCTAGTCCTTCGCTGCCCTCGGCCCCCCATTTACATGCCGTCAACATCTACTTTGGGAAGATGTCACCGTAATAGAGTTAGGCAATCTAGATACATGGCTATACCTAACATCACTACTATTTCTGGTCTGGGAAGCTAATTGTGTGCGTTGAGTTCCAACACAGTAGCATCATGCGCGGTTAGAGTTCAGATCTACACATTCGAAGATATATCTCATTCAAGAACGAAACGCCTTCTGGTTGTCGATGTAGGCATACCGAGGTAATAATTGCGATAATATAACTATTGGTGACAGTTTATGTCGAGTGCGTGATACTGTATACTTGACTTACCCCCTGTGTGAAAACAGACTAACTAAAGTACAATGCTTTTAAAAAGGAATGGGAATCCCTTGAGGGAAATGAACGAAACTCCGTCACGTTCAAGTTCAACTACGTTCGACTTCTCGTCTCTAGTCTCTTACATTCAATGTTTGTAGCGAACAGATTCCAGCTCTAAATGCTAGCTCGGGCTCCACTTTAGAAACACGCATGGATTATTTCTTTCTTTCGTCAGGCATGACGATTACAATGCACAGTACAACACTGACAGTTGACACTTTACGGAGAGAGTGATGCAAAACTACATGAATGGTCTCGGCACTCAAACACATGGTCTTAGACACGCTGGAAGACGCACGTTCGCTTTATTGTGTGTTACTATTTACTGCAACAAAACAATGGACATTACGTTACAGAACACTAGGGCCTAATAAGTGCCTCAAATCACGCACTCCGATGTGCACAATGCAAATTAAAATAACAGCTGCACATAGTATCGGGTGAGAGAGAGATGTGTCCAAGCCTTGTTTGAGGACTGAAATCAGGGTCAATGAAGAAAGACGAGCCCGCCGCTATGGTTCCAAAATTAGCACGTGTCAAGTGAACTCCAATCGCCATTCATGTCGCGTGAAGTAATGCGAGGAAAACGACACGACCTCCACTGCTTAAACACCACCAGCTCAAAACAGATTGAATAGACGCTGGAACACTTCCACATCGGCGATGGCAAACGGTGTTCAGTGCCTTACGAACAGCTTCCTGTGTCGACGGTGTAAGGACTGAGAAAAGTCAAGATATGTACACCCAATCCCTACTAGTTGAAACGTAACACTCTCTATTTAGGAGCGGTACTTCCACGGCAGCAGGAGTAGCCACCTTGGTTTCTTCTCCCCTCAGGCTGCCAGGCTCTGCTGCCGAAGACTGCAGAATGAAGCAGGTATTGGTAAAATTTATTGATTAGCAATAACAACACAACGAGGAAGCGATAATCATGCAAATGTGTGAATACTCTCAGTAGTCTCGGTGTCACACTGCAGGTTGTGTAGAGGTCGTGATATTTCATCACTTTCTAGCTCATAAAAGCTCTGTTTTAGTTACGAGTGAAATATGCATTGCAGAAGTCTAATCTTTCAATCAATCGCCCTTTATGTGTTCCGTTTGCGTCTCGGTGTCATGACAGTATTGACAGTAGTTGAAGTTTGCGCATGATAACTTGGGGTCTCGGTTTTTTGTACTATAAACATAGAGCAAGAAGAAAGTATGAACGACCAACAACTGGCCCTTTTCAGCGCCATATTGTTACTCTACGTTCTGGTAATTTTTACGCATCGGAAATAAATGTGTTAAGAAAAGGAGGCCATTAGCGCGTTAGTTTATGAAAAATGATTAAATTAACTCGCGTAAAATGCTCAGCTATGTTCTACACAGCTATTAACTGCGCGGCGCTGTGTGGTAGCACAGCAGAGCACCGAGAGACAGATTTTGCATCCCGTGCGCCCATTTTCCGCATTATGACGTCATGATACACAGATCTCCCGAGCAATGAAAGCAAATGTACTCTGTAGACCAGCTAGTATGAAACACGTTCTAGGTTTGTTTAGCGTTGTTGATATTTTTTATATCGTACATCCCGAAGACAATCCCTTAATTGAAAAGAGGACTAGATGAAAGGGTATGTCAGTATTCCTTTATATATACACGGTAAAAATGAATTGGTAAATGCTACACGGAATCTCAAGTGTCAAGCTCGTTTACTGTGAATCTGCCATCTTTACTTTTTACTCGTTTACTCTGAATCTACCTCCTCGTGCCATTTTGCCCTCACCAAATGAGCTAACAAGGCCTGCATAATCGGGATGGCCCATGTTCACCTTTCAATAAACTCTGTGGCCTTTACAGCCGTAGATGAATAAGAACGCCGGCCACCTGGATGCAATATGGTTGTCACTGGTGTCATTACAAGTTTATTATTGTGTATGAAAAAAATAAAGGTATAAATAAGACGGTAATTTTTTTCGATCCCCCATGTGACTGAAATACTATCCAAAACGATATTGCATACTTATGTTATATGCGCCTTCTGAGCTTGTGCGTTCAAAGTAAATATGTGGCACATAGATAAGTCAATCTGAGTTTTACGATTAAGTCATAAGAATGCTATTGGCGATCGTAGCAGGAATCTGACAAACTTAACAACTTCTTCGCAAGTTGCTGCCGAATTCCTTTTCAGCGATCCACGACGAATTCGTGTTATTATCACTTTTTGTTCATAGACAGCCACATTCACTTTCGTCATGCAGTGGTAAGCGATATTCCTTCAAGCCCCGACCCCATGCAGACGGCGAAAAAAAAATAACTCGCTAGATTGTTTTCACCGACCTAGATTGGCTCAACGTGACAGGACGTCCGCTATCTTCAAGAAACTTCGTATGTGGAGCCAGCAGTCGTGGCCAATGTCGGCTAGCTGACGTCTCCTGGCACCGGGATGACTCAGGCACTCCACCGCCTCCTTGACGACGCCAGTCATTGTCATCAATTCGTCAATGCTACTGCTGCGGACGCGAACCAGGGCGCTGCGGATCTTCTTCTTGGCTTCGGCCTTAGTGACGTCAGCACTTTCCATCACCATTTCGAGGAGACGCGGGTGCTCACGCATCAGCTCGATGGCGCGGGCACCGTCGACGCCATCTTGTTCGCCCAGCACGAAGTCTGCAGCGTCCAATATGGCGGATGCATTCCTCCTGGTCACTGCCTGCGTGTACAGAGATGAGCCACGGTTTGAAAAGCCAAAGAAATGTAAGCCTGCGAAAGTAAACCGTTCGAAGCACTTCGGTAGTGTACGTGAAAACGGAGCTGAAGTGGATAGCGCGTGCGAATCGATAAGGAAATTGAAGGTAGCTGTGCATACACTGTGAAAGCATGACGCGCCGTCTCGATGCATCGTCGCAGAAATAATCTCGTAGATTGGCCAGATGAAGTCTACGCAACGTGATTATGAGCATTTTGGCGTCAAGCGCCATCCAGTGCAATCCACATGATTTCACATAGAGCAAAGAAACATTACAGGCGAACGCCATTGTGGGTGCAGGAAGATCAGTCATCATCATCATCATCAGTCACGATTTATGTCATCCGCAGGACCAAGGCCTCTCCCAGCGACTCACCTATCATCGCCTTGCGTGCTGATTCCAATTGTAGCTTGCAAATTTGCTGATTTCTTCACTCCACCAAAGTACGTAATATATTCGTTCAAAACATTTTGGCATATGTGCAGTAGACGGAGGCATCCGACGTGATTGACGTGCGTGCTGTCACATCGTCATGGCCGTAGTGCGTAACACATGCTTCGTTGGAAATGCAATGGGCCGCGGAACTCGGCATCTGCTGACACGATAGCTTGTTCGTGTAATTAAACGTTAAGCCGGTGCAACCCGGTCAAGACTCACGTAATTTGAAGCATTCGCCCTTTAGTAAAAAACTGTTGTCTTAAATCGCTTCCCCAACGAATGGTTACTGCTCCTGCGTCGCGCGTATCCTCTCTTTCCCTGAATATATATTGGGCACGCATTGGGGAAATTAGCTGTTGTTGAAATGTACACAAGGGAAATACAAGGGAACAAGGGAAATGAAAGGGGGCGAATAGGTCACTTGTCGCCGTTAGGAGCTGGACCCACAACGTCAGCATTACACGTGCGTTGGACTGACAATTGTGCTACAGCCTCGTTCATTAATCCGGCGACTAACTTGGGTATTGATACTTACTAGATCTAGGGCCGTAGGAGTGTTGGCCAGCACCCTTCCTGCTAAACGTCTGTGTAACATGCCTTTTTTTGCCCATTGGCGAGGGTATCGAATCTGGCAATATTGATGTCACTAGGTAGCGAAGGTTTATTAGCTACATGCTTACTCACCTAAGATCAAGTGTTACGTGACGCTGAACATGTTATTACATTCGAAATACCTTCACACACACACTTTAGCATTCTCAGACTCGCCTTGTCGAATTAGCGTATGTTTATTTAGTAAACTGTACGGCTTTCTAGAACTTTATATTCGCAATTATTATTCCAAAGGCTAATGGTAACCTTTTCTTTTGTTCGAAACCATTCAACGTTTTAGTATTTAAATATACTTCAGGTAAACTTGGTGAATCGTTTTTTTTTTTCATTTGTTTTGTGTAAAAGAGACACAGTTCGTACTTCCTTCGTTCGTTAACAGAAAGTATTAGTGCAACGTCTAGTCACTCCAACGGGGCTTTTGAAATGTCTTACCAACTTCAAATCTCCTTCCATCGCTTCATTAATTTGGCTTTTGTATCAGCATGTAGTACGCCGATGAACGAATCGTTGCGCTATCAAAACGCTTCATGGTTTTAAGGTTCGGTGAATCGTTTCAAAGTTCCCGCCTGAGACTTTCAAGTAGAGTTTGGAGCCAACATCTTTCACTACAACTGATGCGAGGAGTTAAATAACGCAGTGCCGCTCCACGAGATATGCGTGCGACGTTTGACGCTTAGACGTCGCTGTTGAGCATCGACGTTGGCGATGCATATTCAGGTTGTTTTCCACCAACTTTAAATTTCGGCGGATATTCTGTCGTGGTGACGTACCTTGTTTGAGGCTTATCATCATCATTTTCACTTAGGGCCTCTTTTGCACCGCCGACGCTGTTTTCACGAGCACGACAACTAGGAACATCGCGAAAAGGACACCACTGCCATCTTGTCAAGAACACATTGTTTTCCAGCGCCCACGTAATGTAATCCTCGCGCACTGCAATGCTGCTCCTTCTCGCCTACGAAATGCATGAGCATTTTACACTCCTTCGAGCATACGCCTGGAGCGTGAAGCCTTGAAATAATTACCCAGCATCAATGTTCTGCGATTACTTAGTGGTTAGCGCGTTCGACTCTGCAATGTACATTGCTCCAGTGGCACGGAGTTCAGATTCCAGTGTGGTCGGCTGTGCAAATCCGTAGTAATTTTTTTTCTTCGCGCTTAGGGAAATGGTGAAGCTGGGGATTACGAGGTGGCTTGGGACGTCGAAAGAAAAACATAATCGTTGTGCCACACCCAGTTTCGAGTACTTAACCGCTCTCGCAGTAACTTTTTCTGGTGATTCGGTCATGCTCGACTCGCATACCTCGAACAAGCGTCTTTACGTGAACGGAAGGGGAAAATCAAGTTCAATTTGATGAAATGTCGGAGGTTTATCTTACATGTATCAGACCTAACGATACATTTCATAACTTTAAAAGGTGCAGGCAAAGAAAGGCGCAGTGTGTCGCAGTCTATGTGTCAACGACCCAGCGAAGCTTACTGTACGACTAGTCGGTACCAAGATTAATTCCGTAAGTCTTACGGAGTCTCACAGGGCACTCTGGCGAGTTCATCATTCAGCTGACATGTGAATCATGGATAATAGGTACATTTGTCTGCGCCTTCCTGTGGCATTGAGCATTCGTGTGACGCCTTTAATGACAGCATTTCGATTTCTAAATTTGCAGGTACTCACACTCTTCAAAGCAATGTTATTTGTCATAGTGCATATGCGCAGACCATGGATAATGGTTGGGTTTATGACGCAATATGCTAATGACAATCAAGAGTTCTGCCTAGTAATTTTCTCAGAATATTCAATGTGGACAGTCCTCTGCGGGTGCTGTCTTTAGTATGTTGTCACTTTCCTTGTTATGGCGAACGGACAAAAAAAAAATATTTACGAGAGAGTCATACCATGATGTCCGCCAGCGCGCCGTCCTTGTGGTCGGATGCTTTGAGGAACTCTTGGGTCACGTGGAGAGGACAGCTGCCTTTATCATACCTGTTGTAATAGATGCACACAGGACTCACGGTGAATTCGGTGAGGCTCAGGCTCCTGCTAGCGCCTCGCGCGAGCACGTTCATGTCGTCGTAGGACAGCTGCAAACCCTTGAGGTTGACTCTGGCTAGCTTGATGTTAGAAGCGAGAGCTGACACCAGTTCTCCCTCTACTTCCCGAAGCTCCGGGCTTGTCCCAAGGACCCAGGTGGGTTTCATGTCTATGTCTACCTCAGTGAGCGCGGTAGAGCTCCTTATACATGCTGTCAAGGCGGAATATTCATTCACTTCGCAGTCATAGCATTGAACACGCAGTGAAGTTATGTGATGGCAACCACTGACAACACGTAAAGATGGGATTATCGAGCGCGGGACGTTGGCAATTGGAATCTCCGCATTGATCGTTGCATTGCAGATTTGCGGGCACTGCTGCAGCTGCCTTGTGTTGTCGTGCGCGCATTGTCCCTTGACGACAACGCGGTCATTGAGTAGCCGCTCCCGGATAATTTTGGAGACTCTGTCGAGTCCGTCGATGCAGGGCAAGGTGTCGACGACCACCGTCTTCAGTGTCTTGTTGTTCGCGAGTTCACAGAAGAAGGCGTGGCACTCTGCTTCTCCGAAAATCCGCATGTCGATGCAGAGCCGGCTGAGCGTCGAGCTCTGTTTCTGCAGGGCTTGGCACAAGGAGTCCATGCACTTCGCAGCTTGGGGATCCGGAAGCTGGAGAGTGTAATTCAAGAATGTCGCAAGACATTCGCAATGCGTTGAAGGTAGTCTCAGCCGCCGTAGTGTGGCACTCCGTGTGATGACTTCGGCGAAGAGGGTGACCGTGCTCATGCTGGAAACATGTGGGGATAAAAAAAGCTATTTGCTCAAAAATTATGCCTCAAGTAAAAAGCTCTTGAGAGATCCAATGCATTCTAATGCAAGAAACAGAAATCGACGTTTCTGAAGGTGTAGAAGAGAACTTATGTTTCGACAAATGAGGACCACACTATATTCCAAAAGATCCAAAGGTGTCGATAAATATCGCGTCAATGAAACAGCGCAAATGAAAATAAAAGCAATTTGATATCCGTGAGGCCGTATCGAAATGAGGGGCTGAGGCTCCGGCACAAAATTCAACGAGAAGCAAGTTTGGCCTTTTCCCTGGTAGTGGTGACCATTTCCCTTCTCAAGTACTAGTAATTTGAAAACGATACGTAATTCTACCCACTTAAAAGAGCGTTTTCGTGTGTCTTTAAGAGCAACTTCAATTTTGTCTAATGATCATTCACTTCTGTCCCCTAGAGTAACGAATAAAACAGGAGCTCTAATACACGACACCAATGGCAGTCTTAACTAATGGCAATACAAATTCCAAGAAAACAGCTAACTCGGAGCGACCTAAATCGCGTTCATAGGCGCGTAATTTCCAATTGTAGTTCGACATCAAGGAAATGCAGGATGTTTCACGAGAACACATAAACAAACATTTAAAGGTTTCCTTTGGCAGATATCACAACTTTAGTTCATGAGCTGGTCTATTCGAAACGGCTGACAATGCTTCTACAAAAAATTGAGATGCAAGCGTGAAAATTAATAAGAATTCACTAATGAAGCTTTTAACTAATTACAATTTTTGGCGCCTAGTGCAATTTACAAATTCTAGCCGTGGAGTTCACAAGGCGGAAACACTTGGAACAAATTTTCAAGATGACACCAGTTTCGAGATATAAATTCCCGCACTTTGCGAAGAAATGCATTGGCATTCCAGTTAATTTCTTAACGAAACGTCGTTTCTTGCACTGAAGCACACAAGTAACTGGAACGAAAGAATGCATTTCTCCGCGGTGCATTTTTCCATTTCTCCGATTTATATCTCGAAACAGGTGTCGTCGTGAGAATTTGTTCCAAGTGGACCCGCCTTGCGAAGTCCACTGCTAGAGGTTGTAAATTGCAATACGGGTCATAAGATAATCGGCTAGAAAGATAATCAGTGAATTCTTAATAAGTCGATTTTCGATTTCAATCTTTTGTGCAAATAGTTTCCACCACTTCGAGTAGACCGGTTCATAAACTAGAATTGAGTTGTCAGCTACAGGCAACCTTTAAAGAATTTTGAAAGTGTTCGCTGAAGCACCCTGTATCAAACATGTGCGCTTTTATTTTTACTCTATCTGTGGGCCAAATATACAAATAATGATTTTTTCGCTGAACTCTCCACAATTCAAAAGCTCGCTACAGCGCATGAAATACAATAACATAGGCATTACGTTAGGTTGTGTCCATTAGATTACAGTTGACACTAAGTATGATACTTCTAATGTTCCTAATGACATTTTGGGCATTACAGGGCGAATACGTGCTTCGAGATGCCCTGTTGGTGTACCATCTGTTCGTGGAGCAATTATAAGCAATACTTACAATATTACGGGCGCCAAGACGATGTCTGCGTTCAGTTCCTCCAAAGCACTCATCTTGCAGAGTGCATCGAGGATTTCCGTCAGGGCCAGGTCCAACCCTCTGCCGTAAATGAGAGTCGATTTGAGAGTCAGTTTTCGCAGCGCGCAGTCTTCTTTGGCGAGGTATCTGGCGAACAGTGCGTTGGAGGCTTCGTCGCGATAGCGGGACACGCAGTGTGAGACACCGAGTTCAGTGATGCTCTTGTTTTCAGTGAGCTCCCGGATAAGCCAATGCGCCTGAGTACCGGCCATTTCGACCTCTGACACGTCGAGTGCTGTCAGGTGATCCATGCCTAAGCCGAGTGACCTTCCAGGCGTGGCCACGTTGACTCCCCGTTCCTCCTTGAACTCGTTGACCTTGAAGGCGACATTTCCACGCTGTGGCATTGGATTGAGCATTTCGAGCAAGATAGCTTCGTCCCGAGGTGACGATATATTTGCTGGACAGATGGTAATGCTTTTCAAAAAGCGATTGCGATTTATTGCTGAACGCATCGAGGCGCGACCAATCCAAGTGGACCTGAATTTTATCGCTGTGATGCAGCGATGCTCGGCAAGTAGACGCTCGGCGAGATCCAGTGCCCTCGCTTCGCGTGAGACTTGCTCAGGGCCGTGTGCACCGTACGCGCATGCGCGTTCCTGGCCACACTCGATTAAGACGGCACCTCTAATCTTTCCTCCCCCATCTTCCCCAAGCTCCAGGCAAGCACCTCGTAGGATCTTGTTCAAATCATGGCGGTGTTTAATTAGGCTGCAGCTGGCACCATCCTTCTTAGTGCATGGGATGTTCAGCGAGTCCCAGTCGATGCTGAGCCGGTCGGGTGCAGGTTTGGTGACGAGAGCTTGCGTGGATTCAGACATGCTTCACCGGCCACTTGTTTGGCGAAACGCTGTGCTGACGCAGACCTGAATGCAGACTTCAGTCGTCTCACGTAGAACCTGCGCGCAGAAGAAAAAAAAAGGTGTGGCAAAGATTTAGCGACTAAACAGGTGCTTCACTATTATGGATGACCAGCGCGTTTCGCTCAAGGGATGTTAGTTCTCTTGTATAGCATGTTTTGACCACAAAGAGAAAGAATATCGCCAAGCATTGACCATTTATGTAAAAGACAAGAAACGCTGCGAAGATTGGGCAATGTTACTACTCGCCTATGTGATGAACAATTTGTGTCACGTCGCCAAATCCACGGCGAGTTCCCTGACGTTAGAAGTACGCCAAGCCGCCCACAACGGTTGAAAGAAAGTGGCAGTTTCGTCCGAAAGGCGAAGCACCGATTGCGATAGCAAATTAGTGGATAGCTGTACCGGGTAAGGAGAGTAGTTTTAGCAACCGTATATAATCTGTAAACATTCACTTCCTATCGAAAATAGCAAGGATAGAATATGTAAGCCTGACTCAACGAGGACGTAGAAATCAGCAGACATCCACAGGCTGCTGTGTCTTTTTGTGTCGACTGCGTTCTGCGTCGTTGTTCAGTCGCGCTTACACATTCTATCATGGATTGAAACCAACAAGCCCGCCAGCGTGATTTATCTAAATTAACAAGCACAGTGTCACGCGTTTGCAGGTGAACATGAACACATCTCGCTCGATTAGCGCGGAAACTCGCTGTCAAAATGCTGGAGTGGGGAATCGCAGCAGCACCAAATGAATTTATCTTCGTGCATCTGTCGCTTCAGACTGAACGAAACGTCGAAAGCACAGCGCATACCAAGCTACCGGCACTACGCGCACTCTACAAACATCAAAGATCGCTTTGAAGACGATGCCCGTGCAGGCGTCCACTTGCACCACGTCGCAGACCGCTTTCAAGACACACGAGCACCGGCAACGCGTGCCTACAGCTTCCGTCAAAGGCGTCTACTATGGCGTCCACCATTCGCGTGATACGCCGTAGTAGACGCCGCGGTTGTCTCCACTCTTCGGAGCGGTGAGCGAGGAGGACATCCGCGCACCCTAGCAGCCGCCGGGGAATAGCCACCCCTCCCTCGCCTCACCCCTGTGCATTGCACGCATGAGGAGAGGGCACGCTTCCGGCTCGCGTTCGTCGCTCGCGCACGCGAGGTGCTGGATCGAACCGCTTTCGCCGGCTCACCCTCGAACGCTTTCGTTCGCACGTACAGCATAAAACCGTCGCCGGCGCGCGGCGACGGTTTCATCGCCCTTGGACTACGGAATCTCACGGCTACGGCAGGAATGCGCCTGGAGTGCCCATATAGTTGCTGTCGCAATAAAACGCTTAGAAGGCCGCAACCGCGAAAAGACGTTGGCCTTTGGGCGCGGTTTCTCGCCTCGTTCCCCACCGCCCACTCGAAGGCCTCAGGTTGGTGTGGGCTCGCCATTGCTGTCTCCCTTCGGCGAGCAAGACGCTTCGTGTGCGCATTGCTTCATTCTCTTCCTCCTCGCTGAGGCAGTCGCCAGTGGTGTCTGCACGTGCGTTGGCCTTTCCCTCTGCTGCGACAGCGGCGGGTGGAAAACGTTTAAGGGCAACTCGGGCGATTTCTCGGTATCCAACGATATTAATAGAATCTCCAATATACGCTCGTTTTTGCACTCGGGTTATCGACCGGTGCCAAACTCTATTGCTGCAAGACATTTAGGTTTGCAGAAAATGAATTTTAAATGTTTGTTACGAGTTCTCTGCTTACGTCTTTTCACTAGCCACTCTGTGTTTCGGACATCATAGACTACGCCGCCACTGTCGCTGAAATCCTGCCGGAAATCGACGCTGTCTAGTCCGGAAAATCTGCAACATCTACTTGTGTCATCAAGAGATATCAACAGCCATCAGCTCCGCTTCTTTGTCGTTACCACCACGTGTATTGCGTGTCTAGCGCGCGTTTACACTGTGCCATGCGTGTTTACACTGTGGTAGTGTAGGATCTCGCGTCATCGACTCATTGTGACCTTCCACAAGGCAGACAACCCACCCAAATTGCACCACCCTACCGGTGACAGGACTGTCAATACCGTTCGAAAATGACAACCGTCTTATCTGGTTTTAAAAACAGCGGAATTGCCCTTTATAAGGCTAAATATATTGCGACGTAGCGTGAGCGCGCCCACACGTTACGTCACGTTGTCGAGAACAACCTGCGTCTATTCTGCGACCGATGGTTCGACGCTCTGGCGCCGCCAACGTAACCAGACGCGACCAACGCGCCCGGCACGACGATCCCACTATCAGTTGCACGAGCGTGTCTCTGTGACCACGTGACGAGCACAGTCGGGCACGCACCAGAGCGGCGGAGCAGCCACTTGCAGTAGTTTGCTTGCCTCATTAGTCACGTGGTGCCGCTTTGCGCTGCAGTTGGTGTCGGCGTAGCGCTGTCGTATTTACCGTGCAGCTGCTTAGTGAAGGAGAACGGAAGCCCAGGAAAGCAGAGTATCGGCGTGAACACAGATTACGCCAGAAACAAATGAACGACGTTGCGCAGAGCGCGTGACTACAGCAACATGCTGCCGAACTCAAGCAACACCGAGAACGACGCCGTGCCGACGTTCCAGGTTAAGCTGCATCCATTTGTTTTATTTCCTACGTCTCCCTCTTTAGTTCACCACACGTCCACATCCACTGCGGGCTCTCCATAACACGAGGGAACTTTGCTTCTATACTCGCCTCTCTTACGTCGTCTCGTGTAGGGTCTCACTCAACAGTTGGGTGTTGAAACCGCGCTTCTCCCTTTCGCGAATCTTTCGCGGTCGTTCTGGCGATTGTACCAAACGCACCAGCGCACGACCACGCAACACCACGTCCTTACTACGAAATGCGTACGCATCATTCAGATAACTCCCGGAGCAGATTCTGCACGTACAATTTTTTAGCTCCAGTTTAGAACGAAGCAACACTAGCGTACAGCGTTGGACTCAGTCTGTTTATGAAAGTTCTTAAAAAACGGCGTATCTTAACGTACAGCTATAGCGTTAATTCCACTGGGCCGGTACACATCGCACCAGCCAGATAAGCACGAGTACACGCATCTTGAACGCGTTGATCAAGCGGAAAGCAGAGCTACAAGGAGTCTAGTTAGATCGCAGTAAGGGGTACTATAACGTAAAGCTATACCAAACGTTTCTATTCCAATTGTGCAGTCAGTCCTCCACGATTGGTCAAGACATTTTCGGGCCACCTGGACTTCGCCTGTCGGTCACGCGACGTCACAAAACCATGTTAGCTCCTCATCTGATATGACGAGCACACGCTGATGATGCATGATTACACCGAACGAAAGAAAAATCGTCATTTCTCATTCGACGCCATTTCGCTGTTAGCACTCTGCTATTGGGCAAACGCCTCCGCACAGGCCCCACTTGGCCTGTCTGGCACGCAACATCTTAAAACCGCGAAAACTGACCGCGTTAAAGATGCATTAAGATGCGGAACAAAACTGCATTTGTTTTATCATTAGCCGAAGACTGCCTCGTTCCGAAAAGAATAGAAGATGGCTGCTCGCCGAGCGCTCAGGCACTGGCTACTCGCACCTTAGGTAGAGCGTGGATTTATTTCCGCATAATAAATCTTTTTGCCTGATAGTATAATATTATTGAGCCTTTCGGATCGTATACGGCATCGCACTGCCAACTCCTTGTTGAGTATCCGTTTTAGCGGCACTCCAAACCTATGGTCCAATCCTAGCCTTCCGTTGCACGCCACCGCGATTTTCGACCAGCCACCTCAAGCCAAGTAAGGGGAAGCGGACCAATCGGGGACTCCAGCGCCCTTACGCGGTCATCGATATTCACTGCGCTGGCTCAGCCCCATCGAAGCCCTCTCTGCTTGAGCGTACTCCTCGCTTCTTGACAGCCCATTATATAAGAAAAACAGCTTAATGTAGACAGCGTTATTCGTTGTGAAGGCAAACGAAAGTGACCCCCTATATACAAACTTTTGACTGGCCTTTTCAGACAACGCTGCAGGTCGCCGGCTGATGCTTACGTCGTCGGTTACGAAAATTTGACGTCAGGAGATGGGAATAAAAACAGATTGGAATAGCTTTACGTTATTGGGCTCATGTTGCCAACATGGCTAAGCAAGTATGAGCACGTGTATCGGCCTCGAAATTACGTCGACATCTGTTTGGCGGTAGCTAACTAAACTCTGATGCGTGTTTGTGCGCGTTACTTACATTTTATGTTATTTTGGTTTAACTATGAAACTCTCAAAAAGGCTTCAGCGCAATTAATTTAAGAGCAACATTTTTTTCTCCTTGGCTGATTTTTCGCTCATTTTTACTGACAGTTGTGATTCTGCTAACATTCAGATATTTTGCCTTCTCGTTTGTTTGCTTACTCTCTATATGCTAACAAATGCTGCGCCATAACCCGCAGTTAAGCGTAATAAATTAATAAATCGTGACATAGAATGACCCGATGCAATGCCGTTTCGTTGGTGTTTATAAAGAACGCAAAGCTAGTGGAATAAGCCATATCATATTCATCAGCTTTGATTTTCTTGAAACATGCAAAGACAGCCCGGTACTTTGATTTAGGAGCGCGTTAAAGAACCCCAGGTGGCCGAAACAATTCCGTAGTCCACCACTACGACGTGCCCCTTAATCAGATCGTGTTTTTGGCACGTAAAACCGCCTAATTTAAATTGCTTTTATTTTCTTGAAAGTATGTTATGTTGGCGAAACAATTTAGGGGCATTAGACATGTTCTCATTATCGGGCCCTCTTCCAGAATTCAGGAACGCAATGTAGAATTCCTATATGTATTTCTTAAACGAGAAGAGAGGGGGTTAACCGAGGGGCCCGATTTTTATTAGTCATATCATGAGAAGCCAACAAACACTGACACCAAGGACAACATAGGGGAAATTACTTGTGCTTAATAAATGGAATGAAGAAACGATAAATTAATGGAAATTAAAGTGGATGAAAAAACATCTTGCCGCAGGTGGGAACCGAACCCACAACCTTCGCATTTCGCGTGCGATGCTCTACCAATTGAGCTACCGCGGCGCTGTTTCCCCATCCACTTTCTTGAGTATTTATGTGTACTGGTAGAACTTTGGGAGTGTTAGCCAGCGCCACCACTCACAGACCTTGGCGGCGGACGTGGAACGTCCTTGTTGCCGCAGGCGTCACGAGAACGTGATCTTTTTGGGTGAAGGCAACCGGTCAATAAACCCACATATGCTACCTGAAGGCATCAATGTTGCCGGATTCGAGACCCTCGTATGTAATAAACGAGAAGAGAGGGGGTTAACCGAGGGGCCCGATTTTTATTAGTCATATCATGAGAAGCCAACAAACACTGACACCAAGGACAACATAGGGGAAATTACTTGTGCTTAATAAATGGAATGAAGAAACGATAAATTAATGGAAATTAAAGTGGATGAAAAAACAACTTGCCGCAGGTGGGAAACGAACCCACAACCTTCGCATTTCGCGAAATGGGTCTCGAATCCGGCAACATTGATGCCTTCAGGTAGCATATGTGGGTTTATTGACCGGCTGCCTTCACCCAAAAAGATCACGTTCTCGTAACGCCTGCGGCAACAAGGACGTTCCACGTCCGCCGCCAAGGTCTGTGAGTGGTGGCGCTGGCTAACACTCCCAGGATTCTACCAGTACACATAAATACTCAAGAAAGTGGATGGGGAAACAGCGCCGCTGTAGCTCAATTGGTAGAGCATCGCACGCGAAATGCGAAGGTTGTGGGTTCGGTTCCCACCTGCGGCAAGTTGTTTTTTCATCCACTTTAATTTCCATTAATTTATCGTTTCTTCATTCCATTTATTAAGCACAAGTAATATCCCCTATGTTGTCCTTGGTGTCAGTGTTTGTTGGCTTCTCATGATATATGTATTTCTTGTATTACGTTAAAATTGTGCTTAAATAATACCCGCCCAGAAAAGCTAAACACATCCTTTATTTCATCCGTAGAAGCACTTTATATTGTGCTCATTGACTAGCTTCGCTGAAATCTCTCGTGCTTACTTCTCGATGCTGCTGCCCGAAAGATATGTATTCGCCAGTGCTGTCGCGGTTAAATTGCACAAACAGCGTCATACGACGCACCAATAGCTCTTGTTGTCTTCTGTGTGTTAAAAAAAGGAAATAAAGAACTGTGTTGTTTTATCTTAGCATGGCGCTGCAGAGCTTGAATCCCATTCAATGCGGGCAGCCTTAGTTGTCGGCTTGAAGAGACCTATAACACGGTTAGCTTTGTCCTCGACGTGAAAAACGTGACAAGAGAGCCATACTGGAATCGCTAGAACCAACACGGTGGTGCAGGGCAATGCAGACAATGTACGACTGCGTGCCATTCAGCTCGTCACACACCTGGGCCGTATTCCGTTTTCATGCATTAACCGCAAGGAATGTGGGACGCGACAGCGCTGTTTTAAAAGGAAGCTTTTTTTTGCCTCGAACTTTTCTACTGCTGCTGCTGTGCTGCCTTGGTAGGGAAAGGGTACAACCGAATTATTCCGACTCAGCCAAGAAATGGGTGACTAACCTTACACTTCTGGCACTCATGGCAGTTCGCCTAACGCTACACGATGGGAAGAAATTGCCCCGCCAGAAACCTTTGCAATTGAGCAATGCTTGCTTAAGCTCTCTTCAGTAAAGGAGTGAGTAAATGAACGGCATGCCTCTGCGTGTTCTGTGCCCAGAGAACTGAAATCAAGCATTGCAAAACGTACTATTGTAAGTCATCAAAGACTGCTTAATCCGGGGCATAGTTGGCTGTACTAAGCTACATAGGAAATAACGAGAACGACAATCCACAACGTCTGTGACTCGGAGTGTCCGGGTGCATCTGCGGGTGTCGTCGCAAAGGCCAAGGCAAAACACGCTATAGAAAGCGCCAGCCTGCAATATGACCCCAGTGGGTTCCCATACCGAGGCGCAATGTGACCGTTACTTCGTACGTGCGCTATAACGTCACTTGCGAGAGGGTCAGCTTTCCCCTCTTACAAGCCAATGCAATGACCATCCAAAAATCACAGGCTATGCACGACTAGGATAAGAGGCAGCATCTGCGGCTCGTGTACTTCGCACTATCGCGTGCCACCGCTGCTGAAGGCTTCTAACTAACAAATTGAAACAATGACTTGAAACCAGCGGAAATTAAGCACTTGATCACGCTATCCACAGGCTGCAACGAGCCGCAAGAAACGGACACGTCTCAGTCGTGTTCATTAATGTTCAGCCCACACGCCCCAGACATTTAACTGGATTGCGTAATGCCGAAAACAGACAACATCGCTTTGGCGGAGACTTTCAGTGCCGAGCCGCAACCGACTTCCAAGGAGTGTGCTACTGGAAGCGACAGTCTTACAGGTGTGCCACTTACAAGAACGAAATGGCCGCCCGTCCGTCCATTGGACCGAGAATGTTGTCCTGACCACCGGATTTCCAAGCCAGAAGCGCAAATGTTGACGGCGTTGCTGACGAATGCGTTCTGCAACTCAAGTGCAGGGACGTCGACGTTGCACAGGCAGCTGGTAACTTCCGCATCTCGGCGGCACAAAAAGGAATCAAACGCTTCCTTTCGCTTCGGCTTCGCTCAATATGCACCCGGAGCATTAAACCCTTGTTGTGAAAACACCAGCGTAAATACGCGCCACCGGTGGTCATCACGATTTCACCGTTCATTTGAGGAAACGCGAAAACCGCTGGCTGCCAACGTTTATGCCAGAGGTCTTTCGTGTCCGCCTCGGGAGCTGCGACTACAACGCTCTATGACCAACTTATTGAGGCATTTCCTTGTAAAAGGAGATGCAGCAGTTTTCTCGTGTGAAATAATTACGCCTCTGCTTCTAAAATTTTAATTAATTAGCGTTAGGCCAGCTTGTAGATCTTAATGAACGGCTTCAGTGAGTACTCGAGTCAGATGCCCATATGCACAAGTCGCCACCATATAATGATTCATTCAAGGTAGCAGGGAAGAGATTCCAGTTCGTGCTGGACTCAGCGTCTGGAACTTGTGCGATTACGCAGGGTCTTGGTTATTATCACAGGTAGACGGCTATCACAAGTACTGTCACAGTACTAAGGCACGTAAGCGTAAAGTCTAGGCTCGACAACTGCGGATGACGGATTGAATTTTACTCGCAACATAGTTAAAAAACAAAGAAAAGAAAGGAAGAGAACGAAAAAATTATGCATATCCCACGTAGTGTGGGAATAGATGTAAGCGAAGGATTCCATGCTGGATGCTTTGATTGAAGATAATTAGCGCCGATGTTGATGACTAAAGCTTAATTTCGGCAACGTTTAGTCCAACACGAGACTGATGAGTTGGTATTAAACGTTACCTTGCGTGCACCACTGCTGTTTGTCTGTGTTGTACACAGAATACACAGGGAGAGGGGTTTGCTTGAGGCGTTGTTGGGCGCCATATTTCATAACCTCTGAGAGGTTTGACCATAGGCATTGCCTCGCATGGCACATCGCATTGTGGAAGAAGTATGAAACTTGAATTGGTTTGTGGGGCTTTACGTGCCAAAACCACAACTGGAGTATGAGGCACGCCGTAGTGGCAGACTCCGGGTTAAATTTGACACTCTAATGTAATTTAAAGGGCCCCTGAAGTGGTGCAGACAAATATAGACGCGTAGGGTACAGCTTAAGTAGAACATTCGCACCACAATTTAAGTGCAGCGTTACGTATTAATGAAGCTACAAGCGACTACAAGGTACCCTCCTCCCTAGCCATGCTCTTTCCTCCTCAATTCGTTCGCCTAGCAATGGCGGCTAAGCTCCGCCTGCACTGGTCCTGCGTCACGATGCGACGTCATATCGTCCACTTCCGTTTGTTTTGGAGCCCTCCCCCCTCCCCCGCCTGCGCGAAACCTCTCCGCTAGCCGCTTGGCCGTCGACCCCAACCGAGAGCCATCGAAGCAGCGTTCGTTGCGACCCTTCTGTTGCAGCGCCGAGCGTGTCTCTTATTCAATTAAGCACACACTAGCGGAACGTTTCGACAGAACGGTGGAAGCATAAACTCAAGCTGTTAAAGGAACTGATGATCCGTCAACGTACTTCAGCTGCCTGATTGGTCTCCACGGTCCAGCCACCAGTGGGCGCAGAGCTTAACCAGCCAAAGAGCTAATATTGCTCTAACCAAGTGTAAAACATTATAAACGTTTACAAAACAACGTGTAAACATTTACACTCCTGTGAAAAATTTACAGCAGCAGCACAGAAGAATACATTTTGTTACTACTACTGTGTCTGGTGGAGCTCTATGCCACCAGGTGGCTGCACCGTGCAGGCCATTCACATTTGCGCTTGATTCATCCCATGAAACGACACGCAAGGGGACACGGCCACGCCCTGTCCCCTTGCACTTGCGTTTGTAATCTTCCGGTGTAAAGTGACGGCCGCAATCTCGCCAATCCTGGCGCCGATAGGATAGCGGTAGGCCGATGCACTGGAGTCAGTCCGCTCGTCTACTGGCTTACAGAGGGACACGATGTCGCAGCTTGACATATTACTAGCCGCTACGTTTGCAGTCCACAACGCAACAAAGTCGAATAATAGCGCTCGCGAAAAGACAGACGGACACTGACGGCGGAGCTCTCGTCAAAGACGGAGCACGTTGTAACACAAGCAGACGACACTTGCTGTGTGCAGGAAGTGCTTAGGTGTACTGAAAAAATGTTCTTGTGCATTCCCTTTATGTTACTCTGTTTTTATAAAAACAAAATAATTAACATTCCAACTATTACGAACCTCATTTGTTTACCATAATGTTGGAAAAATTATCGATCACGCGCCCTGGTCAGCCAATCGGATAGCTCGTTCTCCTGACGCCATTGGGGTGATTTCCATCATATGGGCAGGGGCTGCTTAAAATTCCTCCGCGCAGTGTGCTGCGATGGGCAACGATGTGCATTTTTAAAACCTTATAATAAATTACACGCTTTACGCGGAGCATTTATATGCGTCAAATAATGATCAGAAGGACCTACTCTAACGACTCAGTACGTTTGTAGAAAATCGTCAAAATTGTTTCAGGATCCCTTTAACATGTTCCAAAATCCAAGTGACGACACCGTCGAAATGCGGCTGCCGCGGTTGAAATCACATCCACGACATCTAGGAATGCAATAGCGGCAAAGCTTCCCTGGCGGGCACAGAAATGTTCATTTGACGGTCGACTGCTTGACTAGTGTTGCCTGGACGTTGCAGTGCGCTTTACTTAATGCGGCTCTGCTTCTGCGCGCCCTGCATAGTTTGCCCGCTTGAGATATTTGCAAGGTGTTTATTTTCAGAAATAGCAGCAACATACTGTACCGTACCTGGAATCAAAGCTTAGCCAGCTCGCATAGTAGTAGGGTTTGCTTGCCTTCCATCCGGACCTCCCACCTCCCTTCTATGGGAACTGCCTTTTCTCCTCCCTCCTCTTTACAGTTCTACCTACGCTCCCTCTGGACTCACACCATAGTAGAAAGGGAAGCGCTGCAGCTTCTGGGGGAGTCACGCATAATTACAGCTGTCAGGAGGCTAATGTAGGGATGGCCAGGGAGCTCCAGAGGGCATTGTGCACATTCGATGCGGTGGGGGGAAAACTAGTCTTTAGCGTCGCGTTTCTTCGCCGACTCGCTCCTGTCATGAATGCACACTCAGTGACCAACCCCCACCTACCACGACGCGGTGTGCTTCGCTCTAAAACACTGCTGGCAAAGCCGCGCGCTCGTATTCCCAAGGCGTGCGGTTTTCCCCACGCAATTTTAGAGCCAAATATGGCCGACCGAGTTGCAAAAATCTTTCGCTCCCGCCATCTTGACTCATGAAAGTTCATTCACGAAGGCGGCCGCCCATCGTCGTTGCAATGCCGCGAGTAATGGCTTCTGCAATTGCCTTAGCTGCGCGCCAGGGCCTGCTCGTAAGAGCGCCACGGCAAGGAATCATAAGGACGGGACAAAGCCGATAGAGAGACTACAAAGGGGTCTATGGCAGTGGCATGCAGGCGCAGACACTGTGCATCGCACGTATCATTTGCAGTGAGGACTTGTTGCGCCACTGTTGGGAGTAAATTTTAATAGTGCAGAACAGCTGCTTTTGCAGGTCCTGATATAGTAACCTGCATTCGTAAACAACTTTCTCAAGCAGCCCACGTGAGACGTAGATTGTCGGCATAGACGGTGCTAAACAAATTCCCGTATAGCGACAGACGATAAGCGGTCAGTCGGTACTGTCAACGGCGAGCGCATGCCTTCATAGCGGTGCCTAGCGTTTAGCAGTATAGTAAACTAATAGCAGGCGCAAGGAGAGTGTTGAAATTCGCATATATTTCTTTTTCTACTTATCGTGTCGTCCCCACAAACATCCGTTTTCTCAAGAAAATATATACCTCCGTGTGATTATTTTAGATATCATAGTGTGCAGGGAGACGCCGACATGTATGATAGAGTATTTCTGAACGCGTCCACTGTGTCAGGTGCCCAATGCAACTGAAATGTCTTTATATGTACGACAACAAATATAGGAAGAGAATATGCCCCCTTTCTATAGAAGTTCTACAGTAACGTAAATAAACACAACTATAATAGCCCGACTTGTCTTGAGAAACAGCGATAACGATTATGTCTGTCGGCAGTGTTTGTGTTCCCATCCAAGTTTATCTCTTGGAGGTAAGCTGAAATATTTCAGCGTTATGGAAGCATTGTCCCTCTCTCAGAATATATTAGGACAAAAGCGCCGCAATGAAAATACCGTTTTAAAATGCTTAGGTGACAACTGCGCCCGGCCCTGGTAGTAGTGACCTTGTCAAGATAGTGTTAATGTTATTTTACATGCGCCTCACTGACATCAACCACTGAGGACAAAAAGCGACCGCTTCGCAATTACGGACCCGTGTTTTCAGCGTTCGTCATTGAAATATCGTGCATGTACACGCAAGATCTGGCATGCAGCGCTAGTTTTACCTTACGACGTTAAGGAGCAACGACGTTCGTCCAACTCTAATCCGTTTCGATTCGGTGATGAAATGTCTCTCTCAACAACCAAAATAGAAGCAAAGGCCATGTACACGAGTTCTCATTAACAATTCAAACCGCTTACTTTGACGACTGGCTTCGTCATTTTCCAAACATTCCTCCACGCTTGTTGTGCGAGCGCTCACAAAAACGTTGTAAAATATAATTTCGACCTAAAATTTGTTGCCGTATATAATGCATCGACAAAACACAGTAATGGACTCACCTTATACGAGTGCCGGATGCTTTGAGTTGTGGTACCGCACGGCTGCACGTGGCGTCGGTCCTGATAGGCGATGCGAGCACTCAAATAATATCCACGCACTTCACTCCAGGCAAGCAAAAGCGAAATGACACAGAGCAACTCTTCCTTTGGTCTCGTGCTCTCTGGCTAGCCTGCTTCTACTGAGTCGACCGCGATTGTGGATGAGCGAGACTAAATTGCTTGCCGCATAGAGAAGCTCCACTTGTGGACACTTTCAACAAGAAATTGTCGTGATCCATCACAAATATATGTAGTGATTCTAAAGAAGGAGGAAACGAAGCGCCACTCTCCCCACCCCGTTCTTTGGTGCAGGCAAAGTTCCACGAAACTGCCGAACCCTTCCGAACTGAATAGTGCGAGGCCACCGAGGCCAAGGAAGAATCCATTGGCAGCATTCCGAATTCCAGAGATCTGCTGACCCTTGCCGTGGGGGCCAGTTTTATGCAGCTTGGGCTTCTACTTCCACGAAATCGGAAAACGACGTGGTTGACATCAGCTCCGAACCTGCCCCGTCCTGTCCTCGATGGGACGCCCGAAGGGATATTAAGCGGAACCTGCCCATTGTTAGTGAGAGAGTCGCCACTAGCCGACCCGTGTCGCAATCCGCCTTTTTCATTTTACTGCGCTGCCCCATGCCCCATTCCGCTGAAAACGTTTTGGAAGGATCCCGGGGCTTTCGCCGGTTGATTTGTGTACCGGCGCCCACGTTGAGTGCGCGTCGGTTGTGCGTTTCGTGGAACGCGAATCATTATTTGGGGCTTCTTCGGGACCGCATGTATTTCCTGGAAACCAGGTAGCGCTCACTGACTGCTGGGTGCATAGACTTTCTCACTATAGCACCTAGAGGCAAATCTGGTGCCACCGTCTATGGGAATTTCCTAAGGGGCCGTGTGCCGTCATGGGAATGACGGTGTACGTGTCAGCGAGGCTGGTTCTGGCTGTTGTTGTAACAGGGTTCGTCTAAAACTTAGATTTGGCTACACAAATAAAGCATTCTTAATGTGAGATCTTCATAAAATGTTTCCATTCACGTATATTACATCTTCCAGTGACGTTCACTCACCTGCACTTCATAATCAAGCGAAGAAAAGAAAGAACAAAAGATGAACGGTTCAAACGCGAGCACGAATCTTGTCGTCTCTCTCGCAAATTTAGTGGCCCGCTGATACTTCTTACATTGCATATAATTGTACATGCAATAACAAGATTTCATATTTAAAGAAAACGTGTTTTTGTGTAATAATAAAGATTGAGATTTTTACATGCTCTTTTAGTAAAAAAATTAATCATCGTGACAGACGGGACTGTGCTTCCGTGGCTCTCCAAGAACTATGCCAATGCGAATTCACAATATACCGGCATTGCCATGTATACCACAGCGCAGCTAGAGCGTACTCTAGCGCAGGAGCGCCATATTTCCCTCTAGGTAATATGGTTCGCTCTAGGCTGGGTGAGCAGGCCTGAGTGCGCTGTTCGGCAAACAGTGCGGCCGGTAAAGTCACGGCGAGTTCCGTTGGGTGATGCGACGGCCTTGGAATTTGTCGCTGAATTCAGCACTGGGACATCGCTTATTGTATTCTTTTTACGCAGTATTTAGACGTTTCGCTTATTCAAGAAGGCTTCGAGCGCAACCTTCTGCGTCAGATTTATCAAAGCGGCACAGTTCTTTACATCGACATCGGGCAACCGCAGACCGTTGTTATCGTCAATAATTCTGGAAAAGGTGCATCGCTGATATGAAATAATGTCAAGACGTAGGAAAACATACATATCTGTGCCTTTGTGCGGTGTTGTTACACCCTGAGACGTGTTAATATGAGCGGCCGAACCACTTAAGCAATGGCAGCTGTGATCCAGATACATATATCACAGATGTTGGCACAGCGGTGTCACCGCTTGCCGCTCATTGTGTGCGCGTCATGCGAAGTGAAGTATAGTTGATTTCAAATCGCTAATGCCAGAATTTCACTATATAAGCAGTTTCGTTCGAGCTAACTGCTTACAGTTCAGTTCAGGTCCACTGTTAGAGGGTCAACGAACTCGATGGCCCAGGCTTTGCCTTCGCTGAACAGGATCGACATTGGCTCAAACTTCATGGGCACGGCTTGATATGGTTGAAGATTGTGCATTTAAACTTGGTAAGCGTCTTTAGCTCATTTTCAGCACGAATAATTGTACATACACGCGCAGACGCTGTCGCTATCGTGTTGTCGGTTCGACGGGCGATCGCGTGCGGTTCGGTCGAACGATGGTCAGCACGCTGATTTGGCCGGTGCCGTCGACAAGAAAGCCCGTCGCAGTACGACAATTAGCGCTCGTCGGTTGCGTCGTTGCAGGCTTGGTATGATGAGATCGTTTTGGCGACCCACAATACTCGGTCAATCGTTGAAATGAGCGTCTTGTCGGTCGCGTATCGATCCTGTGTTACCGCGCCTTATGATTACGTGAAGTCAGGTACGCGCTGCCACTACCAGCAAGTGAGGACCGACGTTGCAAGAAGACATCGTAAGCGGCTTGATCTAATTAAGTGTCGTCCAAGTGTAACGCACAGCTTTTTTGTTAAATTTGCTATGACGCCGCAGTGACTTGGCAGCCACTGAAACGTCACGTGATGTCCTTTCTCATGTGATGTATGGAGTAGGCATCTAATATCGAATACGAGCTGTTCGAATGGCCCGCGACGCAGAGCTGATAGTACAGATTGTAGGGCTGCCTTTGAGTCGCTGAAAATTGACCATTGTCGAGGTGGTTCTCGATTGACAAAACAAAGTGCAGCTCGAAGAGCAGCTATTTCCGCAGATGTAGATGTCGTTGGGTGGTCAGTCCTAAAGCTGATGGTAATACCTCTTTCTGGGACGACTACAGCACCGGACGAACACTGGATGTTTGTGGAACCGTCAGTATAAATATGTGCACTGTCTGCGTACCTCTCGTGCAGAAGAAGCAGAGACAGTTGTTTCAGCACAGGCGACGACAGCTCAGACTTTTTCCCGATTCCTGGTACGCTGAGATGGACTGTGGGGCTGACAAGGCACCAAGGGGGTATCGATGGTTTAGATGCAGCGGTGAAGCCCGAGGGAAGTTTGTCGTTGTACTTGACGATAGTTTTTGAGAATGAGAATGAATGAAGACGCCGATAAAGCCGCTCGGACAGCTCTCGAAAACACACAGGAAGAGGCCATACCACTTTCACGGTCCGACGCAGCCAGCAGACTTCAAGTGCTTGCACGGGAGATCACGCTCTCTCTATGGTGCACACCAAGCAGCCAGACCAACCGCAGCAATCATCAACATGACCTGCCCTCCTTGATGCACCTGTGTATGCCAACTGGACTCCGCCGAAGTGAGGCCACCCTGCTTTATCGCTTATGGCTAGGGGTGGCCTTCACGAAATCTTACTCGTTTCCCATTGGAATGGCCGACAACGCTCTCTGCAATGCCTGTCTTTGCGAGGAGACGCTGGAACACATTCTGTGCGACTGTCCTGAATATAATGTTCAGAGGCAGACCATGGCGTCCGTTCTAGCGCACCTTGACAATAGACCATTGTCAGTTGCAACCATTTTCACATATCGCCGACTGAAGACATCTCAGCTGAAGGCGACGAAGGGACTACTTCGGTTTATGAAGGATACGGACTTGAACAAGCGGCTGTGACAGTGATGTCACGTACCGCACAAGAGTGACAGACTGTAACCAACGATGTGTGTGCCGTGTTATGTGCCCTCTATCTCTTCTCCCCATCTTTCATCCCCCCCATCCCGCTCCCATGTGTAGGGTAGCAAACCGGTTAGGCTATTAACCTCCCTGCCTTCCTTCTCCACTTTTTCCTTCCTTCCTTCCTTCCTTCCTTCCTTCCTTGTTAAATTTGCTAGCCATCAATGAAAGGCGGCAACTACCCGACTCACGGTGCAGTCCGGACGACTCGGACGAAGCCCTGGCGGATTCCTATCTGAAAGTGGAGTTGCAGTCTTACGCTACACATGTTTTCGGCACCGCACCGACGTCGAGCTACCAGTAGAATTTCAACACGGTACACGGCACGAGTGTTTTAGCAGCGCGCGTCAGAGCGCGTTTCTTTCTTTTTTTTTTTTTCGGGGGACTTACCGGCGTCAGGGCACGCGCGCGACCCTTCCAAATTGTTTCGCGACTAATCCGCTAGGGCAGAGCTCATGCGCTGCCGCGCCATGAAAAAGGCGGATTGTGGATTGCAGCCATGAAATGGCTGCTATATAGGGCGCATGTGACAGGCGTGTTGGCGCATGCACAACAGCACTTTTGCAAACCGTCAATTTCTACAGCGCTCTTTCTTTCCTTGTAAGTGAGCATGCTAATTGTCGACATTCTTCTGTATATCGGGACGCTTCGGAAACCATTGCATTCCTCTGACAATTCGCGACGGTAAGGAAGAATAGTGTCAATGGGAAACGACGGTTCTCGGCCATTAGTATAAGAAAGGAAGAAAAGCCCGTCATTGCCTGGGGTGCCGTATTGCAGGCGTGCGTGACAGCGGAGACGGACGAGGTCCCAGTCGGTGTGGTTGGAGTCGACATGCATCAAAAGCATGTCGCCAAGAGTTCGGTTAAAGCGCTTTGTCAAGCCGTTTGTTTGCGGGCGATATGCGGTGGCACAGCGATGAATAATTCGGCATTCATTGAAAAGTTCTGGAATGAGATCGGCGAGAGAGACGCGACCTTGGTCGCTCAAGAGTTTAAGTGAAGCGTCGGATACGTAGAACGAACAGTTGAAGCAGGGTGGAGGCTACGTCACGAGCCGTCGCGGCTGGCAAAGAGGCCGTTTCTGCATACCTCGTGAGGTGGTCTAAAGCCACAATGACACAGCGATTGCTAGCAGCTGTGTATGTCAGAGGGCCGTATATGTCTATCCCAACCCGGTCAAAGGCTCGCGAAGGGCGCTGCAAAGTTTGCATTGGTCCAGAGAAGCGACAAGGATAAGGCTGGCGGCGTTGGCATTCTGTGCAAGAACGAATGTACTTTTGCACAATTGTGTATACATACCGCGCCAATAAAACCTATGACATACTCTGGCGTAATTCTTAGAGGTACCAGCGTGTGCGCACAAACGACCGGCGTGGAATGGCGGCGCATACATCAGCGTGGAGATGCCGGGGTGTTACCATAGCAACCATTTCGTCGCACATGGCGAAATGCGACGCTTCTCGGCGTAGCGCTCGGAATGGCGGGCGTGCAGGCGTATCAGAGGGGTAATCTATCAAATATGAAATAGAGGAATCCGTGCTGCTCCAAAGTCATCTAGACGAAAGCAATTGGATCAGATGGTTCGTCTTGGATGTAGACACTAATGATGTCGGAGTGGATAGGCGAGCTCGAAAGATCATCGGCAACGGCGTCCTTCTTGTCTGAGCGGTATATAGACAAACCGGATGTGGTACTCTTGGAGCTTCAGTGTTCGCCGCGCTATACGCGACCGCAGGGATCTTTGAGGGACGACAACCAGCAAAAGTCGTGGTGATCAGTAACGACAACGAAGGAATGGCCGTACAGCTATGGACGAGATTTCGTTATGGCCCGGATAATCGCTAGACATTCTTTATGCTTCACTGGATAATAGACTTCAGATTTCGTGAGAGTGCGGCTCGTGTAAGCAACAACATGTTCCTTGTCGCCGGGCTTTCGCTGGGCGTGCGAAGCGCCAAGACCAACACCGCTGGCATCCGTATGGATTTCCGTGGGAACAGCTGGATCGAAATGGCACAGTATCGGTGGTGTTGCAAGCAGGCGACGTAGCGTCACAAAGGCATCATCACAAGGCGGGGACCATGCGGAAGGATTGAAGTCTCCCCGAAGAAGCTCTGTCAGTGGTGCCATAATCAAAGCGAAATTTCGAATGTAGCAGCGGAAGTATCAACAGAGGACAATGAAACCGCGAAAGTCTTCTTGAGACGTGGGTCTCGGGAATTCTTTACAGCACGCAGCTTGGCGGCATCAGGGATGAACGTCGTCCTTTGGCACGACATGCCCGTGAATGGTGAGCTTGTGTGCGCTAAAGTGACTTTCTTTTAGAGTTTACTTGGGGGCCAATGTCACTGAGACAGCGTAATGCCGGCTACAAGTGACGAAGGTCAGTAGGAAAATCTGGCGCGAACACCACTGCATCACCCAAATAACACTAGCTCGTGTTCCATTTGAGGCCTCGGTATGGTCGCTGCCTTAGCGGCGAGTGAGCACCGGTGTCAATCCGGTGACATGCAGTCTTCGTTCAGCCCAGAGAAGTGCTGTGGCTGTAATAAGCAGGGCGAAATTTGTCGATGAGAAGGAGAAGATTTAAGGCGTTGTCGATGGCGTGGCTGATAGCGTCTTCAGGCGATGTGGCAGTTACGGCACTACAGAAGAGGCTGTTCATTTCTGTGGATCCAACAGGAAGTTTCAACGCGGTAAGGGTGTCGTAAGGCGTCACAGTGCCGAGAGATTCACCGCGAAGCAACGTAATCGGCAAGGGGAAGTGGTTGTATATTACAGGTAGGTGAGTCGCACCAGCTTGAAGGCCAAGCAGCGCGCTTCGGTGTGGGGAGAGGTGGCGATGAACGAAAGCAGTGGAAGGCGTGAAGAGTACGGAAGAGTCGGAGGCAACGGAACAGGGCACAGGTGCCAAAACGGATGTATGCGGAGGTATCTGGACGTCGTCAGATATGGCATTGTCAAGCGAAGAGATGGCGACTTCTGCACGAGAGAAATCAATGACTGCTTGGTGACGGGAGAGGAAATCCCAACCTAAAGCAATGTACAATATAACATTAAAGCAACAAAACAATAACATGGAGAGTCCGGCTGCGGAATTCCTTACTTGCACGATACCCAGCAAACCTCCACCAATTATGAGAAAGAAGTCTGACACGGCTGTGGAAGATACGACTGACGCCAACTCGAATACGCATCAGCGTAGGCTTAGCCAGTCACACACCAGGAAAAACGCCGAGCCCGAGCTCCACTTGCGTTGCGCTGGCGATGCGTAGCTCGCACAGTGTCCAGAGCCTCATACTTACGTGGAAAGAGCCTGACGTTGTCCGCGATGGTTGATTCCCAGTGGTTAAAATACTTTCTTGGAAAAATGGCGGACCGTCGATGAGAGGGAACTCGAGCGGCTCTAGAGACTACAGGAAAAGCTTAAGCAGGTGCGAGGCGGGCGCCACACGCTTAGCACCTTAGCGTTGGAAACTCGCCCGAGTAACTATCCCGAGGAATGCTGCTCGCACAAAATTATAAAACTATAATTCCTACTTAAATCGCGAACAGCGTGCTGCATTCTATCTCTATGAATCAGGGTCATTTCATTTCCATCAACATCTCACAGCACATTCTGGCCAGCTCTCAGTCCCTTCACAAAGTGCGAGGCAAAATTCGAGGTCAATGACGCCAATGTAGAACACTGTTGCAGCTGCAGCGGTGACAACTGTGCTTTGAACCAATTCAATTCTGTAAATTCGCGAGTGTGAAATAAGGTGTGACGTTTCTTGCCTAAAAATTGTTTTCTCCTTTCTTATCACCCAAAATATTTGTCAGCTTAGACGCATAATTAAACAAAAATTCAATAGAACGCTTGTGCCATAGATGTTGCTGATACCAAAGAGCCCGATGTTTAACTGTACCCATTGAATCTGCTCTGTTAACAATTCAAATGCATTGCGACTACATAATTTTGAGTGTTTCCTTCTCCTTAGGGGCATCAGGCTCTAGTGGAGTCGGTATGATTATTTTCAACAGAACTCACTTGCGAGATCGTCATATATCTTATGATCGGACAGGGCTGATATCGGCATTTGATTGTGGACTATGTTCATCTAGGTTACGAATTTTATGCATATATGGTCACGCGCAGGCCAATGATGTCCAATGATTTTTTTTTTCGTGACCCGGACGTATATATCCAGGATGGTCATCACGTGGTGCTTGTTGGGGATTTTAACTGCGTCTAAGATACGCGAGCAGATGTGCAAGGCCCGCGCTAGGGTCGCCCTGATTGGAACGCACGGTAGTTGCGTCTCCTCGTCCAGCAATTTTCGTTGCTGGATTTACATCGTCTTTTTAGTGGTTCTTGATTTGCCTGGACGTGGCGACGCGGCGCTTCGTCAAGCAGGTTAGACCGCGCCTGTGTGCCAAGCACTTTAGCTCAGTACGTCACCCGATCTGATGTGATAACCTTACCTTCATCCCCTGTTTATATTTCCAATCAGAGACCAGTTATGCTTGAAACTCGCTTCCCAACTTTCTGGTCAGCTAAACTTTCGCGTCTAGACATCCGTGATCCACACGCGCACTCGCGCTCTTGTTTGTCAAGAGTCTTGCACACCTCTGTTTCTAGATCTGACCCAGAGTCATGGGACGCTCAAGGTGCAGTGGCGTCTGCATTCTTCAATTGAAGGGCGTGCACTCAGACGCCGTGTACCTGAAGAACTGGCGGATACTACCACGAAGCTCCGTGTCACCCTTCGGGTCAATCAAGTGACTCAGTTGATGCGGTCATGGCAGCGTGAGCTACGGAGCCGCTTCCAACGCCTCATCGCAGCGTCCTCTTTGTCAGCTCCTGCTTGGCGATACAGACGTAATCCTTGCGTACACCCTGTAGTTCTGCGGTTTGCAAGAAACTCGCTTTTTGGACAGGCGAATGCATTCGGTTCGGCGGCCCCAAGAACACTTTGTGTTACGTCGCCTCAAACGCGTGATGATTAGCTCTACGTAACGCAATTTGAAAACATGGCCCGTACGACTATGCAAATAGATCCTGGCTCTCGAGGATTTCGTACAATGCTTAGTGCACTGCCTCAGGTCCCACCTGAGGTAGCTGACCGTCTTTGTGCGCGACCATCAGCGGATGAAGAGAAGGGAGCATTATTCTCCAGGAAGCGTGGCTCGGCCCTAGAGCCAGACTGGTTGCACGTTGAGTTTTATCTAACGCTCAGGGAAGATATTGGCGCCACCTTAGTATCTGTTATGAGCCGCTGCCTTTAGGACTTTGAATACCCGTGTAGTTTCTGCGACGGTCGCATTGTGCTGATACCTAAGCACGATCCATCATCATCAGTTCGTCCAGAGGAATGGAGGACAATCACGCTTTTGATCGTTCACTATCTTCACTATCTTCACTATCTTGATCTTCACAGCTGTTGTTACCCGGCGCTTGGGAAGCCTGATGCCTTCCTTAATAGAACACCATCAGGCATGCTCAGTCCCAGAACGAGAGATGCTCACAGGGATTACTTTCTTGACAAAGCTATTCCTCAGAATTTTGAGAATGGCATCCCACAAACAAATGCCATGAAACCAAACAACGACAGCGCATGCATAATTCCTTTGAGGCTTAAATTTTAGAAGTGCGAAACAAAATAACAGAGCTGAAACCTGGAAATGATGCTAACATTATTGACCCGGATTTACACTACCTCCGGCATCGGCCCAGGAAAGAGATTTGAAACATGCCCGATACGGAAAAATGCTGTTCGCAAAGAAAGACAATGGCTTTCATTTTTATATTTCTTTTTCATATTGTTGTCACCTGCTACATGTTACCTCAGGCGATGTTGCATTTCATCCCCATGTAATTCCTTACAGCGGAGGACCTTTAGCTTATACTGAAATAAGCTTTTAAAAATAAATAAAATGATATTGTCTGATGGCAGGATTCACACAGAGGTCGTCTAACACAACACCTCGTTTTTTCATTTTTTGTTTTACGGTTACTGCACATCGTACTGCCACTACAGCTAAGAACATTGCACTTCGTGTAATCATGGCCACCACGTATTCATTCATTGCTTGGCCCTCACGTCGAAACTGTGTCTTATTTTTTTTTTGCGAATTACGAAAGTCACTCGTTCGCCTCAACAGTTCTCTGAAAATATTGAAAACAACAATTTAAAGGGACTGACAACAAATCTCTATGGTACCCGCTGTTTTAGTGCAACGGGAAGCTTAGTGCACTGAGTGTCCAATCACATAGTGGGAACGCGCAAAACGCCGTGGCACATTTTTTAGTGAACATTTTCCAATACGCCATGACGATGTGGTCGTCCTCATTAAACATGCTGGAAACAGGGATAGGAGAGTACCACATCGATGATACGCTGGCATTAATGGGAAGCCGACTACAAGTGCAGCTCTAGCTGACGAAGGCAGTGGCGTAGCGAGAAACTTATTGCTGGGGAGGAGGGGTTCTTTGCCGAAAACTACCACTCCTCCCTCTCCATATACATATATATATATATATATATATATATATATATATATATATATATATATGTATATATATATATATATCTATATACATATATATATATATCAAGGGGCCTCATTTTTGTTGACCGTATCAGAAGCCAACAGACAAAGACACCACGAGCAAGGAAGGAGAAATTACACATTTAATAATTAAAAAAATTAGAAACTAATAGAAATGAAAGTGGATGAAGAACTGGCCGTAGGTGATATACGAACCGACGTGCTCGCATCATGCCTCCCATGCTCTTACTTATGGAGCTACTGCGGCGAGCCCAGTTTGCCATTCACTCTCTGCGGTGTACTGCGAGAACTAACCCTGGGAGTGTTAGCCAGCGCCACCACTCACGAATGTAGGCTTCGGATGTTGAACACCTTTTTTGCCGCAGGCGTCACGAATCTGTGATCTATTTGGATGACGGCAAACGATCAATCAACGCGCACAAGTTACATCAAGGCATCAATGTTGCCGGATTCGAGACCCTCGTAATGTAATGAATGAGAAGAAAGGGTACCGAGGGGGTCGATTTTTATTAACTGTATCATAAGAAACCAACAAAGAAAGGCACCAAGTACAACATAGGGTAAATCACTTGTACTGATTAACTCAAAAAAGAAATGATAAATTATTGGACACGAAAGTGGATCAAGCGATACTCTTACAATTTGAGCTACCGTGGCGCCGTTTTGCCCTCCACCAGCCCGGGTATCTGCACTTTGCTACCAAACTAACCCTGGGAGTGTCAGATTTCTGCATTGCTAGTATACACAGCATGCACTGTATTCAATATAAAGCCACAAACAGACTTTTTGCCATGATACGCTCATTTATTGCGATTTTTACTTACAGGCAACAAAAAACACAAATCTGTCGACAAGGAACTTGCTCTCCAGTTTACGCACGTGCTGCTGTGGCTATGACACTCTGCTGCTAAAGCAAGGTGAGTCGTGCCTGCGTGAACGAAAGTTGCCTTCATCATCATCATCATCATCAGCCTAGTTACGCCCACTGCAGGGCAAAGACCTCTCCCATACTTCTCCAGCTACCCCGGTCATGTACTAATTGTGGCCATGTTGTCCCTGCAAATGTCTTAATGTCATCCGCCCACCTAACTTTCTGCCGCCCCCTACTAAGCTTCCCTTCCCTTGGAATCCAGTCCGTAACCCTTAATGACCATCGGTTATCTTCCCTCCTCATTACGTGTCCGGCCCACGCCCATATCCTTTTCTTGATTTCAACTAAGATGTCATTTACCCGCGTTTGCTCCCTCACCCAGTCTGCTCTTTTCTTATCCCTTAACGTTAAACCTATCATTCTTCTTTCCATAGCTCGTTGCGTCGTCCTCAATTTCAGCAGAACCATTTTCGTAAGCCTCCAGGTTTCTGCCCCGTAGGTGAGTACTGGTAAGACACAGCTGTTATACACTTTCCTCTTGAGGGATAGTGGCAACCTGCTGTTCATGATTTGAGAATGCCTGCCAAACGCACCCCAGCCCATTCTTATTCTTCTGGTTATGTCAGTCTCATGATCCGGGTCCGTGGCCACTACCTGCCCTAAGTAGATGTATTCCCTTACCACTTCCAGTGCCTCGCTACCTATCGTAAACTGCTGTTCTCTTCCGAGGCTTTTAAACATTACTTTAGTTTTCTGTAGATTAATTTTCAGACCCACCCTTCTGCTTTGCCTTTCCAGGTCAGCGAGCATGCATTGCAATTGGTCTCCTGAGTTACTAAGCAAGGCAATATCATCAGCGAAACGCAAGTTGCTAAGGTGTTCTCCATCAACTTTTATCCCCAATTCTTCCCACTCCAGGTCTCTGAATACCTCCTGTAAACATGCTGTGAATAGCATTGGAGATATCGTATCTCCCTGTCTGACGCCTTTCTTTAGTGGGATTTTGTTGCTTTCTTTGTGGAGGATTACGGTGGCTGTGCAACCACTATAGATATCTTCCAGTATATTTACATATGGCTCATCTACACCCTGATTCCGTAGTGCCTTCATGACTGCTGAGGTTTCGACTGAATCAAATGCTTTTTCGTAATCAATGAAGGCTATATATAAGGGTTGGTTATATTCCGCACATTTCTCTATCACCTGATTGATAGTGTGAATATGGTCTATTGTTGAGTAGCCTTTACGGAATCCTGCCTGGTCCTTTGGTTTAAAAAAGTCTAAGGTATTCCTGATTCTATTTGCGATTACCTTAGTAAATACTTTGTAGGCAACGGACAGTAAGCTGATCGGTCTATAATTTTTCCAAGTCTTTGGCGTCCCCTTTCTTATGGATTAGGATTATGTTAGCGTTCTTCCAAGATTCCGGTACGTTTGAGGTCATAAGGCATTGTGTATATAGGGCGGCCAATCTTTCTAGGACAGTGTTCCCACCATCCTTCAACAAATCTGCTGTTACCTGATCCTCCCCAGCTGCCTTCCCCCTTTGCATAGCTCCCAAGGCGTTCTTTACCTCTTCCGGTGTTACTTGTGGGATTTCAAGTTCCTCTAGCCTATTCTCTCTCACCTTATCGTCGTGGGTGTTACTGGTACTGTATAAATCTCTATAAAACTCTTCAGCCACTTGAACTATCTCATCCATATTAGTAACGATATTGCCGGCTTTGTCTCTTAGCGCACGCATCTGATTCTTGCCTATTCCTAGTTTCTTCTTCACTGCTTTTAGGCTTCCTGCGTGCCTGAGAGCCTGTTCAATTCTATCCATATTATAGTTCCTTATGTCCGCTGTCTTACGCTTGTTGATTAACTTAGAAAGTTCTGCCAGCTCTACTCTCTGTAGGGTTAGAGGCTTTCATACATTGGCGTTTCTTGATCAGATCTTTCGTCTCCTGCGATAGCTTACTGCTTTCCTGTTTAATGGCGTTACCACCGACTTCTATTGCGCACTCTTTAATGATGCCCATAAGATTGTCGTTCATTGCTTCAACACTATGGTCCTCTTCCTGGGTTAAAGCCAAATACCTGTTCTGTAGCTTGATCCGGAATTCCTCTAGTTTCCCTCTTACCGCTAACTCATTGATTGGCTTTTTATGTACCAGTTTCTTCCGTTCCCTCCTTAAGTCAGGGCTAATTCGAGTTCTTACCATCCTATGGTCACTGCAGCGCACCTTGCCGAGCACGTCTACATCTTGTATGATGCCAGGGTTCTCGTAGAGTATGAAGTCGATTTCATTTCTAGTCTCACCATTCGGGCTCCTCCACGTCCACTTTCGGCTAACCCGCTTGCGGAAAAAGGTATTCATTATCCGCATAATATTCTGTTCTGCAAACTCTACTAATAACTCTCCTCTGCTATTCCTAGAGCCTATGCCATATTCCCCCACTGACTTGTCTCCGGCCTGCTTCTTGCCTACCCTGGTATTGAAATCGCCCATAAGTATACTGTATTTTGTTTTGACTTTACCCATCGCCGATTCCACGTCTTCATAGAAGCTTTCGACTTCCTGGTCATCATGACTAGATGTAGGAGCGTAAACCTGTACAACCTTCATTTTGTACCTCTTATTAAGTTTCACAACAAGACATGCCACCCTCTCGTTAATGCTATAGAATTCCTGTATGTTACCAGCTATGTTCTTATTAATCAAGAATCCGACTCCTAGTTCTCGTCTCACTGCTAAGCCCCGGTAGCACAGGACGTGCCCGCTTTTTAGCACTGTATATGCTTCTTTTGGCCTCGTAACTTCACTGAGCCCTATTATATCCCATTTACTGCCCTCTAATTCCTCTAATAGCACTGCTAGACTCGCCTCACTAGATAACGTTCTAGCGTTAAACGTTGCCAGGTTCATATTCCAATGGCGGCCTGTTGCCTTATGCTGGCGAAATTACTAGAAATTATCACTGCGCCTAGTCCTTGACTGCACTCCGCCCCCCATTTAAATGCGGTCGACATCTACTGTGTCAATATGTCATCGTAATAGAGTTAGGCAATCTATATACATGGCTAATCCTAACATCACTTCTGTTTTCGGTCTGGGAAGCTAATTGTGTCCGTTGAGTTCCACCACAGTAGCATCAATGCGTGGTTAGTGATCAGAACTATGCATGCTGTGCTATATTTAGTTCAAGAACGAAACGCCTTCTGACTGTCGATGTAGCATTACATACCGAGGTAATAAGTGTGATAATATAACTACACCTGACAGTTTATGTCGAGTGCGTGGTACTGTATACTTGACTTTCCTCTATGTAAAAAAAAAAACTTAAATACAATGGTTTTAAAAAGGAATGAGAATCCGTTGAGGGAAATGAACAAAACTCCTTCGCGTTCAATTCAAACAGGTTCGAGTTCTCGTCTGCAGTCTCCCAGATTCAATGCGTGTAGCGAACAGATCCCAGCTCTAAATGCTAGCTCGGGCTCCACTGCAGAAACACGCATGGAAAATTTCTTAATTTCATCAGGCATAGCGATTACAATGCACAGTACAACACTGACAGTTGACACTTTTCGGAGAGAGTAATGCAAAAGTACAAGAATGGTGTCGGCACTCGATCACATGGTTTTAATCACGCTGGAAGACACATGTCCTCGTTATTGCATGCTACTAATTACCGCAATAAAACCATGGACATTACTTTGCATAACACTAGCGCCTAATAAGTGCCTCAAATCACTCGCTCCGAAGTGCATAATGCAAATTAAAACACCAACTGCACATAGTATCGGGTGACATAGATATACATCTAAGCTTTGTTTCAGGACTGAAATCAGGATCAATAAAGAAAGATGGGCCCGCCGCTATCGTTACAAAATTGGCACGTGTCAAGCAAGCTCCAATCGCCATTCATGTCGCGTGAAGTAATGCGAGGAAAACGACCGGACGCCTCCTCCACTGCTTAAACGCCACCACACAGTGAATACACGCTTGAACAATTCCGGATCGGCGATGGCAAACGGTGTTCACTGGGTTCCTAGCAGCTTCCTGGGTCGGCGATGTAACGAACTAGAACTAACCCTAGGGCTGTTAGCCAGCGCCACCACTCCGAACCTAGGCGTCGGATGTGGAACATCTGATATGCCGCAGGCGTCACGAGTACGTCATCCATTTGAGTGACGGCAACGGGTCAGTAAACCCATACAAACTACCTCAAGGCATCACTGCTTCCGGATTCGAAACCCTTGTAATTCAATGAACGAGAAGAAAGGGAAGCGAGGGGCCCGATTTTCATTAACCATATCATAACAAACCAACAAACAAAGGCACCAAGCACGACATAGGGTAAGTCACTTGCCCTTACTAATTGAAATAAAGAAATGATAAATTAATGGAAATCACAGTGGATGAAGAAACAAAAGACTGGCCGCAGGTGGCATACGAACCCACGCCTTCAACGTAACACGTGCGATACTCTCACCAATTTAGTTAACGCGGCGCCGTATTCCCGTCCACCTTCTGGGGTAATTATGCTTTGCTACTAAACTCAGCCCGGGAGTGTTCACTTTCTCCATTTCTAGTGTGCACAGCATGTAATTTATTCAATAAAAGGCCACACACAGTCTTTTTGATATGACACACTCATTTATTGGAATTTTTATGTACATGCAGGCAACAAGAAACACAAACGTGTCGACAAGGAACTTGTTCTTCAGATTATTCACGTGCCACTGTGGCTACGACATTTCACTGGTAAAACAAGGCGAGGGGTTTCTGTGTGAATGAAACTCACCTCATGCTGGCAAAATTACTAGAAATATCAGTGCATCTAGTCCTTCGCTGCCCTCGGCCCCCCATTTACATGCCGTCAACATCTACTTTGGGAAGATGTCACCGTAATAGAGTTAGGCAATCTAGATACATGGCTATACCTAACATCACTACTATTTCCGGTCTGGGAAGCTAATTGTGTGCGTTGAGTTCCAACACAGTAGCATCATGCGCGGTTAGAGTTCAGATCTACACATTCGAAGATATATCTCATTCAAGAACGAAACGCCTTCTGGTTGTCGATATAGGCATGCCGAGGTAATAATTGCGATAATATAACTATTGGTAACAGTTTATGTCGAGTGCGTGATACTGTATACTTGAATTACCCCCTGTGTGAAAACAGACTAACTAAAGTACAATGCTTTTAAAAAGGAATGGGAATCCCTTGAGGGAAATCAACGAAACTCCGTCAGGTTCAAGTTCAACTACGTTCGACTTCTCGTCTCTAGTCTCTTACATTCAATGTTTGTAGCGAACAGATTCCAGCTCTAAATGCTAGCTCGGGCTCCAGTTTAGAAACACGCATGGATTATTTCTTTCTTTCGTCAGGCATGACGATTACAATGCACAGTACAACACTGACAGTTGACACTTTACGGAGAGAGTGATGCAAAACTACATGAATGGTCTCGGCACTCAAACACATGGTCTTAGACACGCTGGAAGACGCACGTTCGCTTTATTGTGTGTTACTGTTTACTGCAACAAAACCATGGACATTACGTTACAGAACACTAGGGCCTAATAAGTGCCTCAAATCACGCACTCCGATGTGCACAATGCAAATTAAAATAACAGCTGCACATAGTATCGGGTGAGAGAGAGATGTGTCTAAGCCTTGTTTGAGGACTGAAATCAGGGTCAATGGAGAAAGACGGGCCCGCTGCTATGGTTCCAAAATTAGCACGTGTCAAGTGAACTCCAATTGCCATTCATGTCGCGTGAAGTAATGCGAGGAAAACGACACGACCTCCACTGCTTAAACACCACCACCTCAAAACAGATTGAATAGACGCTGGAACACTTCCACATCGGCGATGGCAAACGGTGTTCAGTGGCTTCCGAACAGCTTCCTGGGTCGATGGTGTAAGGACTGAGAAAAGTCAAGATATGTACACCCAATCCCTACTAGTTGAAACGTAACAGTCTCTATTTAGGAGCGGTACTTCCACGGCAGCAGGAGTAGCCACCTTGGTTTCTTCTCCCCTCAGGCTGCCAGGCTCTGCTGCCGAAGACTGCAGAATGAAGCAGGTATTGGTAAAATTTATTGATTAGCAATAACAACACAACGAGGAAGCGATAATCATGCAAATGTGTGAATACTCTCAGTAGTCTCGGTGTCACACTGCAGGTTGTGTAGAGGTCGTGATATTTCATCACTTTCTAGCTCATAAAAGCTCTGTTTTAGTTACGAGTGAAATATGCATTGCAGAAGTCTAATCTTTCAATCAATCGCCCTTTATATGTTCCGTTTGCGTCTCTGTGTCATGACAGTATTGACAGTAGTTGAAGTTTGCGCATGATAACTTGGTGTCTCGGTTTTTTGTACTATAAACATAGAGCAAGAAGAAAGTATGAACGACCAACAACTGGCCCTTTTCAGCGCCATATTGTTACTCTACGTTCTGGTAATCTTTACGCATCGGAAATAAATGTGTTAAGAAAAGGAGGCCATTAGCGCGTTAGTTTATGAAAAATGATTAAATTAACTCGCGTAAAATGCTCAGCTATGTTCTACACAGCTATTAACTGCGCGGCCCTGTGTGGTAGCACAGCAGAGCACCGAGAGACAGATTTTGCATCCCGTGCGCCCATTTTCCGCATTATGACGTCATGATACACAGATCTCCCGAGCAATGAAAGCAAATGTACTCTGTAGACCAGCTAGTATGAAACACCTTCTGGGTTTGTTTAGCGTTGTTGATATTTTTTATATCGTACATGCCGAAGACAATCCCTTAATTGAAAAGAGGACTAGATGAAAGGGTATGTCAGTATTCCTTTATATATACACGGTAAAAATGAATTGGTAAATGCTACACGGAATCTCAAGTGTCAAGCTCGTTTACTGTGAATCTACCATCTTTACTTTTTACTCGTTTACTCTGAATCTACCTCCTCGTGCCATTTTGCCCTCACCAAATGAGCTAACAAGGCCTGCATAATCGGGATGGCCCATGTTCACCTTTCAATAAACTCTGTGGCCTTTACAGCCGTAGATGAATAAGAACGCCGGCCACCTGGATGCAATGTGGTTGTCACTGGTGTCATTACAAGTTTATTATTGTGTATGAAAAAAAGTAAAGGTATAAATAAGACGGTAATTTTTTTCGATCCCCCATGTGACTGAAATACTATCCAAAACGATATTGCATACTTATGTTATATGCGCCTTCTGAGCTTGTGCGTTCAAAGTAAATATGTGGCACATAGATAAATCAATCTGAGTTTTACGATTAAGTCATAAGAATGCTATTGGCGATCGTAGCAGGAATCTGACAAACTTAACAACTTCTTCGCAAGTTGCTGCCGAATTCCTTTTCAGCGATCCACGACAAATTCGTGTTACTTTCACGTTTTGTTCATAGACAGCCACATTCACTTTCGTCATGCAGTGGTAAGCGATATTCCTTCAAGCCCCGACCCCATGCAGACGGCGAAAAAAAAAATAACTCGCTAGATTGTTTTCACCGACCTAGATTGGCTCAACGTGACAGAACGTCCGCTATCTTCAAGAAACTTCGAATGTGGAGCCAGCAGTCGTGGCCAATGTCGGCTAGCTGACGTCTCCTGGCACCGGGATGACTCAGGCACTCCACCGCCTCCTTGACGACGCCAGTCATTGTCATAAATTCGTCAATGCTACTGCTGCGGACGCGAACCAGGGCGCTGCGGATCTTCTTCTTGGCTTCGGCCTTAGTGACGTCAGCACTTTCCATCACCATTTCGAGGAGACGCGGGTGCTCACGCATCAGCTCGATGGCGCGGGCACCGTCGACGCCATCTTGTTCGCCCAGCACGAAGTCTGCAGCGTCCAATATGGCGGATGCATTCCTCCTGGTCACTGCCTGCGTGTACAGAGATGAGCCACGGTTTGAAAAGCCAAAGAAATGTAAGCTTGCGAAAGTAAACCGTTCGAAGCACTTCGGTAGTGTACGTGAAAACGGAGCTGAAGTGGATAGCGCGTGCGAATCGATAAGGAAATTGAAGGTAGCTGTGCATACACTGTGAAAGCATGACGCGCCGTCTCGATGCATCGTCGCAGAAATAATCTCGTAGATTGGCCACATGAAGTCTACGCAACGTGATTATGAGCATTTTGGCGTCAAGCGCCATCCAGTGCAATCCACATGATTTCACATAGAGCAAAGAAACATTACAGGCGAACGCCATTGTGGGTGCAGGAAGATCAGTCATCATCATCATCATCATCATCAGTCACGATTTATGTCATCCGCAGGACGAAGGCCTCTCCCAGCGACTCACGTATCATCGCTGTGCGTGCTGATTCCAATTGTAGCTTGCAAATTTGCTGATTTCTTCACTCCACCAAAGTACGTAATATATTCGTTCAAAACATTTTGGCATATGTGCAGTAGACGGAGGCATCCGACGTGATTGACGTGCGTGCCGTCACATCGTCATGGCCGTAGTGCGTAACACATACTTCGTTGGAAATGCAATGGGCCGCGGAACTCGGCATCTGATGACACGATAGCTTGGTCGTGTAATTAAACGTTAAGCCGGCGCAACCCGGTCAAGACCCACGTAATTTGAAGCATTCGCCCTTTAGTAAAAAACTGTTGTCTTAAATCGCTTCTCCAACGAATGGTTACTGCTCCTGCGTCGCGCGTATCCTTTCTTTCCCTGAATATATATTGGGCACGCATTGGGGAAATTAGCTGTTGTATAAATGTACACAATACTCAAGAACAAGGGAAATGAAAGGGGGCGAATAGGTCACTTGTCGCCGTTGGGAGCTGGACCCACAACGTCAGCATTACACGTGCGTTGGACTGACAATTGTGCTACAGCCTCGTTCATTAATCCGGCGACTAACTTGGGTATTGATACTTACTAGATCTAGGGCCGTAGGAGTGTTGGCCAGCACCCTTCCTGCTAAACGTCTGTGTAACATGCCTTTTTTTGCCCATTGGCGGGGGTATCGAATCTGGCAATATTGATGTCACTAGGTAGCGAAGGTTTATTAGCTACATGCTTACTCACCTAAGATCAAGTGTTACGTGACGCTGAACATGTTATTACATTCGAAATACCTTCACACACACACTTTAGCATTCTCAGACTCGCCTTGTCGAAGTAGCGTATGTTTATTTAGTAAACTGTACGGCTTTCTAGAACTTTATATTCGCAATTATTATTCCAAAGGCTAATGGTAACCTTTTCTTTTGTTCGAAACCATTCAACGTTTTAGTATTTAAATATACTTCAGGTAAACTTGGTGAATCGTTTTTTTTTTCATTTGTTTTGTGTAAAAGAGACACAGTTCGTACTTCCTTCGTTCGTTAGCAGAAAGTCTTAGTGCAACGTCTAGTCACTCCAACGGGGCTTTTGAAATGTCTTACCAACTTCAAATCTCCTTCCATCGCTTCATTAATTTGGCTTTTGTATCAGCATGTAGTACGCCGATGAACGAATCGTTGCGCTATCAAAACGCTTCATGGTTTTAAGGTTCGGTGAATCGTTTCGAAGTTCCCGCCTGAGACTTTCAAGTAGAGTTTGGAGCCAACATCTTTCACTACAACTGATGCGAGGAGTTAAATAACGGAGTGCCGCTCCACGAGATATGCGTGCGACGTTTGACGCTTAGACGTCGCTGTTGAGCATCGACGTTGGCGATGCATATTCAGGTTGTTTTCCACCAACTTTAAATTTCGGCGGATATTCTGTCGTGGTGACGTACCTTGTTTGAGGCTTATCATCATCATTTTCACTTAGGGCCTCTTTTGCACCGCCGACGCTGTTTTCACGAGCACGACAACTAGGAACATCGCGAAAAGGACACCACTGCCATCTTGTCAAGAACACATTGTTTTCCAGCGCCCACGTAATGTAATCCTCGCGCACTGCAATGCTGCTCCTTCTCGCCTACGAAATGCATGAGCATTTTGCACTCCTTCGAGCATACGCCTGGAGCGTGAAGCCTTGAAATAATTACCCAGCATCAATGTTCTGCGATTACTTAGTGGTTAGCGCGTTCGACTCTGCAATGTACATTGCTCCAGTGGCACGGAGTTCAGATTCCAGTGTGGTCGGCTGTGCAAATCCGTAGTAATTTTTTTTCTTCGCGCTTAGGGAAATGGTGAAGCTGGGGATTACGAGGTGGCTTGGGACGTCGAAAGAAAAACATAATCGTTGTGCCACACCCAGTTTCGAGTACTTAACCGCTCTCGCAGTAACTTTTTCTGGTGATTCGGTCATGCTCGACTCGCATACCTCGAACAAGCGTCTTTACGTGAACGGAAGGGGAAAATCAAGTTCAATTTGATGAAATGTCGGAGGTTTATCTTACATGTATCAGACCTAACGATACATTTCATAACTTTAAAAGGTGCAGGCAAAGAAAGGCGCAGTGTGTCGCAGTCTATGTGTCAACGACCCAGCGAAGCTTACTGTACGACTAGTCGGTACCAAGATTAATTCCGTAAGTCTTACGGAGTCTCACAGGGCACTCTGGCGAGTTCATCATTCAGCTGACATGTGAATCATGGATAATAGGTACATTTGTCTGCGCCTTCCTGTGGCATTGAGCATTCGTGTGACGCCTTTAATGACAGCATTTCGATTTCTAAATTTGCAGGTACTCACACTCTTCAAAGCAATGTTATTTGTCATAGTGCATATGCGCAGACCATGGATAATGGTTGGGTTTATGACGCAATATGCTAATGACAATCAAGAGTTCTGCCTAGTAATTTTCTCAGAATATTCAATGTGGACAGTCCTCTGCGGGTGCTGTCTTTAGTATGTTGTCACTTTCCTTGTTATGGCGAACGGACAAAAAAAAAATATTTACGAGAGAGTCATACCATGATGTCCGCCAGCGCGCCGTCCTTGTGGTCGGATGCTTTGAGGAACTCTTGGGTCACGTGGAGAGGACAGCTGCCTTTATCATACCTGTTGTAATAGATGCACACAGGACTCACGGTGAATTCGGTGAGGCTCAGGCTCCTGCTAGCGCCTCGCGCGAGCACGTTCATGTCGTCGTAGGACAGCTGCAAACCCTTGAGGTTGACTCTGGCTAGCTTGATGTTAGAAGCGAGAGCTGACACCAGTTCTCCCTCTACTTCCCGAAGCTCCGGGCTTGTCCCAAGGACCCAGGTGGGTTTCATGTCTATGTCTACCTCAGTGAGCGCGGTAGAGCTCCTTATACATGCTGTCAAGGCGGAATATCCATTGACTTCGCAGTCAAAGCATTGAACCCGCAGTGAAGTTATGTGATGGCAACCACTGACAACACGTAAAGATGGGATTATCGAGCGCGGGACGTTCGCAATTGGAATCTCCGCATTAATCGTTGCATTGCAGATTTGCGGGCACTGTTGCAGCTGCCTTGTGTTGTCGTGCGCGCATTGTCCCTTGACGACAACGCGGTCATTGAGTCGCCGCTCCCGGATAATTTTGGAGACTCCGTCGAGTCCGTCGATGCAGGGCAAGGTGTCGACGACCACCGTCTTCAGTGTCTTGTTGTCCGCGAGTTCACAGAAGAAGGCGTGGCACTCTGCTTCTCCGAAAATCCGCATGTCAATGCAGAGCCGGCTGAGCTTCGAGCTCTGTTTCTGCAGGGCTTGGCACAAGGACTCCATGCACTTCGCAGCTTGGGGATCCGGAAGCTGGAGAGTGTAATTCAAGAATGTCGCAAGACATTCGCAATGCGTTGAAGGTAGTCTCAGCCGCCGTAGTGTGTCACTCCGTGTGACGACTTCGGCGAAGAGGGTGACCGTGCTCATGCTGGAAACACATGGGGATAAAGAAAAGCTATTTGTTCAAAAATTATGCCTCAAGTAAAAAGCTCGTGAGAGATCCAATGCATTCTAATGCAAGAAACAGAAATCGACGTTTCTGAAGGTGTAGAAGAGAACTTATGTTTCGACAAATGAGGACCACACTACATTCCAAAATATCCAAAGGTGTCGATAACTATCGCGTCATTGAAACAGCGCAAATGAAAATAAAAGCAATTTGATATCCTTGAGGCCGTATCGAAATGAGGGGCTGAGGCTCCGGCACAAAATTCAACGAGAAGCAAGTTTGGCCTTTTCCCTGGTAGTGGTGACCATTTCCCTTCTCGAGTACTAGTAATTTGAAAACGATACGTAATTCTACCCACTTAAAAGAGCGTTTTCGTGTGTCTTTAAGAGCAACTTCAATTTTGTCTAATGATCATTCACATCTGTCCCCTAGAGTGACGAATAAAACAGGAGCTCTAATACACGACACCAATGGCAATCTTAACTAATGGCAATACAAATTCCAAGAAAACAGCTAACTCGGAGCGACGTAAATCGCGTTCATAGACGCGTAATTTCCAATGGTAGTTCGACATCAAGGAAATGCAGGATGTTTCACCCGAACACTTTAACAAAAATTTAAAGATTTCCTTTGGCAGATATCACAACTTTAGTTCATGAGCTGGTGTATTCGAAACGGCGGACATTGCTTCTACAAAAAATTGAGATGCAAGCGTGAAAATTAATAAGAATTCACTAATGAAGCTTTTAACTAATTACAATTTTTGGCGCCTAGTGCAATTTACAAATTCTAGCCGTGGAGTTCGCAAGGCGGAAACACTTGGAACAAATTTTCAAGATGACACCAGTTTCGAGATATAAATTCCCGCACTTTGCGAAGAAATGCATTGGCATTCCAGTTAATTTCTTAACGAAACGTCGTTTCTTGCACTGAAGCACACAAGTAACTGGAACGAAAAATGCATTTCTCCGCGGTGCATTTTTCCATTTTTCCGATTTATATCTCGAAACTGGTGTCGTCCTGAGAATTCGTTCCAAGTGGACCCGCCTTGCGAAGTCCACTGCTAGAATTTGTATATTGCAATACGGGTCATAAGATAATTGGCTAGAAAGATAATCAGTGAATTCTTAATAAGTCCATTTTGGATTTCAATCTTTTGTGCAAATCGTTTCCACCACTTCGAGTAGACCGGCTCATAAACTAGAATTGAGTTGCCAGCTACAGGCAACCTTTAAAGAATTTTGAAAGTGTTCGCTGAAGCACCCTGTATCAAACATGTGCGCTTTTATTTGAAGCCATGAGGACCGATTTTGTTGAAAAACTCTGTTATATTATATAAACTCTATCTGTGGGCAAAATATACAAATAATGATTTGTTCGCTGAACTCTCCACAATTCAAAAGCGAGCTACAGCGCATGAAATACAATAATATAGGCATTATGTTAAGTGTCGTCCATTAAAATACATTTGACACTAAGTATATGATACTTCTAATGTTCGTAATGACATTTTGGGCATTACAGGGCGAATACGTGCGGCGTAGCGCGTAATACGTGCTTCGAGATGCCCTGTTGGTGTACCGTCGGTTCGTGGTGCAATTATAAGCAATACTTACAATATTACGGGCGCCAAGACGATGTCTGCGTTCAGTTCCTCCAAAGCACTCATCTTGCAGAGTGCATCGAGGATTTCCGTCAGGGCCAGGTCCAACCCTCTGCCGTAAATGAGAGTCGATTTGAGAGTCAGTTTTCGCAGCGCGCAGTCTTCTTTGGCGAGGTATCTGGCGAACAGTGCGTTGGAGGCTTCGTTGCGATAGCGGAACACGCAGTGTGAGACACCGAGTTCAGTGATGCTCTTGTTTTCAGTGAGCTCCCGGATAAGCCAATGCGCCTTATTATTGGCCATTTCGACCTCTGACACGTCGAGTGCTGTCAAGTGATCCATGCCTAAGCCGAGTGACCTTCCAGGCGTGGCCACGTTGACTCCCCGTTCCTCCTTGAACTGGTTGACCTTGAAGCCGACATTTCCACGCTGTGGCATTGGATTGAGCATTTCGAGCAAGATAGCTTTGTCGCGAGGTGATGATATATTTGCTGGACAGATGGTAATGCTTTTCAAAAAGCGATTGCGATTTATTGCTGAACGCATCGAGGCGCGACCGATCCAAGTGGGCCTGAATTTTATCGCTGTGATGCAGCGATGCTGGGCGAGTAGACGCTCGGCGAGATCCAGTGCCCTCGCTTCGCGCGAGATTTGCTCAGGGCCCTGTGCATCGTACGCGCATGCGCGTTCCTGGCCACACTCGATTAGGACGGCACCTCTGATCTTTCCTCTCCCATCTTCCCCCAGCTCCAGGCAAGCACCTCGTTGGATCTTGTTCAAATCATGGCGCTGTTTCATTAGGCTGCAGCTGGCACCATCCTTCTTAGTGCATGGGATGTTCAGCGAGTCCCAGTGAATGCTGAGCCGGTCGGGTGCAGGTTTGGTGACGAGAGCTTGCGTGGATTCAGACATGCTTCACCGACCACTTGTTTGGCGAAGCGCTGTGCTGACGCAGACCTGAATGCAGACTTCAGTCGTCTCACGTAGAACCTGCGCGCAGAAGAAAAAAAAAGGCGTGGCAAAGATTTAGCGACTGAACAGGTGCTTCACTATTAAAGATGACCAGCGCGTTTCGCTCAAGGGATGTTAGTTCTCTTGTATAGCATGTTTTGACCACAAAGAGAAAAAATATCGCCAAGCATTGACCATTTGTGTAAAAGACAAGAAACGCTACGAAGATTGGGCAATGTTACTACTCGCCTATGTGATGAACAATTTGTGTCACGTCGCCAAACCACGGTGAGTTCCCTGACGTTAGAAGTACGCCAAGCCGCCCACAATGGTTGAAAAAAAAGTCGCAGTTTCGTCCGAAAGGCGACGCACCGATTGCGATAGCAAATTAGTGGATAGCTGTACCGGGTAAGGAGAGTAGCTTTAGCAACCGTATATAATCTGTAAACATTCACTTACTATAAAAAATAGCAAGGATAGAATATGTAAGCCTGACTCAACGAGGACGTAGAAAGAAGCAGACATGCACAGGCCGCTCTGTCTTTGTGTGTCGACTGCTTTCTGCGTCGTTGTTCAGTCGCGCTTACACATTCTATCATGGATTGAAACCAACAAGCCCGCCAATGTAATTTATCTAGATTAACAAGCACAATGTCACGCGCGCACAGGTGAAAATGAACCCACCGCGCTCATGAGCGCGGAAACTCGCTGTCAAAATGCTGGAGTGGGGAATCGCAGCAGCACCTAATGAATTTATCTTCGTGCATCTGTCGCTTCAGCGTGAACAAAACGTCGAAAGCACAGCGCATACCAAGCTACCGGCACTACGCGCACTCTACAAACATCAAAGATCGCTTTGAAGACGAGGCCCGTGTAGGCGCCCAATCGCGCCACGTCGCAGATCGCTTTCAAGACACACGAGAGCCGGCAACGCATCCCTACGGCTTCCGTTAAAGGCGTCGACTATGGTGTCCGCGATTCGCGTGAGTAACGCCGTAGAAGACGCCGCGGTTGTCTCCACTCTTCGGAGCGGTGAACGAGGAGGACATCGGCGCACCCTAGCAGCCGCCGGAGAACAGCCACCCCTCCCTCGCCTGACCCCTGTGCATCGCGCGCATGAGGATAGGGCACGCTTCCGGCTCGCGTTCGTCGCTGGCGCACGCGAGGTGCTGGATCGAACCGCGTTCGCCGGCTCACCCTCGAACGCTTTCGTTCGCACATACAGCATGAAACCGTCGCCGGCGCGCGGCGACGGTTTTATCGCCCTTGGACTACGGAACCTCACGGCTACGGCAGGAATGCGCCTGGAGTGCCCATATAATTGCTGTCGCAATAAAACGCTTAGAAGGCCGCAACCGCGAAAAGACGTTGGCCTTTGAGCGCGGCTTCTCGCCTCGTTCCCCACCGCGCACTGGAAGGCCTCAGGTTGGTGTGGGCTCGACAGTGCTGTCTCCCTTCGGTGAGGAAGACGCTTCGTGTGCTCATTCCCTCCTTCTCTTCCTCCTCGCTGAGGCAGTCGTCGGCGGTGTCTGCGCGTGCGTCGGCCTTTCCCTCTGCTGCGACAGCGGCGGGTGGAAAACGTTTAAGGGCAACTCTGGCGATTTCTCGGTGTCCAACGATATTAATAAAAGCTCCAATATACGCTCGTTTTTGCACTCGGGTTATCGACCGGTGCCAAACTCTATTGCTGCAAGACATTTAGGTTTGCAGAAAATGAATTTTAAATGTTTGTTACGAGTTCTCTGCTTACGTCTTTTTACTAGCCACCCTGTGTTTCGGACATCATAGACTACGCCGCCACTGTCGCTGAAATCCTGCCGGAAATCGACGCTGTCTAATCCGGAAAATCTGCAACATCTACTTGTGTCATCAAGAGATATCAACAGCCATCAGCTCCGGTTCTTTGTCGTTACCGCCACGTGTATTGCGTCTCTAGCGCCCGTTTACACTGTGCCATGCGTGTTTACACTGTGGTAGTGTAGGATCTCGCGTCATCGACTCATCGTGACGTTCCACAAGGCAGACAACCCACCCAAATTGCACCACCCTACCGGTGACAGGACTGTCAATACCGTTCGAAAATAACAACCGTCTTATCTGGTTTTAAAAACAGCGGAATTGCCCTTTATAAGGCTAAATATATTCCGACGTAGCGTGAGCGCGCCCACACGTTACGTCACGTTGTCGAGAACAACCTGCGTCTATTCTGCGACCGATGGTTCGACGCTCTGGTGTCGCCAACGTAACCAGACGCGACCAACGCGCCCGGCACGACGATCCCACTATCAGTTGCACGAGCGTGTCTCTGTGACCACGTGACGAGCACAGTCGGGCACGCACCAGAGCGGCGGAGCAGCCACTTGCAGTAGTTTGGTTGCCTCATTAGTCACGTGGTGCCGCTTTCCGCTGCAGTTGGTGTCGCCGTAGCGCTGTCGTATTTACCGTAATGGCGCCAACAAGAACGGAGCCGCTTAGTGAAGGAGAACGGAAACCCTGGAAAGCAGAGTATGGGCGTGAACACAGATTACGCCAGAAACGAATGAACGACGTTGCGCAGAGCGGGTGACTAAGGCAACATGCTGCCGAACTCAAGCAACACCGAGAACGACGCCGCGCCGACGTTCCAGGCTAAGCTGCATCCACTTGTTTTATTTCCTACGTCTCCCTCTTCAGTTCACCACACGTCCACATCCGCTGCGGGCTCTCCATAACACGAGGGAACTTTGCTTCTATACTCGCCTCTCTTACGTCGTCTCGTGTAGGGTCTCACTCAACAGTTCGGTGTTGAAACCACGCTTCTCCCTTTCGCGATTCTCTCGCGGTCGTTCTCGCGATTGTAGCAAACGCACCAGCGCACGACCACGCAACACCACGTCGTTACTTCGAAATGCGTACACATCATTCAAGTAACTCCGGGAGCAGGTTTTGCACGTCCAATTTTTTACCTCCAGTGTAAAACGAAGCAACACTAGCGTACAGCGTTGGCCTCTGTCTGTTTATGAAAGTTCTAAAAAAACGGCGTATCTTAACGTACAGCTGCAGCGCTAATTCCACTGGGCCGGTACACATCGCGCCAGCCAGATAAGCACGGGTACACGCATCTAGAGCGCGTAGATCAAGCGGCAAGGAGAGCTACAAAGAGTCTAGTTAGATCGCAGTAAGGGGTACTATAACGTAAAGCTATACCAAACGTTTCTATTCCAATTGTGCAGTCAGTCCACCACGATTGGTCAAGACATTTTCGGGCCACCTGGACTTCGCCTGTCGGTCACGCGACGTCACAAAACCACGTTAGCTCCTCATCTGATATGACGAGCACACGCTGATGATGCATGATTACACCGAACGAGAGAAATATCGTCATTTCTCATTCGACGCCATTTCGCCGTTAGCACTCTGCTATTGGGCAAACGCTTTCGCGCAGGGCCCACTTCGCCTGTCTGGCACGCAACGTCTTAAAACCGCGAATACTGACCGCGTTAAAGATGCATTAAGATGCGGAACAAAACGGAATTTGTTTTATCATTAGCCGAAGACTGCCTCGATCCAAAAAGAATAGAAGATGGCTGCTCGCCGAGCGCTCAGGAACTGGCTACTCGCACCTTAGGTAGAGCGTGGATTTATTTCCGTATAATAAATCTTTTTGCCTGATAGTCTAACATTATTGAACCTTTCGGCACGTATACGGCATCGCACTGCCAACTCCTTGTTGAGTATCCGTTTTAGCGGCACTCGTAACCTATGGTCCAATCCTAGCCTTCCGTTGCACGCCACCGCGATTTTCGACCAGCCAGCTCAAGCCAAGTAAGGGGAAGCGGACCAACCGTGGACTCCAGCGCCCTTACGCGGTCATCGACATTCACTGCGCTGGCTCAGCCCCATCGAAACCCTCTCTGCTTGAGCGTACTCCTCGCTTCTTGACAGACCATTATATAAGAAAAACAGCTTAATGTAGACTGCGTTATTCGTTGTGAAGGCAAACGAAAGTGACCCCCTATATACAAACTTTTGACTGGCCTTTTCAGACAACGCTGCAGGTCACCGCCTGATGCTAACGTCGTCGGTTACGAAAATTTGACGTCAGGAGATTGGAATAAAAACAGATTGTAATAGTTTTACGTTACTGGGCCCATGTTGCCAACATGGCTAAGCAAGTACGAGCACGTGTATCGGCCTCGAAATTACGTCGACATCTGTTTGGCGGTAGCTAACTAAACTCTGATGCGTGTTACTTACATTTTATGTTAATTTGGTTTAACTATGAAACTCTCAAAAAGGCTTCAGCGCAATTAATTTAAGAGCAACATTTTTTCACCTTGGCTCATTTTTTGCTCATTTTTACTGGCAGTTGTGATTCTCCTAACATTCAAATATTTTGCCTTCTCGATTGCTCGCTTACTATCTATATGCTAACAAATGCTGCACCATAACCCGCAGTTAAGCGTAATAAATTAATAAATCGTGACTTAGAATGACCCGATGCAATGCCGTTTCGTTGGCGTTTATAAAGAACGCAAAGCTAGTGGAATAAGCCATATCATATTCATCAGCTTTTATGTTCTTGAAACATGCAAAAACAGCCCGGTACTTTGATTTAGGCGCTCATTAAAGAACCCCAGGTGGCCGAAACAATTCCGTAGTCCCCCACTGCGACGTGCCCCTTAATCAGATCGTGTTTTTGGCACGTAAAACCGCCTAATTTAAATTGCTTTAATTTTCTTGAAAGTATGTTATGTTGGCGAAACCATTTAAGGGTCATTAGACATGTGCTCATTATCGGGTCCTCTTCCAGAATTCAGAAACGCAATGTAGAATTCCTATATGTATTTCTTGTATTACGTTAAAATTGTGCTGAAATAATACACGCCGAGAAAAGCTAAACACATCCTTTATTTCATACGTAGAAGCACTTTATTTTGTGCTCATTGACTAGCTTCGCTGAAATCTCTCGTGCTTACTTCTCGATGCTGCTGCCCGAAAGATATGTATTCGCCAGTGCTGTCGCGGTTAAATTGCATAAACAGCGTCATACGACGCACCAATAGCTCTTGTTGTCTTACGTGTGTTAAAAAAAGGAAATAAAAAACTGCGGTTTTTTTATCTTAGCATGGCGCTGCAGAGCTTGAATCCCATTCAATGCCGGCAGCCTTAGTTGTCGGCTTGAAGAGACCTATAACACGGTTAGCTTTGTCCTCGACGTGAAAAACTTGACAAGAGAGCCATACTGGAATCGCTAGAACCAACACGGTGGTGCAGAGCAATGCAGACCATGTACGACTGCGTGCCATTCAGCTTGTCACACACCTGGGCCGTGTTCTGTTTTCATGCATTAACCGCAAGGAATGTGGGACGCGACAGCGCTGTTTTAAAACGAAGCTTTTTTTTTTGCCTCTTCATCTTTTCTACTGCTGCTGCTTTGCTGCCTTGAACGCCGCGTTGAAGGCGGCGGGGGTCGGGGGGGGGGGGGTTAAATTCACGGGAGGGGTGCGGGAGGCAAGATAGGCGACGTCAACCACGTTTGGGTAGAGCGGGTCTACAATGCCCTCTGGACGCCGTAATTAGGTGTGACTCCCCTCCCTCCCCTTGCAGAAGCATTGCGGGGACTGCTGCGCTTGCCTCCGTGTTCACACGTGACATCAACGACTGCCCAGGGAGGAGGTAGGGAAAGGGTACATCCGAATAAGTCGAGAAACCTTTGCAAATGAGCAATCCTTTCTTCAGCTCTCTTCACGAAAGGAGTGAGTAAATGAACGACATGCCTCTGCACGTTCTGTGCCCAGAGAACTCAAATCAAGCATTGCAAAACGTACCATTGTAACAGCCAACAAAGACGACTTAGTCCGCGACAAAGTCGGCTGTACTAAGCTACATAGGAAATAACGAGAACGAGTATCCACAACGTCTGTGACTCGGGAGTTTCCGGATGCATCTGCGAGTGTCGTCGCAAAGGCCAAGGCACCACGCTAGAATGCGCCAGCCTGCAATACGACCCCAGTGCGTCCCCATAGGCAGGCGCAATGTGACCGTAACTCCGTACATGCGCGATAACGTTACTTGCGAGGGGGTCAGCTTTCCCCTCTAGAAGCCAATGCAATGACCATCCAAAAATCACAGGCTATGCACGACTAGGATAAGAGACAGCCTCTGCGGCTAATGTACGTCGCACTATCGCGTGCCACCGCTGTTGAAGGCTTCTAACTAACAAATTGAAACAATGACTTTTCATTTCAGCATCGCAGCCATACCACGGATCGAACACTGTGTGACGAGATGGTTCTGCTAAACCAGCGGAAATTAAGCACTTGATCACGCGATCGACAGGCTGCAACGAGCAGCAAGGAACGGACACGTCTCAGTCGTGTTCATTAATGTTCAGCCCACACCCCCCAGATATTTAACTGGATTGCGCAATGCCGAAAACAGACATCATCGCTTTGGCGGAGACTTGCAGTGCCGAGCCGCAACTGACTTCCAACGAGTGTGCTACTGGAAGCGACGGTCTTACAGGTGTGCCAGAGTGGCCACTTACAAGAACGAAATGGCCGCCCGTCCGTCCATTGGACCGAGAATGTCGTCCTGACCACAGGATTTCCAAGCCAGAAGCGCAATTGTTGACGGCGTTGCTGACGAATGCGTTCTGCAACTCAAGTGCGGGGACGTCGATGTTGCACTGACAGCTGGTAACTTCCGCATCTCGGCGGCACAAAAAGGAATCAAACGCTTCCTTTGGCTTCGGCTTCGCTCAATATACACCCGGAGCATTAAACCCTTGTTGTGAAAACACCAGCGTAACTGCGCGCCACCGGTGTTCATCACGATTTCACCGTTCATTTGAGGAAACGCGAAAACCGCTGGCTGCCAACGTTTATGCCAGAGGTCTTTCGTGTGCGCCTCGGGAGCTGCGACTACAACGCACTATCACCAACTTATTGAGGCATTTCCTTGTAAAAGGAAATGCAGCAGTTTCTCGTGTGAAATAATTATGCCTTTGCTTCTAAAAATATAATTAATTAGCGTTAGGCCAGCTTGTAGATTTTAATGACCGGCTTCAGTGAGTACTCGAGTCAGATGCCCATATGCACAAGTCGCCTCCATATAGTGAATCATTCAAGGTAGCAGGGAAGAGATTCCAGTTCGTGCTGGACTCAGCGTCTGGAACTTGTGCGATTACGCAGGGTCTTGGTTATTATCACAGGTAGACGGCTATCACAAGTACTGTCACAGTACTAAGGCACGTAAGCGTAAAGTCTAGGCTCGACAACTGCGGATGACGGATTGAATTTTACTCGCAACATAGTTAAAAAACAAACAAAAGAAAGGAAGAGAACGAAAAAATTATGCATATCCCACTTAGTGTGGGAATAGATGTAAGCGAAGCATTCCGTGCTGGATGCTGTGATCAACGATAATTAGCGCCGATGTTGATGGGTAAAGCTTAATTTCGGCAACGTTGAGTCCAACACGAGACTGATGAGTTGGTATTAAACGTTACCTTGCGTGCACCACTGCTGTTTGTCTGTGTTGTACACAGAATACACAGTGAGAGGTGTTTGCTTGAGGCGTTGTTGGGCGCCATATTTCATAACCTCAGAGCGGCTTGACAATAGGCATTGCCTGGCATGGCACATCGCATTGTGGAAGACGCATTAAACTTGAATTGGTTTATGGGGCTTTACGTGCCAAAACCACAACTGGAGTATGAGGCATGCCGTAGTGGCAGACTCAGGGTTAATTTTGACACTGTATTTAACTTAAAGGGCCCCTGAAGTGGTGCAGACAAATGAAGACGCGTAGGGTACAGCTTAAGTAGAACATTCGCAGCACAATATAGGTGCAGCGTTACGTATTAGTGAAGCTACAATCGATTACAAGGTACCCTCCTCCCTAGCCATGCTTTTTCCTCCTCAATTCGTTCGCCTAGTTAGGCGGCTAAGCTCCGCCTTCACTGGTCCTGCGTCACGATGCGACGTCACATCGTCCACTTTCGTTTGTTTTGGAGCTCCCCCCCCCCCCCCCCCCCCGCGCCTGCGCCTGCGCGAAACCTCTCCGCTAGCCGCATGGCCGCCGACCCCAACCGAGAGCCATCGAAGCAGCGTTCGTTGCGACCCTTCTGTCGCAGCGCCGAACGTGTCTGGTATTCAGTTAAGCACACACTAGCGGAACGTTTTGACAGAACGGTGGAAGCATAAACTCAAGCTGATGAAGGAATTGATGAACCGTAAACGTACGTCAGCTGCCTGATTGGTCTCCACGGTCCAGCCACCAGTGGGCGCAGGGCTTAACCAGCCAAAGAGCTAATATTTCTCTAACCAAGTGTAATACATTATAAACATATAAAAAACAACGTGTAAACATTTACACTCCTGCGAAAAATTTACACCAGCAGCAAAGAAGCATAGATCTTGTTACTACTACTGTGTCTGGATGAGCTCTATGCCACCAGGTGGCCGCACCGTGCAGACCATTCACGTTTGCGCATAGGTTCATCCCATGAAACGACACGCAAGGGGACACGGCCAGGCCCTGTCCCCTTCCACTTGCGTTTACCCTAATACCGGACTCGCGAAACGCGATTGCGTTTGTAATCTTCCGGTGTAAAGTGACGGCCGCAATCTCGCCAATCCTGGCGCCGATCGGATAGCGGCAGTCCGATGCACTGGAGTCAGCCCGCTCGTCTACTGGCTTACAGAGTAAAACGATGTCGCAGCTTGACATATTACCAGCCGCTACGTTTGCACTCCACAACGCAACAAAGTCGAATAATAGCGCTCGCGAAAAGACTGACCGACACTGACGGCGGAGCTCTCGTCAAAGACGGAGCACGTTGTAACACAAGCAGACGACACTTGCTGTGTGCAGGGAGTGCTTAGGTGTACTGAAAATATGTTCTTGTGCATTCCCTTTATGTTACTCTGTTTTTATAAAAACAAAATAACTAACATTCCAACTATTACGAACCTCATTTGTTTACCATAATGTTGGAAAAATTATCGATCACGCGCCCTGGTCAGCCAAACGGATAGCTCGTTCTCCTGACGCCATTGGGGTGATTTCCATCATATGGGTAGGGGCGGCTTAAAATTCCTCCGCGCAGTGTGTTGCGATGGGCATCTTTATAGCCTTATAATAAATTACACGCTTTACGCGCAGCACTTATATGCGTCAAATAATGATCAGACGGACGTACTCTAACGACTGAGTACGTTTGTAGAAAATCGTCAAAATTGTTTCAGGATCAGTTTAACATGTCCCAAAATCCAAGTTCACGTGCGTTTTCTATTACGCCACCGTCGAAATCACATCCACGACATCTAGGAATGAAATAGCAGCAAAGCTTCCCTGGCGGGCACAGAAATGTCGATTTGACGGTCGACAGCTTCGCTAGTGTTGCCTGGACGTTGCAGTGCGCTTTACCTAATGCGGCTCTGCTTCTGCGCGCCCTGCGTAGTTTGCCCGCTTGAGATATTTGCAAGGTGTTTATTTTTCAGAAATAGCAGCAACATACTGTACCGTACCTTGAACCAAAGCTTAGCCAGCTCATATAGTAGTAGGGTTTGCTTGCCTTCCATCCGGACCTCCCACCTCCCTCGTATGGGAACTGCCTCTTCTCCTCCCTCCTCTTTGCAGTTCTACCTACGCCCCCGCTGGACTCGCACCTTAGTAGAAAGGGAAGCGCTGCAGCTTCTGAGGGGAGTCACGCATAATTACAGCTGTCAAGAGGCTAATGTAGCGATGGCCAGGGAGCTCCAGAGGGCATTGTGCACATTCGATGCGGTGGGGAGAAAACTAGTTTTTAGCGTCGCGTTTCTTCGCCGACTCGCTCCTCTCATGTATGCACACCCAGTGACCCACCCCCACCTCCCACGACGCGGTGTGCTTCGCTTTAAAACACTGCTGGCAAAGCCGCGCGCTCGTATTCCCAAGGCGTGCGGTTTTCCCACCTAATTTTAGAGCCAAATATGGTCGACCGAGTTGCAAAAATCTTTCGCTCCCGCCATCTTGACTCATGAAAGTTCATTCACGAAGGCGGCCGCCCATCGTCGTTGCAATGTCGCGAGTAATGGCTTCTGCAATTGCCTGAGCTGCGCGCCAGGGCCTGCTCGTAAGAGCGCCACAGCAAGGAATCATAAGGGCTGGACAAAGCCGATAGAGAGACTACAATGAGGTCTATGGCAGTGGCATGCAGGCGCAGACACTGTGCATCGCACCTATCATTTGCAGTGAGGACTTGTTGCGCCACTTTTGGGCGTAAATTTTTATAGTGCAGAACAGCTGCTTTTGCAGGTCCTGATATAGTAACCTGCATTCGTCAACAACTTTCTCAAGCAGCTCACGTGACACGTAGATTGTCAGCATAGACGGCGCTAAACAAATTCCCGTATAGCTACAGACGATATGCCGTCAGTCTGTACTGTCAACGGCGAGCGCATGCCTTCATAGCGGTGCCTAGCGTTTAGCAGTATAGTGAACTAATAGCAGGCTCAAGGCGGGTGTTGAAATTCGCGTATATTTCCTTTTTTTTACTTATCGTGTCGTCCCCACAAATATCCGTTTTCTCAAGAAAAGATATATCTCCGTGTGATTATTTTAAATATCATAGTGTGCAGGGAGACGCCGACATGTATAATAGAGTATTTCTGAACGCGTCCACTGTATCAGGTGCCCAATGCAACTGAAATGTCTTTATATGTACGACAGCAAATATAGGGAGAGAATATGCACCCTGCCTATAGCACTTCTACAGCAACGTAAATAAACACAACTATAATAGCCCGACTTGTCTTGAGAAACAGCGATAACGTCTATGTCGGTCGGCAGTGTTTTAGTTTCCATCCAAGTTTATCACTAGGAGTTATGCTGAAATATTTCAGCGTTATCGAAGCGTTGTCCCTCTCTCAGCATCTATTAGGACAGAAGCGCCGCAATGAAAATACTGTTTTTAAATGCTTAGGTGACAACTGCGCCCGGCCCTGGTAGTAGTGACCTTGTCAAGATAGTGTTAATGTAATTTTACATGCGCCTCACTGACATCAACCACTGAGGACAAAAAGCGACCGCTTCGCAATTACGGACCCGTGTTTTCAGCGTTCGTCATTGAAATGTCGTGCATGTGCACGCAAGATCTGGCATGCAGCGCTAGTTTTACCTTACGGCGTTAAGGATCAACGACGTTCGTCCAACTCTCGGCCGTTTCGGTTCGGCGACGAAATGTCTCTCTCAACAATCAAAGAAGAAGCAAAGGCCATGTACACGAGTTCTCATTAACAATTCAAACCGCTTACTTTGACGACTGGCTTCGTCATTTTCCAAACATTCCTCCACGCTTGTTGTGCGAGCGCTCACAAAAACGTTGTAAAATATAATTTCGACCTAAAATTTGTTGCCGTATATAATGCATCGACAAAACACAGTAATGGACTCACCTTATACGAGTGCCGGATGCTTTGAGTTGTGGTCCCGCACGGCTGCACGTGGCGTCGGTCCTGATAGGCGATGCGAGCACTCAAATAATATCCACGCACTTCACTCCAGGCAAGCAAAAGCGAAATGACAGAGAGCAACTCTTCGTTTGGTCTCGTGCTCTCTGGCTAGCCTGCTTCTACTGAGTCGGACGCGATTGTGGATGAGCGAGACTAAATTGCTTGCCGAATAGAGAAGCACCACTTGTGGACACTTTCAACAAGAAATTGTCGTGATCCATCACAAATATATGTAGTGATTCTAAAGAAGGAGGAAACGAAGCGCCACTCTCCCCACCCCGTTCTTTGGTGCAGGCAAAGTTCCACGAAACTGCCGAACCCTTCCGAACTGAATAGTGCGAGGCCACCGAGGTTAACGAAGAATCCATGGGCAGCATTCCGAATTCCAGAGATCTGCTGACCTTTGCCGTGGGGGCCAGTTTTATGCAGCTTGGGCTTCTACTTCCACGAAAGCGGAAAACGACGTGGTTGACATCAGCGCCGAACCGGCCCGGCCCTGTCCTCGATGGTACGCCCGAAGGGATATTAAGCGGAACCTGCCCATTGTTAGTGAGAGAGTCGCAACTAGCCGACCCGTGTCGCAATCCGCCTTTTTCATTTTACTGCGCTGCCCCATGCCCCATTCCGCTGAAAACGTTTTGGAAGGATCCCGGGGCTTTCGCTGCTTGATTTGTGTACCGGCGCCCACGTTGAGTGCGCGTCGGTTGTGCGTTTCGTGGATCGCGAATCATTATTCATGGCTTCTTCGGAACTGCATGTATTTCCTGGAAACCACGTAGCGCTCACCGACTGCTGGGTGCATAGACTTTCTCAGTATAGCACCTATAGGCAAATCTGGCGCCACCGTCTATGGGAATTTCCTAAGCGGCCGTGTGCCGTCATGGGAATGACGGTGTACATGTCAGCGAGGCTGGTTCTGGCTGATGTTGTAACAGGGTTCGTCTAAAACTTAGATTTGGCTACCCAAAAAGCATTCTTAATGTGAGATCTTCATAAAATATTTCCATTCACGTATATTACATCTTCCATTGACGTTCACTCACCTACACTGCATAATCAAGCGAAGAAAAGAAAGAACAGACGACGAACGGTTCAAACGCGAGCACGAATCTTGTCGTCTCTGTCGCAAATTTAGCGGCCCGCTGCTACTTTTTACATTGCGTATAATAGTACATGCAATAACAAGATTTCATAGTTAAAGAAAACATGTTTTTGTGTAATAATAAAGATTAAGAGATTTTTACATGCTCTTTTAGTAAAAAAATTAATCATCGTGACAGACGGGACTGTGCTTCCCTGGCTCTCCAAGAACTATGCCAATGCGAATTCACAATATACCGGCATTGCCATGCATACCACAGCGCAGCTAGACCGTACTCTAGCGCAGGAGCGCCATATTTCCCTCTAGGTAATATGGTTCGCTCTAGGCTGGGTGAGCAGGCCTGAGTGCGCTGTTCGGCAAACAGTGCGGCTGGTAAATTCACGGCGAGTTCCGTTGGGTGATGCGACGGCCTTGGAATTTGTCGCTGAATTCAGCACTGGGACATCGCTTATTGTATTCTTTTTACACAGTATTTAGACATTTCGCTTATTCAAGAAGGCTTCGAGCGCAACCTTCTGCGTCAGATTTATCAAAGCGGCACAGTTCTTTACATCGACATCGGGCATCCGCAGATCGTTGTTATCGTCAATAATTCTAGAAAAGGTGCATCGCTGATATGAAATAATGTCAAGACGTAGGAAAACATACATATCTGTTCCTTTGTGCGGTGTTGTTACACCCTGAGACGTGTTAATATGAGCGGCCGAACCACTTAAGCAATGGCAGCTGTGATCCAGATACATATATTACAGATGTTGGCACAGCGGTGTCACCGCTTGCCGCTCATTGTGTGCGCATCATGCGAAGTAAAGTATAGTTGATTTCAAATCACTAATGCCACAATTTCACTATATAAGCAGTTTCGTTCGACCTAACTGCTTGCACTTCAGTTCAGGTCCACTGTTAGAGGGTCAACGAACTCGATGGTCCAGGCTTTGCCTTCGCTGAACAGGATCGACATTGGCTCAAACTTCGTGGGCACGGCTTGATATGCTTGAAGATTGTGCATTTAAACTTGGTAAGCGTCTTTAGCTCATTTTCCGCACGAATAATTGTACATACAAGCGAAGACGCTGTCGCTATCGTGTTGTCGGTTCGACGGGCGATCGCGTGGGGTTCGGTCGAACGATGGTCAGCACGCTGATTTTGCCGGTGCCGTCGGCAAGAAAGCCCGTCGCAGTACGGCAATTAGCGCTCGTCGGTTGCGTCGTTGTAGGCTTGGTATGATGAGATCGTTTTGGCGACCCACAATAGTCGGTCATTCGTTGAAATGAGCGTCTTGTCGGTCGCGTATCGATCCTGTGTTACCGCGCCTTACGATTACGTGAAGTCAGGTACGCGCTGCCACTACCAGCAAGTGAGGACCGACGTTGCAAGAAGACATCGTAAGCGGCTTGATCTAATTAAGTGTCGTCCAAGTGTAACGCACAGCTTTTTTGTTAAATTTGCTAGCCATCAATGAAAGGCGGCAACTACCCGACTCACGGTGCAGGCCGGACGACTTGGACGAAGCCCTGGCGGATTCCTATCTTAAAGTGGAGTTGCAGTCTTACGCTACGCATGTTTTCGGCACCGCACCGACGTAGAGGTATACCAGTAGAATTTCAACACGGTACAGGGCACGAGTGTCTTAGCAGCGCGCGTCGGAGCGCGTTTCTTTCTTTTTTTTTTTTTCGGGGGACTTACCGGCGTCAGGGCACGCGCGCGACCCTTTCAAAATGTTTCACGACTAATCCGCTAGGGCAGAGCTCATGCGCTGTCGCGCCATGAAAAAGGCGGATTGTGGATGGCAGCTATGAAATGACTGCTATATAGGGCGCATGTGACAGGCGTGTTCGCGCATGCACAACATTATTTTTGCAAACCGTCAATTTCTGCAGCGCTTGTTCTTGCGTTGTAAGTGGGCATGCTAATTGTCGACATTCTTCTGTATATCGGGACGCTTCGGAAACCATTGCATTCCTCTGACAATTCGCGACGGTAAGGAAGGATAGTGTCAATGGGAAACCACGGTTCTCGGCCATTAGTATAAAAAATGAAGAAAAGCCCGTCATTGCCTGGGGTGCCGTATTTCAGGCGTGCGTGACAGCGGAGACGGACGAGGTCCCAGTCGGTGTGGTTGGAGTCGACATGCATCAAAAGCATGTCGCCAAGAGTTCGGTTAAAGCGCTTTGTCAAGCCGTTTGTTTGCGGGCAACATGCGGTGGCACAGCGATGAATAATGCGGCATTCATTGAAAAGTTCTGGAATGAGATCGGCGAGAGAGACGCGACCTTGGTCGCTCAGGAGTTCAAATGAAGCGTCGGATACGTAGAACGAACAGTTGAAGCAGGATGGAGGCTACGTCACGAGCCGTCGCGGCTGGGAAAGAGGCCGTTTCTGCATACCTCGTGAGGGGGTCTAAAGCCACGATGACACAGCGATTGCTAGCAGCTGTGTATGTCAGAGGGCCGTATATGTCTATCCCAACCCGGTCAAAGGCTCGCGAAGGGCTCTGCAAAGTTCGCATTGGTCCAGAGAAGCGACAAGGATAAGGCTGGCGGTGTTGGCATTCTGTGCAAGAACGAATGTACTTTTGCACAATTGTGTATACATACCGCGCCAATAAAACCTATGACATAGTCTGGCGTAAGTCTTAGAGGTACCAGCGTGTGCGCACTAACGACCGGCGTGGAATAGCGGCGCATACATCAGCGTGGAGATGCCGAGGTGTTACCATAGCAACCATTTCGTCGCGCATGGCGAAATGCGACGCCTCTCGGCGTAGCGCTCGTAATGGCGGGCGTGCAGGCGTATCAGAGGGGTAATCTATCAAATATGAAATAGAGGAATCCGTGCTGCTCCAAAGTCATCTAGACGAAAGCAATTGGATCAGATGGTTCGTCTAGGATGTATACACACTGATGATGTCGGAGTGGATAGGCGAGCGCGAAAGATCATCGGCAACGGCGTCCTTCTTGTCTGAGCGGTATATAGACAAACCGGATGTCGTACTCTTGGAGCTTCAGTGTTCACCGCGCTATAGGCGACCGCAGGGATCTTTGAGGGACGACAACCAGCAAAAGTCGTGGTGATCAGTAACGACAACGAAGGAATGGCCGTACAGCTATGGACGAGATTTTGTTATGGCCCGGATAATCGCTAGACATTCCTTATGCTTGACTGGATAATAGACTTCAGATTTCGTGAGAGTGCGGCTCTGTAAGCAACATGTTCCTTGTCGCCGGGCTTTCGCTGGGCGCGCGAAGCGCGAAGACCAACACCGCTGGCATCCGTATGGATTTCCGTGGGAACAGCTGGATCGAAATGGCACAGTATCGGTGGTGTTGCAAGCAGGCGACGTAGCGTCGCAAAGGCATCATCACAAGGCGGGGACCATGCGGAAGGATTGAAGTCTGTCAGTGGTGCCATAATCAAAGCGAAATGTCGAATGTAGCGGCGGAAGTATCAACAGAGGACAATGAAACCGCGAAAGTCTTCTTGAGACGTGGGTCTCGGGAATTCTTTACAGCACGCAGCTTGGCGGCATCAGGGATGAACGCCGTCCTTTGGCACGACATACCCGTGAATGGTGAGCTTGTGTGCGCTAAAGTGACTTTCTTTTAGAGTTTACTTGGGGGCCAATGTCACTGAGACAGCGTAATGCCGGCTACAAGTGACGAAGGTCAGTAGGAAAATCTGGCGCGAACACCACTGCATCACCCAAATAACACTAGCTCGTGTTCCATTTGAGGCCTCGGTATGGTCGCTGCCTTAGCGGCGAGTGAGCACCGGTGTCAATGCAGTGACATGCAGGCTTCGTTCAGCCCAGAGAAATGCTGTGGCTGTCAAAAGCAGGGCGAAATTTGTCGATGAGAAGGAGAAGATTTAAGGCGTTGTCGATGGCGTGGCTGATAGCGTCTTCAGGCGATGTGGCAGTTATGGCACTACAGAAGAGGCTGTTGACTTCTGTGGATCCAACAGGAAGTTTCAACGCGGTAAGGGTGTCGTAAGGCGTCACAGTGCCGAGAGATTCACCGCGAAGCAACGTAATCGGCAAGGGGGAGTGGTTGTATATTACAGGTAGGTGAGTCGCACCAGCTTGAAGGCCAAGCAATGCGCTTCGGTGTGGCGAGAGGTGGCGATGAACGAAAGCAGTGGAAGGCGTGAAGAGTACGGTAGAGTCGGAGGCAACGGAACAGGGCACAGGTGCCAAAACGGATGTATGCGGAGGTATCTGGACGTCGTCAGACATGGCATTGTCAAGCGAAGAGATGGCGACTTCTGCACGAGAGAAATCAATGACAGCTTGGTGACGGGAGAGGAAATCCCAACCTAAAGCAATGTACAATATAACAGTAAAGCAACAAAACAATAACATGGAGAGTCCGGCTGCGGAATTCCACACTAGCACGATGCCCAGCAAAGCTCCGCCAATTATGAGAAAGAAGTCTGACACGGCTGTGGAAGACACGACTGACGCCGACTGGAAGACGCATCACCGTAGGCTTAGCCAGTCACACACCAGGAAGAACGCCGAGCCCGAGCCCCACTTGCGTGGCGCTGGCGATGCGTAGCTCGCACAGTGCACTTCATGGTTACAACTGTAACAAACTCAGGCGGAAAGAGATTGCGTTGGGAGCGAAAGTAAACATTAAAAACAAAGAATATTATAGAACTTAAGTTATAATAAATTTCCAATACTTTCACCCGTTTGCGGAACGGTTCAAGAATGCTGCTCACTGCTTCAAAATCAAGGGGGCGACAGATCGAGTACCACGCTTTGGTATAAAAGTTACAAACAGGAATAAAGCTCCACAGACAGGCTGGATGACGTTTCGACAGGAGGGTCTACCTTCGACAAAGGCGGCCTTGTCATCCTCGGCAGGTTAGATCAAGTTATTAGGGTGACGTCACGTGGGGTTGCTCTCGGCTGCAGATCAAGAAACATAAAAAGAAAAAGAAAGATATGCGGATCCTACGTACTGTGGGAATAGATGTAAGCGAAGCTTGCTGTGCTGTTTGTTTGACTGGCGATAATTTGTTGCGATGTTGACGGAGTTGTTTAATTTATTCAACGTTTGGTTCAATACGGGAGTCGTGAGTTGAGGTGCAACAAGCAATTTTCCATAAGTTTTCCTTGGTATCTTTGTTTGTTGGCTTCTCATGATATTATTAATAAAAATTGGGCCCCTCGTTTAACCCCTTTTCTTCTCGTTTCCTCTAGCCTTGCACGTTAACAGAAAGGCAAGCTCTGCAGTTTCTCCAATGCTTTAGCCTATGGCAAGAGATAATTACAGCTGTCAGCAGGCTAATGTAGCGGCGACGAGGGAGCTTCAGAAGGTATTGTGCACATGCGACGGGATGAAAGGCACAAACGACCCACTTTCTTTCGTCGCTTTCCTCTCTGCCGTGCTTCTGTCATGCGTGCACACGCTCTGAGCCATGCCCGGGTAGTTTATGACCTGCACGTTAGTGGCCATAAATAATAGAGGAAACAAAATTACAAGTGTTCCATGAAAAAAAATTTTTAAGAGGGTCCCCATGTGGACGGTCGTGGCGAAGATATGTAATTCCCTTTTATAATGATAAACTAGAACAAAAGAGATAAAAAAGGGGAAAAAAGGAAGAAAGTCTGGGATTTGAACTCGTGTCCCTTGGATGTTGGCCAGGAAGATGGCTGGGTCGGTTGGTTCACCAGGCCCCAGGTTACTTTAAAGCGGCCTAGCTCCTGTCCAGAGCCTCATACTTACGTGGAAAGAGCCTGACGTTGTCCGCGATGGTTGATTCCCAGTGGTTAAAGGCATACTTTCTTGGAAAAATGGCGGACCGTCGATGAGAGGGAACTCGAGCGGCTCTAGAGACTACAGGAAAAGCTTAAGCAGGTGCGAGGCGGGCGCCACACGCTTAGCACCTTAGTGTTGGAAACTCGCCCGAGTAACTATCCCGAGGAATGCTGCTCGCACAAAATTATAAAACTATAATTCCTACTTAAATCGCGAACAGCGTGCTGCATTCTATCTCTATGAATCAGGGTCATTTCATTTCCATCAGCATCTCACAGCACATTCTGGCCAGCTCTCAGTCCCTTCACAAAGTGCGAGGCAAAATTCGAGGTCAAAGACGCCAATGTAGAACACTGTTGCAGCTGCAGCGGTGACAACTGTGCTTTGACCAATTCAATTCTGTAAATTCGCGAGTGTGAAATAAGGTGTGACGTTTCTTGCCTAAAAATTGCTTTCTCCTTTCTTATCGCCAAAAATATTTGTCAGCTTAGACGCATAAATTAAAAAAAAAATCAATAGAACGCTTGTGCCATAGATGTTGCTGATACCAAAGAGCCCTATGTTTAACTGTACCCATTGAATCTGTTCTGTTAACATTTCAAATGCATTGCGACTACATAATTTTGAATGTTTTTTTCTCCTTAGGGGCATCAGGCTCTAGTGGAGTCGCTATTATTATTTTCAACAGAACAGATCGTCATGTATCTTATGATCGGACAGGGCGGATATCGGCATTTGATTGTGGACTATGTTCATCTAGGTTACGGATTTTGTGCATATATGGACACGCGCAGGCCAATGATGTCCAATGGTTTTTTTTTTCGTGACCTGGACGTATACATCCAGGATGGTCATCACGTGGTGCTTGTTGGGGATTTTAACTGCGTCTAAGATACGCGAGCAGATGTGCAAGGCCTGCGCTAGGGTCGCCCTGATTGGAACGCACGGGAGTTGCGTCTCCTCGTCCAGTAATTTTCGTTGCTGGATTTACATCGTCTTTTTAGTGGTTCTTGATTTGCCTGGACGTGGCGACGCGGCGCTTCGTCAAGCAGGTTAGACCGCGCTTGTGTGCCAAGCACTTTAGTTCAGTATGTCACCCGATCTGATGTGATAACTTTACCTTCATCCCCTGTTTATATTTCCAACCAGAGACCAGTTATGCTTGAAACTCGCTTCCCAACTTTCTCGTCAGCTAAACTTTCGCGTCTAGACATCCGTGTTCTACACGCCCACTCGCGCTGTTGTTTGTCAAGAGTCTTGCTCGCCTCTGTTTCTAGATCTGACCCACAGTCATGGGACGCGCTCAAGGTGCAGTGGCGTCTGCATTCTTCAATTGAAGGGCGTGCACTCAGACGACGTGTGTCTGAAGAACTGACGGATACTGCCACGAAGCTCCGTGTCACCCTTCGGGTCAATCAAGTGACTCAGTTGATGCGGTCATGGCAGCGTGAGCTACGGAACCGCTTCCAACGCCTCATCGCAGCGTCCTCTTTGTCAGCTGCTGCTTGTAGTTCTGTAGTTCTGCGGTTTGCAAGAAACTCGCTTTTTGGACAGGCGAATGCACTCGGTTCGGCGGCCCCAAGAGCACTTTGTGTTACGTCGCCTCAAACGCGTGATTATTCGCTCATCGTAAGGCAATTTGAAAACATGGCCCGTACGACTATGCAAATAGATCCTGGCTCTGGAGGATTGCGTACAATGCTTAGTGCGCTGCCTCAGGTTCCACCTGAGGTAGCTGACCGTCTTTGTGTGCGACCATCAGCGGATGAAGAGAAGGGAGCATTATCTTCCAGGAAGCGTGGCTCGGCCCTAGAGCCAGACTGGTTGCACGTTGAGTTTTATCTAACGCTCAGGGAAGATAGTGGCGCCACCTTAGTATCTGTTATGAGCCGCTGCCTTTAGGACTTCGAATACCCGTGTAGTTTCTGCGACGGTCGCATTGTGCTGATAACTAAGCACGATCCATCATCACCAGTTCGTCCAGAGGAATGGAGGACAATCACGCTTTTGATCGTTCACTACAATATCTTCACAGCTGTTGTTACCCGGCGCTTGGGAAGCCTGATGCCTTCCTTAATAGAACACCATCAGGCATGCTCAGTCCCAGAACGAGAGATGCTCACAGGGATTACTTTCTTGACAAAGCTATTCCTCAGAATTTTGAGAATGGCATCCCACAAACAAATGCCATGAAACCAAACAACGACAGCGCATGCATAATTCCTTTGAGACTTAAATTTTAGAAGTGCGAAACAAAATAACAGAGCTGAAACCTGGAAATGATGCTAACATTATTGACCCGGATTTGCACTACCTCCGGCATCGGCCCAGGAAAGAGATTTGAAACATGCCCGATACGGAAAAATGCTGTTCGCAAAGAAAGACAATGGCTTTCACTTTTATATTTCTTTTTCAGATTGTTGTCACCTGCTACATGTTACCTCAGGCGATGTTGCATTTCATCCCCATGTAATTCCTTACAGCGGAGGACCTTTAGCTTATACTGAAATAAGCTTTTAAAAAATAAATAAAATGATATTGTCTGATGGCAGGATTCACACAGAGGTCGTCTAACACAACACCTCGTTTTTTTCATTTTTTGTTTTACGGTTACTGCACATCGTACTGCCACTACAGCTAAGAACATTGCACTTCGTGTAATCATGGCCACCACGTATTGATTCATTGCTTGGCCCTCACGTCGAAACTGTGATTTTTGTTTTTTTTGCGAATTACGAAAGTCACTCGTTCGCCTCAACAGTTCTCTGAAAATATTGAAAACAACAATTTAAAGGGACTGACAACCAATCTCTATGGTACCCGCTGTTTTAGTGCAACGGGAAGCTTAGTGCACTGAGTGTCCAATCACATAGTGGGAACGCGCAAAACGCCGTGGCACATTTTTTAGTGAACATTTTCCAATACGCCATGACGATGTTGTCGTCCTCATTAAACATGCTGGAAACAGGGATAGGAGAGTACCACATCGATGATACGCTGGCATTAATGGGAAGCCTACTACAAGTGCAGCTCTAGCTGACGAAGGCAGTGGCGTAGCGTGAAACTTATTGCTGGGGAGGAGGGGTTCTTTGCCGAAAACTACCACTCCTCCCTCTCCATATATATATATATATATATATATATATATATATATATATATATATATATATATATATATATATATATATATATATATATATATGTGTGTATATATATATATATATATACATATATATATATCAAGGGGCCTCATTTTTGTTGACCATATATCAGAAGCCAACAAACCAAGACACCGCGAGCAAGGAAGGAGAAATTACACATTTAATAATTTAAAGAATTAGAAACTAATAGAAATGAAAGTGGATGAAGAACTGGCCGTACCTGACATAGGAACCGACGTGCTCGCATCATGCCTCCCATGCTCTTACTTATGGAGCTACTGCGGCGACCCCGGTTTGCCATTCACTCTCTGCGGTGTACTGCGAGAACTAACCCTGGGAGTGTTAGCCAGCGCCACCACTCACGAATGTAGGCATCGGATGTTGAACACCTTTTTTGCCGCAGGCGTCACGAATCTGTGATCTATTTGGATGACGGCAAACGATCAATCAACGCGCACAAGTTACATCAAGGCATCAATGTTGCCGGATTCGAGACCCTCGTATATAATGAATGAGAAGAAAGGGTACTGAGGGGCTCGATTTTTATTAACTGTATCATAAGAAACCAACAAAGAAAGGCACCAAGTACAAAATAGGGTAAATCACTTGTACTGATTAACTCAAAAAAGAAATGATAAATTATTGGACATGAAAGTGGATCAAGCGATACTCTTACAATTTGAGCTACCGTGGCGCCGTTTTGCCCTCCACCAGCCCGGGTATCTGCACTTTGCTACCAAACTAAGCCTGGGAGTGTCAAATTTCTGCATTGCTAGTATACAGAGCATGCACTGTATTCAATATAAAGCCACAAACAGACTTTTTGCCATGATACGCTCATTTATTGCGATTTTTACTTACAGGCAACAAAAAACACAAATCTGTCGACAAGGAACTTGCTCTCCAGTTTACGCACGTGCTACTGTGGCTATGACACTGTGCTGCTAAAGCAAAGTGAGTGGTGCCTGCGTGAACGAAAGTTGCCTTCATCATCATCATCAGCCTAGTTACGCCCACTGCAGGGCAAAGGCCTCTCCCATACTTCTCCAGCTACCCCGGTCATGTACTAATTGTGGCCATGTTGTCCCTGCAAATGTCTTAATGTCATCCGCCCACCTAACTTTCTGCCGCCCCGTACTAAGCTTCCCTTCCCTTGGAATCCAGTCCGTAACCCTTAATGACCGTCGGTTATCTTCCCTCCTCATTACATGTCCGGCCCATGCCCATTTCTTTTTCTTGATTTCAACTAAGATGTCATTTACCCGCGTTTGTTCCCTCACCCAGTCTGCTCTTTTCTTATCCCTTAACGTTACACCTATCATTCTTCTTTCCATAGCTCGTTGCGTCGTCCTCAATTTCAGCAGAACCCTTTTCGTAAGCCTCGAGGTTTCTGCCCCGTAGGTGAGTACTGGTAAGACACAGCTGTTATACACTTTCTTCTTGAGGGATAGTGGCAACCTGCTGTTCATGATTTGAGAATGCCTGCCAAACGCACCCCAGCCCATTCTTATTCTTCTGGTTATGTCAGTCTCATGATCCGGGTCCGTGGCCACTACGTGCCCTAAGTAGATGTATTCCCTTACCACTTCCAGTGCCTCGCTACCTAACGTAAACTGCTGTCCTCTTCCGAGGCTTTTAAACATTACTTTAGTTTTCTGTAGATTAATTTTCAGACCCACCCTTCTGCTTTGCCCCTCCAGGTCAGCGAGCATGCATTGCAATTGGTCTCCTGAGTTACTAAGCAAGGCAATATCATCAGCGAAACGCAAGTTGCTAAGGTGTTCTCCATCAACTTTTATCCACAATTCTTCCCACTCCAGGTCTCTGAATACCTCCTGTAAACATGCTGTGAATAGCATTGGAAATATCGTATCTCCCTGTCTGACGCCTTTCTTTGGTGGGATTTTGTTGCTTTCTTTGTGGAGGATTACGGTGGCTGTGGAACCACTATAGATATCTTCCAGTATATTTACATATGGCTCATCTACACCCTGATTCCGTAGTGCCTTCATGACTGCTGAGGTTTCGACTGAATCAAATGCTTTTTCGTAATCAATGAAGGCTATATATAAGGGTTGGTTATATTCCGCACATTTCTCTATCACCTGACTAATAGTGTGAATATGGTCCATTGTTGAGTAGCCTTTACGGAATCCTGCCTGGTCCTTTGGTTGAAAAAAGTCTAAGGTATTCCTGATTCTATTTGCGATTACCTTAGTAAATACTTTGTAGGCAACGGACAGTAAGCTGATCGGTCTATAATTTTTCAAGTCTTTGGCGTCCCCTTTCTTATGGATTAGGATTATGTTAGCGTTCTTCCAAGATTCCGGTACGTTTGAGGTCATAAGGCATTGTGTATATAGGGCGGCCAATCTTTCTAGTACAGTGTTCCCACCATCCAACAAATCTGCTGTTACCTGATCCTCCCCAGCTGCCTTCCCCCTTTGCATAGCTCCCAAGGCGTTCTTTACCTCTTCCGGTGTTACTTGTGGGATTTCAAGTTCCTCTAGCCTATTCTCTCTCACCTTATCGTCGTGGGTGTTACTGGTACTGTATAAATCTCTATAAAACTCTTCAACCACTTGAACTATCTCATCCATATTAGTAACGATATTGCCGGCTTTGTCTCTTAGCGCACGCATCTGATTCTTGCCTATTCCTAGTTTCTTCACTGCTTTTAGGCTTCCTCCGTTCCTGAGAGCCTGTTCAATTCTATCCATATTATAGTTCCTTATGTCCGCTGTCTTACGCTTGTTGATTAACTTAGAAAGTTCTGCCAGCTCTACTCTATCTGTAGGGTTAGAGGCTTTCATACATTGGCGTTTCTTGATCAGATCTTTCGTCTCCTGCGATAGCTTACTGCTTTCCTGTTTAATGGCGTTACCACCGACTTCTATTGCGCACTCTTTAATGATGCCTATAAGATTGTCGTTCATTGCTTCAACACTATGGTCCTCTTCCTGGGTTAAAGCCGAATACCTGTTCTGTAGCTTGATCCGGAATTCCTCTAGTTTCCCTCTTACCGCTAACTCATTGATTGGCTTCTTATGTACCAGTTTCCTCCGTTCCCTCCTTAAGTCAGGGCTAATTCGAGTTCTTACCATCCTATGGTCACTGCAGCGCACCTTGCCGAGCACGTCTACATCTTGTATGATGCCAGGGTTCGCGTAGAGTATGAAGTCGATTTCATTTCTAGTCTCACCATTCGGGCTCCTCCACGTCCACTTTCGGCTAACCCGCTTGCGGAAAAAGGTATTCATTATCCGCATATTATTCTGCTCTGCAAACTCTACTAATAACTCTCCTCTGCTATTCCTAGAGCCTATGCCATATTCCCCCACTGACTTGTCTCCGGCCTGCTTCTTGCCTACCCTGGTATTGAAATCGCCCATAAGTATACTGTATTTTGTTTTGACTTTACCCATCGCCGATTCCACGTCTTCATAGAAGCTTTCGACTTCCTGGTCATCATGACTAGATGTAGGAGCGTAGACCTGTACAACCTTCATTTTGTACCTCTTATTAAGTTTCACAACAAGACATGCCACCCTCTCGTTAATGCTATAGAATTCCTGTATGTTACCAGCTATGTTCTTATTAATCAAGAATGCGACTCCTAGTTCTCGTCTCTCTGCTAAGCCCCGGTAGCACAGGACGTGCCCGCTTTTTAGCACTGTATATGCTTCTTTCGGCCTCCTAACTTCACTGAGCCCTATTATATCCCATTTACTGCCCTCTAATTCCTCTAATAGCACTGCTAGACTCGCCTCACTAGATAACGTTCTAGCGTTAAACGTTGCCAGGTTCATATTCCAATGGCGGCCTGTTGCCTTATGCTGGCGAAATTACTAGAAATTATCACTGCGCCTAGTCCTTGACTGCACTCCGCCCCCCATTTAAATGCGGTCGACACTACTGTGTCAATATGTCATCGTAATAGGGTTAGGCAATCTATATACATGGCTAATCCTAACATCACTTCTGTTTTCGGTCTGGGAAGCTAATTGTGTCCGTTGAGTTCAACCACAGTAGCATCAATGCGTGGTTAGTGATCAGAACTATACATGCTGTGCTATATTTAGTTCAAGAACGAAACGCCTTCTGACTGTCGATGTAGCATTACATACCGAGGTAATAAGTGTGATAATATAACTACACCTGACAGTTTATGTCGAGTGCGTGGTACTGTATACTTGACTTTCCCCTATGTAAAAAAAAAAAAAAACTTAAATACAATGGTTTTAAAAACGAATGAGAATCCGTTGAGGGAAATGAACAAAACTCCGCCGCGTTCAATTCAAACAGGTTCGAGTTCTCGTCTGCAGTCTCCCAGATTCAATGCGTGTAGCGAACAGATCCCAGCTCTAAATGCTAGCTGGGGCTCCACTGCAGAAACACGCATGGAAAATTTCTTAATTTCATCAGGCATAGCGATTACAATGCACAGTACAACACTGACAGTTGACACTTTTCGGAGAGAGTAATGCAAAAGTACAAGAATGGATCACATGGTTTTAATCACGCTGGAAGACACATGTCCTCGTTATTGCATGCTACTAATTACCGCAATAAAACCATGGACATTACTTTGCAGAACACTAGCGCCTAATAAGTGCCTCAAATCACTCGCTCCGAAGTGCATAATGCAAATTAAAACACCAACTGCACATCGTATCGGGTGACGTAGATACACATCTAAGCTTTGTTTCAGGACTGAAATCAGGATCAATAAAGAAAGATGGGCCCGCCGCTATCGTTACAAAATTGCACGTGTCAAGCAAGCTCCAATCGCCATTCATGTCGCGTGAAGTAATACGAGGAAAACGACCGGACGCCTCCTCCACTGCTTAAACGCCACCACACAGTGAATACACGCTTGAACAATTCCGGATCGGCGATGGCAAACGGTGTTCACTGGGTTCCTAGCAGCTTCCTGGGTCGGCGATGTAACGAACTAGAACTAACCCTAGGGCTGTTAGCCAGCGCCACCACTCCGAACCTAGGCGTCGGATGTGGAACATCTGATATGCCGCAGGCGTCACGAGTACGTCATCCATTTGAGTGACGGCAACGGGTCAGTAAACCCATACAAACTACCTCAAGGCATCACTGCTTCCGGATTCGAAACCCTTGTAATTCAATGAACGAGAAGAAAGGGAAGCGAGGTTCCCGATTTTCATTAACCATATCATAACAAACCAACAAACAAAGGCACCAAGCACGACATAGGGTAAGTCACTTGCCCTTACTAATTGAAATAAAGAAATGATAAATTAATGGAAATCACAGTGGATGAAGAAACAAAAGACTGGCCGCAGGTGGCATACGAACCCACGCCTTCAACGTAACACGTGCGATACTCTCACCAATTTAGTTAACGCGGCGCCGTATTCCCGTCCACCTTCTGGGGTAATTATGCTTTGCTACTAAACTCAGCCCGGGAGTGTTCACTTTCTCCATTTCTAGTGTACACAGCATGTAATTTATTCAATAAAAGGCCACACACAGTCTTTTTGATATGACACACTCATTTATTGGAATTTTTATGTACATGCAGGCAACAAGAAACACAAACGTGTCGACAAGGAACTTGTTCTTCAGATTATTCACGTGCCACTGTGGCTACGACATTTCACTGGTAAAACAAGGCGAGGGGTTTCTGTGTGAATGAAACTCACCTCATGCTGGCAAAATTACTAGAAATATCAGTGCATCTAGTCCTTCGCTGCCCTCGGCCCCCCGTTTACATGCCGTCAACATCTACTTTGGGAAGATGTCACCGTAACAGAGTTAGGCAATCTAGATACATGGCTATACCTAACATCACTACTATTTCCGGTCTGGGAAGCTAATTGTGTGCGTTGAGTTCCAACACAGTAGCATCATGCGCGGTTAGAGTTCAGATCTACACATTCGAAGATATATCTCATTCAAGAACGAAACGCCTTCTGGTTGTCGATGTAGGCATACCGAGGTAATAATTGCGATAATATAACTATTGGTGACAGGTTATGTCGAGTGCGTGGTACTGTATACTTGACTTACCCCCTGTGTGAAAACAAACTAACTAAAGTACAATGCTTTTAAAAAAGAATGGGAATCCCTCGAGGGAAATCAACGAAACTGCGTCACGTTCAAGTTCAACTACGTTCGAGTTCTCGTCTCTAGTCTCTTACATTCAATGTTCGTAGCGAACTGATTCCAGCTCTAAATGCTAGCTCGGGCTCCACTGCAGAAACACGCATGGATTATTTCTTTCTTTCGTCAGGCATGACGATTACAATGCACAGTACAAAACTGACAGTTGACACTTTACGGAGAGAGTGATGCAAAACTACATGAATGATCTCGGCACTCAAACACATGGTCTTAGACACGCTGGAAGACGCCCGTTCGCTTTATTGTGTGTTACTATTTACTGCAACAAAACCATGGACATTACGTTACAGAACACTAGGGCCTAATAAGTGCCTCAAATCACGCACTCCGATGTGCACAATGCAAATTAAAATAACAGCTGCACATAGTATCGGGTGAGAGAGAGATGTGTCTAAGCCTTGTTTGAGGACTGAAATCAGGGTCAATGGAGAAAGACGGGCCCGCTGCTATGGTTCCAAAATTAGCACGTGTCAAGTGAACTCCAATTGCCATTCATGTCGCGTGAAGTAATGCGAGGAAAACGACACGACCTCCACTGCTTAAACACCACCACCTCAAAACAGATTGAATAGACGCTGGAACACTTCCACATCGGCGATGGCAAACGGTGTTCAGTGGCTTCCGAACAGCTTCCTGGGTCGATGGTGTAAGGACTGAGAAAAGTCAAGATATGTACACCCAATCCCTACTAGTTGAAACGTAACAGTCTCTATTTAGGAGCGGTACTTCCACGGCAGCAGGAGTAGCCACCTTGGTTTCTTCTCCCCTCAGGCTGCCAGGCTCTGCTGCCGAAGACTGCAGAATGAAGCAGGTATTGGTAAAATTTATTGATTAGCAATAACAACACAACGAGGAAGCGATAATCATGCAAATGTGTGAATACTCTTAGTAGTCTCGGTGTCACACTGCAGGTTGTGTAGAGGTTGTGATATTTCATCACTTTCTAGCTCATAAAAGCTCTGTTTTAGTTACGAGTGAAATATGCATTGCAGAAGTCTAATCTTTCAATCAATCGCCCTTTATAAGTTCCGTTTGCATCTCTGTGGCATGACAGTATTGACAGTAGTTGAAGTTTGCGCATGATAACTTGGGGCCTCGGTTTTTTGTACTATAAACATAGAGCAAGAAGAAAGTATGAACGACCAACAACTGGCCCTTTTCAGCGCCATATTGATAGTCTACGTTCTGGGAATTTTTACGTATCGGAAATAAATGCGTTAAAACAAGGAGGCCATCAGCGCGTTAGTTTATGAAAAATGATTTAATTAACTCGCGTAAAATGCTCAGCTATGTTCTACACAGCTATTAACTGCGCGGCCCTGTGTGGTAGCACAGCAGAGCACCGAGAGACAGATGTTTGCATCCCGTGCGCCCATTTTCCGCATTATGACGTCATGATACACAGATCTCCCGAGAAATGAAAGCAAATGTACTCTGTAGACCAGCTAGTATGAAACACGTTCTAGGTTTGTTTAGCGTTGTTGATATTTTTTATATCGTACATGCCGAAGACATTCCCTTAATTGAAAAGACTAGATGAAAGGGTCAGTTTTCCTTTATATATACACGGAAAAAATGAATTGGTAAATGCTACACGGAATCTCAAGCGTCAAGCTCGTTCACTGTGAATCTACCATCTGTACTTTTTACTCGTTTACTCTGAATCTACCTCCTCGCACCATTTTACCCTCACTAAATGAGCTAACAAGGCCTGCATAATCGGGATGGCCCATGTTCTCCTTTCAATAAACTCTGTGGCCTTTACAGCCATAGATGAATAAGACCGCCGACCACCCGGAAGCAATGTGGTTGTCACTGGTGTCATTACAAGTTTATTATTGTGTATGAAAAAAAGTAAAGGTATAAATAAGACGGTAATTTTTTCCGATCGCCCATGTGACTGAAATACTATCCAAAACGATATTGCATACTTATGTTATATGCGCCTTCTGAGCTTGTGCGTTCAAAGCAAATATGTGGCACATAGATAAATCAATCTGAGTTTTACGATTAAGTCATAAGAAGGCTAATGGCGATAGTAGCAGGAATCTGACAAACTTAACAACTTCTTCGCAAGTTGCTGCCGAATTCCTTTGCAGCTGTCCACGACAAATTCGTGTTATTTTCACTTTTTGTTGATAGACAGCCACATTCACTTTCGTCATGCAGTGGTAAGCGATATTCCTTCAAGCCCCGACCTCATGCAGACGGCGAAAAAGAAAATAAGTCGCTAGATTGTTTTCACCGACCTAGACTGGCTCAACGTGACAGGACGTCCGCTATCTTCAGGAAACTTCGAATGTGCAGCCAGCAGTCGTGGCCAATGTCGGCTAGCTGACGTCTCCTGGCACCGGGATGACTCAGGCACTCTACCGCCTCCTTGACGATGCCAGTCATTGTCATAAATTCGTCAATGCTACTGCTGCGGACACGAACCAGGGCGCTGCGGATCTTCTTCTTGGCTTCGGCCTTAGTGACGTCAGCACCTTCCATCACCATTTCGAGGAGACGCGGGTGGTCACGCATCAGCTCGATGGCGCGGGCACCGTCGACGCCATCTTGTTCGCCCAGCACGAAGTCTGCAGCGTCCAATATGGCGGATGCATTCCTCCTGGTCACTGCCTGCGTGTACAGAGATGAGCCACGGTTTGAAAAGCCAAAGAAATGTAAGCCTGCGAAGGTAAACCGTTCGAAGCACTTCGGTAGTGTACGTGAAAACGGAACTGAAGTGGTTAGCGCGTGCGAATCGATAAGGAAATTGAACGTAGCTGTGCATACGTGGCTTTTGAAATGTCTTACCAACTTTAAATCTCCTTCCATCGCTTCATTAATTTAGCTTTTCTATCAGCATGTAGTACGCCGATGAAGGAATCGTTGCGCTATCAAAACGCTTCATGGTTTTAAGGCTCGGTGAATCGTTTCGAAGTTCCCGCCTGAGACTTTCAAGTAGAGTTTGGAGCCAACATCTTTCACTACAACTGATGCGAGGAGTTAAATAACGGAGTGCCGCTCCACGACATATGCGTGCGACGTTTGACGCTTAGACGTCGCTGTTGAGCATCGACGTTGGCGATGCATATTCAGGTTGTTTTCCACCAGCTTTAAATTTCGGCGGATATTCTATCGTGGTGACGTACCTTGTTTGAGGCTTATCATCATCATTTTCACTTAGGGCCTCTTTTGCACCGCCGACGCTGTTTTCACGAGCACGACAACTAGGAACATCGCGAAAAGGACACCACTGCCATCTTGTCAAGAACACATTGTTTTCCAGCGCCCACGTAATGTAATCCTCGCGCACTGCAATGCTGCTCCTTCTCGCCTACGAAATGCATGAGCATTTTGCACTCCTTCGAGCATACGCCTGGAGCGTGAAGCCTTGAAATAATTACCCAGCATCAATGTTCTGCGATTACTTAGTGGTTAGCGCGTTCGACTCTGCAATGTACATTGCTCCAGTGGCACGGAGTTCAGATTCCAGTGTGGTCGGCTGTGCAAATCCGTAGTAATTTTTTTTCTTCGCGCTTAGGGAAATGGTGAAGCTGGGGATTACGAGGTGGCTTGGGACGTCGAAAGAAAAACATAATCGTTGTGCCACACCCAGTTTCGAGTGCTTAACCGCTCTCGCAGTAACTTTTTCTGGTGATTCGGTCATGCTCGACTCGCATACCTCGAACAAGCGTCTTTACGTGAACGGAAGAGGAAAATCAAGTTCAATTTCATGAAATGTCGGAGGTTTATCTTACATGTATCAGACCTAACGATACATTTCATAACTTTAAAAGGTGCAGGCAAAGAAAGGCGCAGTGTGTCGCAGTCTATGTGTCAACGACCCAGCGAAGCTTACTGTACGACTAGTCGGTACCAAGGTTAATTCCGTAAGTCTTACGGAGTCTTCCACAGTGCACTCTGGCGAGTTCATCATTCAGCTGACATGTGAATCATGGATAATAGGTACATTTGTCTGCGCCTTCCTGTGGCACTGAGCATTCGTGTGACGCCTTTAATGACAGCATTTCGATTTCTAAATTTGCAGGTACTCACACTCTTCAAAGCAATGTTATTTGTCATAGTGCATATGCGCAGACCATGGATAATGGTTGGGTTTATGACGCAATATGCTAATGACAATCAAGAGTTCTGCCTAGTAATTTTCTCAGAATATTCAATGTGGACAGTCCTCTGCGGGTGCTGTCTTTAGTATGTTATCACTTTCCTTGTTATGGCGAACGGACAAAAAAAATATTTACGAGAGAGTCATACCATGATGTCCGCCAGCGCGCCGTCCTTGTGGTCGGATGCTTTGAGGAACTCTTGGGTCACGTGCAGAGGACAGCTGCCTTTATCATACCTGTTGTAATAGATGCACACAGGACTCACGGTGAATTCGGTGAGGCTCAGGCTCCTGCTAGCGCCTCGCGCGAGCACGTTCATGTCGTCGTAGGACAGCTGCAAACCCTTGAGGTTGACTCTGGCTAGCTTGATATTAGAAGCGAGAGCTGACACCAGTTCTCCCTCTACTTCCCGAAGCTCCGGGCTTGTCCCAAGGACCCAGGCGGGTTTCAAGTCTATGTCTACCTCAGTGAGCGCGGTAGAGCTCCTTATACATGCTGTCAAGGCGGAATATTCATTCACTTCGCAGTCATAGCATTGAACCCGCAGTGAAGTTATGTGATGGCAACCACTGACAACACGTAAAGATGGGATTATCGAGTGCGGGACGTTGGGAATTGGAATGTCCGCATTGATCGTTGCATTGCAGATTTGCGGGCACTGCTGCAGCTGCCTTGTGTTGTCGTGCGCGCATTGTCCCTTGACGACAACGCGGTCATTGAGTCGCCGCTCCCGGATAATTTTGGAGACTCTGTCGAGTCCGTCGATGCAGGGCAAGGTGTCGACGACCACCGTCTTCAGTGTCTTGTTGACCGCGAGTTCACAGAAGAAGGCGTGGCACTCTGCTTCTCCGAAAATCCGCATGTCGATGCAGAGCCGGCTGAGCGTCGAGCTCTGTTTCTGCAGGGCTTGGCACAAGGAGTCCATGCACTTCGCAACTTGGGGATCCGGAAGCTGGAGAGTGTAATTCAAGAATGTCGCAAGACATTCGCAATGCGTTGAAGGTAGTCTCAGCCGCCGTAGTGTGGCACTCCGTGTGATGACTTCGGCGAAGAGGGTGACCGTGCTCATGCTGGAAACATGTGGGGATAAAAAAAGCTATTTGCTCAAAAATTATGCCTCAAGTAAAAAGCTCTTGAGAGATCCAATGCATTCTAATGCAAGAAACAGAAATCGACGTTTCTGAAGGTGTAGAAGAGAACTTATGTTTCGACAAATGAGGACCACACTATATTCCAAAAGATCCAAAGGTGTCGATAACTATCGCGTCAATGAAACAGCGCAAATGAAAATAAAAGCAATTTGATATCCGTGAGGCCGTATCGAAATGAGCGGCTGAGGCTCCGGCACAAAATTCAACGAGAAGCAAGTTTGGCCTTTTCCCTGGTAGTGGTGACCATTTCCCTTCTCAAGTACTAGTAATTTGAAAACGATACGTAATTCTACCCACTTAAAAGAGCGTTTTCGTGTGTCTTTAAGAGCAACTTCAATTTTGTCTAATGATCATTCACTTCTGTCCCCTAGAGTAACGAATAAAACAGGAGCTCTAATACACGACACCAATGGCAGTCTTAACTAATGGCAATACAAATTCCAAGAAAACAGCTAACTCGGAGCGACGTAAATCGCGCTCATAGGCGCGTAATTTCCAATTGTAGTTCGACATCAAGGAAATGCAGGATGTTTCACGAGAACACATAAACAAACATTTAAAGGTTTCCTTTGGCAGATATCACAACTTTAGTTCATGAGCTGGTCTATTCGAAACGGCTGACAATGCTTCTACAAAAAATTGAGATGCAAGCGTGAAAATTAATAAGAATTCACTAATGAAGCTTTTAACTAATTACAATTTTTGGCGCCTAGTGCAATTTACAAATTCTAGCCGTGGAGTTCACAAGGCGGAAACACTTGGAACAAATTTTCAAGATGACACCAGTTTCGAGATATAAATTCCCGCACTTTGCGAAGAAATGCATTGGCATTCCAGTTAATTTCTTAACGAAACGTCGTTTCTTGCACTGAAGCACACAAGTAACTGGAGCGAAAGAATGCATTTCTCCGCGGTGCATTTTTCCATTTCTCCGATTTATATCTCGAAACAGGTGTCGTCCTGAGAATTTGTTCCAAGTGGACCCGCCTTGCGAAGTCCACTGCTAGAGGTTGTAAATTGCAATACGGGTCATAAGATAATCGGCTAGTAAGATAATCAGTTAATTCTTAATAAGTCGATTTTCGATTTCAATCTTTTGTGCAAATAGTTTCCACCACTTCGAGTAGACCGGTTCATAAACTAGAATTGAGTTGTCAGCTACAGGCAACCTTTAAAGAATTTTGAAAGTGTTCGCTGAAGCACCCTGTATCAAACATGTGCGCTTTTATTTTTACTCTATCTGTGGGCCAAATATACAAATAATGATTTTTTCGCTGAACTCTCCACAATTCAAAAGCTCGCTACAGCGCATGAAATACAATAACATAGGCATTACGTTAGGTTGTGTCCATTAGATTACAGTTGACACTAAGTATGATACTTCTAATGTTCCTAATGACATTTTGGGCATTACAGGGCGAATACGTGCTTCGAGATGCCCTGTTGGTGTACCATCTGTTCGTGGAGCAATTATAAGCAATACTTACAATATTACGGGCGCCAAGACGATGTCTGCGTTCAGTTCCTCCAAAGCACTCATCTTGCAGAGTGCATCGAGGATTTCCGTCAGGGCCAGGTCCAACCCTCTGCCGTAAATGAGAGTCGATTTGAGAGTCAGTTTTCGCAGCGCGCAGTCTTCTTTGGCGAGGTATCTGGCGAACAGTGCGTTGGAGGCTTCGTCGCGATAGCGGGACACGCAGTGTGAGACACCGAGTTCAGTGATGCTCTTGTTTTCAGTGAGCTCCCGGATAAGCCAATGCGCCTGAGTACCGGCCATTTCGACCTCTGACACGTCGAGTGCTGTCAGGTGATCCATGCCTAAGCCGAGTGACCTTCCAGGCGTGGCCACGTTGACTCCCCGTTCCTCCTTGAACTCGTTGACCTTGAAGGCGACATTTCCACGCTGTGGCATTGGATTGAGCATTTCGAGCAAGATAGCTTCGTCCCGAGGTGATGATATATTTGCTGGACAGATGGTAATGCTTTTCAAAAAGCGATTGCGATTTATTGCTGAACGCATCGAGGCGCGACCAATCCAAGTGGACCTGAATTTTATCGCTGTGATGCAGCGATGCTGGGCGAGTAGACGCTCGGCGAGATCCAGTGCCCTCGCTTCGCGTGAGACTTGCTCAGGGCCGTGTGCACCGTACGCGCATGCGCGTTCCTGGCCACACTCGATTAAGACGGCACCTCTAATCTTTCCTCTCCCATCTTCCACAAGCTCCAGGCAAGCACCTCGTAGGATCTTGTTCAAATCATGGCGGTGTTTCATTAGGCTGCAGCTGGCACCATCCTTCTTAGTGCATGGGGTGTTCAGCGAGTCCCAGTCGATGCTGAGCCGGTCGGGTGCAGGTTTGGTGACGAGAGCTTGCGTGGATTCAGACATGCTTCACCGGCCACTTGTTTGGCGAAACGCTGTGCTGACGCAGACCTGAATGCAGACTTCAGTCGTCTCACGTAGAACCTGCGCGCAGAAGAAAAAAAAAGGTGTGGCAAAGATTTAGCGACTAAACAGGTGCTTCACCATTATAGATGACCAGCGCGTTTCGCTCAAGGGATGTTAGTTCTCTTGTATAGCATGTTTTGACCACAAAGAGAAAGAATATCGCCAAGCATTGACCATTTATGTAAAAGACAAGAAACGCTGCGAAGATTGGGCAATGTTACTACTCGCCTATGTGATGAACAATTTGTGTCACGTCGCCAAATCCACGGCGAGTTCCCTCACGTTAGAAGTACGCCAAGCCGCCCACAACGGTTGAAAGAAAGTCGCAGTTTCGTCCGAAAGGCGAAGCACCGATTGCGATAGCAAATTAGTGGATAGCTGTACCGCTTAAGGAGAGTAGTTTTAGCAACCGCATATAATCTGTAAACATTCATTACTATCGAAAATAGCAAGGATAGAATATGTAAGCCTGACTCAACGAGGACGTAGAAAGAAGCAGACATCCACAGGCTGCTGTGTCTTTGTGTGTCGACTGCTTTCTGCGTCGTTGTTCAGTCGCGCTTACACATTCTATCATGAATTGGAACCAACAAGCCCGCCAACGTAATTTATCTAAATTAACAAGCGCAGTGTCACGCACGCACAGGTGAAAATGAACCCACCGCGCTCATGAGCGCGGAAACTCGCTGTCAAAATGCTGGAGTGGGGAATCGCAGCAGCACCAAATGAATTTATCTTCGTGCATCTGTCACTTCAGCGTGAACAAAACGCCGAAAGCACAGCGCATACCAAGCTACCGGCACTACGCGCACTCTACAAACATCAAAGATCGCTTTGAAGACGATGCCCGTGCAGGCGTCACTTGCACCACGTCGCAGACCGTTTTCAAGACACACGAGCACCGGCAACGCGTGCCTACAGCTTCCGTCAAAGGCGTCTACTATGGCGTCCACCATTCGCGTGATACGCCGTAGTAGACGCCGCGGTTGTCTCCACTCTTCGGAGCGGTGAGCGAGGAGGACATCGGCGCACCCTAGCAGGCGCCGGAGAACAGCCACCCCTCCCTCGCCTCACCCCTGTGCATCGCACGCATGAGGAGAGGGCACGTTTCCGGCTCGCGTTCGTCGCTGGCGCACGCGAGGTGCTGGATCGAACCGCTTTCGCCGGCTCACCCTCGAACGCTTTCGTTCGCACATACAGCATAAAACCGTCGCCGGCGCGCGGCGATGGTTTTATCGCCCTTGGACTACGGAACCTCACGGCTATGGCAGGAATGCGCCTGGACTGCCCATATAATTGCTCTCGCAATAAAACGCTTAGAAGGCCGCAACCGCGAAAAGACGTTGGCCTTTGGGCGCGGTTTCTCGCCTCGTTCCCCACCGCGCACTCGAAGGCCTCAGGTTGGTGTGGGCTCGCCATTGCTGTCTCCCTTCGGCGAGCAAGACGCTTCGTGTGCGCATTCCTTCCTTCTCTTCCTCCTCGCTGAGGCAGTCGCCAGTGGTGTCTGCGCGTGCGTTGGCCTTTCCCTCTGCTGCGACAGCGGCGGGTGGAAAACGTTTACGGGCAACTCGGGCGATTTCTCGGTATCCAACGATATTAATAGAATCTCCAATATACGCTCGTTTTTGCACTCGGGTTATCAACCGGTGCCAAACTCTATTGCTGCAAGACATTTAGGTTTGCAGAAAATGAATTTTAAATGTTTGTTACGAGTTCTCTGCTTACGTCTTTTTACTAGCCACCCTGTGTTTCGGACATCATAGACTACGCCGCCACTGTCGCTGAAATCCTGCCGGAAATAGACGCTGTCTAATCCGGAAAATCTGCAACATCTACTTGTGTCATCAAGAGATATCAACAGCCATCAGCTCCGCTTCTTTGTCGTTACCGCCACGTGTATTGCGAGTCTAGCGCGCGTGTACACTGTGCCATGCGTGTTTACACTGTGGTAGTGTAGGATCTCGCGTCATCGACTCATTGTGACCTTCCACGAGGCAGACAACCCACCCAAATTGCACCACCCTACCGGTGACAGGACTGTCAATACCGTTCGAAAATGACAACCGTCTTATCTGGTTTTAAAAACAGCGGAATTGCCCTTTATAAGCCTAAATATATTCCGACGTGGCGTGAGCGCGCCCACACGTTACGTCACGTTGTCGAGAACAACCTGCGTCTATTCTGCGACCGATGGTTCGACGCTCTGGCGCCGCCAACGTAACCAGACGCGACCAACGCGCCCGGCACGACGATCCCACTATCAGTTGCACGAGCGTGTCTCTGTGACCACGTGACGAGCACAGTCTGGCACGCACCAGAGCGGCGGAGCAGCCACTTGCAGTAGTTTGCTTGCCTCATTAGTCACGTGGTGCCGCTTTCCGCTGCAGTTGGTGTCGGCGTAGCGCTGTCGTATTTACCGTAATGGCGCCAACAAGAACGCAGCTGCTTAGTGAAGGAGAACGGAAACCCAGGAAAGCAGAGTATCGGCGTGAACACAGATTACGCCAGAAACAAATGAACGACGATGCGCAGAGCGGTTACAGCAACATGCTGCCGAACTCAAGCGACACCGAGAACGACGCCGTGCCGACGTTCCAGGCTAAGCTGCATCCATTTGTTTCATTTCCTACGTCTCCCTCTTCAGTTCACCACACGTCCACATCCGCTGCGGGCTCTCCATAACACGAGGGAACTTTGCTTCTATACTCGCCTCTCTTACGTCGTCTCGTGTAGGGTCTCACTCAACAGTTCGGTGTTAAAACCACGCTTCTCCCTTTCGCGAATCTTTCGCGGTCGTTCTGGCGATTGTACCAAACGCACCAGCGCACGACCACGCAACACCACGTGCTTACTACGAAATGCGTACGCATCATTCAGATAACTCCCGGAGCAGATTCTGCACGTACAATTTTTTAGCTCCAGTTTAAAACGAAGCAACACTAGCGTACAGCGTTAGACTCAGTCTGTTTATGAAAGTTCTAAAAAAACGGCGTATCTTAACGTACAGCTATAGCGTTAATTCCACTGGGCCGGTAAACATCGCACCAGCCAGATAAGCACGAGTACACGCATCTTGAGCGCGTAGATGAAGCGGAAAGCAGAGCTACAAGGAGTCTAGTTAGATCGCAGTAAGGGGTACTATAACGTAAAGCTATACCAAACGTTTCTATTCCAATTGTGCAGTCAGTCCTCCACGATTGGTCAAGACATTTTCGGGCCACCTGGACTTCGCCTGTCGGTCACGCGACGTCACAAAACCACGTTAGCTCCTCATCTGATATGACGAGCACACGCTGATGATGCATGATTACACCGAACGAAAGAAAAATCGTCATTTCTCATTCGACGCCATTTCGTCGTTAGCACTCTGCTATTGGGCACACGCTTTCGCGCAGGGCCCACTTCGCCTGTCTGGGACGCAACGTCTAAAAACCGCGAAAACTGACCGCGTTAAAGATGCATTAAGATGTGGAACAAAACTGAATTTGTTTTATCATTAGCCGAAGACTGCCTCGTTCCGAAAAGAATAGAAGATGGCTGCTCGCCGAGCGCTCAGGCACTGGCTACTCGCACCTTAGGTAGAGCGTGGATTTATTTCCGTATAATAAATCTTTTTGCCTGATAGTATAACATTATTGAGACTTTCGCCACGTGTAGGGCATCGCGCACTGCCAACTCTTTGCTGAGTATCCGTTTTAGCGGCATTTCTAACCTATAGTCCAATCCTAGCCTTTCGTTGCTTGCCACCGCGATTCGTTGCACGCCACCGCGGTCCGTTAAACCAAGTAAAATCCGTCAAGTAGATCCGTCAAACCAAGTAAGGGGAAGCTGACCAATCGTGGACTGCAGCGCCCTTACGCGGTCATCAATATTCACTGCGCTGGCTAGGCCCCATCGAAACCCTCTCTGCTTGAGCGTACTCCTCGCTTCTTTACAGCCCATTATATAAGAAAAACAGCTTAATGTCGACAGCGTTATTCGTTGTGAAGGCAAACGAAAGTGACCCCCTGTATACAAACTTTTGACTGGCCTTTTCAGACAACGCTGCAGGTCGCCGCCTGATGCTTACGTCGTCGGTTACGAAAATTTGACGTCAGGAGATTGGAATAGTTTTACGTTACTGGGCCCATGTTGCCAACATAGCTAAGCAAGTACGAGCACGTGTATCGGCCTCGAAATTACGTCGACATCTGTTAGGCGGTAGCTAACTAAACTCTGATGCGTGTTACTTACATTTTATGTTAATTTGGTTTAACTATGAAACTCTCAAAAAGGCTTCAGCGCAATTAATTTAAGAGCAACATCTTTTCACCTTGGCTCAGTTTTTGCTCATTTTTACTGGCAGTTGTGATTCTCCTAACATTCAAATATTTTGCCTTCTCGATTGTTCGCTTACTCTCTATATACTAACAAATGCTGCGCCATAACCCGCAGTTAAGCGTAATAAATTAATAAATCGTGACATAGAATGACCCGATGCAATGCCGTTTCGTTGGTGTTTATAAAGAACGCGAAGCTAGAGGAATAAGCCTTATCAGATTCATCAGCTTTGATTTTCTTGAAACATGCAAAAACAGCCCGGTACTTTGATTTAGGCGCTCGTTAAAGAACCCCAGGTGCCCGAAACAATTCCGTAGTCCCCCACTTCGACGTGCCCCTTAATCAGATCGTGTTTTTGGCACGTAAAACCGCCTAATTTAAATTGCTTTTATTTTCTTGAAAGTATGTTGTGTTGGCGAAACAATTTAAGGGTCATTAGACATGTGCTCATTATCGCGTCCTCTTCCAGAATTCAGAAACGCAATGTAGAATTCCTATATGTATTTCTTGTATTACGTTAAAATTGTGCTGAAATAATACACGCCGAGAAAAGCTAAACACATCCTTTATTTCATCCGTAGAAGCACTTTATTTTGTGCTCATTGACTAGCTTCGCTGAAATCTCTCGTGCTTACTTCTCGATGCTGCTGGCCGAAAGATATGTATTCGCCAGTGATGTCGCGGTTAATTTGCATAAACATGTCATACGAGGCACCAACAGCTCTTGCTGTCTTATGTGTGTTAAAAAAAGGAAATAAAGAACTGTGTTTTTTTATCTTAGCATGGCGCTGCAGAGCTTGAATCCCATTCAATGCCGGCAACCTTGGTTGTCGGCTTGAAGAGACCTATAACACGTATAACTTTGTCCTCGACGTGAAAAACGTGACAAGAGAGCCATTCTTGAATCGCTAGAACCAACACGGTGGTGCAGGGCAATGCAGACAATGTACGACTGCGTGCCATTCAGCTTGTCACACACCTGGGCCGTATTCTGTTTTCATGCATTAACCGCAAGGAATGTGGGACGCGACAGCGCTGTTTTAAAACGAAGCTTTTTTTTGCCTCTTCATCTTTTCTACTGCTGCTGCTGTGCTGCCTTGAACGCCGCGTTGAAGGCGGCGGGGGTAGGGGGGGGGGGGGAGGGTTAAGCTCACGGGAGGGGTGCTGGAGGCAAGATAGGCGACGTCAACCACGTTTGGGTAGAGCGGATCTACAATGCCCTCTGGACGCCGTAATTAGGTGTGACTCCCCTCCCTCCCCCTGCAGAAGCATTGCGGGGACTGACGCACTTGCCTCCGTGTTCACACGTGACAGCAACGACTGCCCAGGGAGGAGGTAGGGAAAGGGCACATCCGAATAAGTCGAGAAACCTTTGCAAATGAGCAATGCTTTCTTCAGCTCTCTTCACTAAAGGAGTGAGTAAATGAACGACATGCCTCTGCACGTTCCGTGCCCAGAGAACTCAAATCAAGCATTGCAAAACGTACCATTGTAACAGCCAACAAAGACGACTTAGTCCGCGACAAAGTCGGCTGTACTAAGCTACATAGGAAATAACGAGAACGACAATACACAACGTCTGTGACTCGGAGTGTCCGGGTGCATCTGCGGGTGTCGTCGCAAAGGCCAAGGCAAAACACGCTAGAATGCGCCAGCCTGCAATATGACCCCAGTGGTTTCCCATACCGAGGCGCAATGTGAGCGTTACTTCGTACATGCGCGATAACGTCACTTGCGAGAGGGTCAGCATTCCCCTCTTACATGCCAATGCAATGACCATCCAAAAACCACAGGCTATGCACGACTAGGATAAGAGACAGCCTCTGCGGCTGGTGTACGTCGCACTATCGCGTGCCACCGCTGTTGAAGGCTTCTAACTAACAAATTGAGACAATGACTTTTCATTTCAGCATCGCAGCCATGCCACGGATCGAACACTGCGTGACGAGATGGTTCTCCTAAACAAGCGGAAATTAAGCACTTGATCACGCGATCGACAGGCTGCAACGAGCAGCAAGGAACGGACACGTCTCAGTCGTGTTCATTAGTGTTCAGCCCACACGCCCCAGACATTTAACTGAATTGCGCAATGCCGAAAACAGACATCATCGCTTTGGCGGAGACTTGCAGTGCCGAGCCGCAACCGACTTCCAACGAGTGTGCTACTGGAAGCGACAGTCTTACAGGTGTGCCAGAATAGCCACTTACAAGAACGAAATGGCCACCCGTCCGTCCATTGCACCGAGAATATTGTCCTGACCACCGGATTTCCAAGCCAGAAGCGCAAATGTTCACGGCGTTGCTGACGCATGCGTTCTGCAACTCAAGGGCAGGGACGTCGACGTTGCACTGGCCGCTGGTAACTTCCGCATCTCGGCGGCACAAAAAGGAATCAAACGCTTCCTTTCGCTTTAACTTCCCTCAATATGCACCCGGAACATTAAACCCTTGTTGTGAAAACACCAGCGTAAATGCGTGCCACCGTTGTTAATCAGGATTTCACCGTTCATTTAAGGAAACGCGAAAACCGCTGGGCGCCAACGTTTATGCCAGAGGTCTTTCGTGTGCGCCTCGGGAGATGCGACTACAACGCTCCATCACCAACTTATTGAGGCATTTCCTTGTAAAAGGAGATGCAGCAGTTTTCTCGTGTGAAATAATTATGCCTCTGCTTCTAAAAATATAATTAATTAGCGTTAGGCCAGGTTGTAGATTTTAATGAACGGCTTCAGTGAGTGCTCGAGTCAGATGCCCATATGCACAAGTCGCCTCCATATAGTGAATCATTCAAGGTAGCAGGCAAGAGATTCCAGTTCGTGCTGGACTCAGCGTCTGCAACTTGGGCGATTACGCAGGGTCTTGGTTATTATCATAGGTAGACGGCTATCATAAGTACTCTCACAGTACTAAGGCACGTAAGCGTAAAGTCTAGGCTCGACAACTGCGGATGACGAATGGACTTTTACTCGGAACATAGTAAAAAAACAAAGAAAAGAAAGGAAGAGAACGAAAATTTATGCATATCCCACGTAGTGTGGGAATAGATGTAAGCGAAGCATTCCGTGTTGGATGCTTCGATTGACGATAATGAGCACCGATGTTGATGGCTAAATCTTAATTTCGGCAACGTTTAGTCCAACACGAGACTGATGAGTTGGTATTAAACGTTACCTTGCGTGCACCACTGCTGTTTTTCTGTGTTGTACACAGAATACACAGGGAGAGGTGTTTGCTTGAGGCGTTGTTGGACGCCATATTTCATAACCTCTGAGAGGTTTGACCATAGGCATTGCCTCGCATGGCACATCGCATGGTGGAAGAAGTATGAGACTTGAATTGGTTAATTGGGCTTTACGTGCCAAAACCACAACTGGAGTATGAGGCACGCCATAGTGGCAGACTCCGGGTTAAATTTGACACTGTAATGTAATTTAAAGGGCCCCTGAAGTGGTGCAGACAAATATAGACGCGTAGGGTACAGCTTATGTAGAACATTCGCACCACAATTTAAGTGCAGCGTTACGTATTAATGAAGCTACAATCGATTACAAGTTACCCTCCTCCCTAGCCATGCTTTTTCCTCCTCAATTCGTTCGCCTAGCTATGGCGGCTAAGCTCCGCGTTCACAGGTCCTGCGTCACAATGCGACGTCACATCGTCCACTTCCGTTTGTTTTGGAGCGCACCCCCTCCCCCCCCCCCCCCCCCCCCCGCCTGCGCGAAACCTCTCCGCTAGCCGCTTGGCCGTCGACCCCAACCGAGAGCCATCGAAGCAGCGTTCGTTGCGACCATTCCGTCGCAGCGCCGAACGTGTCTGGTATTCAGTTAAGCACACACTAGCGGAACGTTTCGACAGAACGGTGGAAGCATAAACTCAAGTTGATGAAGGAGCTGATGAACCACAAACGTAGGTCAGCTGCCTGATTGGTCTCCACGATCCAGCCACCAGTAGGCGCAGAGCTTAACCAGCCAAAGAGCTAATATTGCTCTAACCAAGTGTAAAACATTATAAACATTTACAAAAACAACGTGTAAACATTTACACTCCTGCGAAAAATTTACACCAGCAGCACAGAAGAATACATTTCGTTACTACTACTGTGTCTGGTTGAGCTCTATGCCACCAGGTGGCTGCACCGTGCAGACCATTCACGTTTGCGCTTAGGTTCATCCTATGAAACGACACGCAAGGGGACACGGCCGAACCCTGTCCCCCTGCACTTGCGTTTGTAATCTTCCGGCGTAAAGTGACAGCCGCAATCTCGCCAATAGTGGCGCCGATCGGATAGCGGCAGTCCGATGCACTGGAGTCATTCCGCTCGTCTACTGGCTTACAGAGGGACACGATGTCGCAGCTTGACATATTACGAGCCGCTACGTAAACTCATTTGTTTATCATAATGTTGGAAAAATTATCGATCACGCGCCCTGGTCAGCCAATCGGACAGCTCGTTCTCCTGACGCCATTGGGGTGATTTCCATCATATGGGTAGGGGCGGCTTAAAATTCCTCAGCGCAGTGTGCTGCGATTGGCAACGATGTGCACTTATAAAACCTTATAATAAATTACACGCTTTACGCAAAGCACTTATATGCGTCAAATAATGATCAGAAGGACCTACTCTAAGGACTCAGTACGTTTGTAGAAAATCGTCAAAATTGTTTCAGGATCCCTTTAACATGTCCCAAAATCCAAGTGACGCCACCGTCGAAATGCGGCTGCAGTGGTTGAAATCACATCCACGACATCTAGGAATGGAATAGCAGCAAAGCTTCCCTGGCGGGCACAGAAATGTCCATTTGACGGTCGACAGCTTCGCTAGTGTTGCCTGGACGTTGCAGGGCGCTTTACTTAATGTGGCTCTGCTGCTGCGCGCCCTGCGTAGTTTGTCCGCTTGAGATATTTGCAAGGTGTTTATTTTTCAGAAATAGCAGCAACCTACTGTACCGTACCTTGAACCAAAGCTTAGCCATCTCGTATAGTAGTAGGGTTTGCTTGCCTTCCATCCGGACCTCCCACCTCCCTTGTATGGGAACTGCCTCTTCTCCCTCCTCTTTGCAGTTCTACCTGCGCCCCCTCTGGACTCGCACCATAGTAGAAAGGGAAGCGCTGCAGCTTCTGAGGGGAGTCACGCATAATTAAAGCTGTCAAGAGGCTAATGTAGCGATGGCCAGGGAGCTCCAGAGGGTATTCTGCACATTCGATGCGGTGGCGGGAATACTAGTTTTTAGCGTTGCGTTTCTTCGCCAACTCGCTCCTCTCATGTATGCACACCCAGTGACCCACCCCCACCTCCCACGACGCGGTGTGCTTCGCTCTAAAACACTGCTGGCAAAGCCGCGCGCTCGTATTCCCAAGGCGTGCGGTTTTCCCACCTAATTTTAGAGCCAAATATGGCCGACCGAGTTGCAAAAACCTTTCGCTCCCGCCATCTTGACTCATGAAAGTTCATTCACGAAGGCGGCCGCCCATCGTCGTTGCAATGTCGCGAGTAATGGCTTCTGCAATTGCCTTAGCTGCCCGCCAGGACCTGCTCGTAAGAGCGCCACAGCAAGGAATCATAACAGCGGGACAAAGCCGATAGAGAGACTACAAAGGGGTCTATGGCAGTGGCATGCAGGCGCAGCTGCTGTGCATCGCACCTATCATTTGCAGCTAGCACTTGTTGCGCCACTGTTGGGCGTAAATTTTTATAGTGCAGAACAGCTGCTTTTCCAGGTCCTGATATAGTAACCTGCATTCGTCAACAACTTTCTCAAGCAGCTCACGTGACACGTAGATTGTCGGCATAGACGGTGCTAAACAAATTCCCGTATAGCTACAGACGATATGCGGTCAGTCTGTATTGTCAACGGCGAGCGCATGCCTTCATAGCGGTGCCTAGCGTTTAGCAGTATAGTGAACTAATAGCAGGCTCAAGGCGAGTGTTGAAATTCGCATATATTTCTTTTTTTACTTATCGTGTCGTCCCCACAAATATCCGTTTTCTCAAGAAAAGATATACCTCCGTGTGATTATTTTAAATATCATAGTGTGCAGGGAGACGCCGACATGTATAATAGAGTATTTCTGAACGCGTCCACTGTATCAGGTGCCCAATGCAACTGAAATGTCTTTATATGTACGACAACAAATATAGGAAGAGAATATGCCCCCTTTCTATAGAACTTCTACAGTAACGTAAATAAACACAACTATAATAGCCCGACTTGTCCTGAGAAACAGCGATAACGATTATGTCTGTCTGCAGTGTTTTAGTTCCCATCCAAGTTTATCTCTTGCAGGTATGCTGAAATATTTCAGCGTTATCGAAGCATTGTCCCTCTCTCAGCATCTCTTAGGACAGAAGCGCCGCATTGAAAATACCGTTTTCAAATGCTTAGGCGACAACTGCGCCCGGCCCTGGCAGTAGTGACCTTGTCAAGATAGTGTTAATGTTATTTTACATGCGCCTCACTGACATCAACCACTGAGGACAAAAAGCGACCGCTTCGCAATTACGGACCCGTGTTTTCAGCGTTCGTCATTGAAATATCGTGCATGTGCACGCAAGATCTGGCATGCAGCGCTAGTTTTACCTTACGACGTTAAGGAGCAACGACGTTCGTCCAACTCTCGGCCGTTTCGGTTCGGCGACGAAATGTCTCTCTCAGCAACCAAAGAAGAAGCAAAGGCCATGTACACGAGTTCTCATTAACAATTCAAACCGCTTACATTGGCGACTGGCTTCGTCATTTTCCAAACATTCCTCCACGCTTGTTGTGCGAGCGCTCACAAAAACGTTGTAAAATATAATTTCGACCTAAAATTTGTTGCCGTAAAATAATGCATCGACAAAACACAGTAATGGACTCACCTTATACGAGTGCCGGATGCTTTGAGTTGTGGTCCCGCACGGCTGCACGTGGCGTCGGTCCTGATAGGCGATGCGAGCACTCAAATAATATCCACGCACTTCACTCCAGGCAAGCAAAAGCGAAATGACACAGAGCAACTCTTCCTTTGGTCTCGTGCTCTCTGGCTAGCCTGCTCCTACTGAGTCGACCGCGATTGTGGATGAGCGAGACTAAATTGCTTGCCGAATAGAGAAGCACCACTTGTGGACACTTTCAACAAGAAATTGTCGTGATCCATCACAAATATATGTAGTGATTCTAAAGAAGGAGGAAACGAAGCGCCACTCTCCCCACCCCGTTCTTTGGTGCAGGCAAAGTTCCACGAAACTGCCGAACCCTTCCGAACTGAATAGTGCGAGGCCACCGAGGCCAACGAAGAATCCATTGGCAGCATTCCGAATTCCAGAGATCTGCTGACCCTTGCCGTGGGGGCCAGTTTTATGCAGCTTGGGCTTCTACTTCCACGAAAGCGGAAAACGACGTGGTTGACATCAGCTCCGAACCTGCCTCGTCCTGTCCTCGATGGGACGCCCGAAGGGATATTAAGCGGAACCTGCCCATTGTTAGTGAGAGAGTCGCCAGTAGCCGACCCGTGTCGCAATCCGCCTTTTTCATTTTACTGCGCTGCCCCATGCCCCATTCCGCTGAAAACGTTTTGGAAGGATCCCGGGCTTTCGCCGGTTGATTTGTGTACCGGCGCCCACGTTGAGTGCGCGTCGGTTGTGCGTTTCGTGGATCGCGAATCATTATTTGTGGCTTCTTCGGGACCGCATGTATTTCCTGGAAACCACGTAGCGCTCACTGACTGCTGGGTGCATAGACTTTCTCACTATAGCACCTAGAGGCAAATCTGGCGCCACCGTCTACGGGAATTTCCTAAGGGGCCGTGTGCCGTCATGGGTATGACGGTGTACGTGTCAGCGAGGCTGGTTCTGGCTGGTGTTGTAACAGGGTTCGTCTAAAACTTAGATTTGGCTACACAAATAAAGCATTCTTAATGTGAGATCTTCATAAAATGTTTCCATTCACGTATAATACATCTTCCAGTGACGTTCACTCACCTACACTTCATAATCAAGCGAAGAAAAGAAAGAACAAAAGATGAACGGTTCAAACGCGAGCACGAATCTTGTCGTCTCTCTCGCAAATTTAGCGGCCCGCTGATACTTTTTACATTGCATATACTTGTACATGCAATAACAAGATTTCATAGTTAAAGAAAACATGTTTTTGTGTAATAATAAAGATTACGATTTCTTTACATGCTCTTTTAGTAAAAAAATTAATCATCGTGACAGACGAGACTGTGCTTCCCTGGCTCTCCAAGAACTATGCCAATGCGAATTCACAATATACCGGCATTGCCATGCATACCACAGCGCAGCTAGAGCGTACTCTAGCGCAGGAGCGCCATATTTCCCTCTAAGTAATATGGTTCGCTGTAGGCTGGGTGAGCAGGCCTGAGTGCGCTGTTCGGCAAACAGTGCGGCCGGTAAAGTCACGGCGTGTTCCGTTGGGTGATGCGACGGTCTTGGAATTTGTCGCTGAATTCAGCACTGGGACATCGCTTATTGTATTCTTTTTACGCAGTATTTAGACATTTCGCTTATTCAAGAAGGCTTCGAGCGCAACCTTCTGCGTCAGATTTATCAAAGCGGTACAGTTCTTTACATCGACATCGGGCATCCGCAGATCGTTGTTATCGTCAATAATTCTGGAAAAGGTGCATCGCTGATATGAAATAATGTCAAGACGTAGGAAAACATACATATCTGTGCTTTTGTGCGGTGTTGTTACACCCTGAGACGTGTTAATATGAGCGGCCGAACCACTTAAGCAATGGCAGCTGTGATCCAGATGCATATATCACAGATGTTGGCACAGCGGTGTCACCGCTTGCCGCTCATTGTGTGCGCGTCATGCGAAGTGAGGTATGGTTGATTTCAAATCGCTAATGCCAGAATTTCACTATATAAGCAGTTTCATTCGACCTGAGTGCTTACAGGACAGTTCAGGTCCACTGTTAGAGGGTCAACGAACTCGATGGCCCAGGCTTTGCCTTCGTTGAACAGGATCGACATTGGCTCAAACTTCGTGGGCACGGCTTGATATGGTTGAAGATTGTGCATTTAAACTTGGTAAGCGTCTTTAGTTCATTTTCAGCACGAATAATTGTACATACAAGCGAAGACGCTGTGGCTATCGTGTTGTCGGTTCGACGGGCGATCGCGTGGGGTTCGGTCGAACGATGGTCAGCACGCTGATTTTGCCGGTGCCGTCGGCAAGAAAGCCCGTCGCAGTACGGCAATCAGCGCTCGTCGAATGCGTCGTTGTAGGCCTGGTATGATCAGATCGTTTCGGCGACCCACAATATTTGGTCAATCGTTGGAATGAGCGTCTTGTCGGTGGCGTATCGATCCTGTGTTACCGCGCCTTACGATTACGTGAAGTCAGGTACGCGCTGCCACTACCAGCAAGTGAGGACCGACGTTGCAAGAAGACATCGTAAGCGGCTTGATCTAATTAAGTGTCGTCCAAGTGTAATGCACAGCTTTTTTGTTAAATTTGCTAGCCATCAATGAAAGGCGGCAACTACCCGACTCACGGTGCAGTCCGGACGACTCGGACGAAGCCCTGGCGGATTCCTATCTTAAAGTGGAGTTGCAGTCTTACGCTACGCATGTTTTCGGCACGGCACCGACGTCGAGGTATACCAGTAGAATTTCAACACGGTACAGGGCACGAGTGTTTTAGCAGCGCGCGTCGGAGCGCGTTTCTTTCTCTTTTTTTTTCGGGGGACTTACCGGCGTCAGGGCACGCGCGTGACCCTTCCAAATTGTTTCGCGACTAATCCGCTATAGGGCAGAGCTCATGCGCTGCCGCGCCATGAAAAAGGCGGTTTGGGGATGGCAGCTATGAAATGGCTGCTATATAGGGCGCATGTGACAGGCGTGTTCGCGCATGCACAACAGCATTTTTGCAAACCGTCAATTTCTGCAGCGCTTGTTCTTGCGTTGTAAGTGAGCATGCTAATTGTCGACATTCTTCGGTATATCGGGACGCTTCAGAAACTATTGCATTCCTCTGACAATTCGCGACGGTAAGGAAGAATAGTGTCAATGGGAAACGACGGGTCTCGGCCATTAGTATAAAAAAGGAAGAAAAGCCCGTCATTGCCTGGGGTGCCGTATTTCAGGCGTGCGTGACAGCGGAGCCTGACGAGGTCCCAGTCGGTGTGGTTGGAGTCGACATGCATCAAAAGCATGTCGCCAAGAGTTCGGTTAAAGCGCTTTGTCAAGCCGTTTGTTTGCGGGCGACATGCGGTGGCACAGCGATGAATAATGCGGCATTCATTGAAAAGTTCTGGAATGAGATCGGCGAGAGAGACGCGACCTTGGTCGCTGAGGAGTTCAAGTGAAGCGTCGGATACGTAGAACGAACAGTTGAAGCAGGATGGAGGCTACGTCACGAGCCGTCGCGGCTGCCAAAGAGGCCGTTTCTGCATACCTCGTGAGGTCGTCTATAGCCACTATGGCACAGCGATTGCTAGCAGCTGTGTATGTCAGAGGGCCGTATATGTCTATCCCAACCCGGTCAAAGGCTCGCGAAGGGCGCTGCAAAGTTTGCATTGATCCAGAGAAGCGACAAGGATAGGGCTTGCGGCGTTGGCATTCTGTGCAAGAACGAATGTACTTTTGCACAATTGTGTATACATACCGCGCCAATAAAACCTATGACATAGTCTGGCGTAAGTCATAGAGGTACCAGCGTGTGCGCACTAACGACTGGCGGGGAATAGCGGCGCATACATCAGCGCGGAGATGCCGGGCTATTACTACAGGTGCCATTTCGTCGCGCATGGCGAAATGCGACGCTTCTCGGCGTAGCGCTCGTAATGGCGGGCGTGCAGGCGTATCAGAGGGGTAATCTATCAAATATGAAATACAGGAATCCGTGCTGATCCAAAGTCATCTAGACGAAAGCAATTGTATCAGATGGTTCGTCTAGGATGTAGACACTGATGATGTCGGAGTGGATAGGCGAGCGCTAAAGATCATCGGCTACGGCGTCCTTCTTGTCTGAGCGGTAGACAAACCGGATGTCGTACTCTTGGAGCTTCAGTGTTCACCGCGCTATAGGCGACCGCAGGGATCTTTGAGGGACGACAACCAGCAAAAGTCGTGGTGATCAGTAACGACAACGAAGGAATGGCCGTACAGCTATGGACGAGATTTTGTTATGGCCCGGATAATCGCTAGACATTCTTTATGCTTGACTGGATAATAGACTTCAGATTTCGTGAGAGTGCGGCTCGTGTAAGCAACAACATGTTCGTTGTCGCCGGGCTTTCGCTGGGCGTGCGAAGCGCCAAGACCAACACCGCTGGCAGACGTATGGATTTCCATGGCAACAGCTGGATCGAAATGGCACAGTATCGGTGGTGTTGCAAGCAGGCGACGTAGCGTCGCAAAGGCATCATCGCAAGGCGGGGACCATGCGGAAAGATTAAATCGCCCCGAAGGAGCTCTGTCAGTGGTGCCATAATCAAAGCGAAATTTCGAATGTAGCGGCGGAAGTATCAACAGAGGACAATGAAACCGCGAAAGTCTTCTTGAGACGTGGGTCTCGGGAATTCTTTACAGCACGCAGCTTGGCGGCATCAGGGATGAACGCCGTCCTTCGGCACGACATGCCCGTGAATGGTGAGCTTGTGTGCGCTAAAGTGACTTTCTTTTAGAGTTTACCTGGGGGCCAATGTCACTGAGACAGCGTAATGCCGGCTACAAGTGACGAAGGTCAGTAGGAAAATCTGGCGCGAACACCACTGCATCAAACAAGTAACACTAGCTCGTGTTCCATTTGAGGCCTCGGTATGGTCGCTGCCTTAGCGGCGAGTGAGCACCGGTGTCAATCCGGTGACATGCAGTCTTCGTTCAGCCCAGAGAAGTGCTGTGGCTGTCAAAAGCAGGGCGAAATTTGTCGATGAGAAGGAGAAGATTTAAGGCGTTGTGGATGGCGTGGCTGATAGCGTCTTCAGGCGATGTGGCAGTTATGGCACTACAGAAGAGGCTGTTGACTTCTGTGGATCCAACAGAAAGTTTCAACGCGGTAAGGGTGTCGTAAGGCGTCACAGTGCCGAGAGATTCACCGCGAAGCAACGTAATCGGCAAGGGGAAGTGGTTGTATATTACAGGGAGGTGAGTCGCACCAGCTTGAAGGCCAAGCAGCGCGCTTCGGTGTGGGGAGAGGTGGCGATGAACGAAAGCAGTGGAAGGCGTGAAGAGTACGGTAGAGTCGGAGGCAACGGAACAAGGCACAGGTCCCAAAACGGATGTATGCGGAGGTATCTGGATGTCGTCAGATATGGCATTGTCAAGCGAAGAGATGGCGACTCCTGCACGAGAGAAATCAATGACAGCTTGGTGACGGGAGAGGAAATCCCAACCTAAAGCAATGTACAATATAACAGTAAAGCAACAAAACAATAACATGGAGAGTCCGGCTGCGGAATTCCTTACTTGCACGATACCCAGCAAACCTCCACCAATTATGAGGAAGAAGTCTGACACGGCTGTGGAAGACACGACTGACGCAACTGGAAGACGCATCAGCGTAGGCTTAGCCAGTCACACACCAGGAAGAACGCCGATCCCGAGCTCCACTTGCGTGGCGCTGGCGATGCGTAGCTCGCACAGTGCACTTCATGGTTACAGCTGTAACAAACTCAGGCGGAAAAAGATTGCGTTGGGAGCGAAAGTAAACATTAAAAAAAAAAGAATATTATAGAACTTAAGTTATAATAAATTTCCAATACTTTCACCCGTCTGTGGAACGGTACAAGAATGCTGCTCACTGCTTCAAAATCAAGGGGGCGACAGATCAAGTACCACGCTTTGGTATAAAAGTTACAAACAGGGATAAAGCTCCTCAGACAGGCTGGATAACGTTTCGATAGGAGGGTCTACCTTCGACAAAGGCGGCCTTGTCATCCTCGGCAGGTTAGATCAAGTTATTAGGGTGACGTAACGTGGGGTTGCTCTCGGCTGCAGATCAAGAAACATAAAAAGAAAAAAAAAGATATGCGGATCCCACGCACTGTGGGAATAGATGTAAGCGAAGCTTGCTGTGCTGTTTGTTTGACAGGCGATAATTTGTTGCGATGTTGACGGAGTTGTTTAATTTATTCAACGTTTGGTTCAGTACGGGAGTCTTTTTTGAGTTGAGGTGCAACAAGTAATTTTCCATAAGTTTTCCTTTGTATCTTTGTTTGTTGGCTTCTCATGATATGATTAATAAAAATTGGGCCCCTCGTTTAACACCTTTTCTTCTCGTTTCCTCTGGTCTTGCACGTTAACAGAAAGGCAAGCTCTGCAGTTTCTGCAATGCTTTAGCCTATGGCAACAGATAATTACAGCTGTCAGCAGGCTAATGTAGCGACGACGAGGGAGCTTCAGAAGGTACTGTGCACATGCGACGGGATCAAAGGCACAAACGACCCACTTTCTCTCGTCGCTTTCCTCTCTGCCGTGCTTCTGTCATGCGTGCACACGCTCTGAGCCATGCCCGGGTAGTTTATGACCTGCACGTTAGTGGCCGTCAATATTAGAGGAAACAAAATTACAAGTGTTCCATGAAAAAAAATTTTTGAGAGGGTCCCCATGTGAACGGTCGTGGCGAAGATATGTAATTCCCTTTTATAATGATAAACTAGAACAAAAGAGATAAAAAAAGGGGAAAAAGGAAGAAAGTCGGGGATTTGAACTCGTGTCCTTTGGATGTTGGCCAGGAAGATGGCTGGGTCGGTTGGTGCACCAGGCCCCAGGTTACTTTAAAGCGGCCTAGCTCCTGTCCAGAGCCTCATACTTACGTGGAAAGAGCCTGACGTTGTCCGCGATGGTTGATTCCCAGTGGTTAAAGGCATACTTTCTTGGAAAAATGGCGGACCGTCGATGAGAGGGAACTCGAGCGGCTCTAGAGACTACAGGAAAAGCTTAAGCAGGTGCGAGGCGGGCGCCGCACGCTTAGCGCCTTAGCGTGGGAAACTCGCCCGAGTAACTATCCCGAGGAATGCTGCTCGCACAAAATTATAAAACTATAATTCCTACTGAAATTGCGAACAGCGTGCTGCATTCTATCTCTATGAATCAGGGTCATTTCATTTCCATTAACATCTCACAGCAGATTCTGGCCAGCTCTCAGTCCCTTCACAAAGTGCGAGGCCAAATTCGAGGTCAAAGACGCCAATGTAGAACACTGTTGCAGCTGCAGCGGTGACAACTGTGCTTTGAACCAATTCAATTCTGTAAGTTCGCGAGTGTGAAATAAGGTGTGACGTTTCTTGCCTAAAAATTGCTTTCTCCTTTCTTATCGCCAAAAATATTTGTCAGCTTAGACGCATAATTTAAAAAAAAAAAGTTCAATAGAACGCTTGTGCCATAGATGTTGCTGATACCAAAGAGCCCTATGTTTAACTGTACCCATTGAATCTGCTCTGTTAACATTTCAAATGCATTGCGACTACATAATTTTGAATGTTTTTTTCTCCTTAGGGGCATCAGGCTCTAGTGGAGTCGCTATTATTATTTTCAACAGAACAGATCGTCATGTATCTTATGATCGGACAGGGCGGATATCGGCATTTGATTGTGGACTATGTTCATCTAGGTTACGGATTTTATGCATATATGGACACGCGCAGGCCAATGATGTCCAATGATCTTTTTCGTGACCTGGACGTATATATCCAGGATGGTCATCACGTGGTGCTTGTTGGGGACTTTAACTGCGTCTAAGATACGCGAGCAGATGTGCAAGGCCTGCGCTAGGGTCGCCCTGATTGGAACGCACGGGAGTTGCGTCTCCTCGTCCAGCAATTTTCGTTGCTGGATTTACATCGTCTTTTTAGTGGTTCTTGATTTGCCTGGACGTGGTGACGCGGCGCTTCGTCAAGCAGGTTAGACCGCGCCTGTGTGCCAAGCACTTTAGCTCAGTACGTCGCCCGATCTGATGTGATAACCTTACCTTCATCCCCTGTTTATATTTCCAATCAGAGACCAGTTATGCTTGAAACTCGCTTGCCAACTTTCTCGTCAGCTAAACTTTCGCGTCTAGACATCCGTGGTCTACACGCCCACTCGCGCTCTTGTGTGTCAAGAGTCTTGCACGCCTCTGTTTCTAGATCTGTCACAGAGTCATGGGACGCGCTCAAGGTGCAGTGGCGTCTGCATTCTTCAAATGAAGGGCGTGCACTCAGACGACGTGCGTCTGACGAACTGGCGGATACTGCCGCGAAGCTCCGTGTCACCAGAGTCCTTCCATGCTTTTCTGGCCACGAAACTCCGCCGTCACGCTATGGGAGAGGTTCCCATGCTGCCCAAAGGTGCCGCGACGCGGCGCCAGTGTACCACAGAGGGCATCGTGAAGATACGGCTGTGAAGATACGGCTCGGCTTTCGAACTCTTTCAGTTGCATCCGTATACGTGTCTCCGCGGAAGAAGGTAGCAATGGATTTGTTTCTCCAGCAGCTTTGTGACCGTTGCCCAGCGCCCCGAATTATCTGCGGTGACTTCAACGCCCATCACTCGGTCTGGGGTGACAGGAACACAGACTCCCGCGGACGCGAACTGGTAGAAGTTATCGACAGTTAGGACCTGTGCGTGGCCAATGACGGAAGTCCCACTTTCTTCCGGCCTCCCGCCTCAGCCACATCTATAGACCTCACTCTGCATTCACCTGACATTCGTGTGAAGTGGTCAACTGCACCTGACCGCATGGGAAGTGATCACTACCCAATTTTTGTGTTTACTGCCGACTTCAATACGCGCGGCACTAAAAGAAGCCATGTTGTTAATTGGGACAAATACAGGGAACAACTTGCACGTGTTTCTGGAGATGTGATAGAAAAAATGATTTATGGCAAGATGGCAGCTACCACGGCGGTCAAGTTGCCTAATCATTTTCCGACTCCAGATTTAAAACTCAGGAACCTTTGCGCAGCGCGCAGAAGGGCGGAGCGACAAATGATGCGGAAGAAGGATGACAGATCCTTGAAGACGACCTATAACAGGCTTAACTCTGCCATTCGTCGCCATACGAACAAGCTCTGTAGGTCGCAGTGGGCGTCCTTCTGCGCCAGCTTGTCTGTTTTTTCACCAATGACGAGAATTTGGCGAGTCATTGGCAGCCTTGCTGGTGATTCTCGTCCTCGTAAGCCTTTCGAAGCGCTTGCACTGCTAAAGCAGAAACCTCTCGCTTGCTTGGCAGAGGAATTTGCAGATGCATTTGTACGTGCAAGCTCAGGAATTCATCAGTGCGCTCGGCCTGCAACATCTACGTCTGTTATGGACGCCCCGTTCACACTTCGAGAGCTACAGACAGCACTCAGCAGCCTGCGGCGTCGATGTGCACCAGGTCCTGACGACATTACCAACCAGATGATGCAGAACCTACCTCTAGAACACCGGAAGATGCTCCTAAGCTTTCTCAATCGAGTATGGGAGACTGGCGACGTCCCTCCTTCATGGAAGGTGGCTTGTGTTGTCCCAGTGCTGAAACCCGGCAAAGAAATGACAGACTTGGCCTCGTATCGACCTGTATCATTGACGTCGTGTGTGGCTAAGCTCATGGAGAAGCTGGCAAGTAAGCGTTTATCATGGTGGCTTGAAGATAGAAGGGCTCTGCCAACATGCATGACTGGATTCCGCACAGGTCTAAGCGCGCAAGATAGCGTCTTGGACTTGATAAGCCACATTGAACATCAAAGAGCTTTCGGCCTCTCAACACTAGCTATTTTCCTAGACGTATCAAAGGCTTATGATAACGTACTTCAAAGTTCAGTACTAAATAGCTTGATGGACATAGGCGTACAGGGCTATCTTCTGCGCTTCATTCACTCACTTATCAGTGATCGTAAAATCCAAGTGCGGTTAGGAAGTACCATAAGCACCGAAAGGGCGGTATCGCGAGGTGTACCTCAGGGAAGTGTTCTTTCCCCGACGCTGTTTAATGTTGTAATGGCTGGTCTTCCCGCTGAAGTGCAAAAACATTGCAGGCATATCCATATGTCGATATACGCGGACGACATTTGTATTTGGTTAAGCGGATATCAACACAAGCGTTTAGCTCTGATAGCTCGACAGGCCTTACTTTCAGTTCAAAATTACCTTCAAGGTGTAGGGTTGACTCTCTCGGTGGAAAAATCTGGCTTCATCATGTTTCCAGGTAGAGGAAGACGGTATGCGCGGCTGAAGATAGACATTGATCAATCTTGCCTTCGTCAATTGAAGTACAAACGCTTTTTGGGCGTAATTATTGACTACCGTCTACAGTGGCGACGAGCTGTGGACTCTATTGTGACATCACTATCTCCGCGTCTCAATGTGATCCGTAGAGTTGCAAGTGAGCAATGGGGAAATCACCCTTCTTCAATGATCAGGCTGCACGATGCACTAGTGACGAGTCGAATAATGTACCAGCTCCCTTTAATTTCCCCCTCACTATCACAGCTGGAACGACTTGAGGTTTTGCACAGAAAGGGCCTAAGGAGGGCTCTTGGCGTTCCGCAGTCTGCTCCTAATAATGCAGTACTTTATGAGTCTCTATCGAGACCTCTTAGCCTAGTCGCTTCACAAAGGCTATTGATGCAAATTGGCCGCCTCAAACAGACGATAGCCGGTCGAGCCCTTCTACAGAGCCTTCGAAAGAGATCCGAGTCCCGAGCGTACTTGGCCCTTAATACTATTGGTTACCTGGGTCTTGACGCTAGAGGTCGAACTAAGAGGTTGAATCCACCTTGGTCTTTCGCGAGCCTCGATTGTTCGTTGACAATTCCTCACGTTCGTGCTAAGCGGAGTTCTCCTTTGGCGGCAACACGTTCGCTCGTACTGGAACATCTTGAAACTGAATATGCACGTCATCTTCAAATTTTTACTGATGGCTCTGTGGACAAGGTCAGAGGATCTAGTGCAGCTGCTTTTCATATTCCCGCTTTAAAGTATGATTGGTCGGTTCGCTTCACTACAGTCGTGTCCTCCACAACGGCCGAAAGCGTTGCCATTGAGGCAGCCCTAAAAAAGCTACGGCTTTGTACGCCTCAACCCGTAGTCATTCTTACAGATTCGAAATCCGCCCTTCAAAGGTTAGAGTATGGGTTCCCTACTGATGCTTTATGTCTAAGCTCCCTACGCTCGGTGCACACTCTCCTTATCAAAGGCTTCTCCATACGATTCCAATGGGTGCCCTCGCACATAGGTATCATAGGCAACGAGATGGCGGACAGCCTTGCCCATAGAGCGCTGTCTGGGAATCCTTTGAGAAAAGTGCCTCAAGAGGACAAGAGACTCTTCAGAGAAGCGGTGTCGTGCCACTTCCACTCTTTGTGGAGCTCACCTCACAAGCCATGTGTGACTAAGGGTCTCAAAAGAAACCAAGCCACTTTACTGCTCCGCATTCGCACGGGCTCTGCTCGTACCCCTGCGTGGATGTGTAAGACTGGCCTGGCGTTGTCACCATTATGTTCAACGTGTGGTGTGTGCGGTGACATAGAACATTACCTTATGTGCTGTACTCTGTATGACGCGGAAAGGAGCGTGTTATTCGGGTCCCTCAAGAGGACAGGAATTCCCCACAGTTCTATACAGGACATTGTTTTCCCGCGCGGGAACCGGTTAGATAGGAAGGAGGTTTCTCGCCTTCTTTTAAATTACCTGCAGGACACGGATTTGGCCTCCACATGGTGACCTTAGGTGTGACTATGTGTAGTGTAGTTGTGAGGTCTGTGTCTGATTTATATGATTTATGTATTTTAAGTGTCGCTACGGTGGAGCAATTGCCGGCAGCTACTGCAAGGCTAATCCCACCAGTAGCCTACAACCACTCAACTCAACTCAACTCAACAACAATCTCGCGCGATGCGCAACGGAGAGTTGGCGCTTACTTACTGGTAAGCGGGGGTGCAACAGCCCATATGTTTGCATCTGGTGAAAAGTGGGACTACTGGCTCTTTGTTGCGAATGCGCGGTGTTTAATCCCAGGCAAATATTAAAAAGCGGAGCCCACCAAGGTATTGAGGCGAACGGCGATGATGGAGAAATGTGAACCGAGACCAGCCGGCCATGTACAGCGGACGCATTTCGACGGGGGCGAAATGCAAAGCACAAGTTTACTTAAATTTAGGTGCATTTTAAAGACATTTAGTAGCGAAGTTTGTCTTGCATTAATCCTACCTAAATCTCATTCAGAAATGGCATCGCTCTGCAGACCTTTAGGTGCATTTAAAGACATCTAGTAGCGAAGTTTGTCTTGCGTTAATCCTACCTAAATCTCATTCAGACATTTATTTACGTTTATATAAATTTAGGTGCACTTTAAAGTCCCCCACTACGGCGTGCCTCATAATCGTATCGCACTTTTGGCTCTTAAAATCCCACATTATTTTTTATTTATTTTTTTGTCTGAGACCGCCGCAAGCTCCATGTTATGAGCGGCTTTTTTTTTCGTCCCGGGCGCTCATATCATGGCAGAAGACGCGCTCAGGCAGTAATTTAAGCATATTCTATGTTAATATTAGTTACGTGAAACTAAAGCGACGGTTGAGGAAGTTGAGAAAGCTAGAATACCGAGGCTGCCCCACACACAACCACAGCGGTAGCGGCGTTCGCATGCCCTCTCATGCACGGTTGCGCCTCTGGCGGCGGGCGCCGGCTCTATATGAAACTCAGGCGGCAGTTTCGTGACCAGAAAAAAAAAATGGAAGGACTCTGGTGTCACCCTTCGGGTCAATCAAGTGACTCAGTTGATGCGGTCATGGCAGCGTGAGCTACGGAACCGCTTCCAACGCCTCATCGCAGCGTCCTCTTTGTCAGCTGCTGCTTGTAGTTCTGTAGTTCTGCGGTTTGCAAGAAACTCGCTTTTTGGACAGGCGAATGCACTCGGTTCGGCGGCCCCAAGAGCACTTTGTGTTACGTCGCCTCAAACGCGTGATTATTCGCTCATCGTAAGGCAATTTGAAAACATGGCCCGTACGACTATGCAAATAGATCCTGGCTCTTGAGGATTGCGTACAATGCTTAGTGCGCTGCCTCAGGTTCCACCTGAGGTAGCTGACCGTCTTTGTGCGCGACCATCAGCGGATGAAGAGAAGGGAGCATTATCTTCCAGGAAGCGTGGCTCGGCCCTAGAGTCAGACTGGTTGCACGTTGAGTTTTATCTAACGCTCAGGGAAGATATTGGCGCCACCTTAGTATCTGTTATGAGCCGCTGCCTTTAGGACTTCGAATACCCGTGTAGTTTCTGCGACGGTCGCATTGTGCTGATACCTAAGCACGATCCATCATCATCAGTTCGTCCAGAGGAATGGAGGACAATCACGCTTTTGATCGTTCACTACAATATCTTCACAGCTGTTGTTACCCGGCGCTTGGGAAGCCTGATGCCTTCCTTAATAGAACACCATCAGGCATGCTCAGTCCCAGAACGAGAGATGCTCACAGGGATTACTTTCTTGACAAAGCTATTCCTCAGAATTTTGAGAATGGCATCCCACATACAAATGCCATGAAACCAAACAACGACAGCGCATGCATAATTCCTTTGAGACTTAAATTTTAGAAGTGCGAAACAAAATAACAGAGCTGAAACCTGGAAATGATGCTAACATTATTGACCCGGATTTGCACTACCTCCGGCATCGGCCCAGGAAAGAGATTTGAAACATGCCCGATACGGAAAAATGCTGTTCGCAAAGAAAGACAATGGCTTTCATTTTTATATTTCTTTTTCATATTGTTGTCACCTGCTACATGTTACCTCAGGCGATGTTGCATTTCATCCCCATGTAATTCCTTACAGCGGAGGACCTTTAGCTTATACTGAAATAAGCTTTTAAAAAATAAATAAAATGATATTGTCTGATGGCAGGATTCACACAGAGGTCGTCTAACACAACACCTCGTTTTTTCATTTTTTGTTTTACGGTTACTGCACATCGTACTGCCACTACAGCTAAGAACATTGCACTTCGTGTAATCATGGCCACCACGTATTCATTCATTGCTTGGCCCTCACGTCGAAACTGTGATTTTTTTTTTTTTTTTGCGAATTACGAAAGTCACTCGTTCGCCTCAACAGTTCTCTGAAAATATTGAAAACAACAATTTAAAGGGACTGACAACCAATCTCTATGGTACCCGCTGTTTTAGTGCAACGGGAAGCTTAGTGCACTGAGTGTCCAATCACATAGTGGGAACGCGCAAAACGCCGTGGCACCTTTTTTAGTGAACATTTTCCAATACGCCATGACGATGTTGTCGTCCTTATTAAACTTGCTGGAAACAGGGATAGGAGAGTACCACATCGATGATACGCTGGCATTAATGGGAAGCCGACTACAAGTGCAGCTCCAGCTGACAAAGGCAGTGGCGTAGCGAGAAACTTATTGCTGGGGAGGAGGGGTTCTTTGCCGAAAACTACCACTCCTCCCTCTCCATATACATATATATACATATATATATATATATATATATATAATCGAGGGGCCTCATTTTTGTTGACCGTATCAGAAGCCAACAGACAAAGACACCACGAGCAAGGTAGGAGAAATTACACATTTAATAATTAAAAAAAATTAGAAACTAATAGAAATGAAAGTGGATGAAGAACTGGCCGTAGCTGATATACGAACCGACGTGCTCGCATCATGCCTCCCATGCTCTTACTTATGGAGCTACTGCGGCGATCCCGGTTTGCCATTCACTCTCTGCGGTGTACTGCGAGAACTAACCCTGGGAGTTTTAGCCAGCGCCACCACTCACGAACGTAGGCGTCGGATGTTGAACACCTTTTTTGTCGCAGGCGTCACGAATCCGTGATCTATTTGGATGACAGCAAACGATCAATCAACGCGCACAAGTTACATCAAGGCATCAATGTTGCCGGATTCGAGACCCTCGTAATGTAATGAATGAGAAGAAAGGGTACCGAGGGGCTCGATATTTATTAACTGTATCATAAGAAACCAACAAAGAAAGGCACCAAGTACAACATAGAATAAATCACTTGTACTGATTAACTCAAAAAAGAAATGATAAATTATTGGACACGAAAGTGGATCAAGCGATACTCCTACAATTTGAGCTACCGTGGCGCCGTTTTGCCCTCCACCAGCCCGGGTATCTGCACTTTGCTACCAAACTAACCCTGGGAGTGTCAAATTTCTGCATTGCTAGTATACACAGCATGCACTGTATTCAATATAAAGCCACAAACAGACTTTTTGCCATGATACGCTCATTTATTGCGATTTTTACTTACAGGCAACAAAAAACACAAATCTGTCGACAAGGAACTTGCTCTCCAGTTTACGCACGTGCTACTGTGGCTATGACACTCTGCTGCTAAAGCAAGGTGAGTGGTGCCTGCGTGAACGAAAGTTGCCTTCATCATCATCATCATCATCATCATCATCATCAGCCTAGTTACGCCCACTGCAGGGCAAAGGCCTCTGCCATACTTCTCCAGCTACCCCGATCATGTACTAATTGTGGCTATGTTGTCCCTGCAAATGTCTTAATGTCATCCGCCCACCTAACTTTCTGCCGCCCCCTACTAAGCTTCCCTTCCCTTGGAATCCAGTCCGTAACCCTTAATGACCATCGGTTATCTTCCCTCCTCATTACATGTCCGGCCCATGCCCATTTCTTTTTCTTGATTTCAACTAAGATGTCATTTACCCGCGTTTGTTCCCTCACCCAGTCTGCTCTTTTCTTATCCCTTAACGTTACACCTATCATTCTTCTTTCCATAGCTCGTTGCGTCGTCCTCAATTTCAGCAGAACCCTTTTCGTAAGCCTCCAGGTTTCTGCCCCGTAGGTGAGTACTGGTAAGACACAGCTGTTATACACTTTCCTCTTGAGGGATAGTGGCAACCTGCTGTTCATGATTTGAGAATGCCTGCCAAACGCACCCCAGCCCATTCTTATTCTTCTGGTTATTTCAGTCTCATGATCCGGGTCCGTGGCCACTACCTGCCCTAAGTAGATGTATTCCCTTACCACTTCCAGTGCCTCGCTACCTATCGTAAACTGCTGTTCTCTTCCGAGGCTGTTAAACATTACTTTAGTTTTCTGTAGATTAATTTTCAGACGCACCCTTCTGCTTTGCCTCTCCAGGTCAGCGAGCATGCATTGCAATTGGTCTCCTGAGTTACTAAGCAAGGCAATATCATCAGCGAAACGCAAGTTGCTAAGGTGTTCTCCATCAACTTTTATCCCCAATTCTTCCCACTCCAGGTCTCTGAATACCTCCTGTAAACATGCTGTGAATAGCATTGGAGATATCGTATCTCCCTGTCTGACGCCTTTCTTTAGTGGGATTTTGTTGCTTTCTTTGTGGAGGATTACGGTGGCTGTGGAACCACTATAGATATCTTCCAGTATATTTACATATGGCTCATCTACACCCTGATTCCGTAGTGCCTTCATGACTGCTGAGGTTTCGACTGAATCAAATGCTTTTTCGTAATCAATGAAGGCTATATATAAGGGTTGGTTATATTCCGCACATTTCTCTATCACCTGATTGATAGTGTGAATATGGTCTATTGTTGAGTAGCCTTTACGGAATCCTGCGTGGTCCTTTGGTTGAAAAAAGTCTAAGGTATTCCTGATTCTATTTGCGATTACCTTAGTAAATACTTTGTAGGCAACGGACAGTAAGCTGATCGGTCTATAATTTTTCAAGTCTTTGGCGTCCCCTTTCTTATGGATTAGGATTATGTTAGCGTTCTTCCAAGATTCCGGTAGGTTTGAGGTCATAAGGCATTGTGTATATAGGGCGGCCAATCTTTCTAGGACAGTGTTCCCACCATCCTTCAACAAATCTGCTGTTACCTGATCCTCCCCAGCTGCCTTCCCCCTTTGCATAGCTCCCAAGGCGTTCTTTACCTCTTCCGGTGTTACTTGTGGGATTTCAAGTTCCTCTAGCCTATTCTCTCTCACCTTATCGTCGTGGGTGTTACTGGTACTGTATAAATCTCTATAAAACTCTTCAGCCACTTGAACTATCTCATCCATATTAGTAACGATATTGCCGGCTTTGTCTCTTAGCGCACGCATCTGATTCTTGCCTATTCCTAGTTTCTTCTTCACTGCTTTTAGGCTTCCTCCGTTCCTGAGAGCCTGTTCAATTCTATCCATATTATAGTTCCTTATGTCCGCTGTCTTACGCTTGTTTATTAACATAGAAAGTTCTGCCAGCTCTACTCTATCTGTAGGGTTAGAGGCTTTCATACATTGGCGTTTCTTGATCAGATCTTTCGTCTCCTGCGATAGCTTACTGCTTTCCTGTTTAATGGCGTTACCACCGACTTCTATTGCGCACTCTTTAATGATGCCCATAAGATTGTCGTTCATTGCTTCAACACTATGGTCCTCTTCCTGGGTTAAAGCCGAATACCTGTTCTGTAGCTTGATCCGGAATTCCTCTAGTTTCCCTCTTACCGCTAACTCATTGATTGGCTTCTTATGTACCAGTTTCTTCCGTTCCCTCCTTAAGTCAGGGCTAATTCGAGTTCTTACCATCCTATGGTCACTGCAGCGCACCTTGCCGAGCACGTCTACATCTTGTATGATGCCAGGGTTCGCGTAGAGTATGAAGTCGATTTCATTTCTAGTCTCACCATTCGGGCTCCTCCACGTCCACTTTCGGCTAACCCGCTTGCGGAAAAAGGTATTCATTATCCGCATATTATTCTGTTCTGCAAACTCTACTAATAACTCTCCTCTGCTATTCCTAGAGCCTATGCCATATTCCCCCACTGACTTGTCTCCGGCCTGCTTCTTGCCTACCCTGGTATTGAATTTGCCCATAAGTATACTGTATTTTGTTTTGACTTTACCCATCGCCGATTCCACGTCTTCATAGAAGCTTTCGACTTCCTGGTCATCATGACTAGATGTAGGAGCGTAGACCTGTACAACCTTCATTTTGTACCTCTTATTAAGTTTCACAACAAGACATGCCACCCTCTCGTTAATGCTATAGAATTCCTGTATGTTACCAGCTATGTTCTTATTAATCAAGAATGCGACTCCTAGTTCTCGTCTCTGTGCTAAGCCCCGGTAGCACAGGACGTGCCCGCTTTTTAGCACTGTATATGCTTCTTTTGGCCTCCTAACTTCACTGAGCCCTATTATATCCCATTTACTGCCCTCTAATTCCTCTAATAGCACTGCTAGACTCGCCTCACTAGATAACGTTCTAGCGTTAAACGTTGCCAGGTTCATATTCCAATGGCGGCCTGTTGCCTTACGCTGGCGAAATTACTAGAAATTATCACTGCGCCTAGTCCTTGACTGCACTCCGCCCCCCATTTAAATGCGGTCGACATCTACTGTGTCAATATGTCATCGTAATAGAGTTAGGCAATCTATATACATGGCTAATCCTAACATCACTTCTGTTTTCGGTCTGGGAAGCTAATTGTGTCCGTTGAGTTCCACCACAGTAGCATCAATGCGTGGTTAGTGATCAGAACTATACATGCTGTGCTATATTTAGTTCAAGAACGAAACGCCTTCTGACTGTCGATGTAGCATTACATACCGAGGTAATAAGTGTGATAATATAACTACACCTGACAGTTTATGTCGAGTGAATGGTACTGTATACTTGACTTTCCCCTATGTAAAAAAAGAAACTTCAATACAATGGTTTTAAAAAGGAATGAGAATCCGTTGAGGGAAATGAACAAAACTCCGTCGCGTTCAATTCAAACAGGTTCGAGTTCTCGTCTGCAGTCTCCCAGATTCAATGCGTGTAGCGAACAGATCCCACCTCTAAATGCTAGCTCGGGCTCCACTGCAGAAACACGCATGGAAAATTTCTTAATTTCATCAGGCATAGCGATTACAATGCACAGTACAACACTGACAGTTGACACTTTTCGGAGAGAGTAATGCAAAAGTACAAGAATGGATCACATGGTTTTAATCACGCTGGAAGACACATGTCCTCGTTATTGCATGCTACTAATTACCGCAATAAAACCATGGACATTACTTTGCAGAACACTAGCGCCCGATAAGTGCCTCAAATCACTCGCTCCGAAGTGCATAATGCAAATTAAAACACCAACTGCACATAGTATCGGGTGACATAGATTTACATCTAAGCTTTGTTTCAGGACTGAAATCAGGATCAATAAAGAAAGATGGGCCCGCCGCTATCGTTGCAAAATTGGCACGTGTCAAGCAAGCTCCAATCGCCATTCATGTCGCGTGAAGTAATACGAGGAAAACGACCGGACGCCTCCTCCACTGCTTAAACGCCACCACACAGTGAATACACGCTTGAACAATTCCGGATCGGCGATGGCAAACGGTGTTCACTGGGTTCCTAGCAGCTTCCTGGGTCGGCGATGTAACGAACTAGAACTAACCCTAGGGCTGTTAGCCAGCGCCACCACTCCGAACCTAGGCGTCGGATGTGGAACATCTGATATGCCGCAGGCGTCACGAGTACGTCATCCATTTGAGTGGCGGCAACGGGTCAGTAAACCCATACAAACTACCTCAAGGCATCACTGCTTCCGGATTCGAAACCCTTGTAATTCAATGAACGAGAAGAAAGGGAAGCGAGGGGCCCGATTTTCATTAACCATGTCATAACAAACCAACAAACAAAGGCACCAAGCACGACATAGGGTAAGTCACTTGCCCTTACTAATGGAAATAAAGAAATGGTAAATTAATGGAAATCACAGTGGATGAAGAAACAAAAGACTGGCCGCAGGTGGCATACGAACCCACGCCTTCAACGTAACACGTGCGATACTCTCACCAATTTAGTTAACGCGGCGCCGTATTCCCGTCCACCTTCTGGGGTAATTATGCTTTGCTACTAAACTCAGCCCGGGAGTGTTCACTTTCTCCATTTCTAGTGTACACAGCATGTAATTTATTCAATAAAAGGCCACACACAGTCTTTTTGATATGACACACTCATTTATTGGAATTTTTATGTACATGCAGGCAACAAGAAACACAAACGTGTCGACAAGGAACTTGTTCTTCAGATTATTCACGTGCCATTGTGGCTACGACATTTCACTGGTAAAACAAGGCGAGGGGTTTCTGTGTGAATGAAACTCACCTCATGCTGGCAAAATTACTAGAAATATCAGGGCATCTAGTCCTTCGCTGCCCTCGGCCCCCGATTTACATGCCGTCAACATCTACTTTGGGAAGATGTCACCGTAATAGAGTTAGGCAATCTAGATACATGGCTATACCTAACATCACTACTATTTCCGGTCTGGGAAGCTAATTGTGTGCGTTGAGTTCCAACACAATAGCATCATGCGCGGTTAGAGTTCAGATCTACACATTCGAAGATATATCTCATTCAAGAACGAAACGCCTTCTGGTTGTCGATGTAGGCATACCGAGGTAATAATTGCGATAATATAACTATTGGTGACAGTTTATGTCGAGTGCGTGGTACTGTATACTTGACTTACCCCCTGTGTGAAAACAGACTAACTAAAGTACAATGCTTTTAAAAAGGAATGGGAATCCCTTGAGGGAAATCAACGAAACTCCGTCACGTTCAAGTTCAACTACGTTCGACTTCTCGTCTCTAGTCTCTTACATTCAATGTTTGTAGCGAACAGATTCCAATTCTAAATGCTAGCTCGGGCTCCACTTTAGAAACACGCATGGATTATTTCTTTCTTTCGTCAGGCATGACGATTACAATGCACAGTACAACACTGACAGTTGACACTTTACGGAGAGAGTGATGCAAAACTACATGAATGGTCTCGGCACTCAAACACATGGTCTTAGACACGCTGGAAGACGCCCGTTCGCTTTATTGTGTGTTACTATTTACTCCAACAAAACCATGGACATTACGTTACAGAACACTAGGGCCTAATAAGTGCCTCAAATCACGCACTCCGATGTGCACAATGCAAATTAAAATAACAGCTGCACATAGTATCGGGTGAGAGAGAGATGTGTCTAAGCCTTGTTTGAGGACTGAAATCAGGGTCAATGGAGAAAGACGGGCCCGCTGCTATGGTTCCAAAATTAGCACGTGTCAAGTGAACTCCAATTGCCATTCATGTCACGTGAAGTAATGCGAGGAAAACGACACGACCTCCACTGCTTAAACACCGCCACCTTAAAACAGATTGAATAGACGCTGGAACACTTCCACATCGGCGATGGCAAACGGTGTTCAGTGGCTTCCGAACAGCTTCCTGGGTCGATGGTGTAAGGACTGAGAAAAGTCAAGATATGTACACCCAATCCCTACTAGTTGAAACGTAACAGTCTCTATTTAGGAGCGGTACTTCCACGGCAGCAGGAGTAGCCACCTTGGTTTCTTCTCCCCTCAGGCTGCCAGGCTCTGCTGCCGAAGACTGCAGAATGAAGCAGGTATTGGTAAAATTTATTGATTAGCAATAACAACACAACGAGGAAGCGATAATCATGCAAATGTGTGAATACTCTTAGTAGTCTCGGTGTCACACTGCAGGTTGTGTAGAGGTCGTGATATTTCATCACTTTCTAGCTCATAAAAGCTCTGTTTTAGTTACGAGTGAAATATGCATTGCAGAAGTCTAATCTTTCAATCAATCGCCCTTTATAAGTTCCGTTTGCGTCTCTGTGGCATGACAGTATTGACAGTAGTTGAAGTTTGCGCATGATAACTTGGGGCCTCGGTTTTTTGTACTATAAACATAGAGCAAGAAGAAAGTATGAACGACCAACAACTGGCCCTTTTCAGCGCCATATTGATAGTCTACGTTCTGGGAATTTTTACGTATCGGAAATAAATGCGTTAAAAAAAGGAGGCCATCAGCGCGTTCGTTTATGAAAAATGATTTAATTAACTCGCGTAAAATGCTCAGCTATGTTCTACACAGCTATTAACTGCGCGACCCTGTGTGGTAGCACAGCAGAGCACCGAGAGACAGATGTTTGCATCCCGTGCGCCCATTTTCTGCATTATGACGTCATGATACACAAATCTCCCGAGAAATGAAAGCAAATGTACTCTGTAGACCAGCTAGTATGAAACACGTTCTAGGTTTGTTTAGCGTTGTTGATATTTTTTATATCGTACATGCCGAAGACATTCCCTTAATTGAAAAGACTAGATGAAAGGGTATGTCAGTTTTCCTTTATATATACACGGAAAAAATGAATTGGTAAATGCTACACGGAATCTCAAGCGTCAAGCTCGTTCACTGTGAATCCACTATCTTTACTTTTTACTCGTTTACTCTGAATCTACCTCCTCGCACCATTTTACCCTCACTAAATGAGCTAACAAGGCCTGCATAATCGGGATGGCCCATGTTCTCCTTTCAATAAACTCTGTGGCCTTTACAGCCATAGATGAATAAGACCGCCGACCACCCGGAAGCAATGTGGTTGTCACTGGTGTCATTACAAGTTTATTATTGTGTATGAAAAAAAGTAAAGGTATAAATAAGACGGTAATTTTTTCCGATCCCCCATGTGACTGAAATACTATCCAAAACGATATTGCATGCGCCTTCTGAGCTTGCGCGTTCAAAGCAAATATGTGGCACATAGATAAATCAATCTGAGTTTTACGATTAAGTCATAAGAAGGCTAATGGCGATCGTAGCAGGAATCTGACAAACTTAACAACTTCTTCGCAAGTTGCTGCCGAATTCCTTTACAGCTATCCACGACAAATTGGTGTTATTTTCACTTTTTGTTGATAGACAGCCACATTCACTTTCGTCATGCAGTGGTAAGCGATATTCCTTCAAGCCCCGACCTCATGCAGACGGCGAAAAAGAAAATAAGTCGCTAGATTGTTTTCACCGACCTAGACTGGCTCAACGTGACAGGACGTCCGCTATCTTCAGGAAACTTCGAATGTGCAGCCAGCAGTCGTGGCCAATGTCGGCTAGCTGACGTCTCCTGGCACCGGGATGACTCAGGCACTCTACCGCCTCCTTGACGATGCCAGTCATTGTCATAAATTCGTCAATGCTACTGCTGCGGACACGAACCAGGGCGCTGCGGATCTTCTTCTTGGCTTCGGCCTTAGTGACGTCAGCACCTTCCATCACCATTTCGAGGAGACGCGGGTGGTCACGCATCAGCTCGATGGCGCGGGCACCGTCGACGCCATCTTGTTCGCCCAGCACGAAGTCTGCAGCGTCCAATATGGCGGATGCATTCCTCCTGGTCACTGCCTGCGTGTACAGAGATGAGCCACGGTTTGAAAAGCCAAAGAAATGTAAGCCTGCGAAGGTAAACCGTTCGAAGCACTTCGGTAGTGTACGTGAAAACGGAACTGAAGTGGTTAGCGCGTGCGAATCGATAAGGAAATGGAACGTAGCTGTGCATACGTGGCTTTTGAAATGTCTTACCAACTTTAAATCTCCTTCCATCGCTTCATTAATTTAGCTTTTGTATCAGCATGTAGTACGCCGATGAAGGAATCGTTGCGCTATCAAAACGCTTCATGGTTTTAAGGCTCGGTGAATCGTTTCGAAGTTCCCGCCTGAGACTTTCAGGTAGAGTTTGGAGCCAACATCTTTCACTACAACTGATGCGACGAGTTAAATAACGGAGTGCCGGTCCACGAGATATGCGTGCGACGTTTGACGCTTAGACGTCGCTGTTGAGCATCGACGTTGGCGATGCATATTCAGGTTGTTTTCCACCAACTTTAAATTTCGGCGGATATTCTATCGTGGTAACGTACCTTGTTTGAGGCTTATCATCATCATTTTCACTTAGGGCCTCTTTTGCACCGCCGACGCTGTTTTCACGAGCACGACAACTAGGAACATCGCGAAAAGGACACCACTGCCATCTTGTCAAGAACACATTGTTTTCCAGCGCCCACGTAATGTAATCCTCGCGCACTGCAATGCTGCTCCTTCTCGCCTACGAAATGCATGAGCATTTTGCACTCCATCGAGAATACGCCTGGAGCGTGAAGCCTTGAAATAATTACCCAGCATCAATGTTCTGCGATTACTTAGTGGTTAGCGCGTTCGACTCTGCAATGTACATTGATCCAGTGGCACGGAGCTCAGATTCCAGTGTGGGCGGCTGTGCTAATCCGTAGTAATTTTTTTTCTTCGCGCTTAGGCAAATGGTGAAGCTGGGGATTACGGGGTGGCTTGGGACGTCGAAAGAAAAACATAATCGTTGTGCCACACCCAGTTTCGAGTACTTAACCGCTCTCGCAGTAACTTTTTCTGGTGATTCGGTCATGCTCGACTCGCATACCTCGAACAAGCGTCTTTACGTGAACGGAAGGGGAAAATCAAGTTCAATTTGATGAAATGTCGGAGGTTTATCTTACATGTATCAGACCTAACGATACATTTCATAACTTTAAAAGGTGCAGGCAAAGAAAGGCGCAGTGTGTCGCAGTCTATGTGTCAACGACCCAGCGAAGCTTACTGTACGACTAGTCAGTACCAAGATTAATTCCGTAAGTCTTACGGAGTCTCACAGGGCACTCTGGCGAGTTCATCATTCAGCTGACATGTGAATCATGGATAATAGGTACATTTGTCTGCGCCTTCCTGTGGCATTGAGCATTCGTGTGACGCCTTTAATGACAGCATTTCGATTTCTAAATTTGCAGGTACTCACACTCTTCAAAGCAATGTTATTTGTCATAGTGCATATGCGCAGACCATGGATAATGGTTGGGTTTATGACGCAATATGCTAATGACAATCAAGAGTTCCGCCTAGTAATTTTCTCAGAATATTCAATGTGGACAGTCCTCTGCGGGCGCTGTCTTTAGTATGTTTTCACTTTCCTTCTTGTGGCGAACGGACAAAAAAAAATATTTACGAGAGAGTCATACCATGATGTCCGCCAGCGCGCCGTCCTTGTGGTCGGATGCTTTGAGGAACTCTTGGGTCACGTGCAGAGGACAGCTGCGTTTATCATACCTGTTGTAATAGATGCACACAGGACTCACGGTGAATTCGGTGAGGTTCAGGCTCCTGCTAGCGCCTCGCGCGAGCACGTTCATGTCGTCGTAGGACAGCTGCAAACCCTTGAGGTTGACTCTGGCTAACTTGATGTTAGAAGCGAGAGCTGACACCAGTTCTCCCTCTACTTCCCGAAGCTCCGGGCTTGTCCCAAGGACCCAGGCGGGTTTCATGTCAATGTCTACCTCAGTGAGCGCGGTAGAGCTCCTTATACATGCTGTCAAGGCGGAATATTCATTCACTTCGCAGTCATAGCATTGAACCCGCAGTGATGTTATCTGATGGCAACCACTGACAACACGTAAAGATGGGATTATCGAGCGCGGGACGTTGGCGATTGGAATCTCCGCATTGATCGTTGCATTGCAGATTTGCGGGCACTGCTGCAGCTGCCTTGTGTTGTCGTGCGCGCATTGTCCCTTGACGACAACGCGGTCATTGAGTAGCCGCTCCCGGATAATTTTGGAGACTCTGTCGAGTCCGTCGATGCAGGGCAAGGTGTCGACGACCACCGTCTTCAGTGTCTTGTTGACCGCGAGTTCACGGAAGAAGGCGTGGCACTCTGCTTCTCCAAAAATCCGCATGTCGATGCAGAGCCGGCTGAGCGTCGAGCTCCGTTTCTGCAGGGCTTGGCACAAGGACTCCATGCACTTCGCAGCTTGGGGATCCGGAAGCTGGAGAGTGTAATTCAAGAATGTCGCAAGACATTCGCAATGCGTTGAAGGTAGTCTCAGCCGCCGTAGTGTGGCACTCCGTGTGATGACTTCGGCGAAGAGGGTGACCGTGCTCATGCTGGAAACACATGGGGATAAAAAAAGCTATTTGTTCAAAAATTATGCCTCAAGTAAAAAGCTCTTGAGAGATCCAATGCATTCTAATGCAAGAAACAGAAATCGACGTTTCTGAAGGTGTAGAAAAGAACTTATGTTTCGACAAATGAGGACCACACTACATTCCAAAATATCCAAAGGTGTCGATAACTATCGCGTCATTGAAACAGCGCAAATGAAAATAAAAGCAATTTGATATCCGTGAGGCCGTATCGAAATGAGGGGCTGAGGCTTCGGCACAAAATTCAACGAGAGCCAAGTTTGGCCTTTTCCCTGGTAGTGGTGACCATTTCCCTTCTCAAGTACTAGTAATTTGAAAACGATACGTAATTCTACCCACTTAAAAGAGCGTTTTCGTGTGTCTTTAAGAGCAACGTCAATTTAGTCTAATGATCATTCACTTCTGTCCCCTAGAGTGACGAATAAAACAGGAGCTCTAATACACGACACCAATGGCAATCTTAACTAATGGCAATACAAATTCCAAGAAAACAGCTAACTCGGAGCGACGTAAATCGCGTTCATAGGCGCGTAATTTCCAATGGTAGTTCGACATCAAGGAAATGCAGGATGTTTCACCCGAACACTTTAACAAACATTTAAAGGTTTCCTTTGGCGGATATCACAACTTTAGTTCATGAGCTGGTCTATTCGAAACGGCGGACAATGCTTCTACAAAAAATTGAGATGCAAGCGTGAAAATTAATAAGAATTCACTAATGAATCTTTTAACTAATTACAATTTTTGGCGCCTAGTGCAATTTACAAATTCTAGCCGTGGAGTTCGCAAGGCGGAAACACTTGGAACAAATTTTCAAGATGACACCAGTTTCGAGATATAAATTCCCGCACTTTGCGAAGAAATGCATTGGCATTCCAGTTAATTTCTTAACGAAACGTCGTTTCTTGCACTGAAGCACACAAGTAACTGGAACGAAAAATGCATTTCTCCGCAATGCATTTTTCCATTTTTCCGATTTATATCTCGAAACTGGTGTCGTCCTGAGAATTCGTTCCAAGTGGATCCGCCTTGCGAAGTCCACTGCTAGAATTTGTAAATTGCAATACGGGTCATAAGATAATCGGCTAGAAAGATAATCAGTGAATTCTTAATAAGTCGATTTTGGATTTCAATCTTTTGTGCAAATAGTTTCCTCCACTTCGAGTAGACCGGCTCATAAACTAGAATTGAGTTGTCAGCTATAGGCAACCTTTAAAGAATTTTGAAAGTGTTCGCTGAAGCACCCTGTATCAAACATGTGCGCTTTTATTTGAAGCCATGAGGACCGATTTTGTTGAAAAACTCTCTGTTATATTATATAAACTCTATCTGTGGGCAAAATATACAAATAATGATTTGTTCGCTGAACTCTCCACAATTCAAAAGCGAGCTACAGCGCATGAAATACAATAATATAGGCATTACGTTAAGTGTCGTCCATTAAAATACATTTGACACTAAGTATATGATACTTCTAATGTTCCTAATGACATTTTGGGCATTACAGGGCGAATACGTGCTGCGTAGCGCGTAATACGTGCTTCGAGATGCCCTGTTGGTGTACCGTCGGTTCGGGGTGCAATTATAAGCAATACTTACAATATTACGGGCGCCAAGACGATGTCTGCGTTCAGTTCCTCCAAAGCACTCATCTTGCAGAGTGCATCGAGGATTTCCGTCAGGGCCAGGTCCAACCCTCTGCCGTAAATGAGAGTCGATTTGAGAGTCAGTTTTCGCAGCGCGCAGTCTTCTTTGGCGAGGTATCTGGCGAACAGTGCGTTGGAGGCTTCGTCGCGATAGCGGGACACGCAGTGTGAGACACCGAGTTCAGTGATGCTCATGTTTTCAGTGAGCTCCCGGATAAGACAATGCGCCTGATTATTTGCCATTTCCACCTCTGACACGTCGAGTGCTGTCAAGTGATCCATGCCTAAGCCGAGTGACCTTCCAGGCGTGGCCACGTTGACTCCCCGTTCCTCCTTGAACTGGTTGACCTTGAAGCCGACATTTCCACGCTGTGGCATTGGATTGAGCATTTCGAGCAAGATACCTTCGTCCCGAGGTGATGATATATTTGCTGGACAGATGGTAATGCTTTTCAAAAAGCGATTGCGATTTATTGCTGAACGCATCGAGGCGCGACCGATCCAAGTGCGCCTGAATTTTATCGCTGTGATGCAGCGATGCTCGGCGAGTAGACGCTCGGCGAGATCCAGTGCCCTCGCTTCGCGCGAGATTTGCTCAGGGCCCTGTGCATCGTACGCGCATGCGCGTTCCTGGCCACACTCGATTAGGACGGCACCTCTCATCTTTCCTCGCCCATCTTCCCCAAGCTCCAGGCAAGCACCTCGTAGGATCTTGTTCAAATCATGGCGGTGTTTCATTAGGCTGCAGCTGGCACCATCCTTCTTAGTGCATGGGATGTTCAGCGAGTCCCAGTGGATGCTGAGCCGTTCGGGTGCAGGTTTGGTGACGAGAGATTGCGAGGATTCAGACATGCTTCACCGGCCACTTGTTTGGCGAAGCGCTGTGCTGATGCAGACCTGAATGCAGACTTCAGTCGTCTCACGTAGAACCTGCGCGCAGAAGAAAAAAAAAAGGTGTGGCAAAGATTTAGCGACTAAACAGGTGCTTCACTATTAAAGATGACCAGCGCGTTTCGCTCAAGGGATGTTAGTTCTCTTGTATAGCATGTTTTCACCACAAATGGAAAGAATATCGCCAAGCATTGACCATTTGTGTAAAAGACAAGAAGCGCTGCGAAGATTGGGCAATGTTACTATTCGCCTATGTGATGAACAATTTGTGTCACGTCGCCAAAGCCACGGTGAGTTCCCTGACGTTAGAAGTACGCCAAGCCGCCCACAACGGTTGAAAAAAAAGTCGCAGTTTCGTCCGAAAGGCGAAGCACCGATTGCGATAGCAAATTAGTGGATAGCTGTACCGGGTAAGGAGAGTAGTTTTAGCAACCGTATATAATCTGTAAACATTCACTTACTATCAAAAATAGCAAGGATAGAATATGTAAGCCTGACTCAACGAGGACGTAGAAAGAAGCAGACATGCACAGGCCGCTCTGTCTTTGTGTGTCGACTGCTTTCTGCGTCGTTGTTCAGTCGCGCTTACACATTCCATCATGGATTGAAACCAACAAGCCCGCCAACGTAATTTATCTAGATTAACAAGCACAGTGTCACGCGCGCACAGGTGAAAATGAACCCACCGCGCGGAAACTCGCTGTCAAAATGCTGGAGTGGGGAATCGCAGCAGCACCTAATGAATTTATCTTCGTGCATCTGTCGCTTCAGCGTGAACAAAACGTCGAAAGCACAGCGCATACCAATCTACCGGCACTACGCGCACTCTACAAACATCAAAGATCGCTTTGAAGACGAGGCCCGTGCACGCGCCCAATTGCGCCACGTCGCAGATCGCTTTCAAGACACACGAGCACCGGCAACGCGTGCCTACGGCTTCCGTCAAAGGCGTCTACTACGGCGTCCGCCATTCGCGTGAGTAACGCCGTAGTAGACGCCGCGGTTGTCTCCACTCTTCGGAGTGGTGAGGGAGGAGAGTGGTGAGGGAGGAGAACATCGGCGCACCCTAGCAGCAGCCGGAGAACAGCCACCCCTCCCTCACCTGACTCCCGTGCATCGCGCGCATCAGGAGAGGGCACGCTTCCGGCTCGCGTTCGTCGCTGGCGCACGCGAGGTGCTGGATCGAACCGCGTTCGCCGGCTCACCCTGGAACGCTTTCGTTCGCACATACAGCATAAAACCGTCGCCGGCGCGCGGCTACGCTTTTATCGCCCTTGGACTAGGGAACCTCACGGCTACGACAGGAATGCGCCTGGAGTGCCCAAATAATTGCTGTCGCAATAAAACGCTTAGAGGGCCGCAACCCTCGAAAAAACGTTGGCTTTTGGGCGCGGTTTTTCGCCTCGTTCCCCACCGCGCACTCGAAGGCCTCAGGTTGGTATGGGCTCGCCAGTGCTGTCTCCCTTCAGCGAGCAAGACGCTTCGTGTGCGCATTCCCTCCTTCTCTTCCTCCTCGCCGAGGCAGGCGCCGGTGGTGTCTGCGCGTGCGTCGGCCTTTCCCTCTGCTGCGACAGTGGCGGTGGGAAAACGTTTAAGGGCAACTCTGGCGATTTCTCGGTGTCCAACGATAATTATAGAAGCTGCAATATACGCTCGTTTTTGAACAGGTTTGCAGAAAATGAATTTTAAATGTTGGTTACGAGTTCTTTACTTACGTCTTTTTACTAGCCACCCTGTGTTTCGGACATCATAGACTACGCCTGCCTGCAATCGACGCTGTCTAGTCCGGAAAATCTGCAACATCTACTTGTGTCATCAAGAGATATCAACAGCCATCAGCTCCGCTTCTTTGTCGTTACTGCCACGTGTATTGCGTGTCTAGCGCGCGTTTACACTGTGCCATGCGTGTTTACACAGTGGTAGTGTAGGATCTCGCGTCATCGACTCATTGTGACCTTCCACAAGGCAGACAACCCACCCAAATTGCACCACCCTACCGGTGACAGGACTGTCAATACCGTTCGAAAATGACAACCGTCTTATCTGGTTTTAAAAACAGCGGAATTGCCCTTTATAAGGCTAAATATATTCCGACGTAGCGTGAGCGCGTCCACACGTTACGTCACGTTGTCGAGAACAACCTGCGTCTATTCTGCGACCGATGGTTCGACGCTCTGGCGCCGCCAACGTAACCAGACGCGACCAACGCGCCCGGCACGACGATCGCACTATCAGTTGCACGAGCGCGTCTCTGTGACCACGTGACGAGCACAGTCGGGCACGCACCAGAACGGCGGAGCAGCCACTTGCAGTAGTTTGCTTGCCTCATTCGTCATGTGGTGCCGCTTTCCGCTGCAGTTGGTGTCGCCGTAGCGCTGTCGTATTTACCGTAATGGCGCCAACAAGAACGGAGCCGCTTAGTGAAGGAGAACGGAAACCCAGGAAAGCAGAGTATCGGCGTGAACACTGATTACGCCAGAAACAAATGAACGACGTTGCGCAGAGCGGGTGACTAAAGCAACATGCTGCCGAAGTCAAGCAACACCGAGAACGACGCCGCGCCGACGTTCCAGGTTAAGCTACATCCATTTGTTTCATTTGCTACGTCTCCCTCTTCAGTTCACCACACGTCCACATCCGCTGCGGGCTCTCCATAACACGAGGGAACTTTGCTTCTATACTCGCCTCTCTTACGTCGTCTCGTGTAGGGTCTCACTCAACAGTTCGGTGTTGAAACCACGCTTCTCCTTTTCGCAAATCTTTCGCGGTCGTTCTGGCGATTGTACCAAACGCACCAGCGCACGACCACGCAACACCACGTCGTTACTACGAAATGCGTACACACTATTCAGATAACTCCCGGAGCAGAATCTGCGCGTACAATTTTTTCGCATCCAGTGTAAAAAGGAGCAACACTAGCGTACAGCATTGGCCTCAGTCTGTTTATGAAAGTTCTAAAAAAAACGGCGTATCTTAACGTACAGCTATAGCGTTAATTCCACTGGGCCGGTACACATCGCGCCAGCCAGATAATCACGGGTACACGCATCTAGGGCGCGTAGATCAAGCGGAAAGCAGAGCTACAAGGACTCTAGTTAGATCGCAGTAAGGGGTACTATAACGTAAAGCTATACCAAATGTTCCTATTCCAACTGTGCAGTCAGTCCTCCACGATTGGTGAAGACATTTTCGGGCCACCTGGACTTCGCCTGTCGGTGACGCGACGACACAAAACCATGTTAGCTAATCATCTGATATGACGAGCACACGCTGATGATGCATGATTACACCGAACGAAAGAAAAATCGTCATTTCTCATTCGACGCCATTTCGCCGTTAGCACTCAGCTATTGGGCAAACGCTTTCGCGCAGGGCCCACTTCGCCTGTCTGGCACGCAACGTCTGACGCAACTGACCGCGTTAAAGATGCATTAAGATGCGGAACAAAACTGAATTTGTTTTATCATTAGCCGAAGACTGCCTCGTTCCGAAAAGAATAGAAGATGGCTGCTCGCCGAGCGCTCAGGCACTGGCTACTCGCACCTTAGGTAGAGCGTGGATTTATTTCCGTATAATAAATCTTTTTGCCTGATAGTATAACATTATTGAGCCTTTCGGCCCGTATACGGCATCGCACTGCCAACTCCTGGTTGAGTATCCGTTTTAGCGGCACTCCTAACCTATGGTCCAATCCTAGCCACCGCGATTTTCGACCAGCCACCTCAAGCCAAGTAAGGGGAGGCGGACCAATCGTGGACTCCAGCGCCCTTACGCGGTTATCGATATTCACTGCGCTGGCTCAGCCCCATCGAAACCCTCTCTGCTTGAGCGTACACCTCGCTTCTTGACAGCTCATTATATAAGAATAACAGCTTAATGTAGACAGCGTTATTCGTTTTGAAGGCAAACGAAAGTGACCCCCTATATACAAACTTTTGACTGGCCTTTTCAGACAACGCTGCAGGTCGCCGGCTGATGCTTACGTCGTCGGTTACGTAAATTTGACGTCAGGAGATGGGAATCAAAACAGATTGGAATAGTTTTACGTTATTGGGCTCATGTTGCCAACATGGCTAAGCAAGTATGAGCACGTGTATCGGCCTCGAAATTGCGTCGACATCTGTTTCGCGGTAGCTAACTAAACTCTGATGCGTGTTTGTGCGTGTTACTTACATTTTATGTTATTTTTGTTTAACTATGAAACTCTCAAAAAGGCTTCAGCGCAATTAATTTAAGAGCAACATTTTTTTCTCCTTGGCTCATTTTTCGCTCATTTTTACTGGCAGTTGTGATTCTCCTAACATTCAGATATTTTGCCTTCTCGATTTTTCGCTTACTCTCTATATGCTAACAAATGCTGCGCCATAACCCGCAGTTAAGCATAATAAATTAATAAATCGTGACATAGAATGACCCGTTGCAATGCCGTTTCTTGGTATTTATAAAGAACGCAAAGCTAGTGGAATAAGCAATATCATGTTCATCAGCTTTGATTTTCTTGAAACATGCAAAAACAGCCCGGTACTTTGATTTAGGCGCTCGTTAAAGAACCCCAGGTGGCCGAAACAATTCCGGAGTCCCGCACTACGACGTGCCGCTTAATCAGATCGTGTTTTTGGCACGTAAAACCGCCTAATTTAAATTGCTTTTATTTTCTTGAAAGTATGTTATGTTGGCGAAACAATTTAAGCGTCATTAGACATGTGCTCATTATCGGGTCCTCTTCCAGAATTCAGAAACGCAATGTGGAATTCCTATATGTATTTCTTGTATTGCGTTAAAATTGTGCTTAAATAATACACGCCGAGAAAAGCTAAACACATCCTTTATTTCATCCGTAGAAGCACTTTATTTTGTGCTCATTGACTAGCTTCGCTGAAATCTCTCGTGCTTACTTCTCGATGCTGCTGCCCGAAAGATATGTATTCGCCAGTGCTGTCGCGGTTAAATTGCACAAACAGCGTCATACGAGGCACCAATAGCTCTTGTTGTCTTAGGTGTGTTAAAGAAAGGAAATAAAAGATTGTGTATTTTTTTTAATCTTAGCATGGCGCTGCAGAGCTTGAATCCCATTCAATGCCGGCAGCCTTGGTTGTCGGCTTGAAGAGACCTATAAAAGGGTCAGCTTTGTCCTCGACGTGAAAAACGTGACAAGAGAGCCATACTGGAATCGCTAGAACCAACACGCTGGTGCAGGGCAATGCAGACAATGTACGACTGCGTGCCATTCAGCTCGTCACACACCTGGGCCGTATTCTGTTTTCATGCATTAACCGCAAGGAATGTGGGACGCGACAGCGCTGTTTTAAAACCAAGCTTTTTTTTTTTGCCTCTTCATCTTTTCTACTGCTGCTGCTGTGCTGCCTTGAACGCCGCCTTGGAGGCGGCGGGGGTCGGGGGGGGGGGGGCGAGGGAGGGTTAAGCTCACGGGAGGGGTGCGGGAGGCAAGATAGGCGACGTCAACCACGTTTGGGTAGAGCGGATCTACAATGCCCTCTGGACGCCGTAATTAGGTGTGACTCCCCTCCCTTCCCCTGCAGAAGCATTGCGGGGACTGCCACCCTTGCCTCCGTGTTCACACGTGACAACAACGACTGCCCAGGGAGGAGGTAGGTAAAGGGTACAACCGAATCATTCCGACACAGTCAAGAAACGGGTGATTAACCTTACACTTCTGGCACTCATGGCAGTTCGCCTAACGCAACACGATGGGAAGAAATTGGCCCGCCAGAAACCTTTGCAATTGAGCAATGCTTGCTTAAGCTCTCTTCAGTAAAGGAGTGAGTAAATGAACGGCATGCCTCTGCGTGTTCTGTGCCCAGAGAACTGAAATCAAGCATTGCAAAACGTACTATTGTAAGTCATCAAAGACGGCTTAATCCGGGGCAAGGTTGGCTGTACTAAGCTACATAGGAAATAACGAGAACGACAATCCACAACATCTGTGACTCGGAGTGTCCGGGTGCATCTGCGGGTGTCGTCGCAAAAGCCAAGGCATAACACGCTAGAATGCGCCAGCCTGCAATATGACCCCAGTAGGTTCCCATACCGAGGCGCAATGTGACCGTTACTTCGTACATGCGCGATAACGTCACTTGCGAGATCAGCTCTCCCCTCTTACCAAGCCAATGCAATGACCATCCAAAAATGACAGGCTATGCACGACTAGGATAAGAGGCAGCCTCTGCGGCTGGTGTACGTCGCACTATCGCGTGCCACCGCTGTTAAAGGCTTCTAACTAACAAATTGATACAATGACTTTTCATTTCAGCATCGCAGCCATACCACGGATCGAACACTGTGTGACGAGATCGTTCTGCTAAACCAGCGGAAATTAAGCACTTGATCACGCTATCGACAGGCTGCAACGAGCAGCAAGAAACGGACACGTCTCAGCCGTGTTCATTAATGTTCAGCCCACACGCCCCAGACATTTAACTGTCTGCGTTACGCGTTTCGAGGCATGGAAAACCGACATCATCGCTTTGGCGGAGACTTGCAGTGCCGAGCCGCAACCGACTTCCAACGAGTGTGCTACTGGAAGCGACAGTCTTACAGGTGCACCGGAGTGGCCACTTACAAGAACGAAATGGCCGCCCGTCCGTCCATTGGACCGAGAATGTTGTCCTGACCACCGGATTTCCAAGCCAGAAGCGCAATTGTTGACGGCGTTGCTGACGAATGCGTTCTGCAACTCAAGTGCGGGGACGTCGATGTTGCACTGGCCGCTGGTAACTTCCGCATCTCGGTGGCACAAAATGAAATCAACCGCTTCCTTTCGCTTTAACTTCCCTCAATATGCACCCGGAGCATTAAACCCTTGTTGTGAAAACACCAGCGGAAATGCGCGCCACCGGTGTTCATCACGATTTCACCGTTCATTTGAGGAAACGCGAAAACCGCTGGGCGCCAACGTTTATGCCAGAGGTCTTTCGTGTGCGCCTCGGGAGCTGCGACTACAACGCTCTATCACCAACTTATTGAGGCATTTCCTTGTAAAAGGAGATGCAGCAGTTTTCTCGTGTGAAATAATTATGCCTCTGCTTCTAAAAATATAATTAATTTGCGTTAGGCCAGCTTGTAGATTTTAAAGAACGGCTTCAGTGAGTGCTCGAGTCAGATGCCCATATGCACAAGTCGCCTCCATATAGTGAATCATTCAAGGTAGCAGGCAAGAGATTCCAGTTCGTGCTGGACTCAGCGTCTGCAACTTGGACGATTACGCAGGGTCTTGGTTATTATCATAGGTAGACGGCTATCATAAGTGCTATCACAGTACTAAGGCACGTAAGCGTAAAGTCTAGGCTCGACAACTGCGGAGGACGGATTGACTTTTACTCGCAACATAGTTAAAAAACAAAGAAAAGAAAGGAAGAGAACGAAAAAATTATGCATATCCCACGTAGTGTGGGAATAGATGTAAGCGAAGCATTCCGTGCATGGATGCTTTGATTGCAGATAATTAGCGCCGATGTTGATGGCTAAACCTTAATTTCATCAACGTTTAGTCCAACACGAGACTGATGAGTTGGTATTAAACGTTACCTTGCGTGCACCACTGCTGTTTGTCTGTGTTGTACACAGAATACACAGGGAGAGGTGTTTGCTTGAGGCGTTGTTGGGCGCCATATTTCATAACCTCTGAGAGGTTTGACCATAGGCATTGCCTCGCATGGCACATCGCATTGTGGAAGAAGTATGAGACTTGAATTGGTTTATGGGGCTTTACGTGCCAAAACCACAACTGGAGTATGAGGCACGCCGTAGTGGCAGACTCCGGGTTAAATTTGACACTGTGATGTAATTTAAAGGGCCCCTGAAGTGGTGCAGACAAATATAGATGCGTAGGGTACAGCTTAAGTAGAACATTCGCACCACAATTTAGGTGCAGCGTTACGTATTAATGAAGCTACAATCGATTACCAGTTACCCTTCTCCCTAGGCATGCTCTTTCCTCCTCAATTCGTTCGCCTAGCTATGGCGGCTAAGCTCTGCCTTCACTGGTCTTGCGTCACGATGCGACGTCACATCGTCCACTTCCGTTTGTTTTGGAGCCCTCCCCCCCCTCCCCCACCTGCGCGAATCCTCTCCGCTAGCCGCTTGGCCGTCGACCCCAACCGAGAGCCATCGAAGCAGCGTTCGTTGCGACCCTTCTGTCGCAGCGCCGAACGTATCTGGTATTCAGTTAAGCACACACTAGCGGAACGTTTCGACAGAACGGTGGAAGCATAAACTCAAGCTGATAAAGGAACTGATGAACCGTAAAAGTACGTCAGCTGCCTGATTGGTCTCCACGGTCCAGCCACAAGTTGGCGCAGAGCTTAAGCAGCCAAAGAGCTAATATTGCTCTAACCAAGTGTAAAACATTATAAACATTTACAAAAACAACGTGTAAACATTTACACTCCTGCGAAAAATTTACACCAGCAGCAAAGAAGAATACATTTTGTTACTACTACTGTGTCTGGTTGAGCTCTATGCCACCAGGTGGCTGCACCGTGCAGACCATTCACGTTTGCGCCTAGGTTCATCCCATGAAACGACACGCAAAGGGACACGGCCAGGACCTGTCCCCTTGCACTTGCGTTGACGGAGCACGTTGTAACACAAGCAGACGACACTTGCTGTGTGCAGGGAGTGCTTAGTTGTACTGAAAAAATGTCCTTGAGCATTCCCTTTAGGTTACTCTGTTTTTATAAAAACAAAATAACTAACATTCCAACTATTACGAACCTCATTTGTTTACCATAATGTTGGAAAAATTATTGATCAAGCGCCCTGGTCAGCCAATCGGACAGCTCGTTCTCCTGACGCCATTAGGGTGATTTCCATCATATGGGTAGGGGCGGCTTAAAATTCCTCAGCGCAGTGTGCTGCGATTGGCAACGATGTGTATTTTTAAAGCCTTATGATAAATTACACGCTTTAGGCAAAGCACTTATACGCGTCAAATACTGATCAGAAGGACCTACTCTGACGACTCAGTACGTTTGTAGAAAATCGTCAAAATTGTTTCAGGATCCCTTTAACATGTCCCAAAATCCAAATCCAAGTGCACGTGCGTTTTCTATTACGGCACCGTCGAAATGCGGCTGCAGTGGTTGAAATCACATCCAAGACATCTAGGAATGGAATAGCCGCAAAGCTTCCCCGGCAGGCACAGAAATGTCCATTTGAAGGTCGACTGCTTGACTAGTGTTGCCTGGACGTTGCAGGGCGCTTTACTTAATGCGGCTCTGCTTCTGCGCGCCCTGCGTAGTTTGTCCGCTTGAGATATTTGCAATGTGTTTATTTTTCAGAAATAGCAGCAACCTACTGTACCGTACCTTGAACCAAAGCTTAGCCAGCTCGTATAGTAGTAGGGTTTGCTTGCCTTCCATCCGGACCTCCCACCTCCCTTGTATGGGAACTGCCTCTTCTGCTCCATCCTCTTTGCAGTTCTACCTACGCCCCCGCTGGACTCGCACCTTAGTAGAAAGGGAAGCGCTGCAGCTTCTGAGGGGAGTCACGCATAATTACAGCTGTCAAGAGGCTAATGTAGCGATGGCCAGGGAGCTCCAGAGGGCATTGTGCACCTGTCCCCTTGCACTTGCGTTGACGGAGCACGTTGTAACACAAGCAGACGACACTTGCTGTGTGCAGGGAGTGCTTAGTGGGGAGAATGCGGTGGGGAGAAAACTAGTTTTTAGCGTCGCGTTTCTTCGCCGACTCGCTCCTCTCATGTATGCACACCCAGTGACCCACCCCCACCTCCCACAACGCGGTGTGCTTCGCTTTAAAACACTGCTGGCAAAGCCGCACGCTCGTATTCCCAAGGCGTGCGGTTTTCCCACCTAATTTTAGAGCCAAATATGGCCGACCGAGTTGCAAAAATGTTTCGCTCCCGCCATCTTGACTCATGAAAGTTCATTCACGAAGGCGGCCGCCCATCGTCGTTGCAATGTCGCGAGTAATGGCTTCTGCAATTGCCTGAGCTGCGCGCCAGGGCCTGCTCGTAAGAGCGCCACAGCAAGGAATCATAAGGGCGGGACAAAGCCGATAGAGAGACTACAATGAGGTCTATGGCAGTGGCATGCAGGCGCAGACACTGTGCATCGCACCTATCATTTGCAGTGAGGACTTGTTGCGCCACTTTTGGGCGTAAATTTTTATAGTGCAGAACAGCTGCTTTTGCAGGTCCTGATATAGTAACCTGCATTCGTAAACAACTTTCTCAAGCAGCTCACGTGAGACGTAGATTGTCGGCATAGACGGTGCTAAACAAATTCCGGTATAGCTACAGACGATATGCGGTCAGTAGGTACTGTCAACGGCGAGCGCATGCCTTCATAGCGGTGCCTAGCGTTTAGCAGTATAATGAACTAATAGCAGGCGCAAGGAGAGTGTTGAAATTCGCATATATTTCTTTTTTTACTTATCGTGTCGTCCCCACAAACATCCGCTTTCTCAAGAAAATATATACCTCCGTGTGATTATTTTAGATATCATAGTGTGCAGGGAGACGCCGACATGTATAACAGAGTATTTCTGAACGCGTCCACTGTATAAGACGCCCAATGCAACTGAAATGTCTTTATATGTATGACAGCAAATATAGGAAGAGAATATGCCCCCTTTCTATAGAAGTTCAACAGTAACGTAAATAAACACAACTATAATAGCCCGACTTGTATTGAGAAACAGCGATAACGTCTATGTCGGTCGGCAGTGTTTTAGTTTCCATCCAAGTTTATCACTAGGAGTTATGCTGAAATATTTCAGCGTTATCGAAGCGTTGTCCCTCTCTCAGCATCTATTCCGACAGAAGCGCCGCAATGAAAATACTGTTTTCAAATGCTTAGGCGACAACTGCGCCCGGCCCTGGTAGTAGTGACCTTGTCAAGATAGTGTTAATGTAATTTTACATGCGGCTCACTGACATCAACCACTCAGGACAAAAATCGACTGCTTCGCAATTACGGACCCTTGTCTCAACAACCAAAAAAGAAGCAAAGGCCGTGTACACGAGTTCTTATTAACAAGGTAAATCGCTTACATAATGCATCGAGAAAACACAGTTATTGACTCACCTTATACGAGTGCCGGATGCTTTGAGTTGTGGTCCCGCACGGCTGCACGTGGCGTCGGTCCTGATAGGCGATGCGAGCACTCAAATAATATCCACGCACTTCACTCCAGGCAAGCAAAAGCGAAATGACAGAGAGCGACTCTTCCTTTGGTCTCGTGGTGACAGGCTAGCCTGCTCCTATATACTGTGTCGACCGCGATTGAGGAAAAGCGAGACGAAACTGCTTGCAAAAAAGAGAGGCACCAGTTTTGTACACTTTCAACGAGAACTTCATGGGAGCGATTACAAATATATATAGTGATTCGAAGGAAGGAGGAAATGACACCCCACTCTACCCACCCTGTTCTTTTGAAGTGCTTTCCCTTTTTGCAGGCAAACTTGGACGAAACTGTCGAACCCTTCAGCACTGAATAGTGAGAGGCCACAGAGCTCCACGAAAAATGCATTGGCAGCATTCAGAATTCAAGAGATCTGCTGACCCTTGCCGAGGGTGCCGGTTTTGTGCACCTTGGGCTTCTACTTCCACGAAAGCGGAAAACGACGTGGTTGACATCAGCTCCGAACCTGCCGCGTCCTGTCCCCGATGGGACGCCCGAAGGGATATTAAGCGGAAACGGGCCATTGTTAGAGACAGAGTCGCCACAGGCCGACCCGGGTCGCAATCGGCCTTTTTCATTTTACTGCGCTGCCCCATGCCCCATTCCGCTGAAAACGTTTTGGAAGGATCCCGGGGCTTTCGCCGCTTGATTTTTGTACCTGCGCCCACGTTGAGTGCACGTGGGTTGGGCATTTTGTGGATCGCGAATCATTATTAATGGCTTCTTCTGTACCGCACGTAGTTCCTGGAAACCATGTAGCACTCACGGACTGATGAGTGCATAGAGTTTCTCACTATGACACCCAGAGGTAAATCTGCGGCCACCGTCTATGGGAGTTTCCTAATGGGGTCTGTGCTGTCACGGGAATGACGGTATATTTGTCTGCGGTGCTTATGTTGGCTGGTGTTGTTAGAGGCTTCGTCTAAAACGTCGGTATGGCTGCACAAATAACGTGTTCTTGAAGTAAAATCTTCATAAAATGTTTCCATTCACGCAAATGACATCTTTACTCACCTATAATGCATGCCGAAGGGAAGAAAAGCAAGAACACACGAAAAACTGTTTCAAAGCGAGCGCGAATTTCGTCTGTCCTCCAGCTTTAGCGCCCCGCTGATACTCTTTACGTTTCATTCATTTTATTTCTTTATAGATACTGCGATCCTAAACAAGATCTTAGCAGCGTGGTGCACGACTAAGTTTACAAAATAAAATAAATACAAAAATGGGGAACTGCACTCAAAATATTCTTCACACAAGCGCAAAAAACAGGCGCAAAAACAAGCGCTTCAACGTTACTTCAGCGATCTTTCCCAATCATACAGTCAAACAGTGCTATCACTAACAATTTCAGCAAGTGTAAAAAATATTGTTTTTTATTAGAGATATGTCTCGAAAAGTGATAATTAGTCCTGTGTTACAGTTTTATCGGCTAACTTATTCCAATCTACTATAATTCAAGGGAAAAAAATGCATATTTGAAGCAGTCGACATGTATTGTAAATGGAGTTACAGCTAGTGAGTGCCGCTGTCTGGTAGCGTAACCTGTTGTATAGGTCATAATGCGAGACGTGTCGATACTGTAGTGACCATTTATAAGTTGGAAAAACAATTTTAGACGACGTACACGATTTCTATCACTTATAGAAGACAAGCCGCTCCGAGATAAAAGGTTAGTAACAGAACTACGCCCATATGTATTGTAGATGAATCGAACTGCTTTTTTCTGTACGCTTTCTAACTTTCCAATATCGCCTTTCAGTGAACGGGTCCCATAGAACTATAGCATATTCTAAAACGGGGCGGATGAGTGTTTTTTATGCCAACAGGTGTACTATTGGTGTGAAGGATTTTAATACGCGTCTTAGAAAAAAACAACTTGCGGCGACAGTTTGCTATTACTGGGTCAAGGTGCTTTGACCAGGAAGGTTCCCTTGTGTTCATATAATTGCACATGCAATAACGAGTTTTCATCGTTAAACAAAACCATGTTTTTCTGTAATAATAAAGATAAAACAGCTTTTTACGTGCTGTTGTAGCAGCAAATTAGTCCTCGTGACAAACGGCACTGTGCTTCCCTGGCTCTCCGAGAACGATGCCAATCCGAAGTAACAATATACTGGCATTCGCATGCATACCACAGCGCAGCTAGAGTGTACTGTAGCGCAGCAGCGCCAGATTTCCCTCTGTATAGTGAGAAACTATATGGCTGGGTGAGCAGGCCTGAGTGCGCTGCTCTGCAAACAGTGCGGCCGATAAAGGCACGCCAAGTTCCGTTGGGTGACGCGGCTGCCTTGCAATTAGTCGCTGAACTCTGCAATTCTGCATTGCATTCTTTTTGCGCATTATTTAGACATTTCGCTTATTCAAGAAGTCTTCGAGCGCAGCCTTCGTCGTCGTATTTACCGAAACGGCGCACTTGTTTATATCGACATCTACAGCCGCATATCGTTCTTATCGTCAAATATTCTGGAAAAAATGCATCGCTGATATGAAATAATGCCAAGACGTAGCAAAACATACATATCCGTGCCTATGTGCTGTGTTGTTACACCCTGATACGTGTTAATATGAGCGGCCGAACCACTTAAACAACGGCACCTGTTATCCAGATACATATATTACGGGCTGTAAATTTATCACTAATTCTCGCTTTTCTTTAACTCCATCATAGTTACAGATTTCGCGTGCCATAGAGCATTATCAGGGAAAACTGTGCTCGCATAAGCGCTCATTTCTAGGTCGTTTTATTCTCTCTCGAAAACGCGCGGATGCCATCGCTCACACGGCGTTGGTATGACTGAGCGAGGCGGTTGTTTATGCTGCTGTGTACCGAATGCATCGTCTCTTGTTTTCCGTTTGACGTAGACGCAAACAGTGCACCTCTGAAATTGTGAAATCTGTCGGCAAAGAAGCATGTACAGACCCACGCGCATGCGCATAGCGAATGTTCCCGACAACCTGCAGATGTGTGGTGACGTACAGATGCTGGCACAGCGCTCTGTGGCCTCTTGCCGCTCATTGTGTGCGCGCCATGCGAAGTGAAGTGTAGCTTATTTCAAATTTCTAAGGCCAGAACTTCACTATATAAGCAGTTTCGTTCGACCTGACTGCTAACAGTTCAGTTCAGGTCCACCAGTAGAGGGTGCACGAACTCGACGGCGCCAGGCTTAGCCTTCGCTGAACAGGATCGACATAGGCTCAAACTTCCTTGGCACGGCTTGATATGGTTGAAGCTTGTCACTTTCAACTTGGTAGGCGTGTTTGGCTCATTTCGAGCACGTATAATTATATATAATAGCGAAGACGCTGTCGCTACCGTGTTGCCGGTTCGACGGCCGATTGCGCGGGGTTCGGTCGAACGATGGTTGGCACGCTGATTTTGCCGGTGCCGTCTACAGGAAAGCCCGTCGCAGTACGAGAACTAGCGCTCGTCGGTGGCACCGTTGTCACGTGGTCTGATGAAATCGTTTAGGTGGTGCGCAATAGTCCGTCAATCGTTGGCGTGAATGTCTTGTTGGTCTCGTATCGACCCAGTGTTACCGCGCCTTACAAGTACGTGAAGTCAGGTACGCGCGGCCACCACAAGTAAGTGGGGACCGACGTTGCAAGAAGACTTTGTCAGCGTCGGAATGTAGTTAAGTGTGGTCCAAGTGTAACGCACAGGTTTATCGTTAAATTTACCAGCCATCAGTGAAAGGCGGCAACTGCCCGGCTCACTGTGTAGTACGGGCGACTCGGACGAAGCCCTGGCGGATTCCTGTGTTGAATTGGAGTTGCAGTCTTACGCTACGCATGTTTTCGGCACAGCACCGACATCGAGCTACCAGTAGAATTCCAACACGGTACACGACACGAGTGTTTGTAGCAGCGCGCGGCCACGCGCCCGACCCTTTCAAAACATTACGCGACTAATCCGCTAGGGTAGAGCGCATGCGACATATATAGTAGCTATATGAAATGGACGCTATCTAGGGCCCTGGTGACGGCCGTGTTCGCGCATGCGCAATAGCATGTTTGCAGACCGTCAATTTCTGCAGCGCTTGTTCTTGCGTTGTAATTGCGCATGCTAATTGTCTACATTATTCGGTATACCGGGAGGCTTCGGAAGCCATTCTACCCTCTGTAAATTGGGGACGGTAAGGAAGAATAGTGTCAAATGGGAGATGATGGTTCTCGGCCATGTAGTAGAAAGAAGGTAGTAAATCCTGTCGCTGCCTAGGGCGTCGTATTGCAGTCGTATGTTTCTTATGGAATGCAGTCGTATGTTTCGCTCTGGGACTCCCTCGTTCACAGCAGACCAGGGTGGCGGTGGCGGGCTCAGGCACAAAGCCTGCTTCGTCGCACGGAGAGTCGAGGACGCGCGCACTGTTCTCCACGCACAGTCGACTTAGTCACGCCGTGGCTAGAGGTTTTTGGTGGCGCTCCAGGAAAAGTTGACGCCTGCTGTCGCAACTGGCTGGCGAAACTGGCACGTCAGCGGGCCGTTCTTAACAGCTTGTGATAATGTGAGTAATGTCAGGAAAATACAACGGACTGCAAGCTCAAATCAAACACCTGAACGAATTGGCCGTCTACGTCCCGTGTGGCGGTCATTCACTGAATTATTTGACGCGTGTAGCGTTGACAGTTGCCTTGAGACAGACAAATTTTCCCCTGTAATTCAGAGACTGTATGTGTTCTTTGCTGCCTCACCTAAACGATGGAGGTATGTTTTGATAAGCACGGGCGGAACTGGAGAGCAGCTTGTTTCGAAAAGTCTCTCTGAGACCAGGTGGTCAAGATACGCTGAATCATGTAAGGCGATTCTGAAAAAATTCAATGCAGCCTTGTCTTGCAATGAAGCTATATCAAAGAACAAGGAAGAAAACGGGGACATTAGGAACGAAGCGCACTCTCTCTTCAAGGAAATGACAAAACCAGAGACTGCATTCATGGCGATTTTCCGGAGTGAAATCTTGGAGCGCTTTGACCAAAACGAGCATAACACTTCAGAAAACAGGCCTAGACGTTTCAGCTGCTGTAGACCTGCTGAGCCCTCTAGAACGCTTAGTTAATTCTTTTTGACCTCTCTTTGACTCTTTCGAAGAGAGTTCACGCACGCTAAGTACCAATCAATGTTATCAGGATGAGGGCAAACGCATCGTTTTGAGTAAGCACCCGCACGGAAAAAGCGATAGTGCGCTACTAGGTAGAAAAAAGTTTATCGTAGAGAGCTACAATGTTGTACTTGACAGCCTATATAGGCTCTGCTTTACGAGTGCGAAAGGCTGCCTGCACTGAACTATGCGAAAGGTTCGGATTCTTATAATTGCTGACAAAAGTTGGGAGTGAGGCCTCTCTGGCACAGCAGGCTGACAAGTTCGTGAAAACCTATAGTATATACAAAAATGATTTGGAGCCAGCATTTTGCGCTGAAATCGATCAGTTTGCGAACTTTCTGCACAACTCTGTATGCCAGGACACGAGTACTTTGGGAATAATGAAGTTGCTGCGCGAAAGATAGCTTATTGATATGTTTCCGAACCTTTCTATTGCTTTGCGAATGTACTTGAGCATACCCGTGGCAAACTGTGAGACCGAACGATCGTTTTCCAAGTTGTCGCTGATAAAAAAATGGCCTTTGTTCGAGCCTCCATGACGACAAGGTGAACTCGCTTGCTGTCATGGCCAGTGAAAGTGACCTCCGCCGCGATCTATTCTTCGAAGAGACTATATTTGATTTCGCCAAAGCGAAGGCGCGAAAGATGCCATTTAAAGAAAGGACTGTTTGTGCTATACATGAATAGTTCCAATGAGTTTGTTGTGTCGCCTCCCAGCCTCCATGTTGGTAATGAAATGCCGAGCAGTTTAATTCAAGATATCGAAATCTTCGTTTTTCGTCCCTTGTTCCTGTGATAACTAGCGTGCCTATAAAGAACTGTATTTTTGTTGTTTTTGATACTGCCACGTTTACTTGGTGTCGTCCTTATTTGTCTTACCTTTAACGAAAATATTTTCAAATAATGTTTTGTAAATGCAGTTGGTAATTTTCATCTGTATTCTAGTGCATTTTTATGGTGTTTGTGTTGCTTTAGGTATTGTCTATATCTATTGCATTTTTATAGAGTAACGTGTATAACTATTAATGCAGTCTGATGCTTCAATTTTAACAAAGAATGTTTTGGATACAACCATGCGTCTCCTCACGGGATTAAACTTTGTGATGCAAACAATGCCTGGCTTCAGAGGATCGACATCTCAGCTGTGTTGTCTTTTCTACGTTCTTGTTCGTCTTGATTGCGCTAAACTTTTCCTTAAAGCCTAGCTTTTGCTGAAAACAGAATGCAGATTAATCACAAAGTGAACATATGTGTTGGTGTTTACAACGGCACGCGTTTCAATCAAGTTTTGTTGTGTTTCTTATAATAGAGACTTTTAGCGTGTCCGGTATTCGGGCAAGCGCGGGCGGTTTTCCGGTTTAGCGGGGGCGTCAACGTGAGCGGCCAGATTGGTGGCGCCAGCTGGTGGCGCAAAGCTCAACCACACAAACACAGAGCTAATTATTATATTCTGCTTAGCTGCTGGCGTAAATTTTCGACAGTGGCGTAATCGTGTTCACAATTACGCCGCTGCCAAAAATTTGCACGAGTGGCGAAGCAGGATATGGTGAGTTACTGCAGTTTTAGCTATGCGTTTGTCTGGTTGAGCTCTACAACACCAGGCGGCTTCACCGCTCACGTTTACGCCCCGCCCATCCGGTAATCCGCCCAAACCGCTCCCGTTTACCGGAATAGCGTACAAGCTAAAGGTCTCTAATAATAATAACAATAATAATAATCCCGTTGATCGCACTTCGTTCTTTTTAATTTGGTGGAATTAAAACGAAACATCACGTATTTCCAGTAGCGTAGCAGGCGACGGGGGGGGGGGAGGGGGGTCAGTATAGGGAAAGGGGGCCTGCATGCGCATTAGCCCAGGGCCACCATTTTTCTTAACCCGGCCCTGCCAACATGACTGGGTTGCCTTCGGTTCCTCCAATCATGTTCCTCGGGATACTGCGATAAAGTTCTTGTCAATTGTCAGCAGCATGCACTGCTTTGCTGGTTTCGAACTGACACATTTCAAAAGTTCGTGTGATATTTGCTTTACTTATTAAATAGACAAAAGAATATGGAAGGAGTGATATCAGGTTTTTCGGGCACAATTTTTGTGACATACGAGTAGATTGTTTTGTTAATAAAATACTTATTTTGCTTGTGTTGACAGCGCGTAGCGTTCAATAATTTCTTTGCAGCATCTTCGGCAACGGCAATGCAGTTATTATTCATGTATTTGCTCCCTCGACATTTTCTACAAGGAGGAGTTCTACAAGTTCTACACGCTCCCAGCGTGTTCCACGCCGGGGACGGTCACTTCTCACGCGATGGCGCCTACAGCATCGTGGTCTTCTTCGAAGGCTCACTCTTCGATATTGTTGTCCCTACTGGGAATGGTCCTGAGACTGTTGTCGCCGCGGTGGCCTCTATAGTTGGCCTCTTCGAGGTCTACTGCGTTCAGCACATGGGAGGCCTCAACCTCCAAGTCACCGTCAAGAGCACGGCTTCCATGAAGAAATTGCCCTGACACCGTAACAACCAGCATCGACAAGTGAACAAGAAGAGACATGCAGCTCGTGAAGTCACAACGCGCCATGTTTGCCCGCCTCTACTGAAAAAGAATACCGTGACGTGGTGGATTGCAACACGAGATATTCGTTGGCCTTCCTAGCAGCGAAGGACACGCATGCTGTGGCCGATAGCACCTTCCATTCGGCTGCTACCATCAGTCCTACTGATCGCAGCGAGGTTTCAAACGCTGATAAAACACCTGACCCTGCGATGAATAAAGCCGATACGCCCACGAAATCTGCTGTGGCTTCATGCGCCTCAATTACATCGCCTACAATGCCGCATCCGTTACATCTCAATGAGCCCCCGGCTGCCGAAGTTGTCGGTGGACATGCAATAAATCCCACCGCCCTATCGCTACCGCAATCATCCTCATCAGAAAACAGCTTCAGCCTCGGAGTTCATAGCAGCGTTGGACTCTCGTCAAGCCTGGATGAACTCTCCATAATAATGACGGCCACACGAGATGTAAAGCCTGGCCACGTGTCAGCCGCTGGCTCGGACGGCCGCCCGGAACGCCGTGCCGAGTTACAGCTGCTGAAAAAACCTCGGCCTTCTTCGAGAGGGTCGAAGAAGTGACGTATGCACTGCATAACCCCTGGACTTGTTCCCGGGGCGCCGACTTGATCAACACGACCAGGTAAGTTTCGTGATACTTTTAATTAACCATGGCTTACACCCTGAACATTATTTCATTAAACGCACAAGGGTTCCGAAGTCCTGTAAAGGCAGGCGAAATTATCAGCGTTGCCCGCGGAGAAATTGTGACATACTGTGTTTGCAAGAAACAAACTTTTTCACCATTTGACACGTTCTTACTTTGAAACGCACTTTTACCCTAGACTGTTTTTTCTCCTTCGCGACATAACGCTTAATTGGAATTGGTATTATTATTTTCAACAGAGCTCTCTTGCGAGATCATCATGTCTTTTATGATGGGACGGGGCGGATATTGTCATGACAGTGTACTATGTTCATTTAGGTTACGGATTTTGTGTATTTATGGACCCGCGCACGCCATTAAATCCAATGATTGTTTTCGTGACCTGCGCATGTATTTCCTGGACGGTGGTAACATGGTTCTTGTTGGTTATTTTAACTAAGTCTTAGACACGCGAGCAGATGTGCAAGGCGCGGGCTGCGGTCACCCTAATTAGAACGCATGCACGGGAGTTGCGTCGCCTCGTCCAGCACTTTTCGTTGCTGGATACATATCGACTTTTCAATGGTTCTTCATCTGTGTGGACGCGGCGACGCGGCGCGTCGTCAAGCTGCTTAGACCTTGCCTATCTGTCAAGCACTTTAGTTCAGTATGTCTCCCATTCTGATGTAATAACTTCACCTTAATTCCCTGTTTATATTTCCCATCACAGACTATATATTCTTAAAATTTGCGTCCCTGCTTCTTCATCAGCAAAACCTTGGCGTCTACACATCCGCGTTCTACAAGACGCGTGCTCGCGATCTTGTTTGTCAAGAGTCCTGAACCCCTGTGTTCCTAGATCTGACCCAGAGCCATGGGACGCGCTCAAGGTGCAATGGAATCTGCATTGTTCAGTTGGACGACGTGCACTCAGAGGACGTATGTCAGAAGAACAGGCGGATACTGCCACGAAGCTCCGTATTGCTTTTAGGGTCAGTCAACTGACTCCGTTCATGCGGTCACGGCAGCGTGAGCTACGGAGGCGTTTCCAACGCCTCATCTCAGCGTCGTCTTGGTCAGCTGCTGCTCGGCGACGGTTCATTCGGTTCATTCGGTTCTGCGGCCCAAAGAGCACTTCCTGATACGTCGGCTACCACGCGTGATTATTCACTCTTTGTAACACATATTGAAAATGTGGCGCGTACGACTATGCAAATAGATCCTGGCTCTCGAGGATTTCATACAATGCTTAGTGGGCTGCCTAAGGTTCCACCTGAGGCAGCTAACCGTCTTTCTGCACGATCATGAGCTGATGAAGTGAAGGCAGCATTATCTTCCATGAAGTGTGGCTCGGCCCCAGGTCCGGACGGGTTACCCGTTCCGTTTTATCTAAAGTTCTGGGAAGATATTGGTGCCACTTTTGTATCTGTTAGCAGCCGCTGCCTTGAGAACTTTGAATTGTCTAGCTTTCGCGAGGGTCGTATTGTGCTAATACCTAAGCACGATCCATCATCAGCTCGTCCAGAGGAATGGAGGCCACTCACGCTTCTCAACGTTCACTGCAAAAAGTTCATAGCTGTAGTCACCCGGCGCTTGGGAAGCCTGATGCCTTCATTAATAAAACACCATCAGGCATGTTCAGTCCCTGGCGGAGAGATACACACTCTTTCGTTCGTTACGCGTGACTTAATGACATACACGCTGACCAGATCAGCGCGTGGTCTCATAGTTACACTAGATCAAAAAGGCATTCAGTCGCCTAAACCATAGCTACATATTAATGTACAGACCGCGTTTGGCTTTTCGTCAGATTTTGTTGAAATTATTAAGAATGCCTATTAAAATATCCGAAGTACATTGTTCCTTGTTGGTGGTGAAGGCGCACCATTTCCTGTTTCTCGTGGTGTTCAAGGGTATCCTCTATTCCCAGTACTCTTTGTGCTCAGCCTTGAGCCATTTCTACGCTCAGTAGTAAGAGACCCTTACGTATGCGGTCTCCCATTACCTGGTAGCGGTGTTGTGAAGGTGGCAGCCTTCGCCGATGACATCAGATTATAACTGAGAAATAAAGATAGCTTAACCCGTAGCTTTCGAAATTTCACTGAGTACGAAAATATTTCAGGTGCACTGCAAAATTTTTTGAAAATGTCGTTACTTGTTCGTTGGTTCACCACAAGCACGCCTAAGTCCCATTTTTCGTCTTCAAACGAGCAATTCTCTTCGTATTTCGGGCCTTGATTACACCTATGATGGCATATCAGAGTATGTGTCGTTCTCAATTCTTGAAGATGGAAGGCAAAATATTCAAGATGTTCAAGGGTATGATTTACCTTTATTAGAAAGAAGGTACTTAGCACAGTCTGTCTTTTGCGGCCGAGTGTGGTACGTTTGTCACGTTGTACGACCGCCATTACGGGTTACTATAGGTCCTTGCAGTCCATTCTCGGTTACTTCTGGTCGGGATGTACAGAAGTTGTCTGTCGCGCTGCGCTTGGGCAACGACGCCCTCGCGATGGGTTTGCGTTCCCATCAGGGTCTGACCGCTGCCGGCTGCTTTCTCTGCGATTTGTGCTCTGCCTGTTACAGCGTGATTAGTGTCCTGCACGCGAACTCGCTTGCTACATCCTTGGCAGAACAATTCGTCACATGTTACCGGGCGTGCACTTAGATCGCGGACCACAAGCGTTAAACGCACCTATATTTTACTGCACGGCCGTGGCATTTTATCGCCACATACAACAGATATGTCCTGATGTATAGACGATCTCGAAAACCATGTAGTAGATACTATGTCAGCCTTACTGCTTTCTCCATTTCCCCCAGCGCGCCTCGCACATTCCAATAATGTGTCGTGGGATGCGATAACGGCATCATTTCTGCTGGCCACCTACATGACTTCATGTGGCGTGTAGGGTGGCAAGAACTTCCAACTCGCGACAGGCTAGAGATGTGGGGCGTTGTCCCATCTTCGCTGTGTCTCGATTGCCCCCTTCAAGAATCCAATAAACATGTACTGCTGCAATGCGTCGTTGCCAGGATATTTTGAAGGGCCTACATACTGGCTTCCGTGGCCCTGGAGTGGCCACGGAGTGGCTCACGTGGCCGCTTCGCACGACTTCTCATTGCTGCGGGGGCATTTTGTCTAAGGCGTAACCGGTGCGAGGCAGCTGCCGCGGAACGTCGTCGCCGCGCTCTTTCCACTTCTGGGGAGGATCTACTCTGAGCTACTGCCATTTCTGTCGGAGGAGTTGTTCCTCCTTGGAGAAGAAGAGTTCCTTCGAGAGTTGTCATGCCGTTTCCTGTCGGTGACTGATGGACGCGTATGGGTTAATTTTCGAACAGCCTGTTTCTTGTAGCCAGGTCATCAGAAGTATTCATTTCATGCACATATAGTGTAGGTGCCGGTGATTTCTGTGTGTGTGTGCTGTCGTATACATGATCATTTTTGTACATACACATCTCATGCACATCACTTCAAAATTGTGTAGTGTTACGTGACATCATCATTGTAGATAACCATTGTGTGCATTGTATATATATGAAATATCATTTAATGCATGTGACATTTAGTTGTTAGTGAGCGAGGACTTGGAGACTATTTTGAAAACGTGCCGTGTTTCGTCTTTTGTGTTATCGTCCTGGTGGAGTTGTGCCGTGATTGTGACTGAGTGCCCGTATCGTCTCTTGCCGAAATAAACTCTTTCTATACACATAGTCTTGAATGTTTTTTCTCCTTTGCGACATCACGCTCTACATATAGTGGAGTTGGTATGATTATTTTCAACAGAACCCTCTTGCGAGATCATCGTGTCTTTTGTGATGGGACAGAGCGGATATTGGCATTTGATTGTGCACAATTGTACTATCTTCATTTGAGTTACAGATTTTGCGCATATATGGACCCGCGCAGGTCATTAAGTCCAATGATTTTTTTCGTGACATGGACGTGTATTTCGTGGACGATCGTCACGTGGTGCTTGTTGGGAATTTTAACTGCGTCTTAGACACGCGAGCAGATGTGCAAGGACCGCGCTGGGGTCGCCCTAATAGGAGCGCAAGGTAGTTGCGTCGCCTCGTCCAGCACTTTTCGTTGCTGGATACATACCGACTTTTTCGTGGTTCATTGGCCTGGACGTGGCGCCGCGGCGCGTCGTGAAGCAGGCTAGACCGTGCCTATGTGTCAAGCACTTTAGCTCAGTATGTCATCCGATCTGATGTGATAACTTTACCTTCATTCCCTGCTTATATTTCCGAGCACTGACCATTTATTCTTGAAATTTCTTCTCTGCTTCTTCGTCAGCAAAACCTTGGTGTCTAGACATCCGCGTTCTACAAGACGCGCGCTCGGGCTCTTGACTGTCAAGAGTCTTCCGCGCCTCTGTTTCTAGATCTGACCGAGAGTCATAGGACGCGCTCAAGGTGCAGTGGCGTCTGCATTGTTCAGTGGAAGGACGTGCACGCAGACGACGTATGTCAGATTAAGAACTGAAGGATACTGCCAGGAAGCTCGGTATTGCCCTTCGGGTCAATCAACTCAGCCTCCGTAGCGCGAGTTACGGAGGCTTTTCCGACGCCCCATCGCAGCATCGTCTTTGTCAGGTGCTGCTTGGCGATGTAGACCTAATCCGTGTGCACGCCCTGAAGCTCTGCGGTTTGCATGAAACTCGCGTTTGAGACAGCCGTATGCATTCGGTTCTGTGGCCCCTAGAGCACTTCCTGTGAGGTCAGCTCCCACGCGTGATTTTTCGTTAATTGTGAAAAAAACAGGTTGAAAACATAGCCCGTACGATTATGCAAATAGATCCTGGCTCTCGAGGATTTCGCATAATGCTTAGTGGGCTAACTCAGCTTCTACCTGAGGTAGCCCACTAGTTTTCGCGACGGTCGCAATGTGCAGTTACCTTAGCACGATCCATCATCTGTTTGTCCAGAGGAATGGAGGCCAACCAGGCTTCTCAACGTTGACTACGAAACCTTCACAGCTGTTCTCACCCAATGCCTGGGAAGCCTGATGCCTTCCTTAATAGGACACTATCAGGCATGCTCAGTCCCTAGCAGAGAAATGCTCACACCAGGGCTTGCATTCTTGCCAAAATTATTCCTGAGGATTTTGAGAATGGCAGCCTACATACAAATGCCATGAAACAAAACACCGACGGCGGATGCATAATTTATTTGAGACTTAAATTTTAAAAGTGCGAAACAATAACAGAGCTGAAACCTGAAATTCATTTAATTTTATCAGCCCGGATTTTCATTACCTCCGGGATCGGCCCAAATTAGAGATTTGAACTATAACCGATACGGTAAAGTGGCGTTCGCAAAGAAAGACATTGGCTTTCATTTTTATATTGTTTTTCATATTGTTGTCACCTGTTACATGTTACCTTTAGCGATGTTGCATATCGCCCCTATGTAATACCTTCCAACGGAGGGTCTTTAGTGTATGCCGAAATAATATTTAAAAAAATAAAATGAGATTTTCCGATGGCAGGGCTGAAACATAGGTGCATGGTCTAACGCAACAGCTCGTTTTTACTCAGGCTGCTTACGTTTACTCCAATCGGTACTGCCACTACAGCTACGAACATTGCACTTCGTGTAATCATGGCTACCGCGTTCATTGCTTGGCCCTCGCTTGGAAACGGTATTTTTCTTACGAATTACGAAAGTCACTCGTTCGCCTCAACAGACCCCGCAAAGATTGAAAACGTCGAGTTAAAGGGACTGGGAACCATTCTCTATGGCACCCGTTGTTTTAGTGCAACGGTAAGCTTACTGGATGCGCAAAACGCCGTGGTGTATTTTTTTAGTGAAAGTTTTCCAATATGCGTTGATGATCTATAGTCGCGCTCATTAAACATACTGGAAGCAGGGATACGAGAGTGCGATATCGATGATGCGCTGGCATTAGTGGGAAGCCGACGACAAGTGCGGCGCTAGGGGAGGCAGGCAGTGGCATAGCGAGAAACTTAGTTCGGGGGGGGGGGGGGGGTTTCATTGCCGAAAATTACCACTCCTCCCTCTTCACGTCTCTCTCTTTCTCCGTATATATATGTATAATGAACCAGAAGAAAGGGAACCGGGGAGCCCCATTTTTGGAAATTAGTGGAAATTACACATTAGTGGAAATTACACACTTAATAATTATAGAAATGAGAAACTAATGGAACTGAGTGCATGAGGAATAACTGGCCGAAGGTGATATACGAACCGACGTGCTCGCATCAAACATGCGATGCTCTTGCCAATTGAGCTACTGGGGCGGCCCCGGTTTGCCATTCACTCTCTGCGGTTCACTGCTAGAACTAACCCTGGGAGTGTTAGCCAGCGCCACCACTCACGAACCTAGGCGTCGGATGTGGAACATCCGTTTTGTCGCAGGCGACACGACTACGTGATCTATTTGGGTGACGGCAACCGGCCTATAAACGCACACAAGCTACCTAAAGGCATCAATGTCGCCGGATTCCAGACCCTCGTAATGTAATGATCGAGAAGAAAGGGAACCGAGAGGCCCGGTTTTTATTACCCAAATCATAAGAGCCAACAAGGAAAACATAGGATAAATCACTTGCACTTACTAATTGAATTAAAAAAATGATAAACTAAAGGACATGAAAGTGGATCAAGCGATACTCTTACCAGTTGAGCTAACGCGGCGCCGTTTTGCCATTCACATTCTGGGTTATTTATGTTTTCCTAATAAACTAACCCGGGGAGTGTTAAATTTCTGCATTTCTTGTATACACAGCATGCATGTTATTTATTAAATGACCACAAACAGTCTTTTTGCCATGACACGCTCATTTATTGTAATCTTTACTTACAGGCAACAAAAACACAAATCTGTCGACAACGAACTTGTTCTCCAGTTTATTTACGTGCCAGTGTGGCTATGACATTCTGCTACTAACACAAGGTGAGTGATTCCTGCGTGAACGAAACGAACTGTACGGTAGCAAAATTACTAGAAATTGTCAGTGCGCCTAGTCCTTCACTACCCTCCGCCCCCAATTTACATGCCGTCAACATCCACTGTGTGAATATGTCGTCGTAATCAGTTAGGCAATCTCGATACATGGTTATACTTACCATCACTACTCTTATCGGTCTGGGAAGCTAACTGTCCGTTCAGTTCCACCACAGGAGTATGAACGCATGGTTAAAGATCAGATTTATACATACTCTTATATTTCTAGTTGAAGAACAAAACGCCTTCTGACTGTCGATGTCGCATTACACACCGAAGGAATAAGGGCTATAATAAAACTATACCTGACAGTTTATGTCGAGTGCATGGCACTGTATACTTGACTTTTCCCCGGTGTAAAAAGAAACTTAAATAAAATGCTTTAAAAGGAATGAGAATCCGTTAAATGAAATAAACGAAACTCCGTGACATTCAAGTTCAAATAAATTCAAGTTCTTGTCTCCAGTCTCTCACATTCATTGTTTGTAGCAACTGTTCCAGCTCTGAATAATAGCTCGGGCTCCACTGCGGAAACACCCATGGATTATTTCTTACTTTCATCAGGCATGATGATAACAATTATACAACGCAACTCTGAATGCGTGACAGTTGACACTTTACGGACAGGGTGATGCAGAAGTATGAGATTGATCTCTGCACTCGAACACATGGTGGTAGACACGCTGAAAGACGCACGTTCGCGTTATTGCATGCAACTATTTACCCCAATAAAACCATGAACATCACTTTGCAGAACACTGGCGTCTAATAAGCGCCTCAAATCACTCGCTCCGAAGTGCACAATACAAATTAAAACAACAGCTGAACGTTGTATCGGGTGAGAGAGATATACATCTAAGCTTTGTTTCAGAGCTGAAATCGGCGTCAATAAAGAAAGATGCGCACGCCGCCATCGTTCCAAAATTGGCACGTATCAAGCAAACTCCAATCGCCGTCCATGTCATGTGAAGTAATACGAGGAAAACGACCGGACGCCTCCTCCACTGCTTCAACGCCACCACCTCAAAACACATTACATTGACGCTGAAACACTTCCACATCGGCGATGGCAAACGGTGTTCAGTGGCTTCCTAACAGCATCCTGGGTCGGTGATGTAACGAGTGGGAAAAGTCAACAGGCGCACAACCGAGCCCTACTAGTTGAAACGTAACAGCCTCTCTTTACAGCCGCACTTCGACGCCAGCAGGAGGAGCCAGCTTGGTTTCCTCTCCCCTCAGTCTGCCAAGCTCTCCAGCGGAACACTGTAGAATGAAGCAGATATTGGTAACATTTATTGATTAGCATTAACAACGAGGAAGCGAAAATGATATAAATGTGTGAATACCCTAAGTCGTCTCAATGTCACACTGCGGGTTGTGTAGAAAATAACTCATTCAAAATAAGAGGTCGTGATATTTCATCTCTTTGTAGCTTACAAAAGCTCTGCTTTAGCTACGAATGAAATATCTATTGCAGAATTCTAATCTTTCAATTGAACCTTATATGTTCCATCTGTGTCTGTATGTCATGACAGTATTGACGGCAGTTTAAGTTTGCGCATTATAACTACCTTCCTTGTTTGCGGTCTCTTTTTTTGTACTGTATACATATAGAGCAAGAAGAAAGCATGAACGACCACCAACTCGCCCTTTTCGCTTCCATTTTTTCCCTCTGACTTGTGGTAATTTGCCTGCCTTCAAAATAAAGGCGCTATTAAAAGAAAAAAAAATGAAATTATGGGGTTTTACGTGCCAAAACCACTATCTGATTATGAGGCACGCCGTAGTGGAGGACTCCGGAAATTTCGACTACCTGGGGTTCTTTAACGTGCACCTAAATCTAAGTACACGGGCGTTTTCGCATTTCGCCCCCATCGAAATGCGGCCGCCGTGGCCGGGATTCGATCCCGCGACCTCGTGCTCAGCAGCCCAACACCATAGCCACTGAGCAACCACGGCGGGTGCTATTAAAAGGGAGAAGGCCATTAGCAAGTTAATTTATGAAAAATAAATTATATCAAATGCCTAATGATGTCCTACACAGCTACTCACTGCGCGGCCCTGTGTGGTAGCACAAGAGAGCACTGAGAGACAGAACACGAGACGCTAACGTCGCGACGTTCGCATCCCCTGTGCCACTTTTCCGCGTTATGACGTCACGGTACGCAGATCTCCCGAGTAATCAACCCTAATGCAGTCTGCAGATCAGCTAGTATGAAACATGCTGTAGGTTCGTTTAGCGCTGTTGGTATTTTTTTATATGGTACATGCCGAAGACATTCGGTGTGTACTCTCTCACCTGTACAGCTATGAATCAATAAGAAAGCCGACCATGTGGAACCAATCTGGTTGTCAGTGATGTCATTAAAAGTTATATTATTGTGTATGAAAAGAAGTAAAGGCACAAATAAGACGCTAATATTTTTTTTATCTGCCACGTGACTGAAGTACTATCGAAGATGATATCGGATATTTATGATATATTCGCCTTCTGAGCTTGTGCGTTTTATACTATGAAAGCAAATATCGTGCACCATAGAAAAATCAATCTCAGCTTTACAGTTAAGTCATAAGGCTAATGATGCCCGTAGCAGGAATTTGACAAACGTAACAACTTTTTCGCAAGTTACTGTCGAATTCCTTTTCAGCAATCTACGAAAAATTCGTGTCATTTTCATTTCTTGTTTATAGACAGCCACATTCGCTTTCGTCATGCTGTGTTAAACGAGCTATTCCTTCAAGCCCCGACCCCATGCAGACGGCGAAATAAAAAAGCTGCTAGATTGTTTTCACCGACCTGGACTGGCTCAACGTGACACGACGTCCGCTATCTTCAGGAAACTACGAATGTGGAGCCAGCAGTCGTGGCCAATGTCGGCGAGCTGAAGCCTCCTGGCACCGGGATGACTGAGGCACTGCACCGCCTCCTTGACGACGCCAGTCATTCTCATAAATTCGTCAATGCTACTGCTGCGGACGCGAATCAGGGCACTGCGGATCTTCTCCTTGGCTTCGGCCTTAGTGACGTCAGCATCTTCCATCACCATTTCGAGGAGACGCGGGTGGTCACGCATCAGCTCGACGGCGCGCGCACCTTCGACGCCATCTTGTTCGCCCAGCACGAAGTCTGCAGCGTCCAAGACGGCGGATGCGTTCTTCCTGGCCACTTCCTGCGTGCACAGAGATAAGCCACGGTTTGGAAAGCCAATGAAATGTGGGCCTGCGAAAGTAAACCGCTCCAAGCACTTCTGTAGTGTACGCGAAAACGGAACTGAAGTGGCTAGCGCGTGGAATCGATAAGGAAATTGGAGGTAGCCGTGCATATACTATAAAAACAACGCGACGTCTCGATCATAGCATCGCTTGCTTCGTCGCAGAAATAAACTCGTAGATTGCCGATATGAAGTCTACGCAATGTGATTATGAGCATTTTAACGTTAAGCGCCATCCAGTGCAACCACAGGATTTCACACAGAGCAAACAAACATTACAGGCGAACGCCGTTGTAAGTGCAGAAACATCTTCGTCACCATCATCATCATCAGTATATTTTTACGCCATCTGTAGGACGAAGGCCTGTCACAGCGATCTCCAATCACTGCTGTGCGAGCTGATTCCAACTGTAGCTTGCGAATTTCCCGATTTCATCACTCCACCAAAGTACGTAATATATTCGTTCAAAAAATGTTGGCATGTGCGCAGTTGACGCAAGCATCCGACGTGATTGACGAGCGTGCTGCGACATCGTGATAGCAGCGGTAACCACGATAGCTGATAACCACGATCTGCGGACACGATAGCTTGGTGGTGTAATTAAACATTAAGCCGATACAACCCCGGTCAAGACCTACGTAATTTGAAGCATTCGCCGTTTAGTTAAAAATACTTGTCATGAATCGTGTCTCCAACGAATCGGTACTGCTCTTGCCTAGCGCGTATACTCTCTCTCCCTGTATATATATATATATATATATATATATATATATGTATATATATATATATATATATATATATATATAATATTCGGAAGGCATTGGGAAAATTAGCAGTTGAAATGTGCACCATACTCAAGAAAAAGGGAAATTGAAGTGGACGACACGATAACGTGTCGCCGTTGGGAGCTGACCCGCAACGCTAGCATTGCGTTGGACTTCCAATTCTGCTACAGCCATGACCCGGCCGTGGCTGTAGCACAACGGCCAATAACTTGGGTCCCCATAGTTACTTGATCTGCGGCCGTAGGAGTGTTAGCCAGCGCCACTTATTGTGTACGGATGTTTAACATACCCCCCCCTTTTTTTTTTGCCCAATGGCGATGGTCTCGAATCTGGCAGCCCTGATGTCATCAGGTAGCGTGTGAAGGTTTATTAGCCATGTGCCTACTCATCTAAGGTCACATGTTACGAGATGCTGAACATGTTATTAAATTCGACCTATTTTCACTAACAGACTTTAGCATTCTCAGACTCCCCTCGTCGAAGTATGGTATGGTATGGTAAAACTTTAATGAAGTCCTGGAGGTCGTGAGTCTTCACGAAGCGGGCCGCTCCCACGTGGGAACCGGAAGGCCGAGCCTCTCGGCCGCATCGTGGGCCTGCTGGACAGCCCAGAGTTGGTCAGCCAGAAGAGGGCTGCGGAGAACCGCCTCCCATCTGGCCGAACTGTTACCGATGATAGTGTGACCGGGCACACCGCCAGAGCATGTGGTCTAACGTGGCTATTTGTCCACAATCGTGGCAGGAAGCATTGGTGTAAATATCCGAATAGATTTTATGTAAAAGCGACGGATTGGGATAGGTATTCGTTTGTAGTAGACGGAGCGTTAATGCTTAAGCTCTATTGAGGCGCGGATGAGGAACAAAGTAGGTTCTACGGCTGAGATAGTAGTGTTTAGTAATTTCGTTGTAGGTGGAGGGCGTGTCCCTGTTCTCTGGGAGGTCGGCTTCCGATGGGTCGAGGGTAGCGCGGTGGGCAAGTTCACGCGCAGCCCCGTGAGCCGACTCGTTGAGGTTGGGAGGAGCACCCTTTATCTGACCCTGGTGTGCGGGAAACCAATAAATGAAGTGGTGCGTGATTGCCTTGCCCCCAATAAGTCTGAGGGCCTGTTTGGAAATGGTGCCTTTTTCAAATGCTCTGACTGCAGATCTTGAATCACTATAGATGACATCCCGTGAGCTATCCAGCAGGGCTAGTGCAATAGCCATTTGTTCAGCTATTTCGGAGTCCTTCGTCAGAACCGACGCAGCATTGGTGATTCCTTGCCGACCATCAACAGCGACGATGGTGAACGCCCGACGTGTTTTACAAGAAGCGGCATCCACAAAGCTGACCTGTCGCTGATCACTGTATATTTGCTTAAGGAGGTTGGCCGCCCTTGCCCTCCTTCTACCGCGATTATGATCGGGGTGCATGTTCCTAGGTATTGGCGCGACCGTAATGTTCTCACGAATCGACGGAGGAACGTCAGAGAACTCCTCCGCTACTCTATCGGGGTGATATCCGAGTTCTTCCAATATGGATCTCCCTGCCTTCGTTGTTGTGAGGCGAGTTAGCTGTGCGCGCTCCTGGGCCTCTGCAATCTCTTCAAGAGTATTATGAATGCCAAGCTGCATTAAGCGCTCTGTACAAGTGTATACGGGTAACCCGAGAACCCGCTTAATAATCTTCCTAAGTTGTGCATTCAATTTATCTCGCTCTGCCCGTTTCCATCGATGCATGGCTGCCACGTATCTAAAGTGGCACAGAACGAAGGCATGCATTAGTCGAATGAGGTTATCGTCCTTGAGTCTGTGATGCCGATTTGATACCCTCCGAACTAAACGAACAGCACTTTCAGTTTTAGCAATTAGCTTGCGTATAGTCTTGCCATTTGTACCCCCTGACTCAACGATCATGCCCAAGATTTTGATTGAATTGACTCTGGGTATACGGCAACCGTTTCTTGTATATAAGTTAATGTCTCTGTCTTCCAACGATGTCCACCCCTTGGGCCTCGGGCCGCGTTTCTTGGGACTATACAGCAAAAGTTCAGACTTCAAGGGGGAGCATCTGAGACCAGTGGGTTCGAGATAGGTTTCGATAATGTCTATGGCCTCCTGTAAGGCGCCCTCAACCTGACCGTCATTGCCTCCTGTGCACCATATAGTTGTATCGTCAGCATACATAGTATGTTTGATGCCTTCAATCTCGAGAAGCTTTCTGCTTAGGTCGACCATGGCTATATTGAACAAACAGGGGGAAATGACTGAGCCCTGTGGGGTGCCCCTCTCGCCAAGTTCCAGCAGTGGTGATTCGAGATCGGCTACCCGGAGGGTAGCCTTCCTATCCGAGAGGAACGATCTAACGTAGTTATAAAATCTCTCACCCAGATTGAGTCGAGATATCGAGGCTAGGATATGCGAATGTAGAACGCTGTCGAACGCCTTCTCAAGATCAAGTCCCAAAACGGCCCGAGTGTCGCTAGAGTCGTTGTCTATGATTTGATGCTTAATCATTTTCATGGTATCCTGTGTGGATAGGCCTGGTCTGAATCCTACCATACTATGGGGGTAAATGTCGTTATTCTCCAGGAACCGGGAGAGTCGATTCAGGACCGCGTGCTCCGCTACCTTACCCACACAGGATGTAAGCGAGATGGGCCTCAAGTTATCAACACTAGGTGTTTTGCCAGGTTTGGGGATGAGTACTGCGAGAGCAGTCTTCCAAGGTAATGGCACGGTTCCATTCCTCCAAATTTCATTAATGTCCTCTGTGAGGTATGCGATTGATTTTTCATCCAGATTTCGCAACGCCTTGTTGGAGATGCCATCAGGTCCTGCTGCGGATCTACCATTGAGTCCATGTAGAACGCTACGAATCTCCTCAACGCCAAACTCTGCATCCAGGTAGGAATTGGCCTGGCCCTGGTAATCGAGATGTACAGGAGACCGCCCTGAGCCGACTGGAAGATATTTGTTAGCAAGCGTGCGGATTAATTCGTCCTCAGAGGTCATTCGTGCGGCCTCATGTATGATTCTACCAATGACTTGCCTCTGATTAGACTTAGTATTGGTCTCGTCGAAGTAGCCTATGTTTATTTAGTAAACTGCATGGCTTTCGAGAGCTTTATATTCGCAGTTATTATTACAAAAGCTAATGGTAACCTTTTCTTTTGTTCGAGACCATTCAACGCTTTAGCATTTAAATATACTTCAGGTAAACTTGGTGAATCGGTTTTTTTTCATTTGTTTTGTGTAAAAGAGACACAGTTCGTATTTCCTTCGTTCGTTAGCAGAACGTCTTAGTGCAACGTCTAGTCACTCCAGCGTGGTTTTCAAATGTCTTCCCAATTTTAAATCTGCTTCTATCGCTTTATTAATGTGGCTTTTGTATCAGCATGTAGTACGCCGGTGAAGGAATCGTTGCGCTATTAAAACGCTTCATGGTTTTACGGCTCGGTGACTCGCTTCGAAGTTCCCGCCTGAGACTTTCAAGCAGAGTTGGGAACCAACATCTTTCATACAACTGATGCGAGGAGCGAGACAGCGGAGTGCGGCCCTTCGAGATATGCGTGCGACGTTTGACGCTTAGACGTCACTGTTGAGCATCATCATTGACGATGCTATACAGGTTGTTTTCCACAAAGACCTTTAAATTTCGGGGGATCTTTTATAGTGGTTATGTACTTTGTTTGAGGCTTATCGTCATCATTGTCACGTAAGGCCTCTTTTGTTACGCCGACGCTGTTTTCACGAGAACAACGAGGAACATCGCGAAAAGGACACCGCCATCTTATCAAGAACACATTGTTTTCCAATGCCCACCTAATGTAATCCTCGCGCATTGCAGTGCTGCTCCTTCTCGCCTACGAAATCATCATCATCAGCCTGGTTACGCCCACTGCAGGGCAAAGGCCTCTCCCATACTTCTCCAACTACCCCGGTCATGTACTAATTGTGCCCATGTTGACCCTCCAAACTTCCTAATCTCATCTGCCCACCTAACTTTCTGTCGCCCCTGCTACGCTTCCCTTCCCTCGAAATCCAGTCCGTAACCCTTAATGACTTCCCTCCTCATTACATGTCCTGCCCATGCCCATTTCTTTTATTTGATTTCAACTAAGATGTCATTTACCCGCGTTTGTTCTCTCACCCAATCTTCTCTTTTCTTGTCCCTTAACGTTACGCCTATCATTCTTCTTTCCATAGCTCGTTGCGTCGTCCTCAATTTAAGTAGAACCCTTTTCGTAAGCCTCCAGGTTTCTACCCCGTACGTGAGTACTGGTAAGACACAGCTGCTATACACTTTTCTCTTGAGGGATAATGGCAACCTGCTGTTGATGATCTGCGAATGCCTGCCAAACGCACCCCAGCCCATTCCTATTCTTCTGATTATTTCACTCTCATGATCCGGATCAACAGTCACTACTTGTCCTATGTAGATGTATTCCCTTACCACTTCCAGTGCCTCGCTACCTATCGTAAACTGATGTTCCCTTTCGAGACTGTTAAACATTACTTTAGTTTTCTCCAGATTAATTTTTAGTCCCACCCTACTGCTCAGCCGCTCCAGACAGAAATGCCTACCAAATGCATGAGCATTTTCCACTCCTTTGACAATCAGCCTGGAGCGTGAAGCCTGGCACTAATTACCCATCATCGATGTACCGCGATTACTTAGTGGTTAGCGCGTTCGATTCTGCAATGTACATTGCTCCAGTGGCACGGAGTTCAGATTCCAGTGTGGTCAGCTGTGGAGATGCGTAGTAATTTTTTTTTCTTCGCGCTTAGACAAATGGTGAAGCTGGGAATTTCGAGGTGGCTTGGGACGTCGAAAGAAAAAATAAATCGCTGTGCCACACCCAGTTTCGAGTACTTAACCGCTCTCGCAGTTACCTTTCCTGGTGATTTGGTCATGCACAACTCGCATACCTCGAACAAGCGCCTTTACGTGAATGTAAGGGGAAAGTTAAGGTCAATTGGATGAAGTGCCGGAAGGGATATTTTACATATGGGAGACTTAACGATGCACTTCGTTACATTAAAGGTGCAGGCAAAGAGACGCGCAGTGTGCTGCTGTCTATGCGGCAACGGCCAAGCAAAGCTTACTGTCTGATTAGTCGGTACCAAGATTAATTCCGTTAAGTCCCACGGAGTCTCCCACAGGGAACTCAGGCGAGATTATCATTCAGCTAACATGTGAATCATGGAGGATACGTACATTTGTCTGCGCCTTGTTGTAGCCTTGAGCATTCTTGTGACGCCTTTTATGACAGCATTTAGCTTTCTAAATTTGCAAGTACTCACAGTCTTCAAAGCAACGTTACTAGTATCAGTGCACATGCGCAGATCATGGATAATGGTGGCGTTTATGACGCAGTATGCTAATGACAATCAAGAGTTCTGCGTAGTAACTTTCCTAGAATATTCAATGTGGACAGTCATGTGCGTGCGCTGTCTTTAACAGGTTATCATTACCCTTGTGATGGCGAACAGACAAAAAAAAAAATAGTTACGACAGAGTCATACCATGATGTCCGCCAGCGCGCCATCCTTGTGGTCGGATGCTTCGAGGAACGCTTGGGTCTCGTGTAGAGGACAGCTTATTCTATCATCACTGTTGTAAAGGAAGCACGCAGAACTCAGAGTGAATTCAATGAGGCTGAGGCTCCTGCTAGCGGCTCGCGCGAGCACGTTCATGTCGTCGTAGGACAGCTGGAAACCCTTGAGGTTGACTCTGGCTAGCTTGATGTTAGAAGCGAGAGCTGACACCAGTTCTCCCTCTACTTCCCGAAGCTCCGGGCTTGTCCCAAGGATCCACGCGGGATTCATGTCTATGTCTACCTCAGTGAGTGCGGTAGAGCCCCTTATACATGCTGTCAAGGCGGAATATTCATTGATTCCGCAGCCCAAGCATTGAACCCGCAGCGAAGTGATGTGATCGCAACCACTGACAACGCGTAAAGATGGGATAAATAAATGCAGGACATTGGCAGTTCCCATCACCGTATCGACGGTTGCATTGCAGATTTGTGGGCATTGCTGCAGCTGCCTTGTGTTGTCGTGCGCGCATTGTCCCTTGACGACAACGCGGTCATTGAGTCCCCGTTTTCGGATAGTTCTGGAGACTCTGTCGAGTCCGTCGATGCAGGGCAAGGTGTCGACGACCACCGTCTTCAGTGCCTTGTTGTCCGCGACTGCATGGAAGAAGGAGTGGCACTCTGCTTCTGCGAAAATCCGCATGTCAATGCAGAGCCGGCTGAGCGTCGAGCTCTGTTTCTGCAGGCCTTGGCACAAGGACTCCATGCACTTCGCAGCTTGGGGATCCGGAAGCTGGAGAGTTGAATTCCTTAATGTCGCAAGACATTCGCATGTCGTCGAAGGTAGTCTCAGCCGCCGTAGTGTGTCACTCCGTGTGATGACTTCGGCGAAGAGGGTGACCGTGCTCATGCTGCAAACACATGGGGAGAAAAAAAAAGTTATTTGTTGAAAAATTATGCCTCAAGTAGAAAGCTCTTTAGAGATCCAATGCATTCTAATGCAAGAAACAGAAAACGATGTTTCTAAAGGTGTAGAAGAGAACTTGTTTCAACAAATGAGGACCACACCATATTCCCAAAGATCCACAAAGTGTCGATAACTATCGCGTCAATGAACCAGCGTTAATGAAAATAAAAACAATTTCATATCCATGAGGTCATATCGAAATGAGGGGCTGAGGTTCCGGCACAAAATTCAACCAGAAGCAAGTTTGGCCTTTTCCCTGGTGGTGTTCACCATTTCCCTTCCCAATTACTAGCAGTCATTTGAAAACGATACGTAATTCTACTCACTTAAAAAGAGCGTTTTCGCGTTCCTTCAAGAACAACTTCAATTTTGTCTAATCTTAACTAATGGCAATACAAAGTCCAAGAAAACAGCTAAACTCTCAGCTACGAAAATCGCTTTCATAGGCACGTAATTTCCAATCGTAGTTCGACATCAAGGAACCTTTCAAAAATATTTAAAGGTTGCCTTTGTCAGATATCACAATTTTAGTTCATGAGCTGGTCTACTCGAAACGGCGGACGATACTTCTACAAAAAATTGAAATTGAGATAAGAATTCCCTAATTATGTTTTTAACTAATTACATTATGGCCCCTAGTGCAATTTACAAAATCTAGCCGTGGAGTTCGCAAGGCGGAAACACTTGGAACGAATTTTCAAGGTGACACCAGTTTCGACAAATATTTTCCCGAACTTTGCGAAGAAATGCATTGGCATTGCAGTTAAATTCTTAACGAAACGTCGTTTCTTGCACTTAAGCAGACAAGTAACTGGGACGCCAAATGCATTTCTCCGCAATGCATTTCTCCATTTCTCCGATTTATATCTCGCAACTGGTGTCGTCCTGAGAATTCGTTCCAAGGGGACCCGCCTTGCGAAGTCCACTGCTCGAATTTGTAAATTGCAATGTGGGTCATAAGATAATTGGCTATAAAGATAATCTGTGAATTCCTAATGAGTCCATTTTGGATTTCAATCTTTTGTGCAAGTAGTTTCCGCGGCTTCGAGTAGACAGGCTCATAAACTAGAATTGAGTTATCAGCTACAGGCAACCTTTAAAAAATTTTGAAAGTGTTCGCTGAAGCACCCTGTATTAAACATGTGTGCTTTTATTTGAAGCTAGGAGGACCGATTTTGTTGAAAAAAATCTCTGTTATACTAAATAAACTCTACCTGTGGGCCAAATATACAGATAATGACTTGTTCGGTGAACTCTCCACATTTCAAAAGCGAGCTACAGCGCATGAAATACAATAATATAGGCATTACGTTAAGTTGTGTCCATTAAATTACATTTGAAACTAAGTATATGATACTTCTAATGTTCCTAATGACATTTTGGGCATTACAGGGCGAATACGTGCTGCGTAGCACGTAATACGTGCTTCAAGATGCCCTGTTGGTGTACCGTCGGTTCGTGGTGCAATTATAAGCAATACTTACAATCTTACGGGCGCCACGACGATGTCTGCGTTCAGTTCCTCCAAAGTACTCATCTTGCAGAGTGCATCGACGATTTCCCTCAGGGCCAGGTCCAACCCTCTGCGGTAAATGTCCGTATATTTGAGAGTCAGTTTTCTTAGCGCGCAGTCTTCTTTGGCGAGGTATCTGGCGAACAACGCGTTGGAGGCTTCGTCGCGATAGGGGAACACGCTGTGCGAGACACCGAGTCCAGTGATGCTCTTGTTTTCAGTGAGCTCCCGGATCAGCCAACACGCAAGGGTGTCGCTCATATAAACCTCTGACACGTCGAGTGTTGTCACGTGATCCATCCCTAAGCCGAGTGACCTTAATCCAGGCACGGGCACGTCGACTCCCCATTCCTCTCCGAAGTCGTTCACCTTGAGGGCGACGTTTCGACGCTGTGGCATTGGATTGAGCATTTCGAGCAAGATAGCGTCGTCGTGAGGTGATAATAGATTTACTGGGCAGATGGTAATGCTTTTCAAAAAGCGATTGCGATTTATTGCTGAACGCATCGAAGCGCGACCCAACCAAATGACCCTGAATGTTATCGCTGTAATGCAACGATGCTCGGCGAGAAGACGCTCGGCAAAATCCAGTGCCCTCTCTACGCACGAGACTCGCTCAGGGACCCGTGCAGCGAACCCGCACACGTGTGCCTGGACACACTCGATTAGGACGGCACCTCTGCTCTCTCCTCGCCCATCTCCCCCAAGCTCCAGGCAAGCACCTCGAAGGACCTCGTTCAAATCATGGCGGTGTTTTATGAGGCTGCAGCTGCCACCATCCTTCTTAGTGCATGGGATGTTCAGCAGGTCGCAGTGGATGCTGACCCTGTCGGGTGCAGGTTTGGTGACGAGAGCTTGCGAGGATTCAGACATGGTTCACCGGCCACTTGTTTGGCGAAACGCTGTGCAGACGCAGACCTGAATGCAGACTTCAGTCGTCTCACGTAGAACCTGCGCGTAGAAGAAAAAAAAAGGTGTGCGTAAGATTTAGCGGATAAAGAGGTGCTTCACTATTAAAGATGACCAGCGCGTTTCGCGCGAGGGATGTTAGTTCCGTTGTATAGCATGTTTTGACCACATAGAGAAAGAATATCGCCAACCCTGGGCCATTTATCTAAAAGGCAAGAAACGCTGCGAAGATTGGGCGATGTTACTACTCGCCTATGTGATGAACAATTTGTGTCACGTCGCCAAGGCCACGGCGAGTTCCCTGACGTTAGAAGTACGCCAAGCCGCCCACAACGGTTGAAAAAAGTCCCAGTATCGCCCGAAAGGCGAAGCACCGATTGCGATAGCAAATTAGTGAATAGCTGTACCGGGTAAGGAGACTAGTTTTAGCAACTGTATATAAACTGTAAACATTCACTTACTATCGAAAATAACAATGATACAATATGCAAGCCTGACTCAACGAGGACGTAGAAAAAGCAGACATCCACAGGCAGTCCTGTCTTTGTGTGTCGACTGCTTTCTGCGTCGTTGTTCAGTCGCGCTTACACATTCTATCATGGATTGAAACCAACAAGCCCGCCAACGTAATTTATCTAAATTAACAAGCACGGTGTAACGCACGCACAGGTGAACATGAACCCACCGCGCTCATGAGAGCGGAAACTCGCTGTCAAAATGCTGGAGTGGGGAATCGCAGCAGCACCAAATGAATTTATCTTCGGGCATCTGTCGCTTCAGCGTGAACAAAACGTCGAAAGCACAGCGCATACCAAGCTACCGGCACTACGCGCACTCTACAAACATCAAAGATCGCTTTGAATACGAGGCCCGTGCAGGCGCCCACTTGCGCCACGTCGCAGATCGCTTTCAAGACACACGAGCGCCGGCAACGCGTCCCTACGGCTTCCGTCAAAGGCGTCTACTATGGCGTCCGCCATTCGCGTGAGTAACGCTGTAGGAGACGCCGCGGTTGTCTCCACTCTTCGGAGCGGTGAGCGAGCAGGACTTCTTCGTGATTTGGGAGAGGGAAAATACGCTCAGTTCTGCACCCCATATGGGAGCTCGGCGCAGCGTAATGGGGAATGGGGGCGGGGAAAGAAAGATGAGAGGATAGATGGGGAAAGGGAGAGTAGGTTTTAGGCAGCAGACGTGAGCATCATCCAGGGGCGATGGCCGGCGCTCGGGCAGAGGCCGTGCGAGGCCGAAGTCTACTGGCAATCTAGGAGCCCGTTTGTGTACACATATTCAAGCAGGCTGCACCCTACCAGCCGCTGGAGAACAGCCACCCCTCCCTCGCCTGAGCCCCGTGCATCGCGCGCATCAGGAGAGGGCACGCTTCCGGCTCGCGTTCCTCGCTGGCGCACGCGAGGTGCTGGATGGAACCGCGTTCGCCTGCTCACCCTCGAACGCTTTCGTTCGCACATACAGCATACGGCGCGCGGCGACGGTTTTATCGCCCTTGGACTTTATACACTGTAAACGGAAATAACTCACAGGTGGGAGTATAATGCTTGTCCTCTAGCGACCCCCCGGTTGGGAGTTTATTATGCTCCGTATGATCGCAGTAGAATTTTTACTCCGTGCGAGCGGAATGTTTGCGTGGAACCATGGGAGTTTTCTTTCTGTCTTTTCGTTATTTTTTGCTTTCCAATGGACGGAGTCTGTTCGAGGTGCAACGGGAGTATAAAAAGAGGCATCGTGTCAGTTTGCGCGAAGATCTTTACATGCAGAGGCTACTGGTCAAATTTCGAAATATACAAATTTCAGAATGACGACTCACATGTTCGTTCGTACGAGATGTGCCTCTCTGAAATTAACAGAATACCTTAATCAACAGAAACTGTTAACTCAGAATAGCGAGAGAGAAATATTAATCGCGTAATTTTTCAAAATTAGCATGCCTTTCTGTGAGTGCTGAAGCGACTTCGCACACTGCCGGCGTTCGCGGCCAAAAAGTAGTGCGTTAGTTCCTGTAAGCAAGAAAAATGTAAGTGCGTGTGCTTCATATGGAAAATTCCATTTTTGCGATATAGTGGTAGCGTAGCAAGAAATTATTACGTGTGAGCATGACCCGCAGCAGCCGACAACATCGAAAAGTGCGCAGTCATACATTTTCTGCACCGCACTACTTGCTCAACGTCCAAGCAATCTCTCTCGGTTGTGAAAAGGAGCTACATCGCTGATTTGTCGAGTGAAACCTTAAACTCGGAGCCAGCAGGCATGCTTCTAAATCAGGGTCTGGGATAGAGCATAATGTTAATGCAATATCGGAAGCAACGACGTGACAAAAACCTATATGCGCGATAACAATTCGATTAACATCGCTCAGTAAGGAGCTTTATTTACAGAACGCATACTTATGTCCTACCGTTTTTCTTCGGGCGAGGATATCCATACACACATACATAAAAACAGTTGCTTGCACTCCGGTCAATTTCACTGGCAACACAGCACCGCAACGAACTTGGGGTAGTGAGTGTGGGTAGTGGGGTAGTGCTTGGTAGGGCTGTACGCCATTCATGTGCGACTATAGCACGGACGTCGTCGCTCGAACAGTGGCTGCTGTTGCCATTGCTAGTCCTTTCAAAGATAACAGCGGACGTCGTCAGCATGTACCCAAAAGGACATAAAAGTCGTATTTCACGTACTGAAGAACACAAGCCACGGTCACGCAGCACGAAAACACAGTCAGAACCTCAGCCGACATCACGGGCCAGTGAGCATCTTCGAGGTATATACCTAAGCCTTTTTCCGCACTTGAAAACGTTGCTGTTGCATGCACCGTTGTCAGCAAAGTGATCAGAGCTAACGTACTTGAAGCTGAGATACAGTGAGCTTCAGGTATACCTACAAAACTTTCTGGAAGAAAATACGGGAACCAAATTGACTAAATGCTGTCACGGAACGACGCTTCACAGATGTAAACAAACCGTCAGCCATGAGCACTGCCGACCCCGCCGAACGCGCCCGGTCGCTGACGAGGCGCACAGCCTCATGGGAAGTGCCACGTGACCAACCTGTTTCGGCGGAGAGGAGTATTTTAAAACTCCCTGTCGGAGATTCACAGGAGAACAAGATTTTGAAACGGAGTAAAATCGCGTCATGTCGCCGGAAATCCTGCCACAGCTAGTCAACAGAGTGAAACGAGGGAATGGCGCTGTATTGCTCCCACACATCGGAGTAAATATTCGAGGATGGGAGGTTTTAGGTCATATCACATGTTAAAAATTCCCAGGTGGGTTTATTTTCATTTACAGTGTACGAAACCTCATGGCTACGGCAGGAATGCGCCTGGAGTGCCCATATAATTGCTGTCGCAAGAAAACGCTTAGAAGGCTGCAACCGCGAAAAGACGTTGGCCTTTGTGCGCGCATTCTCGCCTCGTTCCCCACCGTGCACTCGACGGCCTCAAGTTGGCGTGAGCTCGCCAGTGCTGTCTCCCTTCGCCGAGCAAGTGGCTTCGTGTGCGCATTCCCTGCTTCTCTTCCTCCTCGCTGAGGCAATCGCCGGTGGTGTCTGTGGCCTCTGCTGCGACAGTGGCGGTCGGAAAACCTTAAAGGTCAACTCTGGCGATTTCTCGGTGTCCGCTGATATTAATACAAGCTCCAATATACGCTCGCTTTTGCACTCTGGTTATCGACCGGTGCCAAACTGTATTGCTCCAAGACATTTAGGTTTGCTGAAAATGAATTTTAAATGTTTGTTGCGAGTTCTCTACTTACGTCTTTTTACTAGCCCCCCTGTGTTTCGGACATCAGAGACTACGCCGCCACTGTCGCTGAAATCCTGCCTGAAACCAACGCTGTCTAGTCCCGAAAAATTGCACAATCTACTTGTGTCATCAAGAGATATCATCAGCCATCAGCTCCGCTTCTTTGTCGTTAGCCTCACGTGTATTGCGTGTCTAGCACGCGTTTACACCGTGGCATGCGTGTTTACACTGTGGTAGTGTAGGATCTCGCGTCATCGACTCATCGTGACGTTCCACATGGCAGACAACCCTTCCGGTTTCGGTATCTCATTTATGGGTTACTTAAAATTATTGTTCACTTTATATGCAAATTGCACCATCCTACTGGTGACAGGACTGTCAATACACTTTGAAAATGACAACGGTCTTATCTGGTATTAAAAACAGCGGAGTTGCCCTTTATAAGGCTAAATATATTCAGACGTAGCGTGAGCGCGCGCACACGTTACGTCACGTCGGCGAGAACAACCTGCGTCTATTCTGCGACCGATGGTTCGACTCACTGGCGCCGCCAACGTAACCTGACGCGACCAACGCGCTCGACACGATGATCGCGCCATCAGTGGCACGAGCGCGTCTCTGTGACCACGTGACGAGCACAGTCGGGCACGCACCAGGACGGTGGAGCAGCCCCTTGCAGTAGTTTGCTTGCCTCATTAGTCACGTGGCGCCGCATTCCGCAGCAGTTCGTGTCGCCGCAGCGCTGTCGCATTTACAGTAATGGCGCCAACAAAAACGGAGCCGCTTAGTGAAGAAGAGCGGAAACCCGGGAAAGCAGAGTATCGCCGTTGTTACGTTTCGCCTACAACGCGCGGTAATGCCGGCGCGGATGCAACGGACGCCGGGGCTTCGTTCAAAGCGGCGGACATTTTGGCCCGTTCGACGCCGCCGCAACGCCTCCCCGCCAAGCGTGTCCAGGCGTGTTTCAGTGCCACGTGTCTTCGTGTGTGCGTGTGTGTGTGTGTGTGTGTGCCCTCGCTTGTCAAAGCGCGGCAGCCGGGGAGCGGAGTTCCCCAAATGAGGAGCCAGGAGGTCTCTCGGCTCGACCGTGCGCGCCGTCGTGTGGGCGGGTTGGCGATGCGTCACTACACTCGGTTCACCATGTCTCTCGGCTCAACATGTCTCTCGGCTCGACCGTGCGCGCCGTCGCGTGGGCTCTTCCCGTGACCTTCCCTTTTGGACCGCGACGCCGAGAGTATAAGAGCAGCTGCCCCCGGACGCCAGGAGAGAGGCTCCGATTTGTACTGTTGAGTTACGTGCTCTCCCGTCTCTCCACTTCGGTCGACCTGACCGGCCGCTCTTTTGCTATGTTAGAATAAACAAGTTGTTCTGTTACCAGTCTTCTCTTGCTTTGCCGGGACCTTCGGATGCTTCCAGTGCCCCAGGCCGCCAGGCCAACGCTACCCTTGGGGCTTGCGACCCATTGGCAATAACGGGCGTCAGCACCGAGACCGCAACAACTCGTGCCAGCGGTGCGATTACTACACCGTGAACACAGATTGCGCCAGAAACAAATGAACGACGTTGCGCAGAGCGGGTGACTAAAGCAACATGCTGCCGAACTCAAGCAACAACCAGAACGACGCCATGCCGACGTTCCAGGCTAAGCTTCATGCATTTGCTTCATTTCGTACGTCTCCCTCTTCAGTTCACCACACGTCCACGTCCGTGGCGGGCTGTCCATAACACGAGTGAACATTGCTTCTACACTCGCCTCTCCTGCGTCCTCTCGTGTATATAGGGTCTCACTCAACAGTTCGGCGTTGAAACCGCGCTTTTCCCTTTCGCGGTCGTTCTCGCGATTGTACCAAACGCACCAGCGCACGACCACGCAACACCACGTCGTTACTGCGAAATGCGTACACATCATTCAGATAACTCCCGGAGCAGATTTTGCGCGTACAATTTTTTTGCCTCCAGTGTAAAACGAAGCAACACTAGCGTACAGCGTTGGCCTCAGTCTGTTTATGAACGTTCTCTCTGCCACTAAGCATTGTAATATACCAACTAACGACGAGGAATTCCAAAGCTTATGTACCATACGAAGGCGTGCCGAAAGGAAGGCTTTACGTACTAAGAATATCGAAAACATCAGAACATGTCGACGGGCACAAAGACATATACGACGTTACCTCACCAAACTGGACCGAAAAAGGTGGAGGGGCTTTTGTGGGATACTGGAGATCCGACAACTGCTGAGCAAAATCTGGCGAGTCGTCAGAGGCATTCGCAAAGAGCCGCAACAGCTTTATTCTTTTATCGCCCTCTCATTACATGAGAGCGCATCCCTGAAAGAGGTTTCAGAGCAGTATACTGCAGGGTCCTTTCCAACAGGGCACAACCTTTTCGGCAAATTGCAAGTCATCAGCCTAGTCCACCTCGAGCTACCCTTCCTGACTTAGAATTACCATTCACCATCGAAGAGCTCACAGCAGCAATCGGCGACGGAAACAAGCGATCATCACCTGGCCTACGGAACGGAAGCTTGCGAAGGTTATTCCTATATTGAAGCCAGGGAAGCAGCCAATAAATTACGCCTCCTTCATATCCATATCTCTGCTTAGCTGCGTAGGGAAGCTATTCGAAAAAATGATCTCCAAACGACTGAATTGGTTCCTGGAAACTACAAAAGTTTACCTGGAGGAAATGAATGGCTTCCGGGAAAATAGGTCCGCAATTGATAATGTTATTGCCTCGGTCTCATCAATTGACGAGGCATTGGTCTCTGGAAACATACCTACTGCATTATATTTAGACATTAAGGCAGCATATGATTCGGTCTATCATAAAGCAATACTTGACGCTTTGGAAACAATTGGTCTTCGAGGACGGCTTTACGCATGGATTGAAGACTATATTCAAGGACGCCAACTTTTCATGTGTATACCGGATCGCCCCACGGCGCTATATGCCGTCGAAAAGGGAGTGCCGCAAGGAGCTGTGTTAAGCCCGGCATTATTTAATTTAGTCCTCATCCATCTGAGAGGAAACCTGCCCCGCGGCGTCCAAATCGCACCGTATGCGGACGACATCTGCATTTGGAGTGCGGCGCGTTCCCGCAGTACCACCCAACAACGTCTCCAGAGAGCGCTAGCAAATATGTCGGCCTACCTAAATCCAAGGGGTCTGAAATTGTCCCACGAGAAAAGCGTTGCCATGGCTTTCACGCGGTGGTGTATGGAAAAATACCCACTAGTGTTGGCCCTTCCATACGTCAAGACGCAAAGGTTTCTTGGAGTGACGATCTATAGGAACCTCACAGGGTCGCCCCAAGTGAAAAAACTGAGTGAGAAGATTTCCTCGCCGTCGCATGTACTCCAACTTTTAGCCGGATCACATTGGGGCAGCAACTGTCGATCAATGGTGCTCCTCCATAAGGCCCACGTCGATGAAACACTACGATATTACCTCCCGATCCTGCACAATCTGTTTCCCACAAGCAAGAGAAAACTTGAGGAAGCACGAAACAACTGCCTTCGCGTATGTCGTGGCCTTCCTAAGGGGTCGTCCCGTTCAGGAACTGTAGCAGAAGCTGGATGCCTGCCTCTCGAAGTGCTAGCTTCGCAGGAGACACTTCGGATTCACCTCCGCCACGTCATTCATACGAAGACTCACTTCTTAAAGGATATTTCTAGAACCCATGCTACATCTAGCTTTGGGCAGGCCGTCGGAAGCATATCTATTTCGATTCCTGCTCAGGCGTCACAAATTATACCACGAAACATTTCACCATGGACACTGTCCCCACTGGAAATCGAGCCATATATACCTGGAATCAGTGCGAAAAAGAAAATGCCTCAAGCAGCGACTTATCAGATAGCTTTGGAATATATGCACAAATAATACGCAGCCGCAACGCACATTTTCACAGATGGCTCTACAACTCCACATCGCTCATCCTGCGGACTTTTTGTTCCCTCTACAGGACAACGATTCTCGTTTTGTCTTGAGCGAGCGATATCATCTACTTCAGCGGAACTATATGGCATTAAGGAGGCCCTTATGTATGTACACCGACAGCAGCCGCCAAAGACATGAGTGATTTTCACAGTTTCAAAAGCAGCCCTACAAAGTATATCGAAAAGGCACAAGCGTTGCAATAATCAGCCTGCAGCATTTGGCATTGCTTATCTTCACCGCAGGGCTAAGATTGCTAGGCATTGCATAAAGTTCCAGTAGATACCTGGCCATGCCGGCATTTCAGGAAATGAAAGAGCGGATGAAGCTGCCAGGAATGGACTCCACTACCGCAAGTTCAAAAGAATATTTTTTACAAAAGCCGACGCTTCAAACATGGCAAAAAATATGCCTATCAAGAAAAAGACCGCATCTGGAATCTGCGGCTTTACCAAGATAACTTCCTCCATTACATTTACGCAGAAATGAGACCAAAAATTCCACGACCACTTCCTCGACACTTAATTGTACCATCGTCTTCGACTGAACGTGGCATACACGAACAATTATCTGTACCGCATAGGGCTTACCACTAACCCGTACTGTAATAACTGTTGCAACTTAGAGACAATTGAGCACATATTATAAGAATGCGCCGCGTACAGCGATGAGAGACAATTTTTTGAGCAACAAATGGACATGATTTGCCACGAACCGTTAACGTTACCGAGAATCTTACGTCCAATGTCCGGCCCTTCAAAACAGCGACGGGTTTTGGATTTATTGTTCAAGTACCTGGCAGAAATTGGTATAATAGGAATGCTTTAACAATTGCACACTTCATATACAAAAGCCTAAATTTACCCGCCATGTCACCTGCAAATATTAGTATCAGGTCCACTCGGACATTTCATATTTATTTTTATCATCCTTTTCTCCCACTATCTTCTGGAATCTTTTAATCCTATTCCCCATCCCTATACAGAGTAGCATGCCAGCGGTTATATACGCGCCGGCAAAATTCTTTGTTTTTCTAATAAAAAGCCCCCCCCCTCTCTCTCTCTCTCTCTCTAAAAAAAAGAACGGCGTATCTTAACGTACAGCTATAGCGTTAATTCCACTGGGACGGTACACATCGCGCCAGCCAGATAAGCACGGGTACACGCATCTAGACCGCGTAGATCAAGCGCAAAGCAAAGCTACCAGGAGTCTAGTTAGATAGCAATAAGGGGCACTACAACGTAAAGCTATTTCAAACGTTTCTATTCCAATTGTGCACTCAGCCCTCCACGATTGGTCAAGACATTTTCGGGCCACCTGCACTCTTCCTGTCGGTCACGTGACGTCACAAAACCACGATAGCTCCACGTCTGATATGACGAGCACACGCTGATGACGCATGGTTACACCGAACGAAGGAAAAGTCGTCATTTCTCATTCGACGCCATTTCGCCGTTAGGCCTCTGCTATTGGTCAAACGCTTTCGCGCAGCGCCCACTTCGCCTGTCTGCCACGCAACGCCATAAAACCGCAAGAACTGACCGCGTTATAGATGCATTAATATGCGGAAGAAAACTGAATTTGTTTTATGATTAGCCGAAGACTGCCTCGTTCCGAAAGGAATAGAAGAGCGCTGCTCGCAGAGCGCTCAGGCACTGGCTACTCGCACCTTTCGGAGAGCGTGGATTTATTTCCGTATAATAAATCTTTTTGCCTGATAGTATAACATTATTGAGCCTTTCGGCTGTATACGGCATCGCACTGCCAACTCCTTGTTGAGTATCCGTTTTAGCGGCACTCCTAACCTATGGTCCAATCCTAGCCTTCCGTTGCACGCCACCGCGATTTTCGACCAGCCACCTCAAGCCAAGTAAGGGGAAGCGGACCAATCGTGGACTCCAGCGCCATTACGCGGTCATCGATATTCACTGCGCTGGCTCGGCCCCATCGGAACCCTCTCTGCTTGAGCGTACTCCTCGCTCATTGACAGCCCGTTATATAAGAAAAACCGCTCAATGTAGACAGTGCTATTCGTTTTGAAGGCAAACGAAACTGACCCCCTATATACAAACGTTTGATTGGCCTTTTCAGACAACGCTGCAGGTCAGCGCCTGAGGCTTACGTCGTCGGTTACGAAAATTTGACGTCAGGAGATTGGAGTAAAAACAGATTGGAATAGCTTTACGTTATTGGACCCATGTTGCCAACATGGCTAAGCAAGTACGAGCACGTGTATCGGCCTCGAAATTACGTCGACATCTGTTTGGCGGTAGCTAGCTAAACTCTGATGGGTGTTTGTGCGTGTTACTTACATATTATGTTATTTTGGGTTAACTATGAAACTCTCAAAATGCTTCAGCGCAATTAATTTGGTAGCAACATTTCTTTTTTCTTCTTGGCTGATTTTTTGCTCATTTTTACTGGCAGTTGTGATTCCCCTAACATTCAAATATTTTGCCTTCTCGATTTTTCGCTTACTCTCTATATGCTAATAACTGCTGCACCATAACCCGCAGTTAAGCGTAATAAATCAATAAATCGAGACATAGAATGACCCGATGCAATGCCGTTTCGTTGGTGCTTATAAAGAACACAAACCTAGCGGAATAAAGCATTTGATATTCATCACCTGTGATTTTCTTGCAATATGCGAAAACACCCCGGTGCTTAGATTTAGGCGCAAGTTAAAGAACCCCACGTGGCCCAAATAATTCCCTAGTCCCCCACTACGACGTGCCACTTAATCAGATCGTGTTTTTGGCACGTAAAACCGCCTAAATTAAATTGCTTTGATTTTCTTGAAAGTATGTTATGTTGGCCAAACAATTTAGGGTCTTAGGCATGTGCTCATTATCAGGCCCTCTGCCAGAATTCACACACGCAATGCAGAATTCCTATATGTGTTTATTGTATTACGTTAAAATTGTGCTGAAATAATACACGCCGAGAAAAGCTAAACACATCCTTTATTTCATTCGTAGAAGCACTTTATTTTCTGCTCATTGACTAGCTCCGCTGAAATCTCTCGTGCTTACTTCTCGATGCTGCTGGCCGAAAGATATGTATTCGCCAGTGCTGTCGCGGTTATATTGCATAAAGTGTCATACGACGCACCAATAGCTCTTGTTGTCTTACGTGTGTTAAAAAAAGGAAATAAAAGACTGTTTTTTTTTTTTAATCTTAGCGCGGCGCTCCAGAGCTTGAATCCCACTCAATGCCGGCAGCCTTAGTTGTCTGCTTGAAGAGACCTATAACACGTATAACTTTGTCCTCGACGTGAAAAACGTGACAAGAGAGCCATTCTTGAATCGCTAGAACCAACACGGTGGTGCAGGGCAATGCAGACAATGTACGACTGCGTGCCATTCAGCTTGTCACACACCTGGGCCGTATTCTGTTTTCATTCATTAACCGCAAGGAATGTGGGACCCGACAGCGCTGTTTTAAAACTAAGCTTTTTTTTTCCTTTTCATCTTTTCTGCTGCTGCTGCTGCGCTACCTTGTACGCCGCGTTGAAGGCGGCGGGGGTCGGGGGGGAGGGTGAGGGGTTAAGCTCACGGGAGGGGTGCGGGAGGCAAGATAGGCGACGTCAACCACGTTTGGGTAGAGCGGATCTACAATGCTCTCTGGACGCCGTAATTCGGTGTGACTACCCTCCCTCCCCCTGCAGAAGCATTGCGGGGACTGCCGCACTTGCCACCGTGTTCACACGTGACAGCAACGACTGCCCAGGGAGGAGGTAGGGAAAGGGTACATACGAATCAGTCCGACACAGCCAAGAAACGGGTGATTAACCTTACACTTCTGGCACTCATGGCAGTTCGCCTAACGCAACACGATGGGAATAAATTGCCCCGCCAGAAACCTTTGCAAATGAGCAATGCTGTCTTCAGCTCTCTTCAGTAAAGGAGTGAGTAAATGAACGGCATGCCTCGTCGTGTTCTGTGCCCAGAGAACTGAAATCAAGCATTGCAAAACGTACCATTGTAACAGTCAACAAAGACGGCTTAGTCCGCGGCAAAGTCGGGTGTACTAAGCTACATAGGAAATAACGAGAACGACTATCCACAACGTCTGTGACTCGGAGTGTCCGGGTGCATCTGCGGGTGTCGTCGCAAAGGCCAAGGCAAAACACGCTAGAGTGCGCCAGCCTGCAATGCGACCCCAATGGGTTCCCATACCGAGGGGCAGTGTGAGCGTAACTACGTACATGCCCGATAACGTTACTTGCGAGAGGGTCAGCTCTCCCCTCTTACCAAGCCAATGCAATGACCATCCACAAATCACAGGCTATGCACGACTAGGATAAGAGGCAGCCTCTGCGGCTCGCGTACGCCGCACTATCGCGTGCCACCGCTGTTGAAGTACCTAACAAATCGAAACAATGACTTTTCATTTGAGCATCGCAGCCATACCACGGATCGAACACTGCGTGACGAGATGGTTCTCCTAAACAAGCGGAAATTATGCTCTTGATCACGTGATCGGCAGGCTGCAACGAGCCGCAAGAAACCTCTCAATCGTGTCCTTCAAAGTTCAGGCTACACGCCCCAGACATTGAACAGGATTGTGCAATGCCGAAAACAGACATCATCGCTTTGGCGGAGACTTGCAGTGCTGAGCCGCAACCGACTTCCAAGGAGTGTGCTACTGGAAGCGACAGTCTCACAGGTGCGCCGGAGTCTCCACTTACAAGAACTAAATGGCCGCCCGTCCATCCACTTGACCGAGAATGTTGCCCTGACCACCGGATTTCCAAGCGAGAAGTGCAATTGTTGACGGCGTTGCTGACGCATGCGTTCTGCAACTCAAGTGCGAGGGCGTCGACGTTGCAGTGGCCGCTGTTAACATCGGCCTCTCGGCGACACAAAAAGAAATCGACGGTACCGTTCGCTTCGACTTCGCTCAATATGCACCCGGAGCATTGAACCCTTGTTGTGAAAACACCAGCGTAAATACGCACCACCGGTGTTCATCGCGATTTCACCGTTCATTTGAGGAAACACGAAAACCGCTGGCTGCCAACGTTTATGCAAGAGGTCTTTCGTGTGCGCTTCGGGAGCTGCGACTACAACGCACTATCACCAACTTATTGAGGCGTTTCCTTGTAAAAGGAAATGCAGCAGTTTTCTCATGTGAAATAAGTATGCTTCTGCATCTAAAAAAATTAATTAATTAGCGTTAGGCCAGCTTGTAGATTTTAATGAACGGCTTGAGTACTCGGGTCAGATGCCCATATGCACAAGTCGTCTCCATATAGTGAATCATTCAAGATAGCAGGCAAGAGATTCCAGTTCGTGCTAGACTCTCAGCGTCTGCAACTTGTGCGATTACGCAGGTTCTTGGTTATTATCATAGGTAGACGGCTATCATGAGTACTATCACAGTAATAAGGCACGTAAGCGTAGAGTCTAGGCTCGACAACTGCGGATGACGGATTGACTTTTACTCGCAACATAGTTAAATATAAAGAAAAGAAAGAAAGAGAACGAACATTTTATGCACATCCCACGCAGTGTGGGAATAGATGTAAGCGAAGCATTCCGTGCTGGATGCTTTGAGTGACGATAATTAGCGCCGATGTTGATGGCTGAAGCTTAATTTCGGCAACGTTTAGTCCAACACGAGACTGATGAGTTGGTATTAAACGTTACCTTGCGTGCACCACTGCTGTTTGTGTAGTACACAGAACACGCAGGGAGAGTTGTTTGCTTGAGGCGTTGTTGTGCGCCAGATTTCATAACCTCTGAGAGGGTTGACCATTGGCATTGCCTCGCATGGCACATCGCATTGTGGAAGAAGTATTAAACTTGAATTGGTTTATGGGGCTTTACGTGCCAAAACCACAACTGGAGTATGAGGCACGCCGTAGTGGCAGACTTCGGGTTAATTTTGACACTGTAATGTCATTTAAAGGGCCCCTGAAGCGGTGCAGACAAATGTTGTAGACGCGTAGGGTACAGCTTAAGTAGAACATTCGCACCACAATTTAAGTGCAGCGTTACGTATTAACGGAGCTACAATCGATTTCACGTTACCCTCCTCCCTAGCCATGCTCTTTCCTCCTTAATTCGGTCGCCGAGCTATGGCTCGCCTCATACAGGCCGGTCGCGCTAACACCTGTGCCGGGCAAGACCATGGAGGCGATGGCACTGTCCAGACTCCAGTGGATTGCGCGCGCTCGCGGTGCCCTTCCGCCCGAACTGTGCGGATTCCGAGCGCAGCGCTCCACTGGCGACTGCCTCGCCGTTGTTGTCGGCACGCTGGAGCAGGCCAGGCGCGCCTGAGAGGCCGCATTCCTTCTCCTCCTCGACGTGCGCAGCGCTTTTGACACCCTCCCGCACGAGTCCGTCTTCTCTGCTGTGCGAGCCCTCGGCGTTGTGGGCAACCTGCTTGCCTACGTGCAGGCTTTCCTCGCCGACAGGAAGTTCGCCGTCGGCCGGGCCACCAGCTCGCCTCGGCCAGTGACCACTGGTGTGCCTCAGGGTAGTGTGTTAAGCCCATCTCTGTTTAACCTTACCCATGCTCCCATCATCGAGTGCATACCGAAAGCTGGCCGTTTCCCTGTGCGTGCTCTTGTGTGCGCGGACGACGTCGCACTGTACGTGCGAGGGCCGACGTCTGCCATCACCGAGATGGGACGCGGACTACAGGCGGCCCTGGATTCCGTCGCCGGTTTCCTCCGTGCCATCGGCCTGCAGCTGTCATCGGCCAAGAGTGAGGCGACAATGGTGCACCCTCGCGCTGCCGCACGACGCCACACCGGCCGCGTGCTCATCGATGGTGTTCCACTGAGCTGGGAGCCGACGGTGTCCTATCTCGGTCTGACCATCGACCACCGCCTCACCTGGGTCGCGGCTGTGAAACGCCTGCGCGCCGCCTCTCTCCGTGTTGAACGTGCGGTTCGCCGCCTCCTCGCGCGCGGGCAAGGCTGCCCCCCATCGTTCGCCGTCAGTGTTTATGGAGCGATGGCCCTCTCGCGGTGTTCTACGCGCTGCCACTCTGTGATGTGCGCGACTCCCTGTGGCGCTCCATTGACCGCGACCATCGCAGAGTGCTTCCAGTGTGTCACGGCCTCCCCCGCATGTCTCGAGTGGCGGAGACGCTCGCGGAAACTGGCGCCTGGCCCCCTTCATTGACGGTTGACCTCCGCGCGCTCGGCCACATTGAGCGCCTCTCTCGAGCGCCCGGCGCGGGCCCAATCCTGTCACTCCTGCGGGATCTCCCTGCATCACTCGCGGGCAAGATGACGCAGCTGTTTGAGCACATCGTGGCTGATCCGCCGGCTCCACCACCAGCCTGCCCGCCTCCGAGCCTCGCCGTGCCCCTGGACGTGTGTGTCGAACTGCCCGCTCCAAGCACCGCACGCCTCTCTGCGCCATCGTGCAGGAGGCTGGGCAGAGTTCTGACTGGTGTGGTTTAAACCTGTTGCCAGCTTTGCGGGTCAATGTTGCTAGACTGCCTGCCAAATTTGACGGGAAAAAACACGCTCAAATGTAGCGAATGCAACACGCCGTTTTCGAAGCGCACAGAGTTACCAGATCACACGCGCGCAGGCTCCCAGCTCCCGACAGTACCGGAAAGCTGCTGCATAACCCGCGCGCTTTCGAATCGCTTGCTTGTTGTGGGCCCTGTTCTCCGACGGTACGAAGCGCTTTCTTTCGCTGCACACGCTTTGGCTGGTCCGCGCGGGACGAGGCTTTCGCTGGATCTGAAACTGAAACGCGTCGCATAACGATATATCGCTGCGCGCTCTCGCTACAACGTTAGAAACTGGTTGCATCGCCTTGATTTGCACTGTCAGTCTCCTGACGATTACGCTGCTCGCAATACACTGTTCGGAAGCGGAGACGCGTCGCATAACTCTTGGTGCACGATCTATTGCTGCGCGCTCTCGCTACAACGTTAGAAAAGAGTTGGATCGCCTTGATTTGCATAGGCAGTGTCCTGACGATTACGCTGCTCGCAATACACTGTTCGGAAGCGGAGACGCGTCGCATAATTCTTGGTGCAAAAGTTTTTATATGAATAAAATGATTATGTACCGAGTAATTATTAAATTCATGTGTGTTACATATAAAAACAGTCATACACTCAGGAGTGATCAATGAACGAGCTCGCTTCGTTTGCCAGTTGTTTACTTCGCTCGGCGCACCGCAGTAATCCATGTGTGTCGTTTGCTTTTTTCGTACCATTTTCTTGTGAATCGGCAGTATTTCACTGGTGGCATCAACCATTTCGTGTTTACATTGCTGTCGTGACAGTTAACAACACAATAATAATTTCCGGTCATCCGAAGAGGCGCCTTCGCAAACAAGAGACGTTTCGCGCGCAGCGCGAACTGAACGCGGGCGCGACCGCTAAGGGAAGCGGCGGGGGAAACCTACACCCGTTGGAGATGAAATCGTTCCGCCAGGGGAGAAACGAGCGCTGGCGTCTAGGATGAAACTTGGCGTGCGGTCGTCTATTGCGAGCAGCGCAACCGTCAGGACACTGCCTATGCAAATCAAGACGATCCAACCCTTTTCTAACGTTGTAGCGATAGCGCGCAGCGATATATCGTGCACCAAGAGTTATGCGACGCGTCTCCGTTTCCGAACAGAGTATTGCGAGCAGCGTAATCGTCAGGAGACTGCTTGTTGCAAATCAAGGCGATCCAACCCTTTTCTAACGTTGTAGCGAGAGCGCGCAGCGATATATCGTTATGCGACGCGTTTCAGTTTCAGATCCAGCGAAAGCCTCGTCCCGCGCGGACCAGCCAAAGCGTGTGCAGCGAAAGAAAGCGCTTCGTACCGTCGGAGAACAGGGCCCACAACAAGCGAGCGATTCGAAAGCGCGCGGGTTATGCAGCAGCTTTCCGGTACTGTCGGGAGCTGGGAGCCTGCGCGCGTGTGATCTGGTAACTCTGTGCGCTTCGAAAACGGCGTGTTGCATTCGCTACATTTGACGGTGTTTTTCCCGTCAAATTTGGCAGGCAGTCTGGCAACATTGACCCGCAAAGCTGGCAACAGGTTTAAACCACACCAGTCAGAACTCTGCCGTTGGAGGCTGCAGCGAGGATACAAGACGACCTGGCGGGCTCCGCGGCTGCTGCCTGCATCGCGCCGAGCCTCGGCATCGAAAACCAGTGCCGCCTGCCCTGCCGAGCGTCCTCCACCACTGCTGAGCTCGTGGGCATTTATCTGGCCGCGGACGTGCTCGAGCAATCGCCGCGCATCACTCGTGCGGCGATACTCACCGATTCGAGGCCCGCGCTCCAGCAGCTGCTCCTTGAAGAACGCGCCCCACTGCTCGCCCAGCGTGTCGCGTGCAGGCTCCATGCTTTGCAGCAACGGGGGCTCGATCTTCGCCTACAGTGGGTGCCTTCGCACGTCGGCGTCGCCGGGAATGAGGCCGTCGACAAGCTCGCACGACGCGAACACGACCCGAGCACCCAAATCACACAATGGGTTAGCTTGTTCGACACCGCGCCACCCAGACGGCCGAGTTGCGCGCGGACGCCCGCCACGCCATCTCCCGGAGGTCGGCTTCACTAGGCGCGAGCGCGCCTTCCTCCTCGCCTTGCGGACCGGTTCCGTCTCGCCCGCCGTGAGGAGGCATCCCCATAAGGAGCTCTCTCCCCTTTCTGCCGGGACTGCAGCGCGACAGAAACGTTAGAACACTTGCTGTGTGAGTGCCCGACTTTCTCGAACGCGCGCGCGGCCCTCGCAAAAGTCTACCGTACACACAACCTTCCCTGCGCAACGGTGGACAATCTACTGCACCCCTCGAGATGCATCTCGAGCCAGAAGCACCTCTTCCGAGCGATTCTGGCGTTCGCCGAGGACATCGCCCTAGCTGATCGCCTCTGTGCTCCCTCCCCACACCTACGGCGGTTCGACCGCTGCTGCTCTTTCCCTCTCTCCACCACCACTCTTTTCTATCCCCTCCCCCCCGTGCAGCGCGGTTGAGGTGCCCTCATCTGAGAGACAGTTACTGCGCTGCACTTTACCCCATGTTTTTCCTTCCGCAAACAAACAATAATCTCTATCCCTCACTGGTCCTCCGTCACGATGCGACGTCACATCGTCCACGTCCATTTGTTTTGGAGACCCCCCCCCCCCGCCCCCGCCTGCGCGAAACCTCTCCGCTAGCCGCTTGGTCGTCTTCCCCAACCGAGACCTATCGAAGCAGCGTTCGTTGCGACCATTCGGTCGCAGCACCGAACGTGTCTGGTATTCAGTTAAGCACACACTAGCGGAACGTTTCGACAGAACGGTGGAAGCATAAACTCAAGCTGATGACGGAACTGATGAACCGTAGACGTACGTCCGCTGCCTGATTGGTCTCCACGGTCCAACCACCAGTGGGCGCAAAGCTTAACCAGCCAAAGAGCTAATATTGATCTAACCATGTGTAAAACATTATAAACATTTACAAAAACAACGTGTAAACATTTACACTCCTGCGAAAAATTTACACCAGCAGCAAAGAATACATTTTGTTACTGCTACTGTGTCTGGTTGAGCTCTATGCAAACAGGTGGCTGCACCGTGCAGACCATTCACATTTGCGCTTTTATTCATCCTCTGAAACGACACGCAGGGGGACACGGCCAGGCCCTGTCCCCTTTGCGGTAGCGTTTACCCTAATAGTAATCTTCCGGTGTAATGTGACGGCCGCAATCGCACAAATCCTGGCACCGATCGGATAGCGGCAGTCCGATGTAATGCAGTCAGTCCGCTCGTCTACTGGCTTACAGAGGAACACGATGTCGCAGCTTGACATATTGCCAGCCATACTTTTGTGGTCCACAACGCAACAAAGTCGAATCATAGCGCTCGCGAAAAGACAGACCGCCACTGACGGCGGAGTTCTCGTTAAAGACGGAGCACGTTGTAACACAAGCAGACGACACTTGCTGACTGCAAGAAGTGCCTAAATGTACTGAAAAATTTTTCTAGTGCATTCGCTTTATGTTACTTTCTTATTATAAAAACAAATTAACTACTATTCCAACTATTACGAACCTCATTTGTTTACCATAAAGTTGGAGAAATTATCGATCACGCGCCCTGGTCAGCCAATCGGATAGCTCGGCCCCTTGACGTCATTGGGGTGATTGGCATCATATGGGTAGGGGTGGTTTAAAATTCCTCCGCGCAGTGTGCTGCAATCGGTAGCGATGTGCATTTTTAAAACGTTATAATAAATTACACGCTTTACGCGGAGCACTTATATGCGTCAAATAATGATCAGAAGGACCTACTCTAACGACTCAGTACGTTTGTACAAAATTGTCAAAATCGTTTGAGGGTCCCTTTGACATGTCCCAAAATCTAAGTGCTCGTGCGTTTTCTATTTCGCCCCCGTCGAAATGTGGCTGCCACGGTTGAAATCAAATCCACGACCTCTAGGAATGCAATAGCAGCAAAGCTACCGCGGCGGGCACAGAAATGTTCATTTAACTGTAGACGGCTTCGCTAGTGTTGCCTGGACGTTGCAGTTCACATTAATTAATGCGCCTCTGCTTCTGCGTGCCCTGCGTAGTTTGTCCGCTTGAGATATTTGCAAGGACTTTATTTTTCAGAAATAGCAGCAACATACTGTACCGTACCTTGAACCATAGCTTATCCAGCTCCTATAGTAGTAGGTTTGCTTGCCTTCCATCCGGACCTCCCACTTATCTTGTATGGGAACTGCCTCCACTCTACAGCTCTATCTACGTCCCCTCTGGACTCGCACCTTAGTAGAAAGGGAAGCGCTGCAGCTGCAGCTTCTGAGGGGAGTCACGCATAATTACAGCTGTCAAGAGGCTAATGTAGCGATGGTCAGGGAGCTCCAGAGGGCATTGTGCACATTCGATGCGGTGGGGGGAAAACTAGTTTTTAGCGTGGCGTTTTTTCGCCGACTCACACCTGTCATGTATGCCCACCGCCACCTCCCACGACGCGGTGTGCTTCGCTTTAAAAAAAAAAACACTGCTGTCAATGCCGCGCGCTCCTATTCTCAGGGCGTGTGGCTTTCTCGCATAACTTTAGAGCAAATCTGGCCGACTGTGTTGCAAAAGTCTTTCGCGGCCGCCATCTTGACCCGTGAAAATTCATGCACGAAGGCGGCCGCCCCATCGACGTTGCAATGTCGCGAGTAATGGCTTCTGCCATTGCCTTACCTGCGCGCCCGTAAGAGCGCCCCAGCAAGCTGAAATATTGCAATCATAATGGCGTGACAAAGCCGATAGAGAGACTGCAAAGGGGTCTATGGCAGTGGCATGCAGGCGCAGACACTGTGCATCGCACCTATCATTTGCAGCGAGGAGTTGTTGCGCCACTGTTGGGCGTAAATGTTTATAGTGCAGAACAGCTGCTTTTGCAGGTCCTTACATAGTAACCTGCATTCGTAAACAACTTTCTCAAGCAGCTCATGTGAGACGTAAATTATCGGCATATACAGTGCTAAACAAATTCCCGTATAGCTAGAAGCTATACGTGCTAGAAGCTAGAAGCTGTGAGACGTGTAGTCTGTGCGAAATGTGTTTGCGCAAAAACTTTTTGTGGCAAGATTACTCTTAGTGTATTGCGTCTCCAGTGCGCATCCGCATATTGGACAACGTGTATATAGTATCTCATCGTACCATATCATAATCATCCGCCACCTACCTTTCCCTGTATTTCCCACTTCCCCATTCCCCAGTGAGGAGTAGCAGGCTAGAGACACGCTCTCCAGGCCGACCTCTCCTCCTTTCTCTCCATTAAAATCTACTCCTCCTCCTCCTCCCGTATAGCTACAGACGATATGCCGTCAGTCTGTACTGTCAACGGCGAGCGCATGCCTTCATAGCGGCGCCTAGCGTTCAGCAGTATAGCAAATTAATAGCAGGAGCAAGGCGATGTTGAAATTTGCATATATTTTGTTTTTACTTATCGTGTCGTCCCCATTAATCTCCGTTTCCTCAAGAAAAGATATACCTCCGTGTGATTATTTTAGATATCATAGTGTGCAGGGGGACGCCGACATGTGTAATAAAGTATTTCTGAACGCGACCACTGTATAAGGTGCCTAATGCAAATGAAATGTCTTTATATGTATGACAGCAAAGATAGGGAGAGAATATGCCCCCTTCCTATAGCACTTCTACAGCAACGTAAGTAAACACAACTATAATAGCCCGACTTGTCTTGAGAAACAGCGATAACGATGATGTCTGTCGGCAGTGTTTTAGTTCCAATCCAAGTTTATCTCTTGGAGGTATGCTGAAATATTTCAGCGTTATCGAGGCATTGTCCCTCTCTCAGCATCTATTAGGACAAAAGCGCCGCAATGAAAATACCGTTTTCAAATGCTTAGGCGACAACTGCGCCTGGCCCTTGTTGTGCCATTACCACCAGCCCGGATTCCGAATCTACAAGATGCAGAATTTATCCTGCGAGCGCCCTTTGGACAAACCCGGGGCTGCGCCGAAAGGCACAGCGCCCTAATTCTCCCTTGACAAGTCAAGATGCTGAGCCGTCAGGCAGCGGTGTCCTGCGGAGAAGTGTCGGCGAGCGACATGTCCAAACGTGCAACCAAGTGCCAGACAGTCCGGCGCCGTACCTCCCTATACTGGGAGGTCACCCCGCCCGCCAACTTTGAACGGGATGGCCAGCGCGGTCGCTGGTTGGACCTCTCGGACGACCGTCAAGTGCTGGCTTTGCATTGGGACGTTTGAGTGACAATGGTTTCTCGGGCCATTATAAGCTGCGACGCGGCCGCCTGGAAAACCGGATCCGCCGACCCACCGGGAGCAGAGTCCCGCTCTCGACTGGAGTGAGATGTGTCACGCGTTTTCGCCGGACGTCGCCGTGCGGGAACAGTCGCGTTTGCTGTGAGCTCTCGGCCCTCGTGCCGATCCGATCTTGTCCTGTATAATGACCTGTATATAATGTATAAAGTCCCTTTCGTTATTCTCACCGACGCCTGACTCGGAGTCTTCGCTACCAACGCTCTGTCACGAAACGGGTGACGAGCGCTACGGGACCACCTCAATGTCGTCATAGTGGTGCCAGCGGTGCAAAGTCGTAACAGTGGATGGCAGCCACGGGATTGACCGGCATCGGCTACCTCGGCGCGGTGAGTGCCTGAAGTTTACCTCAAACACCAGACTTTCTCTGACACAGGTTATAGTAGCTTAGGGAAGGATTTGGTGTTGCATTGTGTTAACCTTGTGTGTTTCAAGCCTAGTGAGAGTGTTTTGAAAACCAGGGGATGCTGAGGGGGTAAACAGGGCAGTGTGTGAAATACTTGCATATGTCTTACTAGTAGCATTATAGTAGCGTACGGCAGGTATATTCAAAAAGGGTAAACAGCAGGAGGACAGTGTGTACGATGGAGAAGTACAAGGTCAAGGAACTTCTCCAAATTTGTGAGGAGTTGGGCATTGAGTTGGGCTCAACCAAAAGAAAGAATGCGATCCTTGAGGTCATGAGGACTGGGGACGTAACGGCTGAGGAAGCCGAAGAGGCCTGGGCGGATATCAATGAACGTCGGGAAAGGGAGGAAAGGAGAGAAAAGGAACGTCGCGAGGAAAGGATAGAGAAGGAGAGTCGTGAGCACGAGCTGAAAATGAAAGAGTTGGAGACCCGAAATAGCGCGCCGGCGCCTATAGTCTTACTTCTAACGGTCCAAGAATACGCGATCAACTTCCACCCTTTGTCGTCGGAGAGGATATGGCCAAATACCTAGTGAAATTTGAGCACGTGTGCGAACGGAATAGCATTGAGCGATCTCTCTGGGCACAGAATCTGTTAGCCTTGCGTGCTGGGGAGGCATCGGACGTAATAACTTGCTTATCGAAAGAGGCGTTTGAGAGCTACAGTGATGTGAAGGAAGCGCTACTGCGGAAGTACAAATTGTCGCCCGAAGCTTTCCGGCAGAGGTTCCGGTATGCAAAAAAGGGCAGGGAGTCGAATGTTGACTTCGCGTTTCGTCTAAAAGCCGACCTGGTGGAATGGCTGAAGGGCGAAGAGGTTTACGACGACCGCGACAAAATCGTCGAATGCATCGTGTTGGAGCAGTTCTACCGTTGCATTGATGAGGATGTCCGGCTCTGGCTGCAAGATAGGCTAAAGGAGGTTAAGCTAAACAAGGCAGCAGAGTTAGCGGAAGAGTATTACACCCGCCGCAGCTTGCACAGCAAGGCAGTGCGCGTAGAAAAAGCAGATAGAAGAGATGGGTTTTCCGGGAAGCCCGAAGAACGGAAGCAAAACACGCGTCGCGAGTTTCGGGAAGCCGAGTCCCTTACCAAAGAAACTGTAAGGGAAGGACAGAATGCATCTCAGATTGATAACGATGGTCCCGAACAGCGAAACGATACGATGCGTTCTTTTGAAAAATGGAAACCGTTAACCTGCTACAATTGCAAAAAGCAAGGGCACATCGCTGCGAGCTGCCCAGAGAAAATTGCTTTTGCAACGATACAGGAAACTCACAAAAACATACGACTATTGGAGCCATATGTGCAGGAAATTAAGGTAAACGGTAAGAAGTGCCGTGCACTTCAGGACTCTGCAGCAACTATGGACGTTGTCCACCCGTCTTTCGTCTCCTCGAGTGATTTTACGGGAGAGTGCGCTAGGATAAGGCAAGTGGCCGAGGAGGAGGGTGTCTGTTTACCGATCGCAACGGTTATCATTGAAGGAGAGTTTGGGAAACTTAACACAGAAGCCGCTGTGCCTGCCGCCCTCCCGGAGCACTTTCCCTACCTCTTCTCAAATAGCTCGGAGCAGCTGCTGAAGGATCAGGGCAAATCATTCTTTGCCGACGTGGCGTACATGGCCCTCACGCGATCCAAAGCGCGCCCGCTGTCGAGGGAACTTGACTTTGCGTCGGTGAGCGAACAGCGGTGCGGCACACGGACCGATCAAGGTAACTTGAGTGGCGAGCAGTCACGGGAGAGGCAGAGCTCGGAGGCTGGCCTAGGCGAGCGGGTCCTGGAAGTGAGTGGGAGAGACACGTGCAGTGCTAGCCGCGATATGGACGCGACGCCGGAGTTAGGCGACGCGGGCTCCACACTCGCTCCGGTTTCCGCCAGCTGGCAGGAGCAGGCTGCAGTTGAAAGGGAAACTCTGATTCGCGAGCAACAGGAAGACTGTTCACTAGCCGATCCGAGGAAGAGCGTCAAACGGGGAGTGAAAGAAAAGAGGGTTTCATTTTACGAGGAATCTGGCTTATTGCACCGCCGCTACACGGATAAGCAGGGTCGCAAATATAAGCAGCTTCTGATTCTGCGAAAATATCACCGGGAAAAATGAATGACCTCACTTGCTTCCTCAGCAGTGTGTTTTCGGTCCAAGTGATTTCAAGGGGACCATTCTATTTGTCATTATTATTGCTGATTATTAATTGTTCCTGATATTTTGGTGTGTTGTTCATTTGAAAAATGGTTGTTTGAGCCTTGTGTACTAGATCGTACACCTGCCTCTTGTTGCAGCGGGAGCAAAAAGGGGGATAGCAATTCAGTTAGGTTGATTTGGATTATGGCCTTGTCTGGTGTTTGACGGGAGACAGAGGGCACTTGTTCGTGTTGGGTGTTGGCTTTTGCCGGTCGGTTTTGCAAGCTGCAGAACGACCAACCGGGACCAGTGGCGAGAAGCAAGGGCTTAGGAACGACCCGAGCGGAGCTGGTTGAGGTGCCTTGGTGACAACGCGGTGAGCAGAGCTCCTGTCTTGGCGAGTGGGACCTGGGCGCGTGAAGTTATCTGGCGTCCAGACACTGGACGTGAACTTGGACGAGCCTGACGAACGTGCGCGCCTGGCATCCGAGACACGTGGAGGCAGCTCGTCTTCCCGGCGCCTTATCTGAGGGCGGGGATGCTGTTGTGCCATTACCACCAGCCCGGATTCCGAATCTACAAGTTGCAGAATTTATCCTGCGAGCGCCCTTTGGACAAACCCGGGGCTGCGCCGAAAGGCACAGCGCCCTAATTCTCCCTTGAGAAGTCAAGATGCTGAGCCGTCAGGCGCAGCGGTGTCCAGAGGAGAAGTGTTGGCGAGCGACATGTCCAAACGTGTAACCAAGTGCCAGACAGTCCGGCGCCGTACCTCCCTTTGCCGGGAGGTCACCCCGCCCGCCAACTTTGAACGGGGTGGCCAGCGCGGTCGCTGGTTGGACCTCTCGGACGACCGTCGAGTGCTGGCTTTGTATTGGGACGTTTGAGTGACAATGGTTTCTCGGGCCATTATAAGCTGCGACGCGGCCGCCTGGAAAACCGGATCCGCCGACCCACCGGGAGCAGAGTGCCGCTCTCGACTGGAGTGAGATGTGTCACGCGTTTTCGCCGGACATCGCCGTGCGGGAACAGTCGCGTTTGCTGTGAGCTCTCGGCCCTCGTGCCGATCCGATCTTGTCCTGTATAATGACCTGTATATAATGTATAAAGTCCCTTTCGTTATTCTCACCGACGCCTGACTCAGAGTCTTCGCTACCAACGCTCTGTCACGAAACGGGTGACGAGCGCTACGGGACCACCTCAAAGTCGTAATAGTGGTACCAGCGGTGCAAAGTCGTAACACCCTGGTAGTAGTGACCTTGTCAAGATAGTGTTAATGTTATTTTACATGCGCCTCACTGACATCAACCACTGAGGACAAAAAGCGACCGCTTCGCAATTACGGACCCGTGTTTTCAGCGTTCGTCATTGAAATGACGTGCATGCGCACGCAAGATCTGGCATGCAGCGCTAGTTTTACCTTACGGCGTTAAGGATCAACGACGTTCGTCCAACTCTCAGCCGTTTCGGTTCGGCAACGTTTGATGTCTCTCTCAACAACCAAAGAAGAAGCAAAGGCCATGTACACGAGTTCTCATTAACAATTCAAACCGCTTACATTCACGACTGGCTTCGTCATTTTCCAAACATTCCTCCACGCTTGTTGTGCAAATCTGGCGCCACCGTCTACGGGAGTTTCCTAAGGGGCCCTGTGCCGTCATGGGAATGACGGTGTACGTGTCTGCGAGGCTTGTTTTGGCTGGCGTTGTAAGAGGCTTCGTCTAAAACTTAGATTTGGCTACACAAATAATGCATTCTAAATGTAAGATCGTCATAAAATGTTTCCATTCACGTATATTACATCTTCCAGTGAAGTTTACTCACCTACAATTCATAATCAAGCGAAGCAAAGAAAGAACAGATGACGAACGGTTCCAACGCGAGCACAAATCTTGTCGTCTGTCCCCCAACTTTAGCGGCCTGCTGATACTTTTTACGTTGCATATAGTTGTACATGCAAATGCAAGATTTCATAGTTAAACAAAACATGTTTTTGTGTAATGATAAAGATATAAGAGATTTTTACATGCTCTTTTAGTAAAAAAATTAATCATCGTGACAGACGGGACTGTGCTTCCCTGGCTCTCCAAGAACGATGCCAATGCGAATTTACAATATACCGGCATTCCCATGCATACCACAGCGCAGCTATAGTGTACTCTAGCGCAGGAGCGCCATATGTCCCTCTAGGTAATATAGTGAGAAACAATATAGCTGGGTGAGCAGGCCTGAGTGCGCTGTTCTGCAAACAGTGCGGCCGATAATGGCACGCCAACCGCCGTGGTTGCTCAGTGGCTATGGTGTTAGGCTGCTGAGCATGAGGTCGCGGGATCGAATTCCGGCCTCGGCGGCCGCATTTTCCTGGGGGCCAAATGCGAAAACACCCGTGCACTTTAAATTAGGTGCACGTTAAAGAACCCCAGGTGGTCAAAATTTCCGGAGTCCTCCACTACGGCGTGCCTCATAATCAGAAAGTGGTTTTGGCACGTAAAACCCCATAATTGTTTAATGGCACGCCGAGTTCTGTTGGGTGATGTTTACATCGACATCTACATCCGCAGATCGTTGTTATCGTCAAATATTGTGGAAAAGGTGCATCGCTGATATGAAATAATGTCAAGACGTAGGAAAACATACATATCTCTGCCTATATGTGCTGCGTTGTTACAGCCTGAGACGTGTTAATATGAGCGGCCGAACCACTCAAAGGGGTTGGGACACCAAATTTTAAGGCTATAAAAAGCTTGTAGGCTGCTTCCGTATGCAAGGATACCCAGAACGAGGTATTGGACGCTGCAAAGATTTCAAAATAATTTTAATTCAGCTCCAAAAGTCATTAAAAATACTTCTCGTAGTCGAGACCCATCGTTAGCGCGGCAGTTACTACGTCACAGAGGAGGAACGAAAATATTGACGTCATAGCACACTAGCACAAAAACGTGACGTATGATGAGTAGCGATGAAATGCCGATTACGGAGCCTGCTGAGCCGAGCGACCGAGCATAGCCTCCACTATGACCGAGCTACACGCATGTAGAAATCCTTTCTTAATGCAAAGAAAGGGTAAGGCTTGCAGACACGGACGCAAGAGGAGAGAAGTCGACAACACGAACGCCGCACAGCGGCCCGCGAACGGCAAACTGCGTGTACCACTAGCCGGCTGACTCCGAAAGGGACCAGGATATGCGGCGTTCGTGTTGTCCGCTTCTCTCCTCGCATAGTCCATAGTTCGGCAGCACGAGCGGTCTCTCGTCCAGTTACCGGCATGGAAACTCGGCGCACGCCGTTTGCCGTTCGCGGGCCCCTGTGCGACGGCGATTTTGCTCGCGAACGGCGAGGTTTCCTTGCCGTAGAGAGGACGCGCCCGGGACTCATTTGTGCGGCGGCCGTACGGCGAAGCGGCCAATCAGCGACCGAGGAGTGGTCACTCTGGCACCGACGGCAGCTTCACCGCCTCTGATCGTTCGGTGCCGCCGACATCGTCTAATACCGACTCTAACAAGCCGCTATATTTTCTTACCGCTGTTGTCGCTCTTCGCAATAATTATAATAATCGCGACATGCACTTCGAATCGCCAGTTGTTGACCTCTGCTGGCAGAGCTCGCAGAGCCCGAGCAGACGACGCAGCATATTCTTACGTCAGTATTGTTTGTGGCCCACGTGACCAAGCCATGTTCCGTTTCCTCCTCTGTGACGTCATAGCATCCCCTGAGCCCAGAAACCGAAACCGAAATTGCTCGGTATAATCATGCTATAATTAAATTATTTATCCGATATATATGTATCCCGCTGTGTGTATCGTGCTCCCTGAAGCATGACGCAAAGTTTGAATCAACGAACGCATGAACGAAAAGTTTGATGTCTCCACCCCTTTAAGCAATGGCAGCTGTGATCCAGATACATATATCACAGATGTTGGCTCAGCGCTGTATCGCCACTTGCCGCTCATTGTGTGCACGTCATGCGAAATGAAGTATAGTTGATTTCAAATCGCTAAGGCCAGAACTTCACTACATAAGCAGTTTCGTTCGACCTAACTGCTTACAGTTCAGTTCAGGTCCACTGTTAGAGGGTCAACGAAGTCGATGATGCCAGGCTTTGCCTTCGCTGAACAGAATCGACATTGGCTCAAACTTCGTTGGCACGGCTTGATATGGTTGAAGCTTGTGCATTTAAACTTGGTAGGCGTCTTTGGCTCATTTTCAGCACGAATAATTATACATACAAGCGAAGACGCTGTCGCTATCGGTGTTGTCGGTTCGATGGGCGATCGCGTGGGGTTCGGTCGAACGATGGTCAGCACGCTGATTTTGCCGGTGCCGTCGACAAGAAAGCCCGTCGCAGTACGACAATTAGCGCTCGTCGGTTGCGTCGTTGTAGGCCTGGTATGATGAGATCGTTTTGGCGACCCACAATAGTCGGTCAATCGTTGAAATGAGCGTCTTGTCGGTCGCGTATCGATCCTGTGTTACCACGCCTTACGATTACGTGAAGTCAGGTACGCGCTGCCACTACCAGCAAGTGAGGACCGACGTTGCAACAAGACTTCGTAAGCGGCTTGATCTAATTAAGTGTCGTCCAAGTGTAACGCGCAGCTTTTTTGTTAAATTTGCTAGCCATCAATGAAAGGCGGCAACTACCCGACTCACGGTGCAGTCCGGACGACTCGGACGCAGCCCTGGCGGATTCCTATCTGAAAGTGGAGTTGCAGTCTTACGCTACGCATGTTTTCGGCACCGCACCGACGTCGAGCTACCAGTAGAATTTCAACACGGTACACGGCACGAGTGTTTTAGCAGCGCGCGTCAGAGCGCGTTTCTTTCTTTTTTTTTTTTTTTTCGGGGGACTTACCGGCGTCAGGGCACGCGCGCGACCGTTCCAAATTGTTTCGCGACTAATCCGCTAGGGCAGAGCTCATGCGCTGCCGCGCCATGAAAAAGGCGGATTGTGGATGGCAGCTATGAAATGGCTGCTATATAGGGCGCATGTGACAGGCGTGTTCGCGCATGCACAACGGCATTTTTGCAAACCGTCAATTTCTGCAGCGCTTGTTCTTTCGTTGTAAGTGAGCATGCTAATTGTCGACATTCTTCTGTATATCGGGACGCTTCGGAAACCATTGCATTCCTCTGACAATTCGCGACGGTAAGGAAGAATAGTGTCAATGGGAAACGACGGGTCTCGGCCATTAGTATAAAAAAGGAAGAAAAGCCCGTCATTGCCTGGGGTGCCGTATTTCAGGCGTGCGTGACAGCGGAGACGGACGAGGTCCCAGTCGGTGTGGTTGGAGTCGACATGCATCAAAAGCATGTCGCCAAGAGTTCGTTTAAAGCGCTCTGTCAAGCCGTTTGTTTGCGGGCGATATGCGATGGCACAGCGATGAATAATGCGGCATTCATTGAAAAGTTCTGGAATGAGATCGGCGAGAGAGACGCGACCTTGGTCGCTCAGGAGTTCAAGTGAAGCGTCGGATACGTAGAACGAACAGTTGAAGCAGGATGGAGGCTACGTCAGAGCCGTCCCGGCTGGCAAAGAGGCCGTTTCTGCATACCTCGTGAGGTGGTCTAAAACCACGATGACACTGCGATTGCTAGCAGCTGTGGGTGTCAGAGGGCCGTATATGTCTATCCCAACCCGGTCAAAGGCTCGCGAAGGGCGCTGCAAAGTTTGCATTGGCCCAGAGAAGCGACAAGGATAAGGCTGGCGGCGTTGGCATTCTGTGCAAGAACGAATGTACTTTTGCAGAATTGCGTATACCTACCGCGTCCATAAAACCTATGACGTAGTCTGGCGTAAGTCTTAGAGGTACCAGCGTGTGCGCACTAACGATCGGCGTGGAATAGCGGCGCATACATCAGCGTGGAGATGCCGAGGTGTTACCATAGCAACCATTTCGTCGCGCATGGCGAAATGCGACGCCTCTCGGCGTAGCGCTCGTAATGGCGGGCGTGCAGGCGTATCAGAGGGGTAATCTATCAAATATGAAATAGAGGAAGCCGTGCTGCTCCAAAGTCATCTAGACGAAAGCAATTGTATCAGATGGTTCGTCTAGGATGTAGACACTGATGATGTCGGAGTGGATAGGCGAGCGCGAAAGATCATCGGCAACGGCGTCCTTCTTGTCTGAGCGGTAGACAAACCGGATGTCGTACTCTTGGAGCTTCGGTGTTCACCGCGCTATAGTCGACCGCAGGGATCTTTGAGGGACGACAACCAGCAAAGGCCGTGGTGATCAGTAACGACAACGAAGGAATGGCCGTACAGCTATGGACGAGATTTTGTTATGGCCCGGATAATCGCTAGACATTCTTTATGCTTGACTGGATAATAGACTTCAGATTTCGTGAGAGTGCGGCTCGTGTAAGCAACAACATGTTCCTTGTCGCCGGGCTTTCGCTGGGCGTGCGAAGCGCCAAGACCAACACCGCTGGCATCCGTATGGATTTTCGTGGGAACAGCTGGGTCCAAATGGCACGCAAATCACTAGTCATCGTGAAAGAACTCAACAACAAAGGCTTCACAGTAAAGTTTCAGTGGATTCCCTCCCACATTGGTATCTCAGGAAACGAAAAAGCTGATGCGCTTGCATACGCAGCGCTCTATCATCCTCCCAAAATCAGGACTCCAAAGAGTAATCAAGTGCAAAAATCTGACATTCGAAATCACTTTGCGTCGCTTTGGGTTCCACCGCATATGCCCTGCGTAACCAAGAGATTGCACCGAGAGGAAGCCACACTTCTATATCGAATAAGGACAGGATCCGCTAATACACCGGCCTGGTTATTTAAAACGGGGCGAATCAATTCTCCGAACTGTACGACATGCAACGAGACAGGAGACATTGAGCACTTTTGTGGTCCTGCCAGCAATTCCAAGATGAAAGAGACACTCTCCTGAAGAATCTGCAAAACAAGGACCTTCCGCATGCGCGCCTGCAACACCTTATATTTCCCGAGGGATCAGTTATAGCGCGCAAAGAAACTTCACGTCTCCTCATCGATTTCTTAAGAGAGACTGGTTTGATGGACATATGGTGAAACCCTTCAGCGGTATTGTGCGAGACGCTCAGGCGGAGCAATTTCCGGCCTTGTTCGCCAGGCTAAACCCGCCTGTTGCTTCAATTCACCACCACCACCACCACAAATGGCACAGTATCGGTGGTGTTGCAAGCAGGCGACGTAGCGTCGCAAAGGCATCATCACAAGGCGGGGACCATGCGGAAAGATTGAAGTCTCCCCGAAGAAGCTCTTTCAGTGGTGCCATAATCAAAGCGAAATTTCGAATGTAGCGGCGGAAGTATCCACAGAGGACAATGAAACCGCGAAAGTCTTCTTGAGACGTGGGTCTCGGGAATTCTTTACGGCACGCAGCTTGGCGGCATCAGGGATGAACGCCGTCCTTTGGCACGACATGCCCGTGAATGGTGAGCTTGTGTACGCTAAAGTGACTTTCTTTTAGAGTTTACTTGGGGGCCAGTGTCACTGAGACAGCGTAATGCCGGCTACAAGTGACGAAGGTCAGTAGGAAAATCTGGCGCGAACACCACTGCATCACCCAAATAACACTAGCTCGTGTTCCATTTGAGGCCTCGGTATTGTCGCTGCCTTAGCGGCGAGTGAGCACCGGTGTCAATCCGGTGACATGCAGTCTTCGTTCAGCCCATAGAAGTGCTGTGGCTGTCAAAAGCAGGGCGAAATTTGTCGATGAGAAGGAGAAGATTTAAGGCGTTGTCGATGGCGTGGCTGATAGCGTCTTCAGGCGATGTGGCAGTTATGGCACTACAGAAGAGGCTGTTGACTTCTGTGGATCCAACAGGAAGTTTCAACGCGGTAAGGGTGTCGTAAGGCGTCACAGTGCCGAGAGATTCACCGCGAAGCAACGTAATCGGCAAGGGGAAGTGGTTCTATATTACAGGTAGGTGAGTCGCACCAGCTTGAAGGCCAAGCAGCGCGCTTCGGTGTGGGGAGAGGTGGCGATGAACGAAAGCAGTGGAAGGCGTGAAGAGTACGGTAGAGTCGGAGGCAACGGAACAGGGCACAGGTCCCAAAACGGATGTATGCGGAGGTATCTGGACGTCGTCAGATATGGCATTGTCAAGCGAAGAGATGGCGACTTCTGCACGAGAGAAATCAATGACAGCTTGGTGACGGGAGAGGAAATCCCAACCTAAAGCAATGTACAATATAACAGTAAAGCAACAAAACAATAACATGGAGAGTCCGGCTGCGGAATTCCTTACTTGCACGATACCCCGCAAACCTCCACCAATTATGAGGAAGAAGTCTGACACGGCTGTGGAAGACACGACTGACGCCAACTGGAAGACGCATCAGCGTAGGCTTAGCCAGTCACACACCAGGAAGAACGCCGAGCCCGAGCCCCACTTGCGTGGCGCTGGCGATGCGTAGCTCGCACAGTGCACTTCATGGTTACAGCTGTAACAAACTCAGGCGGAAAAAGATTGCGTTGGGAGCGAAAGTAAACATTAAAAGAAAGAATATTATAGAACTTAAGTTGTAATAAATTTCCAATACTTTCACCCGTCTGTGGAACGGTACAAGAATGCTGCTCACTGCTTCAAAATCAAGGGGGCGACAGATCGAGTACCACGCTTTGGTATAAAAGTTACAAACAGGGATAAAGCTCCTCAGACAGGCTGGATAACGTTTCGATAGGAGGGTCTACCTTCGACAAAGGCGGCCTTGTCATCCTCGGCAGGTTAGATCAAGTTATTAGGGTGACGTAACGTGGGGTTGCTCTCGGCTGCAGATCAAGAAACATAAAAAGAAAAAAAAAGATATGCGGATCCCACGCACTGTGGGAATAGATGTAAGCGAAGCTTGCTGTGCTGTTTGTTTGACAGGCGATAATTTGTTGCGATGTTGACGGAGTTGTTTAATTTATTCAACGTTTGGTTCAGTACGGGAGTCTTGAGTTGAGGTGCAACAAGTAATTTTCCATAAGTTTTCCTTTGTATCTTTGTTTGTTGGCTTCTCTTGATATGATTAATAAAAATTGGGCCCCTCGTTTAACACCTTTTCTTCTCGTTTCCTCTGGTCTTGCACGTTAACAGAAAGGCAAGCTCTGCAGTTTCTGCAATGCTTTAGCCTATGGCAACAGATAATTACAGCTGTCAGCAGGCTAATGTAGCGACGACGAGGGAGCTTCAGAAGGTATTGTGCACATGCGACGGGATGAAAGGCACAAACGAGTCACTTTCTCTCGTCGCTTTCCTCTCTGCCGTGCTTCTGTCATGTGTACACACGCTCTGAGCCATGCCCGGGTAGTTTATGACCTGCACGTTAGTGGCCATAAATAATAGAGGAAACAAAATTACAAGTGTTCCATGAAAAAAAATTTTTAAGAGGGTCCCCGGGAATGTGGACGGTCGTGGCGAAGATATGTAATTCCCTTTTATAATGATAAACTAGAACAAAAGAGATAAAAAAGGGAAAAAAAGGAAGAAAGTCGGGGATTTGAACTCGTGTCCCTTGGATGTTGGCCAGGAAGATGGCTGGGTCGGTTGGTTCACCAGGCCCCAGGTTACCTTAAAGCGGCCTAGCTCCTGTCCAGAGCCTCATACTTACGTGGAAAGAGCCTGACGTTGTCCGCGATGGTTGATTCCCAGTGGTTAAAGGCATACTTTCTTGGAAAAATGGCGGACCGTCGATGAGAGGGAACTCGAGCGGCTCTAGAGACTACAGGAAAAGCTTAAGCAGGTGCGAGGCGAGCGCCGCACGCTTAGCGCCTTAGCGTGGGAAACTAGTCCGAGTAACTATCTTAAGGAATACTGCTCGCACAAAATTATAAAACTATAATTCCTACTTAAATCGCGAACAGCGTGCTGCATTCTATCTCTATGAATCAGGGTCATTTCATTTCCATCAACATCTCACAGCACATTCTGGCCAGCTCTCAGTCCCTTCACGAAGTGCGAGGCAAAATTCGAGGTCAAAGACTCCAATGTAGAACACTGTTGCAGCTGCAGCGGTGACAACTGTGCTTTGAACCAACTCAATTCTGTAAATTCGTGAGTGTGAAATAAGGTGTGACGTTTCTTGCCAAAAAATGCCTTTCTCCTTTCTTATCGCCAAAAATATTTGTCAGCTTAGACGCATAATTTAAAAAAAATTCAATAGAACGCTTGTGCCATAGATGTTGCTGATACCAAAGAGCCCTATGTTTAACTGTACCCATTGAATCTGCTCTGTTAACATTTCAAATGCATTGCGACTACATAATTTTGAATGTTTTTTTCTCCTTAGGGGCATCAGGCTCTAGTGGAGTCGCTATTATTATTTTCAACAGAACAGATCGTCATGTATCTTATGATCGGACAGGGCGGATATCGGCATTTGATTGTGGACTATGTTCATCTAGGTTACGGATTTTATGCATATATGGACACGCGCAGGCCAATGATGACCAATGATCTTTTTCGTGACCTGGACGTATATATCCAGGATGGTCATCACGTGGTGCTTGTTGGGGATTTTAGCTGCGTCTAAGATACGCGAGCAGATGTGCAAGGCCTGCGCTAGGGTCGCCCTGATTGGAACGCACGGGAGTTGCGTCTCCTGGTCCAGCAATTTTCGTTGCTGGATTTACATCATCTTTTTAGTGGTTCTTGATTTGCCTGGACGTGGCGACGCGGCGCTTCGTCAAGCAGGTTAGACCGCGCCTGTGTGCCAAGCTCTTTAGCTCAGTACGTCACCCTATCTGATGTGATAACCTTACCTTCATCCCCTGTTTATATTTCCAATCAGAGACCAGTTATGCTTGAAACTCGCGTCCCAACTTTCTCGTCAGCTAAACTTTCGCGTCTAGACATCCGTGTTCTACACGCCCACTCGCGCTGTTGTTTGTCAAGAGTCTTGCTCGCCTCTGTTTCTAGATCTGACCCAGAGTCATGGGACGCGCTCAAGGTGCAGTGGCGTCTGCATTCTTCAATTGAAGGGCGTGCACTCAGACGACGTGTGTCTGAAGAACTGACGGATACTGCCACGAAGCTCCGTGTCACCCTTCGGGTCAATCAAGTGACTCAGTTGATGCGGTCATGGCAGCGTGAGCTACGGAACCGCTTCCAACGCCTCATCGCAGCGTCCTCTTTGTCAGCTGCTGCTTGTAGTTCTGTAGTTCTGCGGTTTGCAAGAAACTGGCTTTTTGGACAGGCGAATGCACTCGGTTCGGCGGCCCCAAGAGCACTTTGTGTTACGTCGCCTCAAACGCGTGATTATTCGCTCATCGTAAGGCAATTTGAAAACATGGCCCGTACGACTATGCAAATAGATCCTGGCTCTCGAGGATTGCGTACAATGCTTAGTGCGCTGCCTCAGGTTCCACCTGAGGTAGCTGACCGTCTTTGTGCGCGACCATCAGCGGATGAAGAGAAGGGAGCATTATCTTCCAGGAAGCGTGGCTCGGCCCTAGAGCCAGACTGGTTGCACGTTGAGTGTTATCTAACGCTCAGGGAAGATATTGGCGCCACCTTAGTATCTGTTATGAGCCGCTGCCTTTAGGACTTCGAATACCCGTGTAGTTTCTGCGACGGTCGCATTGTGCTGATACCTAAGCACGATCCATCATCATCAGTTCGTCCAGAGGAAAGGAGGACAATCACGCTTTTGATCGTTCACTACAATATCTTCACAGCTGTTGTTACCCGGCGCTTGGGAAGCCTGATGCCTTCCTTAATAGAACACCATCAGGCATGCTCAGTCCCAGAACGAGAGATGCTCACAGGGATTACTTTCTTGACAAAGCTATTCCTCAGAATTTTGAGAATGGCATCCCACAAACAAATGCCATGAAACCAAACAACGACAGCGCATGCATAATTCCTTTGAGACTTAAATTTTAGAAGTGCGAAACAAAATAACAGAGCTGAAACCTGGAAATGATGCTAACATTATTGACCCGGATTTGCACTACCTCCGGCATCGGCCCAGGAAAGAGATCTGAAACATGCCCGATACGGAAAAATGCTGTTCGCAAAGAAAGACAATGGCTTTCATTTTTATATTTCTTTTTCATATTGTTGTCACCTGCTACATGTTACCTCAGGCGATGTTGCATTTCATCCCCATGTAATTCCTTACAGCGGAGGACCTTTAGCTTATACTGAAATAAGCTTTTAAAAAATAAATAAAATGATATTGTCTGATGGCAGGATTCACACAGAGGTCGTCTAACACAACACCTCGTTTTTTCATTTTTTGTTTTACGGTTACTGCACATCGTACTGCCACTACAGCTAAGAACATTGCACTTCGTGTAATCATGGCCACCACGTATTCATTCATTGCTTGGCCCTCACGTCGAAACTGTGATTTTTTTTTTTTTTTTTTGCGAATTACGAAACTCACTCGTTCGCCTCAACAGTTCTCTGAAAATATTGAAAACAACAATTTAAAGGGACTGACAACCAATCTCTATGGTACCCGGTGTTTTAGTGCAACGGGAAGCTTAGTGCACTGAGTGTCCAATCACATAGTGGGAACGCGCAAAACGCCGTGGCACCTTTTTTAGTGAACATTTTCCAATACGCCATGACGATGTTGTCGTCCTCATTAAACATGCTGGAAACAGGGATAGGAGAGTACCACATCGATGATACGCTGGCATTAATGGGAAGCCGACTACAAGTGCAGCTCTAGCTGACAAAGGCAGTGGCGTAGCGAGAAACTTATTGCTGGGGAGGAGGGGTTCTTTGCCGAAAACTACCACTCCTCCCTCTCCATATACATATATATACATATATATATATATATATATATATATATATATATATATATATATATATATATATATATATATATATATATATATATATATATATATATATATAATCGAGGGGCCTCATTTTTGTTGACCGTATCAGAAGCCAACAGACAAAGACACCACGAGCAAGGTAGGAGAAATTACACATTTAATAATTAAAAAAAATTAGAAACTAATAGAAATGAAAGTGGATGAAGAACTGGCCGTAGCTGATATACGAACCGACGTGCTCGCATCATGCCTCCCATGCTCTTACTTATGGAGCTACGGCGGCGAGCCCAGTTTGCCATTCACTCTCTGCGGTGTACTGCGAGAACTAACCCTGGGAGTGTTAGCCAGCGCCACCACTCACGAACGTAGGCGTCGGATGTTGAACACCTTTTTTGTCGCAGGCGTCACGAATCCGTGATCTATTTGGATGACAGCAAACGATCAATCAACGCGCACAAGTTACATCAAGGCATCAATGTTGCCGGATTCGAGACCCTCGTAATGTAATGAATGAGACGAAAGGGTACCGAGGGGCTCGATATTTTTTAACTGTATCATAAGAAACCAACAAAGAAAGGCACCAAGTACAACATAGGATAAATCACTTGTACTGATTAACTCAAAAAAGAAATGATAAATTATTGGACACGAAAGTGGATCAAGCGATACTCTTACAATTTGAGCTACCGTGGCGCCGTTTTGCCCTCCACCAGCCCGGGTATCTGCACTTTGCTACCAAACTAACCCTGGGAGTGTCAAATTTCTGCATTGCTAGTATACACAGCATGCACTGTATTCAATATAAACCCACAAACAGACTTTTTGCCATGATACGCTCATTTATTGCGATTTTTACTTACAGGCAACAAAAAACACAAATCTGTCGACAAGGAACTTGCTCTCCAGTTTACGCACGTGCTGCTGTGGCTATGACACTCTGCTGCTAAAGCAAGGTGAGTGGTGCCTGCGTGAACGAAAGTTGCCTTCATCATCATCATCATCATCATCATCATCATCATCATCATCAGCCTAGTTACGCCCACTGCAGGGCAAAGGCCTCTGCCATACTTCTCCAGCTACCCCGATCATGTACTAATTGTGGCTATGTTGTCCCTGCAAATGTCTTAATGTCATCCGCCCACCTAACTTTCTGCCGCCCCCTACTAAGCTTCCCTTCCCTTGGAATCCAGTCCGTAACCCTTAATGACCATCGGTTATCTTCCCTCCTCATTACATGTCCGGCCCATGCCCACTTCTTTTTCTTGATTTCACCTAAGATGTCATTTACCCGCGTTTGTTCCCTCACCCAGTCTGCTCTTTTCTTATCCCTTAACGTTACACCTATCATTCTTCTTTCCATAGCTCGTTGCGTCGTCCTCAATTTCAGCAGAACCCTTTTCGTAAGCCTCCAGGTTTCTGCCCCGTAGGTGAGTACTGGTAAGACACAGCTGTTATACAATTTCCTCTTGAGGGATAGTGGCAACCTGCTGTTCATGATTTGAGAATGCCTGCCAAACGCACCCCAGCCCATTCTTATTCTTCTGGTTATTTCAGTCTCATGATCCGGGTCCGTGGCCACTACCTGCCCTAAGTAGATGTATTCCCTTACCACTTCCAGTGCCTCGCTACCTATCGTAAACTGCTGTTCTCTTCCGAGGCTGTTAAACATTACTTTAGTTTTCTGTAGATTAATTTTCAGACCCACCCTTCTGCTTTGCCTCTCCAGGTCAGCGAGCATGCATTGCAATTGGTCTCCTGAGTTACTAAGCAAGGCAATATCATCAGCGAAACGCAAGTTGCTAAGGTGTTCTCCATCAACTTTTATCCCCAATTCTTCCCACTCCAGGTCTCTGAATACCTCCTGTAAACATGCTGTGAATAGCATTGGAGATATCGTATCTCCCTGTCTGACGCCTTTCTTTAGTGGGATTTTGTTGCTTTCTTTGTGGAGGATTACGGTGGCTGTGGAACCACTATAGATATCTTCCAGTATATTTACATATGGCTCATCTACACCCTGATTCCGTAGTGCCTTCATGACTGCTGAGGTTTCGACTGAATCAAATGCTTTTTCGTAATCAATGAAGGCTATATATAAGGGTTGGTTATATTCCGCACATTTCTCTATCACCTGATTGATAGTGTGAATATGGTCTATTGTTGAGTAGCCTTTACGGAATCCTGCGTGGTCCTTTGGTTGAAAAAAGTCTAAGGTATTCCTGATTCTATTTGCGATTACCTTAGTAAATACTTTGTAGGCAACGGACAGTAAGCTGATCGGTCTATAATTTTTCAAGTCTTTGGCGTCCCCTTTCTTATGGATTAGGATTATGTTAGCGTTCTTCCAAGATTCCGGTACGTTTGAGGTCATAAGGCATTGTGTATATAGGGCGGCCAATCTTTCTAGGACAGCGTTCCCACCATCCTTCAACAAATCTGCTGTTACCTGATCCTCCCCAGCTGCCTTCCCCCTTTGCATAGCTCCCAAGGCGTTCTTTACCTCTTCCGGTGTTACTTGTGGGATTTCAAGTTCCTCTAGCCTATTCTCTCTCACCTAATCGTCGTGGGTATTACTGGTACTGTATAAATCTCTATAAAACTCTTCAGCCACTTGAACTATCTCATCCATATTAGTAACGATATTGCCGGCTTTGTCTCTTAGCGCACGCATCTGATTCTTGCCTATTCCTAGTTTCTTCTTGACTGCTTTTAGGCTTCCTCCGTTCCTGAGAGCCTGTTCAATTCTATCCATATTATAGTTCCTTATGTCCGCTGTCTTACGCTTGTTGATTAACATAGAAAGTTCTGCCAGCTCTACTCTATCTGTAGGGTTAGAGGCTTTCATACATTGGCGTTTCTTGATCAGATCTTTCGTCTCCTGCGATAGCTTACTGCTTTCCTGTTTAATGGCGTTACCACCGACTTCTATTGCGCACTCTTTAATGATGCCCATAAGATTGTCGTTCATTGCTTCAACACTATGGTCCTCTTCCTGGGTTAAAGCCGAATACCTGTTCTGTAGCTTGATCCGGAATTCCTCTAGTTTCCCTCTTACCGCTAACTCATTGATTGGCTTCTTATGTACCAGTTTCTTCCGTTCCCTCCTTAAGTCAGGGCTAATTCGAGTTCTTACCATCCTATGGTCACTGCAGCGCACCTTGCCGAGCACGTCTACATCTTGTATGATGCCAGGGTTCGCGTAGAGTGTGAAGTCGATTTTATTTCTAGTCTCACCATTCGCGCTCCTCCACGTCCACTTTCGGCTAACCCGCTTGCGGAAAAAGGTATTCATTATCCGCATATTATTCTGTTCTGCAAACTCTACTAATAACTCTCCTCTGCTATTCCTAGAGCCTATGCCATATTCCCCCACTGACTTGTCTCCGGCCTGCTTCTTGCCTACCCTGGTATTGAATTTGCCCATAAGTATACTGTATTTTGTTTTGACTTTACCCATCGCCGATTCCACGTCTTCATAGAAGCTTTCGACTTCCTGGTCATCATGACTAGATGTAGGAGCGTAGACCTGTACAACCTTCATTTTGTACATCTTATTAAGTTTCACAACAAGACATGCCACCCTCTCGTTAATGCTATAGAATTCCTGTATGTTACCAGCTATGTTCTTATTAATCAAGAATGCGACTCCTAGTTCTCGTCTCTCTGCTAAGCCCCGGTAGCACAGGACGTGCCCGCTTTTTAGCACTGTATATGCTTCTTTTGGCCTCCTAACTTCACTGAGCCCTATTATATCCCATTTACTGCCCTCTAATTCCTCTAATAGCACTGCTAGACTCGCCTCACTAGATAACGTTCTAGCGTTAAACGTTGCCAGGTTCATATTCCAATGGCGGCCTGTTGCCTTATGCTGGCGAAATTACTAGAAATTATCACTGCGACTAGTCCTTGACTGCACTCCGCCCCCCATTTAAATGCGGTCGACATCTACTGTGTCAATATGTCATCGTAATAGAGTTAGGCAATCTATATACATGGCTAATCCTAACATCACTTCTGTTTTCGGTCTGGGAAGCTAATCGTGTCCGTTGAGTTCCACCACAGTAGCATGAATGCGTGGTTAGTGATCAGAACTATACATGCTGTGCTATATTTAGTTCAAGAACGAAACGCCTTCTGACTGTCGATGTAGCATTACATACCGAGGTAATAAGTGTGATAATATAACTACACCTGACAGTTTATGTCGAGTGCGTGGTACTGTATACTTGACTTTCCCCTATGTAAAAAAAGAAACTTAAATACAATGGTTTTAAAAAGGAATGAGAATCCGTTGAGGGAAATGAACAAAACTCCGTCGCGTTCAATTCAAACAGGTTCGAGTTCTCGTCTGCAGTCTCCCAGATTCAATGCGTGTAGCGAACAGATCCCACCTCTAAATGCTAGCTCGGGCTCCACTGCAGAAACACGCATGGAAAATTTCTTAATTTCATCAGGCATAGCGATTACAATGCACAGTACAACACTGACAGTTGACACTTTTCGGAGAGAGTAATGCAAAAGTACAAGAATGGATCACATGGTTTTAATCACGCTGGAAGACACATGTCCTCGTTATTGCATGCTACTAATTACCGCAATAAAACCATGGACATTACTTTGCAGAACACTAGCGTCCAATAAGTGCCTCAAATCACTCGCTCCGAAGTGCATAATGTAAATTAAAACACCAACTGCACATAGTATCGGGTGACATAGATTTACATCTAAGCTTTGTTTCAGGACTGAAATCAGGATCAATAAAGAAAGATGGGCCCGCCGCTATCGTTGCAAAATTGGCACGTGTCAAGCAAGCTCCAATCGCCATTCATGTCGCGTGAAGTAATACGAGGAAAACGGCCGGATGCCTCCTCCACTGCTTAAACGCCACCACACAGTGAATACACGCTTGAACAATTCCGGATCGGCGATGGCAAACGGTGTTCACTGGGTTCCTAGCAGCTTCCTGGGTCGGCGATGTAACGAACTAGAACTAACCCTAGGGCTGTTAGCCAGCGCCACCACTCCGAACCTAGGCGTCGGATGTGGAACATCTGATATGCCGCAGGCGTCACGAGTACGTCATCCATTTGAGTGACGGCAACGGGTCAGTAAACCCATACAAACTACCTCAAGGCATCACTGCTTCCGGATTCGAAACCCTTGTAATTCAATGAACGAGAAGAAAGGGAAGCGAGGGGCCCGATTTTCATTAACCATATCATAACAAACCAACAAACAAAGGCACCAAGCACGACATAGGGTAAGTCACTTGCCCTTACTAATTGAAATAAAGAAATGATAAATTAATGGAAATCACAGTGGATGAAGAAACAAAAGACTGGCCGCAGGTGGCATACGAACCCACGCCTTCAACGTAACACGTGCGATATTCTCACCAATTTAGTTAACGCGGCGCCGTATTCCCGTCCACCTTCTGGGGTAATTATGCTTTGCTACTAAACTCAGCCCGGGAGTGTTCACTTTCTCCATTTCTAGTGTACACAGCATGTAATTTATTCAATAAAAGGCCACACACAGTCTTTTTGATATGACACACTCATTTATTGGAATTTTTATGTACATGCAGGCAACAAGAAACACAAACGTGTCGACAAGGAACTTGTTCTTCAGATTATTCACGTGCCACTGTGGCTACGACATTTCACTGGTAAAACAAGGCGAGGGGTTTCTGTGTGAATGAAACTCACCTCATGCTGGCAAAATTACTAGAAATATCAGTGCATCTAGTCCTTCGCTGCCCTCGGCCCCCCATTTACATGCCGTCAACATCTACTTTGGGAAGATGTCACCGTAATAGAGTTAGGCAATCTGGATACATGGCTATACCTAACATCACTACTATTTCCGGTCTGGGAAGCTAATTGTGTGCGTTGAGTTCCAACACAGTAGCATCATGCGCGGTTAGAGTTCAGATCTACACATTCGAAGATATATCTCATTCAAGAACGAAACGCCTTCTGGTTGTCGATGTAGGCATACCGAGGTAATAATTGCGATAATATAACTATTGGTGACAGTTTATGTCGAGTGCGTGATACTGTATACTTGACTTACCCCCTGTGTGAAAACAGACTAACTAAAGTACAATGCTTTTAAAAAGGAATGGGAATCCCTTGAGGGAAATCAACGAAACTCCGTCACGTTCAAGTTCAACTACGTTCGACTTCTCGTCTCTAGTCTCTTACATTCAATGTTTGTAGCGAACAGATTGCAGCTCTAAATGCTAGCTCGGGCTCCACTTTAGAAACACGCATGGATTATTTCTTTCTTTCGTCAGGCATGACGATTACAATGCACAGTACAACACTGACAGTTGACACTTTACGGAGAGAGTGATGCAAAACTACATGAATGGTCTCGGCACTCAAACACATGGTCTTAGACACGCTGGAAGACGCACGTTCGCTTTATTGTGTGTTACTATTTACTGCAACAAAACCATGGACATTACGTTACAGAACACTAGGGCCTAATAAGTGCCTCAAATCACGCACTCCGATGTGCACAATGCAAATTAAAATAACAGCTGCACATAGTATCGGGTGAGAGAGAGATGTGTCTAAGCCTTGTTTGAGGACTGAAATCAGGGTCAATGGAGAAAGACGGGCCCGCTGCTATGGTTCCAAAATTAGCACGTGTCAAGTGAACTCCAATTGCCATTCATGTCGCGTGAAGTAATGCGAGGAAAACGACACGACCTCCACTGCTTAAACACCACCACCTCAAAACAGATTGAATAGACGCTGGAACACTTCCACATCGGCGATGGCAAACGGTGTTCAGTGGCTTCCGAACAGCTTCCTGGGTCGATGGTGTAAGGACTGAGAAAAGTCAAGATATGTACACCCAATCCCTACTAGTTGAAACGTAACAGTCTCTATTTAGGAGCGGTACTTCCACGGCAGCAGGAGTAGCCACCTTGGTTTCTTCTCCCCTCAGGCTGCCAGGCTCTGCTGCCGAAGACTGCAGAATGAAGCAGGTATTGGTAAAATTTATTGATTAGCAATAACAACACAACGAGGAAGCGATAATCATGCAAATGTGTGAATACTCTTAGTAGTCTCGGTGTCACACTGCAGGTTGTGTAGAGGTCGTGATATTTCATCACTTTCTAGCTCATAAAAGCTCTGTTTTAGTTACGAGTGAAATATGCATTGCAGAAGTCTAATCTTTCAATCAATCGCCCTTTATATGTTCCGTTTGCGTCTCTGTGTCATGACAGTATTGACAGTAGTTGAAGTTTGCGCATGATAACTTGGGGTCTCGGTTTTTTGTACTATAAACATAGAGCAAGAAGAAAGTATGAACGACCAACAACTGGCCCTTTTCAGCGCCATATTGTTACTCTACGTTCTGGTAATTTTTCCGCATCGGAAATAAATGTATTAAGAAAAGGAGGCCATTAGCGCGTTAGTTTATGAAAAATGATTAAACTAACTCGCGTAAAATGCTCAGCTATGTTCTACACAGCTATTAACTGCGCGGCCCTGTGTGGTGGCACAGCAGAGCACCGAGAGACAGATTTTGCATCCCGTGCGCCCATTTTCCGCATTATGACGTCATGATACACAGATCTCCCGAGCAATGAAAGCAAATGTACTCTGTAGACCAGCTAGTATGAAACACGTTCTAGGTTTGTTTAGCGTTGTTGATATTTTTTATATCGTACATGCCGAAGACAATCCCTTAATTGAAAAGAGGACTAGATGAAAGGGTATGTCAGTTTTCCTTTATATATACACGGTAAAAATGAATTGGTAAATGCTACACGGAATCTCAAGTGTCAAGCTCGTTTACTGTGAATCTACCATCTTTACTTTATACTCGTTTACTCTGAATCTACCTCCTCGTGCCATTTTACCCTCACCAAATGAGCTAACAAGGCCTGCATAATCGGGATGGCCCATGTTCACCTTTCAATAAACTCTGTGGCCTTTACAGCCGTAGATGAATAAGAACGCCGGCCACCTGGATGCAATGTGGTTGTCACTGGTGTCATTACAAGTTTATTATTGTGTATGAAAAAAAGTAAAGGTCTAAATAAGACGGTAATTTTTTTCGATCCCCCATGTGACTGAAATACTATCCAAAACGATATTGCATACTTATGTTATATGCGCATTCTGAGCTTGTGCGTTCAAAGTAAATATGTGGCACATAGATAAATCAATCTGAGTTTTACGATTAAGTCATAAGAATGCTATTGGCGATCGTAGCAGGAATCTGACAAACTTAACAACTTCTTCGCAAGTTGCTGCCGAATTCCTTTTCAGCGATCCACGACAAATTCGTGTTACTTTCACTTTTTGTTCATAGACAGCCACATTCACTTTCGTCATGCAGTGGTAAGCGATATTCCTTCAAGCCCCGACCCCATGCAGACGGCGAACAAAAAAATAACTCGCTAGATTGTTTTCACCGACCTAGATTGGCTCAACTTGACAGGACGTCCGCTATCTTCAAGAAACTTCGAATGTGGAGCCAGCAGTCGTGGCCAATGTCGGCTAGCTGACGTCTCCTGGCACCGGGATGACTCAGGCACTCCACCGCCTCCTTGACGACGCCAGTCATTGTCATAAATTCGTCAATGCTACTGCTGCGGACGCGAACCAGGGCGCTGCGGATCTTCTTCTTGGCTTCGGCCTTAGTGACGTCAGCACCTTCCATCACCATTTCGAGGAGACGCGGGTGCTCACGCATCAGCTCGATGGCGCGGGCACCGTCGACGCCATCTTGTTCGCCCAGCACGAAGTCTGCAGCGTCCAATATGGCGGATGCATTCCTCCTGGTCACTGCCTGCGTGTACAGAGATGAGCCACGGTTTAAAAAGCCAAAGAAATGTAAGCCTGCGAAAGTAAACCGTTCGAAGCACTTCGGTAGTGTACGTGAAAACGGAGCTGAAGTGGATAGCGCGTGCCAATCGATAAGGAAATTGAAGGTAGCTGTGCATACACTGTGAAAGCATGACGCGCCGTCTCGAGGCATCGTCGCAGAAATAATCTCGTAGATTGGCCAGATGAAGTCTACGCAACGTGATTATGAGCATTTTGGCGTCAAGCGCCATCCAGTGCAATCCACATGATTTCACATAGAGCAAAGAAACATTACAGGCGAACGCCATTGTGGGTGCAGGAAGATCAGTCATCATCATCATCATCATCAGTCACGATTTATGTCATCCGCAGGACGAAGGCCTCTCCCAGCGACTCACCTATCATCGCTGTGCGTGCCGATTCCAATTGTAGCTTGCAAATTTGCTGATTTCTTCACTCCACCAAAGTACGTAATATATTCGTTCAAAACATTTTGGCATATGTGCAGTAGACGGAGGCATCCGACGTGATTGACGTGCGTGCTGTCACATCGTCATGGCCGTAGTGCGTAACACATGCTTCGTTGGAAATGCAATTGGCCGCGGAACTCGGCATCTGCTGACAGGATAGCTTGGTCGTGTAATTAAACGTTAAGCCGGTGCAACCCGGTCAAGACCCACGTAATTTGAAGCATTCGCCCTTTAGTAAAAAACTGTTGTCTTAAATCGCTTCTCCAACGAATGGTTACTGCTCCTGCGTCGCGCGTATCCTCTCTTTCCCTGAATATATATTGGGCACGCATTGGCGAAATTAGCTGTTGTTGAAATGTACACAATACTCAAGAACAAGGGAAATGAAAGGGGGCGAATAGGTCACTTGTCGCCGTTGGGAGCTTGACCCACAACGTCAGCATTACACGTGCGTTGGACTGACAATTGTGCTACAGCCTCGTTCATTAATCCGGCGACTAACTTGGCTATTGATACTTACTAGATCTAGGGCCGTAGGAGTGTTGGCCAGCACCCTTCCTGCTAAACGTCTGTGTAACATGCCTTTTTTTGCCCATTGGCGAGGGTATCGAGTCTGGCAATATTGATGTCACTAGGTAGCGAAGGTTTATTAGCTACATGCTTACTGACCTAAGATCAAGTGTTACGTGACGCTGAACATGTTATTACATTCGAAATACCTTCACACACACACTTTAGCATTCTCAGACTCGCCTTGTCGAAGTAGCGTATGTTTATTTAGTAAACTGTACGGCTTTCTAGAACTTTATATTCGCAATTATTATTCCAAAGGCTAATGGTAACCTTTTCTTTTGTTCGAAACCATTCAACGTTTTAGTATTTAAATATACTTCAGGTAAACTTGGTGAATGGTTTTTTTTTTTTCATTTGTTTTGTGTAAAAGAGACACAGTTCGTACTTCCTTCGTTCGTTAGCAGAAAGTCTTAGTGCAACGTCTAGTCACTCCAACGGGGCTTTTGAAATGTCTTACCAACTTCAAATCTCCTTCCATCGCTTCATTAATTTGGCTTTTGTATCAGCATGTAGTACGCCGATGAACGAATCGTTGCGCTATCAAAACGCTTCATGATTTTAAGGTTCGGTGAATCGTTTCGAAGTTCCCGCCTGAGACTTTCAAGTAGAGTTTGGAGCCAACATCTTTCACTACAACTGATGCAAGGAGTTAAATAACGGAGTGCCGCTCCACGAGATATGCGTGCCACGTTTGACGCTTAGACGTCGCTTTTGAGCATCGACGTTGGCGATGCATATTCAGGTTGATTTCCACCAACTTTAAATTTCGGCGGATATTCTATCGTGGTGACGTACCTTGTTTGAGGCTTATCATCATCATTTTCACTTAGGGCCTCTTTTGCACCGCCGACGCTGTTTTCACGAGCACGACAACTAGGAACATCGCGAAAAGGACACCACTGCCATCTTGTCAAGAACACATTGTTTTCCAGCGCCCACGTAATGTAATCCTCGCGCACTGCAATGCTGCTCCTTCTCGCCTACGAAATGCATGAGCATTTTGCACTCCTTCGAGCATACGCCTGGAGCGTGAAGCCTTGAAATAATTACCCAGCATCAATGTTCTGCGATTACTTAGTGCTTAGCGCGTTCGACTCTGCAATGTACATTGCTCCAGTGGCACGGAGTTCAGATTCCAGTGTGGTCGGCTGTGCAAATCCGTAGTAATTTTTTTTCTTCGCGCTTAGGGAAATGGTGAAGCTGGGGATTACGAGGTGGCTTGGGACGTCGAAAGAAAAACATAATCGTTGTGCCACACCCAGTTTCGAGTACTTAACCGCTCTCGCAGTAACTTTTTCTGGTGATTCGGTCATGCTCGACTCGCATACCTCGAACAAGCGTCTTTACGTGAACGGAAGGGGAAAATCAAGTTCAATTTGATGAAATGTCGGAGGTTTATCTTACATGTATCAGACCTAACGATACATTTCATAACTTTAAAAGGTGCAGGCAAAGAAAGGCGCAGTGTGTCGCAGTCTATGTGTCAACGACCCAGCGAAGCTTACTGTACGACTAGTCGGTACCAAGATTAGTTCCGTAAGTCTTACGGAGTCTCACAGGGCACTCTGGCGAGTTCATCATTCAGCTGACATGTGAATCATGGATAATAGGTACATTTGTCTGCGCCTTCCTGTGGCATTGAGCATTCGTGTGACGCCTTTAATGACAGCATTTCGATTTCTAAATTTGCAGGTACTCACGCTCTTCAAAGCAATGTTATTTGTCATAGTGCATATGCGCAGACCATGGATGATGGTTGGGTTTATGACGCAATATGCTAATGACAATCAAGAGTTCTGCCTAGTAATTTTCTCAGAATATTCAATGTGGACAGTCCTCTGCGGGTGCTGTCTTTAGTATGTTGTCACTTTCCTTGTTATGGCGAACGGACAAAAAAAAATATTTACGAGAGAGTCATACCATGATGTCCGCCAGCGCGCCGTCCTTGTGGTCGGATGCTTTGAGGAACTCTTGGGTCACGTGCAGAGGACAGCTGCCTTTATCATACCTGTTGTAATAGATGCACACAGGACTCACGGTGAATTCGGTGAGGCTCAGGCTCCTGCTAGCGCCTCGCGCGAGCACGTTCATGTCGTCGTAGGACAGCTGCAAACCCTTGAGGTTGACTCTGGCTAGCTTGATGTTAGAAGCGAGAGCTGACACCAGTTCTCCCTCTACTTCCCGAAGCTCCGGGCTTGTCCCAAGGACCCAGGCGGGTTTCAAGTCTATGTCTACCTCAGTGAGCGCGGTAGAGCTCCTTATACATGCTGTCAAGGCGGAATATTCATTCACTTCGCAGTCATAGCATTGAACCCGCAGTGAAGTTATGTGATGGCAACCACTGACAACACGTAAAGATGGGATTATCGAGCGCGGGACGTTGGCAATTGGAATCTCCGCATTGATCGTTGCATTCCACATTTGCGGGCACTGCTGCAGCTGCCTTGTGTTGTCGTGCGCGCATTGTCCCTTGACGACAACGCGGTCATTGAGTAGCCGCTCCCGGATAATTTTGGAGACACTGTCGAGTCCGTCGATGCAGGGCAAGGTGTCGACGACCACCGTCTTCAGTGTCTTGTTGTTCGCGAGTTCACAGAAGAAGGCGTGGCACTCTGCTTCTCCGAAAATCCGCATGTCGATGCAGAGCCGGCTGAGCGTCGAGCTCTGTTTCTGCAGGGCTTGGCACAAGGAGTCCATGCACTTCGCAGCTTGGGGATCCGGAAGCTGGAGAGTGTAATTCAAGAATGTCGCAAGACATTCGCAATGCGTTGAAGGTAGTCTCAGCCGCCGTAGTGTGGCACTCCGTGTGATGACTTCGGCGAAGAGGGTGACCGTGCTCATGCTGGAAACATGTGGGGATAAAAAAAGCTATTTGCTCAAAAATTATGCCTCAAGTAAAAAGCTCTTGAGAGATCCAATGCATTCTAATGCAAGAAACAGAAATCGACGTTTCTGAAGGTGTAGAAGAGAACTTATGTTTCGACAAATGAGGACCACACTATATTCCAAAAGATCCAAAGGTGTCGATAACTATCGCGTCAATGAAACAGCGCAAATGAAAATAAAAGCAATTTGATATCCGTGAGGCCGTATCGAAATGAGGGGCTGAGGCTCCGGCACAAAATTCAACGAGAAGCAAGTTTGGCCTTTTCCCTGGTAGTGGTGACCATTTCCCTTCTCAAGTACTAGTAATTTGAAAACGATACGTAATTCTACCCAATTAAAAGAGCGTTTTCGTGTGTCTTTAAGAGCAACTTCAATTTTGTCTAATGATCATTCACTTCTGTCCCCTAGAGTGACGAATAAAACAGGAGCTCTAATACACGACACCAATGGCAATCTTAACTAATGGCAATACAAATTCCAAGAAAACAGCTAACTCGGAGCGACGTAAATCGCGTTCATAGGCGCGTAATTTCCAATTGTAGTTCGACATCAAGGAAATGCAGGATGTTTCACGAGAACACATAAACAAACATTTAAAGGTTTCCTTTGGCAGATATCACAACTTTAGTTCATGAGCTGGTCTATTCGAAACGGCTGACAATGCTTCTACAAAAAATTGAGATGCAAGCGTGAAAATTAATAAGAATTCACTAATGAAGCTTTTAACTAATTACAATTTTTGGCGCCTAGTGCCATTTACAAATTCTAGCCGTGGAGTTCACAAGGCGGAAACACTTGGAACAAATTTTCAAGATGACACCAGTTTCGAGATATAAATTCCCGAACTTTGCGAAGAAATGCATTGGCATTCCAGTTAATTTCTTAACGAAACGTCGTTTCTTGCACTGAAGCACACAAGTAACTGGAACGAAAGAATGCATTTCTCCGCAGTGCATTTTTCCATTTCTCCGATTTATATCTCGAAACAGGTGTCGTCCTGAGAATTTGTTCCAAGTGGACCCGCCTTGCGAAGTCCACTGCTAGAGGTTGTAAATTGCAATACGGGTCATAAGATAATCGGCTAGAAAGATAATCAGTGAATTCTTAATAAGTCGATTTTCGATTTCAATCTTTTGTGCAAATAGTTTCCACCACTTCGAGTAGACCGGTTCATAAACTAGAATTGAGTTGTCAGCTACAGGCAACCTTTAAAGAATTTTGAAAGTGTTCGCTGAAGCACCCTGTATCAAACATGTGCGCTTTTATTTTTACTCTATCTGTGGGCCAAATATACAAATAATGATTTTTTCGCTGAACTCTCCACAATTCAAAAGCTCGCTACAGCGCATGAAATACAATAACATAGGCATTACGTTAGGTTGTGTCCATTAGATTACAGTTGACACTAAGTATGATACTTCTAATGTTCCTAATGACATTTTGGGCATTACAGGGCGAATACGTGCTTCGAGATGCCCTGTTGGTGTACCATCTGTTCGTGGAGCAATTATCAGCAATACTTACAATATTACGGGCGCCAAGACGATGTCTGCGTTCAGTTCCTCCAAAGCACTCATCTTGCAGAGCGCATCGAGGATTTCCGTCAGGGCCAGGTCCAACCCTCTGCCGTAAATGAGAGTCGATTTGAGAGTCAGTTTTCGCAGCGCGCAGTCTTCTTTGGCGAGGTATCTGGCGAACAGTGCGTTGGAGGCTTCGTCGCGATAGCGGGACACGCAGTGTGAGACACCGAGTTCAGTGATGCTCTTGTTTTCAGTGAGCTCCCGGATAAGCCAATGCGCCTGAGTACCGGCCATTTCGACCTCTGACACGTCGAGTGCTGTCAGGTGATCCATGCCTAAGCCGAGTGACCTTCCAGGCGTGGCCACGTTGACTCCCCGTTCCTCCTTGAACTCGTTGACCTTGAAGGCGACATTTCCACGCTGTGGCATTGGATTGAGCATTTCGAGCAAGATAGCTTCGTCCCGAGGTGATGATATATTTGCTGGACAGATGGTAATGCTTTTCAAAAAGCGATTGCGATTTATTGCTGAACGCATCGAGGCGCGACCAATCCAAGTGGACCTGAATTTTATCGCTGTGATGCAGCGATGCTGGGCGAGTAGACGCTCGGCGAGATCCAGTGCCCTCGCTTCGCGTGAGACTTGCTCAGGGCCGTGTGCACCGTACGCGCATGGGCGTTCCTGGCCACACTCGATTAAGACGGCACCTCTGATCTTTCCTCGCCCATCTTCCCCAAGCTCCAGGCAAGCACCTCGTAGGATGTTGTTCACATCATGGCGGTGTTTCATTAGGCTGCAGCTGGCACCATCCTTCTTAGTGCATGGGATGTTCAGCGAGTCCCAGTCGATGCTGAGCCGGTCGGGTGCAGGTTTGGTGACGAGAGCTTGCGTGGATTCAGACATACTTCACCGGCCACTTGTTTGGCGAAACGCTGTGCTGACGCAGACCTGAATGCAGACTTCAGTCGTCTCACGTAGAACCTGCGCGCAGAAGAAAAAAAAAGGTGTGGCAAAGATTTAGCGACTAAACAGGTGCTTCACTATTATAGATGACCAGCGCGTTTCGCTCAAGGGATGTTAGTTCTCTTGTATAGCATGTTTTGACCACAAAGAGAAAGAATATCGCCAAGCATTGACCATTTATGTAAAAGACAAGAAACGCTGCGAAGATTGGGCAATGTTACTACTCGCCTATGTGATGAACAATTTGTGTCACGTCGCCAAATCCACGGCGAGTTCCCTGACGTTAGAAGTACGCCAAGCCGCCCACAACGGTTGAAAGAAAGTCGCAGTTTCGTCCGAAAGGCGAAGCACCGATTGCGATAGCAAATTAGTGGATAACTGTACCGGGTAAGGAGAGTAGTTTTAGCAACCGTATATAATCTGTAAACATTCATTACTATCGAAAATAGCAAGGATAGAATATGTAAGCCTGACTCAACGAGGACGTAGAAAGAAGCAGACATCCACAGGCTGCTGTGTCTTTGTGTGTCGACTGCGTTCTGCGTCGTTGTTCAGTCGCGCTTACACATTCTATCATGAATTGGAACCAACAAGCCCGCCAACGTAATTTATCTAAATTAACAAGCGCAGTGTCACGCACGCACAGGTGAAAATGAACCCACCGCGCTCATGAGCGCGGAAACTCGCTGTCAAAATGCTGGAGTGGGGAATCGCAGCAGCACCAAATGAATTTATCTTCGTGCATCTGTCGCTTCAGCGTGAACAAAACGCCGAAAGCACAGCGCATACCAAGCTACCGGCACTACGCGCACTCTACAAACATCAAAGATCGCTTTGAAGATGATGCCCGTGCAGGCGTCCACTTGCACCACGTCGCAGACCGTTTTCAAGACACACGAGCACCGGCAACGCGTGCCTACAGCTTCCGTCAAAGGCGTCTACTATGGCGTGCACCATTCGCGTGATACGCCGTAGTAGACGCCGCGGTTGTCTCCACTCTTCGGAGCGGTGAGCGAGGAGGACATCGGCGCACCCTAGCAGGCGCCGGAGAACAGCCACCCCTCCTTCGCCTCACCCCTGTGCATCGCACACATGAGGAGAGGGCACGCTTCCGGCTCGCGTTCGTCGCTGGCGCACGCGAGGTGCTGGATCGAACCGCTTTCGCCGGCTCACCCTCGAACGCTTTCGTTCGCACATACAGCATAAAACCGTCGCCGGCGCGCGGCGATGGTTTTATCGCCCTTGGACTACGGAACCTCACGGCTATGGCAGGAATGCGCCTGGACTGCCCATATAAATTGCTCTCGCAATAAAACGCTTAGAAGGCCGCAACCGCGAAAAGACGTTGGCCTTTGGGCGCGGTTTCTCGCCTCGTTCCCCACCGCGCACTCGAAGGCCTCAGGTTGGTGTGGGCTCGCCATTGCTGTCTCCCTTCGGCGAGCAAGACGCTTCGTGTGCGCATTCCTTCCTTCTCTTCCTCCTCGCTGAGGCAGTCGCCAGTGGTGTCTGCGCGTGCGTTGGCCTTTCCCTCTGCTGCGACAGCGGCGGGTGGAAAACGTTTACGGGCAACTCGGGCGATTTCTCGGTATCCAACGATATTAATAGAATCTCCAATATACGCTCGTTTTTGCACTCGGGTTATCAACCGGTGCCAAACTCTATTGCTGCAAGACATTTAGGTTTGCAGAAAATGAATTTTAAATGTTTGTTACGAGTTCTCTGCTTACGTCTTTTTACTAGCCACCCTGTGTTTCGGACATCATAGACTACGCCGCCACTGTCGCTGAAATCCTGCCGGAAATCGACGCTGTCTAATCCGGAAAATCTGCAACATCTACTTGTGTCATCAAGAGATATCAACAGCCATCAGCTCCGCTTCTTTGTCGTTACCGCCACGTGTATTGCGTGTCTAGCGCGCGTGTACACTGTGCCATGCGTGTTCACACTGTGGTAGTGTAGGATCTCGCGTCATCGACTCATTGTGACCTTCCACAAGGCAGACAACCCACCCAAATTGCACCACCCTACCGGTGACAGGACTGTCAATACCGTTCGAAAATGACAACCGTCTTATCTGGTTTTAAAAACAGCGGAATTGCCCTTTATAAGCCTAAATATTTTCCGACGTGGCGTGAGCGCGCCCACACGTTACGTCACGTTGTCGAGAACAACCTGCGTCTATTCTGCGACCGATGGTTCGACGCTCTGGCGCCGCCAACGTAACCAGACGCGACCAACGCGCCCGGCACGACGATCCCACTATCAGTTGCACGAGCGCGTCTCTGTGACCACGTGACGAGCGCAGTCGCGCACGCACCAGAACTGCGGAGCAGCCACTTCCAGTGGTTTGCTTGCCTCATTAGTCACGTGGTGCCGCTTTCCGCTGCAGTTGGTGTCGCCGTAGCGCTGTTGTATTTACCGTAATGGCGCCAAGAAGAACGGAGCCGCTTAGTGAAGGAGAACGGAAACCCAGGAAAGCAGAGTATCGGCGTGAACACAGATTACGCCAGAAACAAATGAATGACGTTGCGCAGAGCGGGTGACTAAAGCAACATGCTGCCGAACTCAAGCAACACCGAGAACGACGCCGCGCCGACGTTCCAGGCTAAGCTACATCCATTTTTTTCATTTGCTACGTCTCCCTCTTCAGTTCACCACACGTCCACATCCGCTGCGGGCTCTCCATAACACGAGGGAACTTCGCTTCTATACTCGCCTCTCTTACGTCGTCTCGTGTAGGGTCTCACTCAACAGTTCGGTGCTGATACCACGCTTCTCCCTTTCGCGAATCTTTCGCGGTCGTTCTGGCGATTGTACCAAACGCACCAGCGCATGACCACGCAACACCACGTCGTTACTACGAAATGCGTGCACATCATTCAGGTAACTCCGGGAGCAGATTCTACACGTACAATTTTTTACCTCCAGTGTAAAACGAAGCAACACTAGCGTACAGCGTTGGCCTCAGTCTGTTTATGAAAGTTCTGAAAAAAGCGGCGGATCTTAACGTACAGCTATAGCGTTAATTCCACTGCGCCGGTACACATCGCGCCAGCCAGATAAGCACGGGTACACGCATCTAGAGCGCGTAGATCAAGCGGAAAGCAGAGCTATACAAGGAGTCTAGTTATATCGCAGTAAGGGGTACTATAACGTAAAGCTATACCAAATGTTCCTATTCTAACTGTGCAGTCAGTCCTCCACGATTGGTCAAGTCATTTTCAGGCCACCTGGACTTCGCCTGTCGGTCACGCGACGTCACAAAACCACGTTAGCTAATCATCTGATATGACGAGCACACGCTGATGATGCATGATTACACCGAATGAAAGAAAAATCGTCATTTCTCATTCGACGCCATTTCGCCGTTAGCATTCTGCTATTAGGCAAACGCTTTCGCGCAGGGCCCACTTCGCCTGTCTGGCACGCAACGTCTTAAAACCGCGAAAGTTGACCGCGTTAAAGATGCATTAAGATGCGGAACGAAACTGAATTTGTTTTATCATTAGCCGAAGACTGCCTCGTTCCGAAAAGAATAGAAGATGGCTGCTCGCCGAGCGCTCAGGCACTGGCTACTCGCACCTTAGGTAGAGCGTGGATTTATTTCCGTATAATAAATTTTTTTGCCTGATAGTCTAACATTATTGAACCTTTCGGCACGTATACGGCATCGCACTGCCAACTCCTTGTTGAGTATCCGTCTTAGCGGCACTCCTAACCTATGGTCCAATCCTTGCCTTCGGTTGCACGCCACCGCGATTTTCGACCAGCCATCTCAAGCCAAGTAAGGGGAAGCGGACCAATCGTGGACTCCAGCGCCCTTACGCGGTCATCGATATTCACTGCGCTGGCTCAGCCCCATGGAAACCCTCTCTGCTTGAGCGTACTCCTCGCTTCTTGACAGCCCATTATATAAGAAAAACAGCTTAATGTAGACAGTGTTATTCGTTTTGAAGGCAAACTAAGGTGACCCCCTGTATACAAACTTTTGACTGGCCTTTTCAGACAACGCTGCAGGTCACCGCCTGATGCTTACGTCGTCGGTTACGAAAATTTGAGGTCAGGAGATTGGAATAAAAACAGATTGGAATAGTTTTATGTTACTGGGCCCATGTTGCCAACATGGCTAAGCAAGTACGAGCACGTGTATCGGCCTCGAAATTACGTCAACATCTGTTTGGCGGTAGCTAACTAAACTCTGATGCGTGTTTGTGCGTGTTACTTACATTTTATGGTATTTTGGTTTAACTATGAAACTCTCAAAAATGCTTCAGCGCAATTAATTTAAGAGCAACATTTTTTCTCCTTGGCTCATTTTTCTCTCATTTTTACTGGCAGTTGTGATTCTGCTAACATTCAGATATTTTGCCTTCTCGATTGTTTGCTTACTCTCTATATGCTAACAAATGCTGCGCCATAACCCGCAGTTAAGCGTAATAAATTAATAAATCGTGACATAGAATGACCCGATGCAATGCCGTTTCGTTGGTGTTTATAAAGAACGCAAAGCTAGCGGAATAAGCAATATCATATTCATCAGCTTTGATTTTCTTGAAACATGCAAAAACAGCCCGGTACTTTGATTTAGGCGCTCGTTAAAGAACCGCAGGCGGCCGAAACAATTCCGTAGTCCCCCACTACGACGTGCCCCTTAATCAGATCGTGTTTTTGGCACGTAAAACCACCTAATTTAAATTGCTTTTATTTTCATGAAAGTATGCTTTGTTGGCGAAACAATTTAAGCGTCATTAGACATGTGCTCATCATCGGGCCCTCTTCCAGAATTCAGAAACGCAATCTAGAATTCCTATATGTATTTCTTGTATTACGTTAAAACTGTGCTGAAATAATACACGCCGAGAAAAGCTAAACACATCCTTTATTTCATCCGTAGAAGCACTTTATTTTGTGCTCATTGACTAGCTCCGCTGAAATCTCTCGTGCTTACTTCTCGATGCTGCTGGCCGAAAGATATGTATTCGCCAGTGCTGTCGCGGTTAATTTGCATAAACGGTGTCATACGACGCACCAATAGCTCTTGTTGTCTTACGTGTGTTAAAAAAAAGGAAATAAAAGATTGTGTTTTTTTTATCTTAGCATGGCGCTGCAGAGCTTGAATCCCATTCAATGCCGGCAGCCTTAGTTGTCGGCTTGAAGAGACCTATAACACGGTTAGCTTTGTCCTCGACGTGAAAAACGTGACAAGAGAGCCATACTGGAATCGCTAGAACCAACACGGTGGTGCAGGGCAATGCAGACAAGGTACGACTGCGTGCCATTCAGCTTGTCACACACGTCGGCCGTATTCTGTTTTCATGCATTAACCGCAAGGAATGTGGGACGCGACAGCGCTGTTATAAAACGAAGCTTTTTTTTTTTTTGCCTCTTCAACTTTTCTACTGCTGCTGCTGTGCTGCCTTGAACGCCGCGTTGAAGGCGGTGGGGGTCGGGGGGGGAGGGAGGGTTAAGCTCACGGGAGGGGTGCTGGAGGCAAGATAGGCGACGTCAACCACGTTTGGGTAGAGCGGGTCCACAATGCCCTCTGGACGCCGTAATTAGGTTTGACTCCCCTCCCTCCCCCTGCAGAAGCATTGCGGGGACTGCTGCGCTTGCCTCCGTGTTCACACGTGACAGCAACGACTGCCCAGGGAGGAGGTAGGGAAAGGGTACACCCGAATAAGTCGAGAAACCTTTGCAAATGAGCAATGCTTTCTTCAGCTCTCTTCACGAAAGGAGTGAGTAAATGAACGACATGCCTCTGCACGTTCTGTGCCCAGAGAACTCAAATCAAGCATTGCAAAACGTACCATTGTAACAGCCAACAAAGACGACGTAGTCCGCGACAAAGTTGGCTGTACTAAGCTACATAGGAAATAACGAGAACGAGTATCCACAACGTCTGTGACTCGGGAGTTTCCGGATGCATCTGCGGGTGTCGTCGCAAAGGCCAAGGCACCACGCTAGAATGCGCCAGCCTGCAATACGACCCCAGTGGGTTCCCATAGGCAGGAGCAATGAGGCCGTAACTTCGTACATGCGTGATATCGTTACTTGCGAGAGGGTCAGCTTTCCCCTCTTACAAGCCAATGCAATGACCATCCAAAAATCACAGGCTATGCACGACTAGGATAAGAGACAGCCTCTGCGGCTGGTGTACGTCGCACTATCGCGTACCACCGCTGTTGAAGGCTTCTAACTAACAAATTGAAACAATGACTTTTCATTTCAGCATCGCAGCCATACCACGGATCGAACACTGTGTGACGAGATGGTTCTGCTAAACCAGCGGAAATTAAGCACTTGATCACGTGATCGACAGGCTGCAACGAGCAGCAAGGAACGGACACGTCTCTGTCGTGTTCAATAATGTTCAGCCCACACGCCCCAGACATTTAACTGGATTGCGCAATGCCGAAAACAAACATCATCGCTTTGGCCGAGACTTGCAGTGCCGAGCCGCAACCGTCTTCCAACGAGTGTGCTACTGGAAGCGACAGTCTTACAAGTGCGCCAGAGTGGCCACTTACAAGAACGAAATGGCCGCCCGTCCGTCCATTGGACCGAGAATGTCGTCCTGACCACCGGATTTGAAAGCCAGAAGCGCAATTGTTGACGGCGTTGCTGACGAATGCGTTCTGCAACTCATGTGCGGGGACGTCGATGTTGCACTGGCAGCTGGTAACTTCCGCATCTCGGCGGCACAAAAAGGAATCAAACGCTTCCTTTGGCTTCGGCTTCGCTCAATATGCACCCGGAGCATTAAACCCTTGTTGTGAAAACACCAGTGTAACTGCGCGCCACCGGTGTTCATCGCGATTTCACCGTTTATTTGAGGAAACGCGAGAACGGCTGGCTGCCAACGTTTATGCCAGAGGTCTTTCGTGTGCGCCTCGGTAGCTGCGACTACAACGCACTATCACCAACTTATTGAGGCATTTCCTTGTAAAAGGAAATGCAGCAGTTTCTCGTGTGAAATAATTATGCCTTTGCTTCTAAACATATAATTAATTAGCGTTAGGCCATCTTGTAGATATTAAAGGGACCCTGAAACGATTTTCTACAAACGTACTGAGTTGTTAGAGTAGGTCCTTCTGATCATTAATTGACACATCTAAGTGCTCCGCGTAAAGCGTGTAATTTATTATAAGGTTTTAAAAATGCACATCGCTGCCGATCGGAGCACGCTGCTCGGCGGAATTTTAAGCCGCCCCTACCCATATGACGAAAATCACCCATATGACGTCAGTGGGGCGAGCTATCCGATTGGCTGACCAGGGCGCGTGATCAATAATTTTTCCAACTTTATGTTAAACAAATGATCTTCGTAATAGTTGGAATGTTAGTTCATTTGTTTTTATAAACAGAAAGTAACATAAAGAGAATGCACAAGAACGATTTTTCAATACAATTAAGCACTTCCGGCACACAGCAAGTGTCGTCTGCTTGTGTTACAACGTACTCCAATTTGACGAGAGCTCCGCGGTCAGAGTCGGTCTCAGTCTTTTCGCGAGCACTATGATTCGACTTTGTTGCTTTGTGGACTGCAAACGTAGCGACTGGCAATATGTCAAGCTGCGACATCGCGTCCCTCTGCAAGGCAGCATACGAGCGAGCTGGCTGCTGCGCATCGGACTGCCGCTATCCGATCGGCGCCAGGGTTTGCGCGTTTGTGGCCGTCACTTTACACCGGAAAATTACTAACGCAATAGCGTTTCGCGAGTCCGGTATTAGGGCAAATGCAAGCGCAAGGGGACAGGGTCTGGCCGCTTGACTGTGCCGTAACGGGATGAGCAGAATCGCAAATGGGAATTGTCTGCACGGTGCAGCCACCTGATGGCACAGAGCTCAACCATACACAGTAGCAGTAACGAAGTGTATTCTTCTTTGGCTGCTGGTGTGTATTTTTCGCAAGAGTGTAATCATCAACACTTTGTTTTTATAAATGTTTAAAATGTTTTACACTTGGTTAGAGCAATATTAGCGCTTTGTTTGGCTGGTTAAGCGCTGCGCCAACAAGTGGCTGGACGTGCAGACCTATCAGGCCGCACGTACGTCTACGCTAAAGTTCCTTCATCAGCTTGAGTTTATGCCTCCAGTCATTTGCAGAAATGACCAGCTTGCCTGTGGTTACCGGAATACCAGACACGTTCGGCGCTACGACAGAATGCTCGCAACGCACGCTGCTTCGATAGCTCTCGCTTGGGGTCGACGGCCAAGCGGCTAGCGGAGAGGTTTCACGCGGGAGGGGGCGGGCTCCAAAACAACCGGAAGAGGACGATGTGACGTCGCATCGTGACGCGAAACCAGGGAAGGCGGAGCTTAGCCCAGCTCGCTCAGCGAACGAGTTGAGGAGGAAAAGCATGACTAGGGAGGAGGGTAACTTCTAATCGCTTGAAGCTCCATTAATACGTAACGCTTCACTTAAATTGTGGTGTGAATGTTCTACTTAAGCTGTACCCTACGCGTCTACAAAATTTGTCCGAACCGTTTCAGGGGCCCTTTAATGAACGGCTTCAATGAGTACTCGAGTCAGATGCCCATATGCACAAGTCGCCTCCATATAGTGAATCATTCAAGGTAGCAGGCAAGAGATTCCAGTTCGTGCTGGACTCAGCGTCCGGAACTTGTGCGATTACGCAGGGTCTTGGTTATTATCACAGGTAGACGGCTATCACAAGTACTGTCACAGTACTAAGGCACGTAAGCGTAAAGTCTAGGCTCGACAACTGCGGACGACGGATTGAATTTTACACGCAACACAGTTAAAAAACAAACAAAAGAAAGGAAGAGAACGAAAAAATTATGCATATCCCACTTAGTGTGGGAATAGATGTAAGCGATGCATTCCGTGCTGGATGCTTTGATCGACGATAATTAGCGCCGATGTTGATGGCTGAAGCTTAATTTCGGCAACGTTTAGTCCAACACGAGACTGATGAGTTGGTATTAAACGTTACCTTGCGTGCACCACTGCTGTTTGTCTGTGTTGTACACAGAATACACAGAGGGAGGTGTTTGCTTGAGGCGTTGTTGGGCGCCATATTTCATAACCTCAGAGCGGCTTGACCATAGGCATTGCCTGGCATGGCACATCGCATTGTGGAAGACGCATTAAACTTGAATTGGTTTATGGGACTTTACGTGCCAAAACCACAACTGGAGTATGAGGCACGCCGTAGTGGCAGACTCCGGGTTAATTTTGACACTGTATTTAACTTAAAGGGCCCCTGAAGTGGTGCAGACAAATGAAGACGCGTAGGGTATAGCTTAAGTAGAACATTCGCACCACAATTTAAGTGCAGCGTTACGTATTAATGAAGCTACAATAGATTACACGGTACCCTCCTACCTAGCCATGCTCTTTCCTCCTCAATTCGTTCGCCTAGTTAGGCGGCTAAGCTCCGCCTTCACTGGTCCTGCGTCACGATGCGACGTCACATCGTCCACTTTCGTTTGTTTTGGAGCCCCCCCCCCCCCCCCCCCCGCCTGCGCGAAACCTCTCCGCTAGCCGCATGGCCGTCGACCCCAACCGAGAGCCATCGAAGCAGCGTTCGTTGCGACCCTTCTGTCGCAGCGCCGAACGTGTCTGGTATTCAGTTAAGCACACACTAGCGGAACGCTTCGACAGAACGGTGGAAGCATAAACTCAAGCTGATGAAGGAACTGATGAACCGTAAACGTACGTCAGCTGCCTGATTGGTCTCCACGGTCCAGCCACCAGTGGGCGCAGAGCTTAACCAGCCAAAGAGCTAATATTGCTCTAACCAAGTGTAATACATTATAAACATTTACAAAAACAACGTGTAAACATTTACACTCCTGCGAAAAATTTACACCAGCAGCAAAGAAGAATACATCTTGTTACTACTACTGTGTCTGGTTGAGCTCTCTGCCACCAGGTGGCTGCACCGTGCAGACCATTCACGTTTGCGCTTAGGTTCATCCCATGAAACGACACGCAAGGGGACACGGCCAGGCCCTGTCCCTTTGCACTTGCGTTTACCCTAATACCGGACTCGCGAAACGCGATTGCGTTTGTAATCTTCCGGTGTAAAGTGACGGCCGCAATCTCGCCAATCCTGGCGCCGATCGGATAGCGGCAGTCCGATGCACTGGAGTCAGTCCGCTCGTCTTCTGGCTTACAGAGGGACACGATGTCGCAGCTTGACATATTACGAGCCGCTACGTAAACTCATTTGTTTACCATAATGTTGGAAAAGTTATCGATCACGCGCCCTGGTCAGCCAATCGGACAGCTCGTTCTCCTGACGCCATTGGGGTGATTTCCATCATATGGGTAGGGGCGGCTTAAAATTCCTCAGCGCAGTGTGCTGCGATTGGCAACGATGTGCACTTTTAAAACCTTATAATAAATTACACGCTTTACGCAAAGCACTTATATGCGTCAAATAATGATCAGAAGGACCTACTCTAACGACTCAGTACGTTTGTAGAAAATCGTCAAAATTGTTTCAGGATCCCTTTAACATGTCCCAAAATCCAAATCCAAGTGCACGTGCGTTTTCTATTACGCCACCGTCGAAATGCGGCTGCAGTGGTTGAAATCGCATCCACGACATCTAGGAATGGAATGGCAGCAAAGCTTCCCCGGCAGGCACAGAAATGTTCATTTGACGGTCGACTGCTTGACTAGTGTTGCCTGGACGTTGGAGTGCGCTTTACTTAATGCGGCTCTGCTTCTGCGCGCCCTGCGTAGTTTGTCCGCTTGAGATATTTGCAAGGTGTTTATTTTTCAGAAATAGCAGCAACATACTGTACCGTACCTTGAACCAAAGCTTAACCATCTCGTATAGTAGTAGGGTTTGCTTGCCTTCCATCCGGACCTCCCACCTCCCTTGTATGGGAACTGCCTCTTCTCCTCCTTCCTCTTTACAGTTCTACCTACGCCCCCTCTGGACTCGCACTATAGTAGAAAGGGAAGCGCTGCAGCTTCTGAGGGGAGTCACGCATAATTAAAGCTGTCAAGAGGCTAATGTAGCGATGGCCAGGGAGCTCCAGTGGGCATTGTGCACATTCGATGCAGTGGGGGGAAAACTAGTTCTTAGCGTCGCGTTTCTTCGCCGACTCGCTCCTCTCGTGTATGCACACCCAGTGACCCACCCCCACCTCCCACGACGCGGTGTGCTTCGCTTTAAAACACTATTGGCAAAGCCGCGCGCTCGTATTCCCAAGGCGTGCGCTTTTCCCACCTAATTTTAGAGCCAAATATGGCCGACCGAGATGCAAAAATCTTTCGCTCCCGCCATCTTGACTCATGAAAGTTCATTCACGAAGGCGGCCGCCCATCGTCGTTGCAATGTCGCGAGTAATGGCTTCTGCAATTGCCTTAGCTGCGCGCCAGGACCTGCTCGTAAGAGCGCCACAGCAAGGAATCATAAGGGCGGGACAAAGCCGATAGAGAGACTACAAAGGGGTCTATGGCAGTGGCATGCAGGCGCAGACACTGTGCATCGCACGTATCATTTGCAGTGAGGACTTGTTGCGCCACTGTTGGGCGTAAATTTTAATAGTGCAGAACAGCTGCTTTTGCAGGTCCTGATATAGTAACCTGCATTCGTAAACAACTTTCTCAAGCAGCTCACGTTAGACGTAGTTGTCGGCATGGACGGTGGTAAAGAAATTCCCGTATAGCTACAGACGATATGCCGTCAGTCTGTACTGTCAACGGCGAGCGCATGCCTTCATAGCGGTGCGTAGCGTTCAGCAGTATAGTAAACTAATAGCAGGCTCAAGGCCAGTGTTGAAATTCGCATATATTTCTTTTCTTACTTATCGTTTCGTCCCCACAAACACCCGTTTTCTCAAGAAAAGATATACCTCCGTGTGATTATTTTAGATATCATAGTGTGCAGGTGGACGCCGACATGTATAATAAAGTATTTCTGAACGCGTCCACTGTATCAGGTGCCCAATGCAACTGAAATATCCTTATATGTACGACAGCAAATATAGGAAGAGAATATGCCCCCTTTCTATAGAAGTTCTACAGTAACGTAAATAAACACAACTATCATAGCCCGACTTGTCCTGAGAAACAGCGATAACGATTATGTCGGTCGGCAGTGTTTTAGTTTCCATCCAAGTTTATCACTAGGAGGTATGCTGAAATATTTCAGCGTTATCGAAGCATTGTCCCTCTCTCAGCATCTATCAGGACAGAAGCGCCGCAATGAAAATACCGTTTTCAAATGCTTAGGTGACAACTGCGCCCGGCCCTGGTAGTAGTGACCTTGTCAAGATAGTGTTAATGTAATTTTACATGCGGCTCACTGACATCAACCACTCAGGACAAAAATCGACTGCTTCGCAATTACGGACCCTTGTCTCAACAACCAAAAAAGAAGCAAAGGCCGTGTACACGAGTTCTTATTAACAAGGTAAATCGCTTACATTCATCACTGGCTTCGTCATCTTCCAAACATTCGTCCACGCTTGTTGGGCGAGCGCTCAGAAAAACGTTGTAAAATATAATTTCGACCTAAAATTTGTTGCCGTAATATAATGCATCGAGAAAACACAGTTATTGACTCACCTTATACGAGTGCCGGATGCTTTGAGTTGAGTTCCCGCACGGCTGCACGTGGCGTCGGTCCTTGTAGGCGATGCGAGCACTCAAATAATATCCACGCACTTCACTCCAGGCAAGCAAAAGCGAAATGACAGAGATCGACTCTTCCTTTGGTCTCGTGATCACAGGCTAGCCTGCTCCTATATACTGTGTCGACCGCGATTGAGGAAAAGCGAGACTAAACTGCTTGCAAAAAAGAGAGGCACCACTCTTGTACACTTTCAACGAGAACTTCATGGGAGCGATTACAAATATATATAGTGATTCGAAGGAAGGAGGAAATGACACCCCACTCTACCCACCCTGTTCTTTTGAAGTGCTTTCCCTTTTTGCAGGCAAACTTCGAAGAAACTGTCGAACCCTTCAGCACTAAATAGTGCGAGGCCACAGAGCTCCACGAAAAATGCATTGGCAGCATTCAGAATTCCAGAGACCTGCTGACCCTTGCCAGTGGGGGGGGGGCTAGTTTTGTGCACCTTGGGCTTCTACTTCCACGAAAGCGGAAAATGACATGGTTGACATCAGCTCCGAACCTGCCCCGTCCTGTCCTCGATGGGACGCCCGAAGGGATATTAAGCGGAAACGGGCCATTGTTAGAGACAGAGTCGCCACAGGCCGACCCGGGTCGCAATCGGCCTTTTTCATTTTACTGCGCTGCCCCATGCCCCATTCCGCTGAAAACGTTTTGGAAGGATCCCGGGGCTTTCGCCGCTTGATTTGTGTACCTGCGCCCACGTTGAGTGCACGTCGGTTGTGCGTTTCGTGGATCGCGAATCATCATTCATGGCTTCTTCGGGACCGCATGAAGTTCCTGGAAACTATGTAGCACTCACCGACTGCTGGGTGCATAGAGTTTCTCACTATAACACCCAGAAGCAAATCTGCGGCCACCGTCTGTGGGAGTTTCCTAATGGGGTCTGTGCCGTCACGGGAATGACGGTATATTTGTATTCGGTGCTTATGTTGGCTGGTGTTGTTAGAGGCTTCGTCTAAAACGTGGGTATGGCTACACAAATAACGTGTTCTTGAAGTAAAGTCTTCATAAAATGTTTCCATTCACGCAAATTACATCTTTACTCACCTACAATGCATGCCCGAGGGAAGAAAAGCAAGAACAGACGAAAAACTGTTTCAAAGCGAGCGCGAATTTTGTCTGTCCTCCAGCTTTAGCGGCCCGCTGACACTCTTTACGTTTCATTTTTTTAATTTCTTCATAAATACTGCGATCTTAAACAGGATCTTAGGAGCGTATTACACGAGTAAGTTTACAAAATAAAATAAATACAAAAATGGGGAACTGCACTCAAAATATTCTTCACACAAGCGCAAAAAACAGGCGCAAAAATAAGCGCTTCAACGTTACTTCAGCGATCTTTCCCAATCATACAGTCAAACGGTGCTATCACTAACAATCTCAGCAAGTGTAAAAAAAATTTTTTGTAATAAAAAGATATGTCTCGAAAAGTGATAATGAGTCCTGTGTTACAGTTTTATCGGCCAGCTTATTCCAATCTACTATAATTCAAGGAAGAAAATGAATATTTGAAGCAGTCGACAGGTGTTGTAAATGGAGTTACAGCTAGTGAGTGTCGCTGTCTGGTAGCGTAACCTGTTGTATAGGCAGTGGCGTAGCAACAGGGGGGGCCGTGGGCCCCGGGTGCAAGGGGCCAGCGGGAGGGGGGGGGGGTGTCATACGCCTGAAGACACCCCTTTTTCCGCCGGCTTGACTGGGCGCAAATGGCAAAGAATGCTCCGGTATCCATGGCCCGAGATCATGTACCCGATGCGTTGCGTCGCAGAATTGTCGGCTGCAGCTCTATCAACACCCCATGAAATAATTGCACGAATGTGCGGGCAAAAATATTTAATTCCCAAAATGGTCGCTAAACTATTCGCCTTAGCGGAATGTTTCATGTGGGGTGTGCCGTGCGTTCATGCTAGGAGCAGGAGTCGCTAAACATACAGTAAGGCGTTGAGGCTCTTGGGTCCCTCTTCCGAACAAAGACAGCACTAAGAGGGCGTTCAACCAACGCGCCCGGCGCTCTCGTTTACGGCGAAGCGTTCGTTGAGAGGGACGTTGCATAAGTGCGGCCGTCAAAAGTCGCGAATGGGATTCTCTGGATCGTCTTCAGACTGGGTGCGGCCGAAGAGTTTGGCGGCGTATGACTCGACAGGCTGTATATAGTCGCGGGCGCCGCGATGTTCAGCTCGCTTTTACTTCCCCTCTCCCGCTCGCTCCGAGAAGCCGCTACGAAACCTGCCGTTATGTTTCACGCTTCCCTTCTTACCCTCGAAAGTTTCAGAAAACTGTTGTCATTGTGTGACTTCATGTCATAAGTACAGTGTCTGTGTCAGCTGCACAGAATTAAAAAAAAAAAACGTGAATTTTGTAAGAATATTTCCGGATATTCTATGAATTATGTGTCTGTGATTACTAGGAACTCGGTAGCGTGAAAAATATGGCAGGTAAGTAATAACCATATCCTTAATAATCCCCTAATTAGTACATATAGAGGAAGCACTTCAATTCCAGAATTGAGGATTCAAAGTCATATTATTAACTCAACAAAAGCTTCTTAATATCGTTTTGGGTGCTACAACCTACAGTACTTTGGCACTGCGGGTGGCGCCCAGTATGGCAGTAGCGAAAGAAATATGAAATAGTGGGACCAGTGAGGTTGATCCCTCAACCCTCTCCATTACGAGTGCAGACCAACCGGTTTCGCTGGCACGGGCTTCATCGAGGTTCTTTTTTTTTTATGGTGACGCCAAGAATCGACGCGAAGCGTGCTCTATTCTGTTCCCAATCTTTTGGTGGTATCGCAGCTAGGATAATCACGTTCGTTCGTATAGCAGCAAATAAAAACAAGGCTTTATTGATCACAATAAAGAGAAGTCGTAATTGTCATAACATCGGCGCCCGCGCAGCAGGGAGGCAGGTGGCGTTTTCCGTTTTTCTAATATGGTGGGGAGATCAGCGTCACTGAAACACAATTTAATTTTCGTTTTCGTTCAGGGCTGCCCACAGCCAAAATACTGCGGGCCATAGTACCTAAGACGCTTTTTGTGAAGTTGTTGTTGGGCAAGATATGACTGTCGGCCTTCGATTTTGCAAATGCTATCTTGCCGCTAAAATTGGTAATTAAAACTTTATAATTTTTTTTTTTACATGTGACATGAGCCGTATTTGCCACGATGCCGCATTTGTTTTGGTTGCCAAGCCTTACAGTCTGACAGAAGATGTGCACATGCGCTTATCACAAGTTATCAGTGCAGCACACTGTGTTATTTGGCGCAGAAAAAAAAAACAGCGTGTATTGGCCTCGAGCTCCACCACTGGAAAAGCTGGCGCCACCGTCGGCGTGACGTGCTATTAGGGATCACGTGGACATAGCGGCCGCGTCGGCTGCTTCGGGAGCGCCGAAGCGAGCTGAAAAGGAGTTACCTCGTACGCTGCGGTCCTCATTTGTTGGCGGGATTTTCCCCCTTCGAGTGTCTCCTTTACAACGATCGAAAGCACTAGAATAAGTAGTGGCTACCTTTGAAGGTGCGCAACATGGTAGGCTACTGCTCGGTGCCGCAGTGCCGGACGTACGCAACGGAGCCCGGTGTCAGCCTTATTCATACGTAGCCGCAGGACAAGAAGCTGCGTGAAGCTTGGCTCGCGAAACATAAAACCGGCAAACAGTCATCGGCTACAACTCGGGTATGCAGCAAGCACAGACGCGAGGAAGATTTCTGCTTCGGCGCCGGGTCTGCAATGTTCGAAAAATGCGCACTGAGATGCTCGCCTGAGTCCGCTGCCCGACTAATGTCATAACGGTTTGGTCTATGAACTTGTCGATGCTATAGATACTGTCAAGTTCACCGTAGTGGAAAGGGAGTGCTAAGAAGCACATTAAAAGAAAGCATGGCATATGGTCATGTTTGTGTTATGAATTATTACATTAGATTACAAAAAAGAAGCAGCGGGAAATCGCACGCTGAGAACACCGATAAACATATAGTGCGACGCAACTGGAGAAATAATATTGAAACGTCCAAGAATTTAGAAAAAAAAAAGATTGAATCGTCGCGACGTCCGGCACATCAGTCCCGGTAGGCGTCGAAGTCTCTACAATGAAATTATTTTTGAACAGCTCTGATAGCGCCCACGCAACATTGGTTGCTTGTACACTGTCAAATGCTCATATTCTGCAGCCTAAAGATCATGGCACAGTGCGAAAACGCGCACGCGGCGAAAGCGAAACAGTGCGCGGACAAGCATGCAGACGCGCAGTCGGTCGCTGCGAAGCTGTGCGATCGCTGCATTGAGGCTTCATTCTATTACGCTCCATTTAGATATACAAACACTATAAGAACATATTTCACATAGATTGGTCTCGGCATTTGCCTACCTTTCACGCAAGAAGCCGGTTCGGGAGACTAAATCGCGGCGACCGCGCACAGTGTCGTCCACTGTACGTATTCGGTAAAGAGACAGCGTCTGTAAACGATTCTGTGCTTTCAGTTTGCCCAAAATTATTATTCAGACAGTAAAAAACTTCTCTCGTTTCGAAAGTACTTACAGAAATTTTTGGGAGAGCACCCGGGTGGTATTTTCAGTGAGCGCTGACAGCAAAACCTATGAGGAGCGCGCCGCGTGATCCCTCATACTACGCCAGCGAGGCGCTTCCGATAGATGGAGACTCCGTAACTCCTCGCCGCCAATACCTGCTGCAATCGCGACCTCTGGGAAAGAAAGCGAAGGAGAGGGGGACCCGGGGGACGTGCGCGGTGTCCAAGGCGGCTGTACTGGTGCTGAAACCCGGAAATTGTCGATATCCTCGCCTTCCTCGACTACACCCGGCGGGGGGGGGGGGGGGGGGGTGACAGAAGACCTATGGGCCCCGGGTGCCAGACGACCTAGCTACGCCACTGTGTATAGGTCATAATGTGAGACGTGTCGATACTGTAGGGACCATTTATTAGTTGGAAAAAGAATTTTAGACCACGTACACGATTTCTATCACTTAAAGAAGGCAAGCCGCTCCGAGATAATGGGTTAGTAATAGAACTACGCCCATATGTGTTGTAGATGAATTGAACTGCTTTTTTTCTGTAAGCTTTCTAACTTTCCAATATCGCCTTTCAGTGAACGGGTCCCATAGAACTATAGCATATTCTAAAATGGGGCGGACGAGTGTTTTGTATGCCAACCGACGTACTATTGGTGTGAAGGATTTTAATACGCGTCTTAGAAAAAAAACAACTAGCGGCGACACTTTGCTATTACTGGGTCAAGGTGCTTTGACCAGGAAGGTTCCCTTGTGTTCATATAATTGCAGATGCAATAACAAGTTTTCATAGTTAAACAAAACCATGTTTTTCTGTAATAATAAAGATAAAACAGCTTTTGACGTGCTGTTGTAGCAGCAAATTAGTCATTGTGACAGGCGGCACTGTGCTTCCCTGGCTCTCCGAGAACGATGCCAATCCGAAGTAACAATATACTGGCATTCGCATGCATGCCACAGCGCAGCTAGAGTGTACTCTAGCGCAGCAGCGCCAGATTTCCCTCTATATAGTGAGAAACTATATGGCTGGGTGAGCAGGCCTGAGTGCGCTGTTCTGCAAACAGTGCGGCCGATAAAGGCACGCCAAGTTCCGTTGGGCGACGCGGCTGCCTTGCAATTAGTCGCAGAATTCTGCAATTCTGCATTGTATTCTTTTTTCCCATTATTTAGACATTTCGCTTATTCAAGAAGCCTTCGAGCGCAGCCTTCGTCGTCGTAATTATCGAAACGGCGCACTTGTTTATATCGACATCTACAGCCGCATATCGTTCTTATCGTCAAATATTCTGGAAAAAACGCATCGCTGATATGAAATAATTCCAAGACGTAGCAAAACATACATATCCGTGCCTATGTGCTGTGTTGTTACACCCTGATACGTGTTAATATGAGCGGCCGAACCACTTAAACAACGGCACCTGTTATCCAGATACATATATTACGGGCTGTAAACTTATCACTAATTCACGCTTTTCTTTAACTCCATCATAGTTGCAGATTTCGCGTGCCATATATAGCATTATCAGAGAAAACTGTGCTCGCATAAGCGCTCATTTCTAGGCCGTGTTATTCTCTCGCGAAAACGCGCGGATGCCTTCGCTCACACGGCGTTGGTATAACTGAGCCAGGCGGTTGTTTATGCTGCTGTATACCGAATGCACCGTCTCTTGTTTGCCGTTTGACGCAGACGCAAGCAGTGCACCTCTGAAATTGTGAAATGTGTCTGCAAAGAAACATGTTCAGGCCCACCCGTATGCGCATTGCGAATGTTCCCGACAGCCTGCAGGTGTGCGGTGACGTACAGATTTTGGCACAGCGCTGTGTGGCCGCATTGTGTGCGCGCCATGCGAAGTGAAGTGTAGCTTATTTCAAATTGCTAAGGCCAGAACTTCACTATATAAGCAGTTTCGCTTGAGCTAACTGCTTGCAGTTCAGTTCAGGTCCACCGTTAGAGGGTGCGCGAACTCGACGGCGCCAGGCTTAGCCTTCGCTGAACAGGATCGACATTGGCTCAAACTTCGTGGGCATGGCTTGATATGGTTGAAGCTTGTGAACTTCAACTTGGTAGGCGTGTTTGACTCATTTCGAGCACGTATAATTATATATAATAGCGAAGACGCTGTCGCTACCGTGTTGTCGGTTCGACGGCCGATTGCGCGGGGTTCGGTTGAACGATGCTTGGGACGCTGATTTTGCCGGTGCCGTCTACAGGAAAGCCCGTCGCAGTACCAGAACTAGCGCTCGTCGGTGGCACCGTTGTCACCTGGTATGATGAAATGGCTTAGGTGGCGCACAATAGTCGGTCAATCGTCGGCGTGAATGTCTTGTCGGTCTCGTATCGACCCAGTGTTACCGTGTCTTTCAAGTACGTGAAGTCAGGTACGCGCGGCCACCACCAGCAAGTGGGGACCGACGTTGCAAGAAGACTTCGTCAGCAGCGGGATGTATTTAGGTGTGGGTCAAGTGCAACGCACAGGTTTTTCGTTCAATTTGCCAGCCATCAATGAAAGGCGGATATGCCCGGCTCACGGTGCAGTCCGGACGACTCCGACGAAGTCCTGGCCGCTTCCTGTTTCAAAGTGGACTTGCAGTATTACCCTACGCATGTTTTCGGCACAGCACCGACATCGAGCTACCAGTAGAATTCCAACACGGTACACGGCACGAGTGTTTGCAGCAGCACGCGTCCCGGCGCTTTTTTTTTTTTTCGGGGGGACCTTGCGGCGCGTGGCCACGCGCCCGACCCTTCCAAAACGTTACGCGACTAATCCGCTAGGGCAGAGCGCGTGAGACATAGCAGCTATGAAATTGACGCTATAGAGGGCGCTCGTGACAGCTGTGTTCGCGCATGCGCAGCAGCATGTTTGCGAACCGTCAATTTCTGCAGCGCTGGTTCTTGCGTTGTAAGTGCGCATGCTAATTGTCGACATTATTCGGTATACCGGGAGGCTTCGGAAGCCATTCTACCCTCTGTAAATTGGGGACGGTAAGGAAGAATAGTGTCAATGGGAGATGACGATTCTCGGCCATGTAGTAGAAAGAAGGTATATAGTAAATACTGTCGTTGCCTAGGGCGCCGTATTGCAGCCGTATGTTACGTATGTAATGACGCGGTCCCAGTTGGGGTGGTTGGAGGCGACATACGTCGAAAGCATGCCGCCAAGAGTTTGGTTGAAGCGCCCTGTCAAGCCGTTTATTTGCATGCGAAATGCGTTCGTACAGCGATGAATAACGCGGCATTCAGTGAGAAGTTCTGGAATGACATCGGCGAGAAAGACGCGGCCTCGGTTGTTCACGAGTTCGCGTGGGGCGCCGTGATGTAGAACGAAGCGTTGAAGCAGGATGGAGGCTACGTGAGGAGCCGTCGCGGCTGGCAAGGCGGCGGTTTCTACATACCTCGTGAGGTGGTCTATAGCCACGACGACCTAGCGATTGTCAACAGAGAGGCCTGTATAGGTATATTCCAAGCAGGTCAAAGTGTCGGGCACTGCAAAGGTTCCATTGGTCCAGAGAAGCGAAAAGGAGAAGGCTTGAGGCGTTGACAGTCCATCCAAGAGCGAATGTCCTTTTGCAGAGTGGTGTATACATACCGCGCCAAAAAGATCTATATCACGTAGTCTGGCGTAGGTCTTGACGATGGTTTAGGCGACAGTAATCGACGCAAAAGCGGATCGAGGCATCCTACTTTCAAACTAAAACAGCTGGCGGTTCAATGGCGCCACGCTTTAGCATTTCACCTACTTGTTCATCAACGACGCGGTGTTCTGTCGACGATACGTGGTATGGTCGCTGCCCCAGCGGCGAATGAGCATCGGTGTCAACCCCGTCATACAGTTTCCGTTCGGCCGAGGGAAGCGCTATGGCAGTCAAAAGCAGGGCGAAATTTGTCGAGGAGAGGGAGAAGGTCATTCCGTTGCTCGGAGTTTAAGGCGGTGTCGATGACGTTGCTAAAAACGTCTTAAATGGAAGTGGTGGTGTTGGTGGTGGTAAGCTTTATTGAAAGGGCGAGGTTGCATGAGGGTTTGGGCTCAAGTAAGGCCCTGGGCCTGCTTGGCCTTCTCCGCCCAGTCCTCCTTATTCGCCCTGTCGGGTGACGTCGCCGGACCTGAGCCAGGCTGTCCAGTCAGTCTCGATGCTGACCAGGGGCTGAGAAAACGTGAGCGACGTGCATTCCTACATTATGTGTGCGAGTGTCTCTGTTTGTGAACAGAGCCTACATTGGTCGCTTTCCTTGCCCGCTGCGATTTTCTTAATGTACCTTGGTGTGGGTATGTGTTTGTCTGGAGTCGCCTAAACGCGACCGCTTGCATTTTATCGAGTATCTTTGCCGGTGGTAGGAGCGCGCAGTAACGGCAGTTACGGGTCTACAGTCGAGGGTGTTGACGTCTGAGGATCCAACAGGAACTTCCAACGTGGTAAGGGTATTGTAAGGCTCCACAGGGCCGAGAGATTGACCGCGAAGCGACGTAATCGGCCTAAGCGTGGGGACTATAGGAGGAGGCGAGGGCAAGTCCTCTGTGCACTTCAAGAACACTTCCACAATCACTTGTGAAGAAAATGGAGCACCCATGAAATTTCTGGCATCTTGCTTTTTCTGTACTTCTCGTGGGCCCAATGACACAAGAGCCTAACCTGCCGGCTAGCTGGCATGCGCTCGGGACGTACTTTGCCACACCACTTTATTTGTTTGTTTCTTTCTTTTTCTCCTAGGACACTCCAGGCACATTCCTGCCGTCCCCATCTCCCTCATGTTGCGTATAAAGTCCGAGGGCGGCAACATCGTGACCGCGCGCCGCATGCTGTATGTGTGAGTGAAAAGGGGGGGGGGGGGGGAGGGGGGTATTGGCATGCGTGTCGGTGATGGTGGTGCAGCCTTGTGTGTGGAAGGGAGAAAAGCGGGTAGGAAGCGCGCTGCCTCTCCCGTCGACCGCGATTATCAGGGGGCCTTAGGATTATGCGATGTGTGATTTCACAACATGTTTATTTGCCTTGTTTGCCGCATCAAATAGAGTCGCTTTTTCTTACATATCTATATTTATTGGAGATTTGTACCTATATTCAATTTTCTTGTTGCGAGGATTTGTGCATACGTGCAGTGAACTTTGTTTCCAGTGACACTCTTTTGCCCTCTATCAAGCTGTATCTTCACATTCGTATATTACTTTGTATCTTCGCATTTTTAATGTACAAAGGCAAGTCAAATGAAAGTGAGCCAACCTACCCTACGCAATAATTGTTTGGTTCATTATCTGCCAGGCATGCTCGTAGCACACAGGAATCTCTCATTTACAAAGTGAAAGGCAGGTGTGAGGATAAATGTTCCTTAATGCTCTGATAAACTTAGTTGAACATGGTTACGTGACATAATGGACGCTCCAAAAGTTGAACAGCGTGGTGTGGTGAGGTTTTTGACTGCCGCAAAGGATTCCCAAAAGGAAATTAGTAGCCTTGTGGCTACCTTTTACGTTGAACATTGCATTTCATTCGCCACTGTGAAGTGTTTGAGCAAACGGTTCAAACAAGGACGTCAAAGTTGCAAAGAGGATCCAAGACTGGGGAGCCAAGACCGAGCCAAAGCCACCGTGCAATCACCGCCAACACGATTGCTAAGGTTGGTGAGCTGATTAGGCAAGAACGGAGAATAAGTATCGATGAACTGGCAGAGTGTGTGAACATTAGCCCAGGTTCGGTTCACACAGTAATTTATGACCATCTCGGTTATTGGCTGGTGTGCGAGCAATGCATGCCCAAGATTTTGTACTACCGCCAGAAGACGGGGAAGTCAGAACGGCGCGTGGGAAGGGGCCTTGAACTACGTTCCCTCGGGGACTCCCTCGTTCACAGCAGACCAGGTTTGCGGTGGCGGGCTCAGGCACAAAGCCTGCTTCGTCACACGGAGAGTCGAGGACGCGCGCACTGTTCTCCACGCACAGTCGACTTAGTCACGCCGTGGCTAGAGGTTTTCGGTGGCGTTCCAGGAAAAGTTGACGCCCCCTGTCGCAACTGGCTGGCAAAACTGGCACGTCAGCGGGCCGTTCTTAACAGCTTCTGGTAATGTGAGTAATATGTCAGGAAAATACAACGGACTGCACGCTCAAATCAAACACCTGAACGAATTGGCCGTCTACGTCCCGTGTGCTGGTCATTCACTGAGCTTAGTTGACGCGTGTAGCGTTGACAGTTGCCTTGAGGCAGTCAAAATTTCCCCTGTAATTCAGAGACTATATGCGTTCTTTGCTGCCTCGCCTAAGCGATGGAGGTATGTTTTGGACAGCACGGGCGGAACTGGACAGCAGCTTCTTTTGAAAAGTCTCTCTGAGACCAGGTGGTCAAGACACGCTGAATCATGTAAGACCATTCAGAAAAAATTCACTGCGTTCTTGTCTTGCGTTGAAGCTATATCAAAGAACGAGGAACAAAACGGTGACACTAGGAACGAAGCGCACTCCCTCTTCAAGAAAATGAGAAAACTAGCGACTACATTCATGGTGATTTTCTGGAGTGAAATCTTGGAGCGCTTTGACATAACGAGTATAGCGTTTCAGAAACCAGGCCTAGACATTTCAACTGCTGTAGACCTGCTGAGTTCTCTAGAATACTCTGTTAATTCCTTGTGACCTCTCTTTAATACCTTCGAAGAGAGTGCGCGCACGCTAAGTACCAATCAATGTTATCAGGATGAAGGCAAACGCATCGTTTTGAGTAAACACCCGGACGGAAAAAGCGATAGTGCGCTACTGGTAGAAAAAAAGTTTATCGTAGAGAGCTACAACGTTGTACTTGACAGTCTATAGGCTCTGCTTTACGAGTGCGAAAGGCTGCCTACACTGAACTCTGCGAAAGGTTCGGATTCTTATAACTGCTGACAAAAGTTGGGAGTGAGGCCTCTCTGGCACAGCAGGCGGAGAAGTTCGTCGTAACCTACGAAAATGATTTGGAGCCAGCATTTTCCGCTGAAATCGTTCAGTTTGCGAACTTTCTGCACAACTCTGTATGCCAGGACACGAGTCCCCTGGGAATAATGAAGTTGCTGCGCGAAAGAAAGCTTATTGATGTTTTTCCGAACCTTTCTATTGCTTTGCGAATGTGCTTAAGCATACCCGTGGCAAACTGTGAGACCGAACGATCGTTTTCCAAGTTGTCGCTGATAAAAAAATTGCCTTCGCTCGAGCCTCCATGACGAGAAGGTGAACTCGCTTGCTATCATGTCCATTGAAAGTGACCTCCTCCGCGATCTATCTTTCGAAGCGACTATATTCGATTTCGCTAAAGTGAAGGCGCGAAAGATGCCATTTTAAAAGAGGACTGTTTGCGCTATATATCAACGGTTCCAATGAGTTTGTTGTGTCGCCTCCCAGCCTCCATGTTGGTAATGAAACGCGGAGCAGTGTAATTAAAGATATCGAAATCTTTGTTTTTCGTCTCTTGCTTGGTCTTGTGATATTTAGCGTGCCTATAAAGAACTGTATTTTTGTTGTTTTTGATACTGCCACGTTTGTTTGGTGTAGTCCTTGCTTGTCTTACCGAAAATATTTCGGTAACGAAAATATTTTCAAATAATGTTTTGTAATTAAAGTTGGTAATTTTCATCTGTACTCTAGTGCATTTTTACGGTGTTTGTATTGCCTTAAGTATTGTATATATATTGTATATTATATATATATATATATATATTATTATATTATATTATTATTGTATATTAAATATATATTGTACCTCAGCAGGCCGTTCTTAACAGTATGTCACCCGATCTGATGTGGTAATTTTCCTTCATTCCCTGTTTATATTTCCGATCACAGTCTAGTTATTCTTGAAATTTGCTTCCCTGCTTCATCAGCATTGGCATCTAGACATCCGCGTTCTACAAGATGCGTGCTCGCGCTCTTGTGTGTCAAGAGTCTTGCACGCCTATATCTATATCGAACCAAGAGTCATGGGACACTCTCAAGGTGCTGTGGCGTCTGCATTGTTCAACTGAAGGACGTGCACTCAGACGACGTATGCCAGAAGAACTTTCGGATACTGCCACGAAGCTCCGTATTGCCCTTCGCGTCGATCAACTGACTCCGTTGATGCGGTCATGGCAGCGTGAGCTACGGAGGCGTTTCCAACGCCTCATCGCAGCGTCGTCTTTGTCAGCTGCTGCTTGGCGATGCAAACGTAATCCATGTGCACACCCCGAAATTCTGAGGTTTGCAAGAAACTCGCTTTTTAGACGGGCGAATTCATTCGGTTCTGCGGCCCAAAGAGCACTTTCTGTTACGTCGCCTCCCACGCGTGATTATTAGCTCTTTGTAACGCATTTTGAAAACATGGTGCGTACGACTATGCAAATAGATCCTGGCTCTCGAGGATTTCGTACAATCCTTAGTGGGCTGCCTCAGGTTCTAGCTGAGGTAGCTGACCGTCTTTGTACACGACCGTCAGCGGACGAAGTAAAAGCAGCATTACCTGCCATGAAGCGTGGCTCGGCCCCATGGCCGGATGGGTTACCCGTTCAGTTTTAGCTAAAGTTCTGGGAAGATATTGGTGCCACTTTCGTGTCTGTTATCAGCCGCTGCTTGTAGAACCATGAATACTTCTCTAGTTTGCGCGACGGTCGCATTGTGCTGTTACCTTAGCACGATCGAGGATCTGTTTGTCCAGAGGAATGGCGGCCAATCACGCTTCTCAACGATGACTACGAAGCCTTCACAGCTGTTCTCACCCTATGCCTTGTAAGCCTGATGCCTTACTTAATAGGACACCATCAGGCATGCTCAGTCCCTGATAGAGAGATGCTCACACCAGGGATTACGTTCTTGACAAAGTGATTCCTCAGAATTTTTAGAATGACAGCCCACAAACAAATGCCATGAAACAAAACAACGAAAGCGCATGCATAATTCCTTTGAGACATAAATTTTAGAAGCGTGAAACAATAATAGAGCTGAAACCTGAAAATAATGCTAATCTTATTAGCCCGGATTTGCACTATCTCCGGGATCGGCCCAGATAAGAGATTCGAAACGTAACTGATACGGAAAAGTGGCGTTCGCCAAGAAAGACATTCGCTTTCATTTTTATATTGTTTTCCATATTGTTGTCACCTGTTACCTTCAGCGATGTTGCATATCCCCCTTATGTAATAATACGTACCTTCCAACGGAAGGTCCTTAGTGTATACTGAAAATGTTAAAAAAATTAGATAAAATGAGATTGTCGCATGGCAGAATTGAAACAGAAGTGGTCCAACGCAAAAGCTCATTTTTACATAGGCTGCTTACGTTTACTCCAATTGGTACTGCCACTACAGCTACGAACTTTGCACTTCGTGTAATCATCGTTACCGCAGTCATTGCTTTTTTTCTTACTAATTACGAAAGTCACTCGTTCGCCTCAACACACCCCTGAAAAGATTGAAAACGACGATTTAAAGGCACTGGCAACCAATCTCTATGGTACCCGTTGTTTTAGTGCAACGGGAAGCTTACTGAACTGGGTGTCCTATAGCATAGTGGTAATGCGCAAAACGCTGTGGCACATTTCTTAGTGAACATTTTCCGATATGCCTTGACGATCTTGTCGCGCTCATTAAACATGCTGGAAACAGGGATGGGAGAGTCGGATATCGATGATACGCTGGCAGTGGTGGCAAGCCGACGACAAGTGAGGCTCTAGCGAACGCAGGCAGTGACTTAGCGAGAACTTTATTTCGGGGGGGGGGGGGGGGGGGGGGGGGGCGTTCTTTGCCAAAAACTACCACTCCTCCCTCTCCTTCACGTCTCTCTCTCTCTCCATATGTATATAGCGAGCGAGAAGAAAGGGAACCGAGGGGCCCCATTTTTGTAGACCATATCATAAGGCAACAAACAAGGACACCAAGAGCAACGTAGGGGAAATCACACACTTAATAATTAAAAAAATGAGAAACTAATGGAAACGAAAGCGTATGAGGAGGAACTGGCCGCAGGTGATATACGAACCGACGTGCTCGCATCAAACGTACGATGCTCCTGCCAATTGAGCTACTGCGGCGGCCCCGATTTGCCATTCACTCTCTGCGGTTTACTGCTAGAACTAACCCTGGGAGTGTTAGCCAGCGCCACCACTCACGAACCTAGGCGTCGGATGTGGAACATCCGTTTTGTCGCAGGCGACGCGCGTACATAATCTATTTGGGTGACGGCAGCCGGCCTATAAACGCACACAAGCTATACCTAAAGGCGTCAATGTCGCCGGATTCGAGACCCTCGTATTGTAATGATCGAGAAGAAAGGGAACCGAGAGGCCCGGTTTTTATTAACCATATCATAAGAAGCCAACAAGGACAACATAGGGCAAGTCACTTGTACTTACTAAATGAATTAAAGACATGAAAAATTAATGGACATGAAAGTGGATCAAGCGATACTCTTACCAGTTGAGCTACCGCGGCGCCGTTTTGCCATCCACCTTCCGGGGTATTTATGCTTTGCTACTAAACTAACCCTGGGAGTGTTAAATTTCGGCATATCTTGTATACACAGCATGCAATTTATTTATTAAATGGCCACAAACAGCCTTTTTGCCATGACAAGCTCATTTATTGCAATCTTTACTTACAGGCAACAAAACCACAAATCTGTCGACAACGAACTTGTTCTCCAGTTCATTCACGTACCACTGTGGCTATGACATTCTGCTACTAACACAAGGTGAGTGGTTCCTGTCTGAATAAAACTCACTCTACGGTGGCAAAATTACTAAAATTGTCAGTGCGCCTAGGTTTTCACGGCCCTCCGCCCCCCATTTACATGCCGTCAACATCCACTGTGAATATGTCATCGTAATAGAGTTAGGCAATCTCGATCATGGCTGTACATACCATCACTACTATTTTCGGTCTGGGAAGCTAACTGTCCGTTGAGTTCCACCGCAGTAGTATGCACACGTGGTTAGAGATCAGATTTATACATACTGTTATATTTCTAGTTCAAGAACGAAACGCCTTCTGACTGTCGATGTAGCATTAGGTACCGAGGTAATGAGTGCGATAATATAACTATACCTGACAGGCTATGTCGAGTGCGTGTTACTGTATACTTGACGTTTCCACGGTGTAAAAAGAAACTTAAATACAATGCTTTAAGAGGAAGCTTTAGCTCCGACCAAACTCCGACGCAGCCTATTCAAATACATGTAAAATGCAAAAACGTTCTTATGTGATAACCCCTGGACCGATTTTAATGAAATTTGTTGCATTTAAAAGAGAAAGATAAATTTTCTTAAAATGATTTTCAACTATTTCACCGTTTGAAAAAAATGGAAGAACGAAGTTTACAAATTCATAGCTCTGCATAGACATATAATATCGTAGTTCTGTAAGCGGCACTGAATAGATCATTCAAAGCGGAGAAATTCAATATGTCATTTTACATCTTACCTGAATTTGTTACGTTTGTTGCAAGTGTTTTGCGAAAGTTGTAATTTCCCATTATCAAATGTCATTATAATCATGCGTGACATATCAATTTTGTCCGCTTTAGATGTGCTGTTACATGCAATTCACAAAATTGTATTATAATTTTTTGTTGTTGAGTTACAGAGTTGTAAACTTGATAGTTTCGTTTTTTGAAAATTTTTGATTTTTGCCAATTTTTAATGAAAAATTGACGACCTAACTCAAAAATTCGAAAGCGACATTTTATTTAACGTTTTTATTTTAAATGCAACAAACCTCGTCAAATTTGGCGCAGTGGTTGCCAAGAAAAACGAAGTTTGCTTTTACATGTATTTAGATAGGAGCACCCGAGCTAAAGCTTCCTCTTAAAAGCGAATGAGAATCTGTTGATGGAAATAAACGAAACTCCGTCACGTTCAAGTTCAAATACATTCGCGTTTTTGCCTCCAGTCTCTCACATTCAGTGTTGGTAGCGAACTGATTTCAGCTCTTAATGCTAGCTGGGGCTGCACTGCGGAAGCACGCATGGATTATTTCTTACTTTCATCAGGCATGAGGATTACAATTATACAACGCAACTCTGAATGCGTGAAAGTTGACATTTTACGGACAGGGTAATGCAAAAGTATAAGATTGCTCTCTGCACTCGAACACATGGTGGTAGACACGCTGAAAGACACACGTCCGCGTTAATACATGTAACTAATTACCGCAATAAAACCATGGACATTACTTTGCAGAACACTAGCGTCTAATAAGTACCGCAAATCACTCGCTCCGAAGTGCACCATGCAAATTAAAACAACAGCTGAACGTAGTATCGGGAGAGAGAGATATACATCTAAGCTTTGTTTCAGCACTGAAATCAGGGTCAATAAAGAAAGATGGGCACGCCGCCATCGTTCCAAAATTGGAACGTGTCAAGCAAACTCCAATCGCCATTCATGTCACGTGAAGTAACACGAGGAAAACGACCGGACGCCTCCTCCACTGCTTCAACGCCACCACCTCAAAACACATTACATTGACGCTGAAACACTTCCACATCGGCGATGGCAAACGGTGTTCAGTGGCTTCCTAACAGCATCCTGGGTCGGCGATGTAACAAGTGGGAAAAGTCAAGAGGCGCACAACCGAGCCCTATTTGTTGGAACGTAACAGCCCCTCTTCACAGCCGCACTTCGACGCCAGCAGGAGGAGCCAGCTTGGTTTCCTCTCCCCTCAGTGTGCCACGCTCTGCTCCGGAACACTGTAGAGTGAAGCAGACATTGGTAACATTTATTGATTAGCATTAACAGCACAACGAGGAAGCGAAAATGATGTAAATGTGTGCATACCCTTAGTCGTCTCAATGTCACACTGCAGGTTGTGTCGAAAATAACTCATTCAAAATAAGAGGTCGTGATATTTCATAACTTTGTAGCTTACAAAAACCCTGCTTTAGCTACGAATGAAATATCTATTGCAGAATTCTTATCTTCCAATTGAACCTTATATGTTGCATTTGTGTCTGTGTGTCATGACAGTATTGACGGTAGTTTAAGTTTGCGCATTATAATTATCTTCGTTTTTTGCGGACTCTTTTTTTTTTTTTGTACTATATACACAGAGCAAGAAAAAAGTATGAACGACCACCAACTCGCCCTTTTCACTTCCATTTTTTCCCTCTGACTTGTGCTAATTTGCGTCCCTTCAAGATAAAGGCGTCACGAAAATGAGAAGGCCATTAGCAAGTTAATTTATGGAAAATAAAAATATATAAAATGCCTAATGATGTCCTACACAGCTACTCGCTGCGCGACCCTGTGTGGTAGCACGAGAGAGCACCGAGAGAACACGTGACGGTGCCGTCGCGACGTTCGCATCCCCTGTGCCAATATTCTGCGTTATGACGTCACGCTACACATATATCCCGAGAAATGAAACCTAATGCAGTCTGTAGACCAGCTATTATCAAACATGTTCTCGGTACGTTTAGCGCTGTTGGTATGTTTTTATATAGCACATGCCTAAGACATTCGGTATGTACTCTCTCGCCTGTAGAGTTATCAATGAATAAGAAAGCTGACCATGTGGGACCAATCTGGTTGTCAGCGATGTCCTTATCAGTTATATTATGGTGAATGAAAAGAAGTAAAGGTATAAACAGGACGCTAATATTGTTTTGATCCCCCATGTGACTGAAATACTATGGAAGAAGATATTGAATATTTACGATATATGCGCCTCCTGAGCTTGTGCGTTTTATACTATCAAAGCAAATTTCTTGCACAAGGAAAAATCAATCTCAGCTTTACAATTAGGTCATAATGCCAATGATGCTCGTAGCAGGAAGCTGACAAACTTAACAACTTCTTCGCAAGTTACTGTCGAATTCCTTTTCAGCAATCTACGAAGAAAACGTGTTATTTTCATTTTTTTTTTATAGGCAGCCACATTCACTTTCGTCGTGCGGTGTTAAACGACCTATTCCTTCAAGAACCGACCCCATGCAAACGGCGTAAATAAAGCCGCTAGATTGTTTTCACTGACCTAGAGTGGCTCAACGTGACAGGACGTCCGCTATCTTCAGGAAACTTCGAATGTGGAGCCAGCAGTCGTGGCCAATGTCGGCGAGCTGAAGCCTCCTGGCACCGGGATGACTGAGGCACTGCACCGCCTCCTTGACGACGCCAGTCATTCTCATAAATTCGTCAATGCTACTGCTGCGGACGCGAACCAGGGCGCTGCGGATCCTCTTCTTGGCTTCGGCCTTAGTGACGTCAGCATCTTCCATCATCATTTCGAGGAGACGTGGGTGATCACGCATCAGCTCGACGGCGCGGGCCCCCTCGACGCCATTTTGTTCGCCCAGCACGAAGTCTGCAGCGTCCAAGACGGCGGATGCGTTCTTCCTGGCCACTTCCTGCGTGTACAGAAAAGAGCCACGGTTGGTAAAGCCAGAGAAAGGTAAGTCTGCGAAAGTAAAACGTTCCAAGCACTTCTGTAGTGCACGCGAAAACGGAACTCAAGCGGATAGCGCGTGCGAAGCGATAAGGAAATTGAAGGTAGCCGTGCATATACAATAAAAACGTCACGCGTCGTCTCGATCACAGCATCGCTTGCTTCGTCGCAGAAATAAACTCGTACAATGCCGATGTGAAGTCTACGCAACGTGATTATCAGCATTTTAACGTTAAGCGCCATCTAGTGCGACCGCAGGATTTCAGATAGGGCAAACAAACATTACGGGTGAAGGCCATTATGGGTGCAGGAAGATCGCCTTCATCATCGTCATCATCATCATCGGTATATTCTTACGTCATCTGCAGGATGAAGGTCTCTCACAGCGATCTCCAATCACCGCTGTGCGAGCAGATTCCAAGTGTTGCTTTCTAATTTCCCGATCTGTTCACTCCACCAAAGTACGTAATATATTCGTTCGCAAAATTTTGGCATGTGTGCAGATGACGCAAGCATTCGACGTGATTGACGAGCGTGTTGTCACATCGTGATAGCCGTAGTGCGTAACACAAGCCTCGTTGCAAATGCAGTGGGCCGCGAGACTCGGCATCTGCTGACACGATAGCATGGTAGTGTAATTAAAGATTAGGCCGATGCAACCCCATTCAAGACCTACGTAAATTGAAGCATTCGCCGTTTAGTGAAAAACACTTGTCATGAATCGTGTCTCCAACGAATGGGTACTTCTCTTGCCTAGCGCGTATCCTCTCTCTCTCTGTATATATATATATATATTTATATATATATATATTTATATATATTGGGAAGGCGAAGGCATTGGGAAAATTAGCCGTTGAAATGTGCACAATAATCAAGAAAAAGGGAAATTAAAGCGGTGGAAACAGTAACTTTTCGCCGTTGGTAGCTGGACCCACAACGCCAGCAATACGCGTGCGTTGTACTACAAATTCTGATACAGCCACGCTTATCAATCCGGCCACTAACTTGGGTATCCATATTTACTAGATCTACGGCCGTAGGAGTGTTAGCCAGCGCCACTCATTGTGTACGGATGTTTAACATCCCTTATTTTTTTTTTTTTGCTCATTGTGGAGGGTCTCGAACCTGGCAACATTCATCTCATTAGGTAGCGTGCGAAAGTTTATTAGCCACGTGCCTACTCACCTAAGATCACGTGTTACGTGACGCCGAACATGTTATTAAATTCTAACTAACTACAAATATTTTGTTTTTTTTTCTATAAGCTATTGTGTTTTTTTATGTTTTGTGTAAAAGATGCACAGTTCGCATTTCCTTCGTTCTTTAGCAGAAAGCTTTAGGGCAACGTCTAGTCACCCCAGCGTGGCTTTCTAAATGACTTGTCAATTTGGGGAATCCTTCCATCGTTTCACTAATTCAGCTGTTGTATCAGCCTGTAGTACGCCGGTGTAGGAATCGTTGCGCTTTTAGAGCGCTTCATGGTTTTAAGTCTCGGTGACTCGTTTCGAAGTTCCCGCCTGAGATTTCGAGTAGCGTTTGGAGCCAGCATCTTTGACAACAACTGATGCCAGCAGCGAAATACGAGATATGCGTGCGACGTTTGACGCTTAGACGTGGCTGTCGAGCACCGACTTTGACGATTCATATCCAAGTTGTTTTCCACCAACAACCTTAAATTTCGGCGGATCTTCTATCGTGGCTGTGTACCTTAGTTTATCATCATCATTGTCATGTAGAGCGTCTTTTGTGCCGCCGCCATTTTCATGAGCATGACAACAAGGGAAATCGCGAGAAGGACACCACCGCAATCTTGTCAAGAACACATTGTTTTCTAATGCCCACGAAATCTTATCCTCGTGCACTACAATGCTGCTCCTTCACGCCTACTAAAATGCATAACCCCTTTTCACTTCTTTGAGAATCAGCGTGAAGTCCTGCGCTAATTATCTAGCATCGATGTTTCGCGATTACTTAGTGGTTAGCGCGTTTTGCTGTGCAATATACATTGCTCCAGTGGCACGGAGTTCAGATTCCAGTATGATCGGTACGGTTTAACTTGTGGATATGCTTCGGTTAGCTGATGGTTATGCTATACGTGTACCTTGTGTAGTTATGCAAATTGCTTATCAGTGATATATGCCATAAGTTATGCAGGATTATTAAACTTCATATTCATCATTGTTGGGCACATGGTCTTGCGATTTCGGTACAGCCCTAAACCCAGCTCTCTGTATCGGTGGTATCCCTCTCTTCTCCTTCCATGTTCAATGCGCACGCCTATTCTCTGGCAAGCGGTTATATAGTCGGCCTCCGCGATAAACACGCGCTTGCGGCGAACGTCAAACGATGACGCATAGCGCGCGGCAGTGGCAGTGACGTCACGCATCGCAGCGACGAAAACTCGGGCGACGGAGCCCGCGATGGCCACGATCCCCGACTCCGAACACGCTTACGGAGCCAATTCCGACATGCCCGGCTCGCGCGAAGCGGGGGTGTTGACTAGCGTAGTGAAGCGTTTCGCATCAAAAATAATCGTCCTGCTGCACCCAGCTTCGAGCACTTGACCCCTCTCTCGCAGTAGCGTTTTCTGGTGGTTCGGTCATGCTCGACTCGCATACCTCGAACAAGCGTCTTTACGTGAACGAAAGAGGAAAATCTAGTCCAATTTCATTAAATATCGGAGGTTTATTTTACATGTGGGAGACTTAACGATGCATTGCATTGGTTTAAAAGTTGCAGGCAAAGAAAGGCGCAGTGTGTCGCAGTCAATGTGTCAACGACCCAGCGAAGCTTACTGTACGACTAGTCGGTACCAAGATTAATTCCGTAAGTCTTACGGAGTCTCCCACAGGGCACTCTGGCGAGTTCATCATTCAGCTGACATGTGAATCATGGATAATAGTTACATTTCTATGCGCCTTCCTGTGGCATTGAGCATTCTTGTGACGACTTTAATGACAGCATCTCGCTTTCTAAATTTGCAAGTACTCACAGTCTTCAAAGCAATGGTATTTGTCACAGTGCACATGCGCAGATCATCGATAATGGTCGCGTTTATGACGCAATATGCTAATGACAATCAAGAGTTCCGCCTAGTAATTTTCTTAGAATATTCAATGTGGACAGTCCTCTGCGGGCGCTGTCTTTAGTAGGTTATCACTTTCCTTGTTATGGCGAACAGACAAAAAAAAAAGAAATAGTGCAGAGTCGTACCATGATGTCAGCCAGCACGCCGTCCTTGTCCTCGGATGCTTTGAGGGACGCTCGGGTCACATGTACAGGACAGCTCTCGTTTTCATACCTCTTGTAAAAGATGCACGCAGGAGTCGCGGTGAATTCGGTGAGGCTGAGGCTCCTGCTAGCGCCTCGCGCGAGTACGTTCAAGTCGTCGTAGGACAGCTGCAAACCCATGATGTTGACGCTGACTAGCTTGATGTTAGAAGCGAGAGCTGACACCAGTTCTCCCTCTACTTCCCGAAGCGCCGGGCTTGTCCGAAGGACACGCGTGGGAATCAGGTGTATGTCTACTTCTGTGAGCGCGGTAGAGCCCATTATACATGCTGTCAAGGCGGAATATTCATTGGGTTTGCAGCTATAGCAATCAACCTGCAGTGAAGTTATGTGATGGCAACCACTGACAACACCTAATGATGGGATAATTGAGCGCGGGACGTTGGCAATTGGAATCTCCGCATCGACTGTTGCATTGCAGATTTGCGGGCATTGCTGCAGCTGTCTGGTGTTGTCGTGCGCGCATTGTCCCTTGACGACAACGCGGTCATTGAGTCCCCGCTCCAGGATAATTTTGGAGACTCTGTCGAGTCGGACCATGCAGGGCAAGGTGTTCACAACCACCATCTTCAGTGTCTTGTTGTCCGCAACTGCACGGAAGAAGGCGTGGCACTCTTCTTCTCCGAAAATCCGCATGTCGATGCAGAGCCGGCTGAGCGTCAAGCTCGGTTTCTGCAGGCCTTGGCACAAGGACTCCATGCACTTCGCGGCTTGGGGATCCGGAAGCTGGAGAGTTGAATTCGAGAATGTCGCAAGGCATTCGCAATGCGTTGAAGGTAGTCTCAGCCGCCGTAGTGTGGCACTCCGTGTGATGACTTCGGCAAAGAGGGTCACCGTACTCATGCTGGAAACACATGGGGAGAAAAAAAGCAATTTGTTGAAAAATTTTGTCTCAAGTAAAAAAGCTATTTAGAGCTCCAATACATTGTATTGCAAGAAACTAAAATCGACGTTTCTGAACGTGTAGAAGACAATTTATGTTTCAAGAAATAAGGAGCACATTATATTCCAAAAGATCCACAAGGTGTCGACAACCGTCTCGTTAATAAGATGGCCCAAACAAAAGATAGCATTTTGATATGCATGAGGTAATGTTGAAATGAGGGGCTGAGGTTCCGGCACAAGATTAAACCAGAACCAAGTTTGGCCTTTCCTCTGGTGGTGCTCATCATTTCCCTTCGCAATTACCAACAGTCATTTGAAAACGATACGTAATCATAATCACTTAAAAAGAGCGTATTCGTGTCCTTTTAAGAGCAAGTTCAATTTTGGCTAATGACCATTCACTGCTATTGTCTAGAGTGTCGAATAAAACAGGAACTTGAATACACGTCACCAATGGCAATCTAAACGAATGTGATTACAAAGTCCAAGAAAATAAATAAACTCGCAGTGATATAAAGCGCGCCCATAAGCACTTAATTTCCAATTGTAAGACATCAAGGAAATGCATGTCGTTTCAGCGAACACTTTCAAAAATATTTAGATGTTGCCTGTGCCAGATATTACGATTCTAGTTCATGAGCTGGTCTACACGAAACGATGGACAATACTTGCTCAAAAAATTGGGATGCAAAATCAACAAATCAATAAAAATTCACTGATTAAGTTTTAACTAATTACATCATGGCCCGTAGGGCAAGTTACAAATTCTAGCCGTGGAATTCCCAAGGCGGATCCACTTGCAACGAATTTTCAAGATGACACAAGTTTCGATATATAAATTTGCGAACTTTGCGAAGAAATGCATTGGCGTTCCAGTTAAATTGTTAAGGAAACGTCGTTTCATGCACTGAAGCACACAAGTAGCTTGAAAGCCAATGCAGTTCTTCGTGAAGTTCGGGAATTTATATCTCGAAACTGGTGTCGTCCTGAGGATTCGTTCCAAGTGGACCGCCTTGCGAATCCACTGCTGGAATTTTTAAATTGCAATGTGGGTCATAAGATAATTTACTAGAAGGTAATTAATGAATTCTTGTTAATTAGTCGATTATGGATTTGAATTTCTTGTGCAAGTAGTGTCCGCCGCATAGTGTAGACCAGGTCAAAAACTAGAATTGAGTTATCTGTCACAGGCAACGTGTAAAAAATTCTGAAAGTGTTCGCTGAAACACCCTGTATAAAACAATATGTGCCCTTTTATTTCAAGCCATGAAGACCGATCTCGTTCCAAAAATCTTTATTTTAAATAAACCCTGCGGCAAATATACAATTAATAATTTGTTCGCTGAACTATCAACAATTCAAAAGCTCGATTCAGCTTTTGAAATACAGTAATGTAGGCATTGCGTTAAAGTGTGCCCATTAAATTACATTTAACGCTAAGTATGATGCTCCAAATGTTCTTATATCACATGTTAGGCATTACAAGGCGAAGCAGCGAAAGTCCCGTAATATTTGCTGGGAAATTCACTGTTGATATACCGTCGGTTCGTAATGCAATTTAAGCTATACTTACAATGCTCCGCGCGCCGTGACGATGTCTGCATTGAGTTCCTCCAGAGCATTCATCTTGCAGACTGCATCGACGATTTCCCTCAGGGCCAGGGCCAACCCTCTGTCGTAAATGATCGCCGATTTGAGGGTCAGTTTTCGCAGCGCACAGTCTTCTTTGGCGAGGTATCTGGCGAACAGCGCGTTGGAGGCTTCGTCGCGGTAGCCGAACACGCAGTGTGAGACACCGAGTTCGGTGATGCTCTTGTTTTCAGTGAGCTCCCGGAGCAGCCAGCACGCATGGGTATCGGTCATATGAACCTCTGACACGTCGAGTGTTGTCACATGATCCATGCCTAAGCCGAGTGACCTTCGAGGCACGGCCACGTCGACTCCCCGTTCCTCCTGGAACTCGTTGACCTTGAGGGTGACATTTCCGCGCTGTGGGATAGGATTGAGCATTTCGAGCAAGATAGCGTCGTCGCGAGGTGATAATATAATACTTCGGCAGATGGTAATCCTTTTCAAAAAGCGATTGCGATTTATTGCTGCACGCATGGAAGCGCGACCCATCCAAATGGTACTGAATTTTATCGCTGTGATGCAGCGATGCTCGGCGAGTAGACGCTCGGCGAGATCCAGTGCCCTCGCTTCGCGCAAGACTTGCTCGGCGCCGTGTGCACCGTACCCGCAAGCGCGTGCCTGGCCACACTCGGTTAGGACGGCACCTCTGCTCACTCCTAGCCCATCTTCCCCAAGCTCTAGGCAAGCACCTCGAAGGATCTTGTTCAAGTCATGGCGCTGTTTCATTAGGCTGCAGCTGGCACCATCCTTCTTGGTGCACGGGATGTTCAGCGAGTCCCAGTCGGTGCTGACAATGTCGGGTGCACGTTTGGTGACGGCAGCTTGCGAGGATTTAGACATGCTTCAGCGGCCGCTTGTTTGGCGAAACGCTGTGCTGCCCCCTGAACGCAGTCCTTCAATCGTCTCACGTGTAGAACCTACGCGTAGAAGAAAAGAAAACACAGGTGCCCAAAAGATTTAGCGACCAAACAGTTGTTTCACAATGAAAGATGACGAGCGCGTTTTGCTCAAGGGATGTTACTTCCGTTCTATAGCATGTTTTGACCACAAAGAGAAAGAGTATCGCCAACCATGGGCCATTTATATAAAAGGCAAGAAACGCTGCTAGGATTGGACGATGTTACGTCAGGCATATGTGATGAAGAATGTGTGCCACGCCACCAAAGCCAAGGCGAATGCCTTGACGTTTGAAGTACGCCAAGCCGCTCACAACAATTGAAAAAATGTCGCAGTTTCGCCCGGAAGGTGACGCACCGATTGCAATAGCAAATAATTGGAAAGCTGTAGGAAGTACACTGTAAAATAATTTACAACCTTAAAAGTGAAAAAGGGTGTAAATGTGTCTAACTCACACCATAAGGGCGTGATTTAGATAACCGACACCCTAAGGTTGTCAGTTATAGATACATTTACACCCTTTTTAGTTCTAAGGGTGTAAACCATATTACACTGTAAGGATAGTAGTTTAAGCAACCGTGTAAACTATAAACATTCGCTAACTAACAAAGTTAACAATGATAGAATATGTAAGCGTGACTGAACGAGGACGTAGAAAGAAGCAGACACCCAGAGACAGCGCTGTCTTTGTGTTTCGGCTGTTTTGTACGTTGTTGTTCAGGCGCGCTAGCACATTCTATCATGGATTGAAACCAACAAGCCCCCCAACCTGTTTTAACCAAATTAACAAGCACGGTGTCACGCACGCACAGGTAAACGTGAACACATCTCGCTCGATTAGCGCGGAAACTCGCTGTCAAAATGCTGGAGGGGGGAATCGCGACAGCAGCAAGCGAATTGATCTTCGTGCATCAGGCGCTTCAGCGCAAACAAAACGTGGAAAGCACAGCGCGTACCAATCTACAGGCAATACGCACACTCTCCAAACATCGCAGATCGCTTTCAAGATGAGGCACACTGGGGCGCACATTTTCGCCAGTTCGCAGATCGCGTTCAATACACACGAGCGCCGGCAATGCGTCCCTACGGCGTCTTCATACGGCGTCCGCGATTCACGTGGCCAACGCCGTAGTAGACGCCGCGGTTGTCTCCACTCTGTACGGAGCGGCGGGTGAGGAGGACATCGGGACACCCTAGCGGCCGCCGGAGAACAGCTACCCCTCCCTCTCCTGACTCCCGTGCCCCGCGCGCGTCAGGAGAGGGCATGCTTCCGGCCTCTGCTACGTCGTCTCGTGCAGGGTGTAACTCAACATTTCGGTGTTGAAACCGCGGTTCTCCGTTTCACGGTTCTTTCACGGTCGTTGTCGCGATTAAACTGAAGGCACCAGCGCACGACCGCTCGACACCATGACGTTATACCACGGTATGCGTAAGCATTATTCAGACAACTCCCCGAGGAGATTCTGCGTGTACAATTTTTTCGCCTCCAGAGTAAAACGAAGCAACACTAGCTTGCAGCATTTGCCTCAGTCTGTTTATCGACGTTCTTAAAAAACGGCGCGTCTTAACGTACAGCTATAGCGTTAATTCCACTGGGCCGGTACACATCGCGCCAGCCAGATAAGCACGGGTACAGGCATCTATACCGCGTAGATCAGGCGGAAAGCAAAGCTACCAGGAGTCTAGTAAGATCGCAATAAGGGGCGCTGTAACGTAAAGCTATTGCAAACGTTTCTATTCCAATTGTGTAGTCAGCCCTCCACGGTTGGTCAATACATTTTCGGGCCACCGGCACTTCGCCTGTCTGTCACGCGACGTCACAAAACCGCGACAGCTCCGCGTCAGACATGACGAGCACAAGCTGATTATGCATGATTACACCGAACATTTCGCCGTTAGCCCTCTGCTATTGGCCAAACGCTGTCGCCCAGCGGCCACTTCGTCTGTCTGCCACGCGATGTCGTAAAACCACGAGAACTGACGGCGTTAGAGATGCATTAATATGCCGAACAAAACTTAATTTGTTTTCTCAATACCCGGAGACTGCCCCGTTCTCATGTGAGTAGAAGATGGTTGCTCAGCAAGCGCTCAGGCACTGGCTACTTGCACCTGTCCGAGAGCGTGGATTTATTCCCGTATAATAAACCTCTTTGCATTATCGAGCCCTTTTCGGCACGTATCCGGTACCACTGCCAACTCTGCTGAGTATCCGTTTTAGCGGCATTCCTAACCTATAGTCCAATCCTACCCTTCCGTTGCACGCCACCGCGATTTTCGACCAGCCACCTCAAGCTAAGTAAGGGGAAGCGGACCAATCGCGGATGCCAGCACCATTGCCCTTATACGGTTATCTATATTCACTGCGCTGGATCAGCCCCATCGAAAGCCTCTCTACTTGAGCGTACTCCTCGCTTTTTGATAGCCAATTAGATAAGAAAAACCGCTCAATGTAGGCAATGTTATTCATTTTGAACATTTGATTGGGCTCTTCAGACAATGCTGCAGGTCACCGCCTGAAGCTTGTGTTGTTGGTTACGTAAATTTGACGTCAGGAGAGGGGTATAAAAGCAGATAGCAATAGGTTTACGTCATACGGCCCAAGATTGCCAACATGTCTAAGCAAGCACGAGCTCGTGTATCGGCCTCGAAATTACGTTGACACCTGTTTGACGGTAGCTAACTAAACTCAGATGCGTGTTTATGCGTGTTACTTACATTTTATGTTATTTTGCTTTAACTACGAAACGCTTAAAAAGACTTCAGCGCAATTAATTTGGTAGTAAGAATTTTTATTCTTAGCCGAAATCGCTATTTCTAGTCGCAGGATAAAAGTAGAGGATGCGTTTCCCTGAAGTTCTTTACCTGCGCACTTTGTGTCCGGTATATTGGGGCACTGCAAAAAAAAATTAAGTAAAACGTACTTAGGTGAATATTAAAGCGAAGACTACTTTGCGAAGACTAATGCCACGGCTTTTCGCGTGTGTTCTTGATTTCTCTTCTGATATATCAATGATCTTGGCTCCACGAAACGACCATTTAGGATGATGAATATTCACTGACCGACAAATTAAAATGCATGTGAGCTTGTTTTCCGTACTCGTAAAATAAAGCATGCAGGGTGAATCACTGTACTTATAATGTCGTCCTATGCGTGCTTCTAAATGACGCAGACATATTCGATGGAATTATTGCTTATAATGTTTACTGGCAGTTGTGATTCTCCTAACATTCAAATATTTTGACTTCCCGATTGTTCGCTTACTCTGTAATACCAACAAATGCTGCGCCATAGGCACTAGTTCAGCGTAATAAATCAATAAATCACGACATAATAACGCCCGATGCAATGCCGTTTTGTTGGTGTTTATAAAGCACACAAACCTAGTGGATTAACGTTTCACAGTTATCAGCTTTATTGATTTTCTTGCGATACGCGAAAACACCACGCTGCTGAGATTTAGGCACGTCTTTAGGAACCCCAGGTGGCCCAAATTATTCACAAATCCCCCATTACGGCGTGCCTCATAATCAGATCGTGGCTTTGGCACGTAAAACCCCGTAATTTAAATTGATTTTATTTTCTTGAAAGAATGTTGCGGTGGTTAAACAATTCAAGGGTCATTATGCAGGTGTCCATTTCGGCCCTGCTCCAGAACGCGTGTATTTCACTTTCACACACGGGATTTAGAATTCTATATGCATTTTTTCTTCTACGTTAAAAATGTGCTGAAAATATTACACGTTGAGAAAAACTAAACGCATTCGGTACTTAATTCGTAGAAGCACTTTTTTTTTGTGCTCATTGACTAGCTCCGCTGAAATCTCTTGATCACTTCTTGATGTTGCTGGCCGAAAGATGTGTATTCGCAAGTGCTGTCGCTGTTAAATTGCATAAACGTAGCCAACCAGACTATTGACTGGTTAACATCCCTGCCTTCCTACATTCTTCCCTCTCTCTCTATACGACGCACCGATAGCTCTTGTGGTCTTACGGGTGTTAAAAAAAGGAAATAAAAGAGTGTTTGATTTTTTATCTTAGCATGGCGCTGCAGCACTTGAGCCTAATTCAATGCCGGCAGCCTTAGTTGACTGCTTGAAGGGACCGATAACACGGTTAACTTTGTCTTCAACATTTTCACCACTGCTGATTCTGTGGCTGGCTTGCTCGCCTCGTTGAAGGCGGTGGCGGGGAGGGGGGGGGGGGGGGCAGGGAGGGTAGACCTCACGGCGGGGGTGCGGGAGGCAAGATAGGCAACGTCAACTACGTTTTGGTAGAGCGGATCTACAATGCCCTCTGGAGGCCGTAATTAGGTGTGACTCCCCTCCCTCCCCCTGCAGAAGCATTACAGGGACTGTCGCGCTTGCCTCCGTATTCACACGTGACAGCAACGACTGCCCAGGAAGGAGGAAGGGAAAGGGTACAACCGAATCAGTCCGACACAGTCAACCTAACGCAGTCAAGAAACGGGTGGTTAACCTTACACTTGTGGCGCTCATGGCAGTTCACCTAACGCAGCACGATGGCAAGAAATCGCCCCGCCAGAAACCTTTGCAAATGAGCAATGCTTTCTTCAGCTCTCATCACTAAAGGAGCGAGTGAATGAACGACATGCCTCTGCGTGTTCTGTGCCCAGAGAACTCTAATCAAGCATTGCAAAACGTTCCATCGTAACAGTCAACAAAGACGACTTAGTCCGCGGCAAAGTCGGCTGCACTAAGCTACATAGGAAATTACGAGAATGACTATCCACAGCGTCTGTGACACGGGAGTTCCCGGTGCATCTGCGGTTGCCGTCGCAAAGGCCAAGGCAAAACACGCTAGAGTACGCCAGCCTGCAATGCGACCCCAGTGGTTTCCCATAGGCAGGCGCAATGCAACTACGTACATGCGCGATAACGTTACTGGCGAGAGGGTCAGCTTTCCTCTCTTACAAGCCAATGCAATGACCATCCACAAATCAAAGGCTGTGCACGACTAGGATAAGAGGCACCCTCTGCGGTTCGTGTGCGTCGCACTATCGCGTGCGACCGATGTTGAAGGCTTCTACCTAATAAATTGAAAGAATGACTTTACATTTAAGCATCGCAGCGGTACCACGGATCGAACGCTGCGTGACGAGATGGTTCTCCTAAACAAGCGGTAATTATGAACTTGATCACGTGATCGACAGGCTGCAACGAGCCGCAAGGAACTTACACGCCTCAATCGTGTCCTTCAATGTTCAGGCTACATGTCCCAGACATTGAATTGGATTGGGCAATGGCGAAAACAGACATCATCGTTTTGGCGGAGACTTGAAGTGACGAGCCGCAACCGACTTCCAACGAGTGTGCTACTGGAAGCGACAGCCTTACAGGTGCGCCGGAGTGGCCGCTTACAAGAACGAAATGGCCGCCCGTCCATCCATTGGACCGAGAGTGTCGTCCTGACCACCGGATTGCGAAGCCATGTGCGCAATGGTCGACGGCGTTGCTGACGCATGCGTTCTGCAACTCAAGTGCGGGGACGTTGACGTTGCACTGTTAACATCCGCATCTCGGCGCCGCAAAAAGAAATCAAACGGTTCCTTGGGCTCGACTTCGCTCAATATGCATCCGGGGCATTGAACCCTGGTTGCGACAGCACCTGCGTAAATACGACTCCGCTGGTGTTAATGGCGACTTCACCGTTTATTTTGGAAACGCGAGAACGGCTGCATGCTAACATTTATACAAGAGGTCTTCCGTGTGCGCCTCGGGAGCTCAGACTAAAACACACCATTAGTATTGGGGCATTTAATTGTAAAAGGAAGTACAGCAGTTTTCTCATGTGAAATAATCATGCCTCTGTTTTCAACAAAAATCGTTAATTAGCTTTAGGCCAGCTTGTAGATTTCGTTAAGTGGCTTGAGTACTCGTGTCAGATTCCCCTATGCACAAGTTTCTTGCATATAGTTAATCATTCAATGTAGCGGGCAAGAGATTCCAGCCCGTGCTAGACTTTCAGCGTCTGCAATTGTGCGACAACACAAGTTTTTGGGTATTATTATAGGTGGAGGCCTATCATGGGTACTATCACAGTACTAAGGCACATAAGCGTAAAGTCTTGGCTCGTCAACTCCGAATGACGGATCGACTTTTACTCGCATCATAGTTAAACAATAAAGAAAAGGAAGAAAGAGAAAAAGAAATGCAGATCCCACGCACTGTCATGGGAATTTATGAAAGTGAATCATTCTGTGTTGTATGCTTTGATTGACGATAATTAGCGGTGATTTTGATGGCCAAAGCCTAATTTCTTCAACGTTTAGTCTAACACGAGAGTGATGAGTTGATATTAAACGTTACCTTGCGGGCACAACTGCTGTTTTTCTGCGTAGTACACAGAACACGCTGGGAGAGGTGGTTGCTTGAGGCGTTGTTGAGCGCTGTATTTCATAACCTCTGAGAGGGTTGGGCATATTCACTGCGTCACATGGCACATCGCATTGTGGCAGACGTATTAAACTTGCATTGAATTATCGACTGTACGTTGCACAATTGGAGTATGAGGCGCGCCGTAGTGGCAGACGCCGGATTAATTTTGACACTGTAATCTCCTTTAACATGTCCCGAAATCTAAGTGCACGTGCGTTTTCTATTTCGCTCCCGTCGAAATGCGGCTTTGTTGAAATGTTGATTTGACGGTCGACTGCTTCGCTAGTGTTGCCTGGACGTTGCAGTGCGCTTTAGTTAATGCGGCTCTGCTTCTGTGCGCCCTGCGTAGTTTGTCTGCTTGAGATATTTGCAAGGGGTTTATTTTTCAGAAATAGCAGCAACATTCTGTAGCGTACCTTGAACCTAACTTTATCCAGTTCCCCCGAAACCGTCGTCGTGTAGTAATAGGGTTTGCTTGCCTTCTCTTCGTGCCTCTTCTCCTCCTTCACCTCGCTTATATGGGAACTGCCTCCTCTCCTCTCTCCTCTCTACAGTTCTAACTGCGTCCCCGCTGGACTCGCACCTTAGTAGAAAGGGAAGCGCTGCAGTTTCTGCAATGCTACTCAGGGGAGTCACGGGTACTTACAGCTGTCAAGAGGCTAATGTGGCGACGGGCAGGGAACGCCAGGGCGCATTGTGCACATTAGACGCGGTGGGCTGAAAACTAGTTTTTAGCGTGGCCTTTCTTCTCCGACTCGCTCCTGGCATGTGTGAACACGCTTTGACCAGCCCTCGCCACCCCCCTCTACCCAAGCGGTGTGCCTGACGGCAGCGGCAGCAGCAAGGATGGGGAAGCCGAAGGAAGAGGCAAAGAAAGCTTCGCTTTAAAACACTGCTGGCAAAGCGCGCGCTCCGATGTTTATGGGTGGTGGCATTTTCGCACAACTTTAATGCCAAATATGACCAACCGAGTTGCAAAAATCTGTCGCGGCCGCCATCTTGACCCGTGCAAATTCATGCACGAAGGCGGCCGCCCCATCGTCGTTGCAGTGTCGCGAGTAATTAGCTGCACGTCAGAAGCAGCTCGTAAGAGCGCCAGAGCAAGCCGAAATATTGGAATCATAAGGGCGGGACAAAGCCGATAGAGATGCCACAAAGGGGTCTAAGCAGCCGTCTGCAGAAGCTGCGCGCAGGCGCAGGCACTGCGCATTGCACCCGTCATTTTAAGCGAGGACTTGGTGCGCCACCGTTGGGCGTGAATTTTTATTGTGCAGGACAGCTCCTTTTGCAGCTCCTGGCAAAATAACCTGCATTCGTAAAGAACTTGCTCAAGCAGCTCACATGAGACGTATATTAGCGGCATAGACGGCGCTAAACAAATTCCCGTATAGCTTCAGGACAACATTCATTTGGGCTAGATGGTGCATACTTGAATTAGGAAGGAACAGCGCCAACTAAGACCATCACGAGAGGGAGAACGACACAGGACAAGCGCTTGTCCTGTGTCGTTCTCCCTCTCGTCATCCTCTTAGTTGGCGTTGTTCCTTCCTTAATCCCGAATAGCTACAAACGATATGCCGTCAGTGTATACCGTCAACCGCGAGTGAACGCCTCGACAGCGGCGCTAACTTTCAGCAGTATGGTAAACTAATAGCAGGTGCAAGGTTAGTGTTAAAATTCGCGAATCTTTTTTTTCATCTATCGTGTCGTCCTCACAAATAGCCGTTTTCCCTAGAAAAATTATACCTCCGTGTGATTATTTTACATATCAAAGTGTGCATGGGGATGCCGACATGTATAGTAAAGCAGTTTCTGAACGCATCCACTATATAAGCGTCCAATGCAGCTGAAATATGTCTTCATATGTATGACAGTTCTACAGCAAACTAAACAAACACAACTATAATAGCCCGACTTCTCTTGAGAAACAGCGAAAACGATTATGTGTGTCGGCAGTGTTTTAGTTCCCATCCAAGTTTATGATTGGAGGTATGCTGAAATATTTCAGCGTTATCGAAGCCTTGTCCCTCTCTCAGCATCAGTTGGGACAAAAGCGCCGGAATGAAAACACCGTTTTCAAAGGCTCAGGGGACAGCTGCGCCAGACCCTGGCACTGCTAGTACAGACCTTGTCAAAATGGTGTTAACGTTATTTTACATGCGGCTCACTGACATCAACCACTGAAGACAAAAAGCGACCGCTTCGCAGTTACGGACTCGTGCTCTCAGCTGTCGCCGCTTAAATGTTTTGCATGCAGTCATGTTGGGTTTAAACACGCGAGATCTGGCATACCGCGCTACAATTTTACCTTACTACGTTAAGGAAGAACGACGTTCGTCCAACTGTCGGCCGTTGCGGTTCATCAACGTTTAATGTCCCTCTCAACAGAAAAAGCACAGACTGTGTATGCGCGTTCTAATTAACATATTAAATCGCTTAGATTTACGACTGGCTTCGTCATTTTCCAAACATTCGCCCACGCTTGTTTGTGCGAGCGCTCAAAAAACGTTCTATGAGATAATTTAGACCTAAAATTTTTTGCCGTAAAATAATGCATCAACAAAACACGAACTCTTTGACTCACCTTGTACAGTGCCGGGATGCTTTGAGTTCTGGCCCCGCACGGCTGCACGTGGCGTCGGTCCTGATAGGCGATGCGACCGCTCAAAAAATATCCACGCACTTCACTCCAGGCAAGCAACAGCGAAATGAGCGAGAGTAGCTCTTCTTTTGGCCGAGTGCCGTCAGGCTAGCCTGCTCCGACTGAGTCGACCGCGATTGTGAATGAGGGAGACAAAATTGTTTGCCAAAAAGAGAGACACCACCTGTGGACACTTCCAACAAGCACTTCTGTTGATGTATTAGAAATATATATATATATAGTGATTCGGAGGAAGGAGAAAATGACGGTGCACCCTCCCCACCTCGTTCTTCTGTAGTGATCGCGCTTGGTGCCGGCGAAGCTCCGCGAAACTGTCGAAGCCTTCCGAATTGTATAGTCCGGGGCCACTGAGAACCACGACGAATCCATTGGCAGCCTTCGGAATTCCAGAGATCTGCTGACCCTTGCCGTGGGGACCGGTTTTAGGCAGCGTGGGCTTCTACTTCCACGAAAGAGTAAACGAAGCAGTTGACATCAGCACCGCACCTGCCCCGTCCAGTCCATGATGGGACGTCCAGAGGGATATTAAGCGGAACCGGTCCATTGTTAGAGAGAGAGTCGTCACAAACTAAAGCGGGCCGCAATCCGCCTTTTTCATTTTCCTTTGCTGCCCCCTGCCAGCACGCCGCTGAAAACGTTTTGGAAGGATCCCGGGGCTTTCGCCGGTTGATTTGTGTACCTGCACCCATGTTGAGTGGGCGTCGGTTGTGCGTTTTGTGGCTCGCGAATCATTATTCATGGCTTTTTCGGGACCGCGTGTATTTCCTGGAAACCTTGTAGCACTCACCGACTGCTGGGTGCATAGAGTTTCTCACTATACTACCTAGAGGCAAATCTGGCGCCACCGTCTATGGGAGTTTCCGAAGGGGCCCTGTGCCGTTATGGAAATGACGATATATGTGTCTGCGAGGCTTATTCTCGCTGGTGTGGTTAGAGGCGTCGTCTAAAACGTGGGTATGGCTACACAAATAACGTGTTCTTGAAGTAAAATCGTCATCAAATGTTTCCATTCACGCAAATTACATCTTTACTCACCTACAATGCATGACGAATGCAACAAAAGCTAGAACAGACGACAAACTGTTTCAAAGCTAGCGCAAATCTTGTCTGTCCTTGCTTCTTTAGCGGCCCGCTGATACTCTTTACGTTTATATAATGGTCATGCAATAACACGTTTTCATAGTTAAACAAAACCTGTTTTTGTGTAACAATAAACATAAAACAGCTTTTTACGTGCTGTTTTAGCGGAAAATTAATTATTGTGACAGACAGAAATGTGCTTCCCTTGCTCTCCGAGAACGATGCCAATCGGAAGTCACAATATACTGGCATTCCCACAGCGCAGCTAAAGTGTACTCTAGCGCAGCAGCGCCAGATTTCCCTATTTGGCTGGGTGAGCAGGCCTGAGTGCGCTGTTCTGCAAACGGTGCGGCCGATAAAGGCACGCCGAGTTGCATTGGGCGACGCGACTGCCTGGGACATCGCTTTTTATATTCTTTTTACGCATTATTTAGACATTTCGCTTATTCAAGAATTCTTCGAGCGCAACCTTCTGCGTCGGATTTAGCAAAGCGGTGCACTTGTTGATATCAACATCTACAGCCGCAGATCGTTGTTATCGTCAAATAATGTCGATAAGGTGCATCGTTGATAAGAAATAATGTCAAAACGTAGCACAACATGCATATATGTGCATATGTGCCATGTTGTTACACCCTTAGACGTGTTAATATGAGCGGCCGAACGACTGAAGCAATGGCAGCTGTGATCCAGATATATATATTACGGGCGGTTAATTAATTACTGATTCTCGCTTTTCTTTAACTCTATCATAGTTACAGTTTGCGCATGCCATAGAGCATTGTTAGCGAAAACTGTGCTCGCATAAGCGCAAATTTCTAGGCCGTGTTATTCTTTCGCGAAAACGCGCAGATGCCATCCCTTACACGGCGTTGGTATAACTGAGCGAGGCAGTAGTTTATCGCAACTTTCACGTACGGTGGCGCCGTCGTGCGGCGGCGGCCGGAAACAATCTAAAGATTATACTAGCCGCTGGCTGACGCCCGTTCGCGTAGCGCATCGGTGTTGCCTAGGCTTTTCTTCACTTTTGGTGCATGTTTTAACGCGTTCAAAGCTCCTGTCTGATCCTGAAGGACACTTAACATGCTCAGAAAGAGCAAACATAGAAGTAACCATATTTGCTGCGTGCCGCAATGGGTACTGAGCGGTAGTTATGCGATAGGTGATGTGAGCCTTCACTCATACCCACCGGCTGTGTCCGTGAGGAAGAAATTGATTATTGAGCTGGGGATCGGCAAAGCTGTCACAGAAGCGATGAAGGTTTGCAATGCGCACGACAGATGAGTGACGATTCCGAGCACTTGAAATCGCGAATAGACCCACCTCCATAAAGACGCAGGCATAGCACTATATTACGCGCAGGGAAAGAAATAATGCGCAATCTTAACTCAAATGTGTTGTAGGATGATTGATGCTTGCGTTCTTGGCACCCATGCCTTTGCGGCTACGTTGGAGCGCAATCATTCTCCGTGAAGCCTTGTACCTGCTTCAAGATCTCTTCTTCTCGTTTATGCATTCGCGCTCTGCAATGCCGGCTTGACACTCCACCATTTTTGAACAGATAGATGAGTTTCTCATTTGTGCATCGAAGCAAACTGGCGCAGGCGTAGAGGGACCTGGAATTCGTACCTCGTCTGCCTCTTCGATGCGCGGTTGCAACGTGTGCACAGGCGCGCACGACTCCACTCGTAAGGTAAGAAATCCTAGCCCAACAAACGTTAAACTACTGTTCAGTGTTCGCGTAGCGAACCCTCACTTGATCTGCGTGTATATTATTTTATAAAGATAACTGGAATAATGAAGCGAGCATTGCCGCGGACCGGTAAATATCGGCCATGTATCGCTTGATCTGTCTATAGGCAAGACGCGGTAGGACGCAGGCTGTAAAACTACCGCAAGACTGTAGCTTCCACAGCACGCATAAAGCGCAATAACTAAATTACAAGGGTAAACGGTTATCGCATTACCTCGCAAAAGCGGTCAGATATGTTTTTTTGTTTACTTCTCGAGTTCAACATCCAGCTTTGTGAACACAGACAGGGATAACTAAACAAGAAATTTTCGCGCACAATACGCTGCTTTAGGGCTGCTTTTCACGCCGTCGATGTAAAGCACTTCGGTCGCGCAACACCAGGAAGGTTCTTTTTTTTCTCGACACGGCGGCTTATTCAAGCGGTCTAAGTAACAACTTGCAGAGAACATCACACCGTATAAAAGCTCATGATACCCGTTCAAAGAGGTCGAATTAATAGAATAGCCCATAGAAAGCGCGGTCACTATTCTTAATAACACCCGTTGCGGTAACACTGAAACCACAGCTCGTGTGGTTTGCTTCGAAGCCGCGAAGTTTGCACGCAAATGCCTTCAACAGTCACGGACGTCGACGTGCACGCTTTTATGCCGCAGCACACAAGATGACCAGCATTTAAGACTTCCTCGCCTTCAAGCATGCTTCGAATCCTGCGTTCTGCTCGCCAAATATGAGGCATTACGCAGGCTAACGACAGCGGGCGTGTAAATTGAAGAGACATTTCAACATGACGACGCGAAACAACATGCCACTGAGCAAGACGACCGCAGCACTGCACCGACTGCTCTAGTTCTTAATCTCTTGGACAGCCATCTTGGATTTAAGGTGGCGCCCCCTATAGGCCGTGAAAGTTGCGATTTTACCCTGAGCTTACCGTGCTTCGAAAGATGCCCAGCCCGTATCCCCCTGTACTGCTTCGTTTGTGGTTTTCCCGTGGGCACCTAGTGTTAATCTTCCAACAGCTCTCTGATTTACTTCTAGTCTCGACTGAACTTCTGCCCTTAAGCACAGGAGCGCATTCCCGAAAGTAAGCCCTGGCACCATTACTCCCTTGCAAATACCTCTCGGTACCTTATACCTGTTGTACCCCCACAATGCCCTATATTTCATTATCCCGGCATCTCTTCGCCCTTTTGCTATGAGAGACTGTCCGTGCTTTTCCGTGTACATCTGCCCTTTGTTTATTCATACCCCGAGATATTTGTATTCGGCCACTCGGGGTATTACATGGCCTTGTATTGTTAGCTCCTGAGCAGTTGTATCGTTGAAAAACATCCCACCGAAGTTAGCTGCACTAAAACTGAAACCTAAGTAGTCTCCTTCGTCTCCAATGTAATTACACAGAGTTTGCAAGTCTTCCTGGCTATCTGCTCACAGTACAATATCTTCCGCATATATTAAAGCCGGTAGTCGTTGTTCAACAACGTTTCCTCCTAATCTGTAGGACAGATTATACTCTAGATTGCTTCCTTGTAACCTTCTTTCCATACTTAACATATAAAGCTTGAACAGCAGCGGCGACAGCGGGCAACCTTGCCTTAATCCTTTGTGTACCTCGACAGTTGTCGTACTATTCATTCCTTCCCATCTTATTTCAACATTATTTTCTCGATATATTTCCTGTTGAAAATCAATTACTTCATGACCGATACCTTCATCTTTCATTATGTTCCACAGGAGTTCCCTGTTAAAGTTGTCGTATGCACCGCTTATGTCCAGGAAGGCTAAATACAGGTGTCTATTTTCCGCCTTAGCTATTTCTGTGCATTGGGTAAGCACGAACAGGCTATCATCTAAGGGCCTACCACTTCTGAACCCGTTCATTTCTCCGAGTATTCCATTACTTTCTAACCATGACTTCATTTTTAATTTCACCGCCTGCATCGCCAGCCTATATATGACTGATGTTATCGTAATTCATCGGAAGGATTTTTTGTTCGCGCGCCCAGGCAGCACACCAGCAATGGTCCAACCATGGCCCAATCCTGGTAGAAATTGGTACCAATCTTGGACCAATGTTGGCATATTGGCAAAGTGCAACCCAATCCAATGCTGGCCCAGCGTTAAAGCCAAGATTGGACCAATGTTATACCAATCCAGCAGCCATCATGCTGCCAGCGTAGGACCAGTGTTGAGCCATATCATTGTCATTATTATGGCCAGCTTTGAACCAATGCCCTTTGCATGATGAATATTTGAGATGCGCTGGCTTTAGAGCACGCAGACATTCTTACCGCAAACCTTTTGCTAGCGGCATTTTTTGTAGCAATTGTCCCCGTACCGTCTTCCTCAATAGTAGTTAGGAAAGCTCGACAAAAAGATGTCAAGAAGCAGAAGTCATATATGCTTGCAAATAATAATAAAAGAATACTGAAATTGACGTTTATGACAGTGTATTTGCGAATAAATTTTCACAAATAGGCATTTTCCGTAGACCTAGATGGGTGACGTTCGGTTATCTTCAAACAGTTTATTTACAGGCACTGCCCTCAGTATAGGAATTGGGCAAGGTGCCGAGGACGGTGGGCTGCCCAGGGGTTTCAGGGCAGGGAGCTGACGTCGGTAGTCAGGTTGGTCATTGCTTGGATTACGGCGGGCTGATCAGGCCCCCGAGGACCACGATAACGCCGTGGTTTCGTTGAAATTGCTACCATGTTCCATAGAGACTTCACCATTACTTGGAGGAAATGCTTGCACTGTAAAATAAAAAGAAACATCAGAGATGTTGGTGTGACAAATGTATGTGGCAGCGTTTTCATTTGAAAAATCGCCGTACTGCAACAATATTATAAGTCTGAGCAGAGAGTTCGAAGGGGTGAATCAAGAAACTTTCTTGCAAGAGATTTGTCAGGTAACACTTTTTAATATTTCGACATATATGGCATATCTTGTAGAAGGTGTAACGTAATATTTAGAACAGACATGAAATGCGCAGGATCCGTCCGCCTTGTTTACACCCCACACCTAGTCAGCGTAGCACTTTATAATTAAAAAATTGCAGCAAAACCTGCTACAGCACAAAAAGCCTAATTTAAGACTGTCTACACACAATGCGGCCTTCGTATGGTATGGAGAACTTTCTTGGGTCCTGAAGGTCAACCATACGTTGATGCGGGCCGCTCCCACGTTGGGACTGTCAGGCCGAGCCCTTCAGCCACATCGCGCGCCTTCCGGACTGCCCGTAATTGGTCAGAGAGTGATTCACTGTGTAGCATTTGCCGCCACCATTCTTGTTCCTTGTCACGGTCTGTGAAGACCGCGGGGCACTGCCAAAGCATGTGGTCAAGAGTAATGATTCCATTGCACTTATTACAGTTGGTTTGAATTTCCCTCTCCGGATAGATCCTGTTAATAAAATATGGACTTATGTATGTTCTTGTCTGTAGCAAACGTAATGTGACCGCTTGGGCTCTGCAAAGCTTACCGTGTGGCAATGGGTATTCCCTTCTGCTTAAATAATAATGCTTCGTGATTTCGTTATATTTTAATAATCGATCCCTGTGTTCCCCGGGTGAAGTGTAAGTTGCTCGGTCTTGAAGAGCACGGCTAGAAAGTCCTCGTGCTGCTTGATTTGCCACCTCATTGAGGTTTCTCCGAGCTCCGTCCACCACCCCCAGATATGCAGGAAACATCGGATTTCGATCCTCTCATTCTTGACCTTCTCTAATAATTTTGTTGCTATCCGTGTCACATATCCGTTGGTAAAGTTGCGTATGGCTGTTCTAGAGTCGCTGTAAATATGTGTCCACCGATTAGCCCGGATGGCTAAGGCGATTGCTACTTGTTCTGCTACTGTTGGGTCCTTGGTATAGACGGTGATGGCATACTGTATGTTACCTTGAGTGTCTACGACAACGGAGGTATACGCATCCTTATTTTTAACCCAGGCAGCGTCAACGAACACCGCCTGCTGCTTATGTTGATCTATGTCTTGAAGGAGTGCCTTCGCCCTTGCCTTCCGTCTCTCGAGGTTATGTGTCGGGTGCATGTTCCTAGGGAACGGGGTCGTCTTTATTGTTTCTCGTAGTCCCGCTTGCAATTGCGTTAATAATTCTCCTTCGTTGGTGTGGTTGTTAATTTCTACGCCAATTTCTTCAAGTAGCGCCCTCCCAGGGCGTGTCCCCATTAGTCTCTCCTGGTGGGCCACCTGTTGAGCCTCAGCTATCTCCTCTAGTGTGTTATGCAGCCCTAGGCGCAATAAGCTATCATTGGCCGTGCTGATGGGAAGTCCTAGTGCAGTCTTTATAAGTCGTCTGATTAAAGCGTTTAGCTTGTTCTTATTAGACTGTGTCCATTGTAGCATGCCAGCCACGTACGAGAAGTGGCAGAAGGCGAATGCATGTACCAATCTTATGGCACTGTCTTCTCCTAGCCCCTTATGCTTGTTGGTAACTCTACGCAGAAGCCTAATGACTTCTTCTGACTTGTTAGAGATGTATTCTATCATCCTGCAATTAGAGCCGTTCGCTTGCAGGAGAAGTCGTAACACTCTAATAGTCTCCACCTGCCTGATTGGTTCTCCATTCTTGGCGTATATGTCAATGCGGGGTTCTTTTTCTGGGATATATCCGTTCGGCCTGCGCCCACGCTTACTGCTCCGTAATACCAATAGTTCTGATTTTTTAGCAGAGCAGTTCAGTCCCATACCCTCAAGTGTTGTTTCTACCACATAAATGCTTTCCTGTAGTTTGATCTCTGTTTGTCTCATATTACCTTCGGCACTCCAGATTGTTACATCATCTGCATATATAGCAAAGTGGATACCCTCAATCTGCGCGAGACCTCGAGCCACTTTTGACATTGCCAAATTAAATAACATGGGAGATAGGACAGACCCTTGTGGTGTCCCACGATTCCCAAGTTCCAGGGTTGTCGATTGAAGTTCGCCTAACCTGAGACAAGCAGTACGGCCACCGAGAAAGGCTTTGACTATATTGTGCAATCGCTTACCCAATCCCATCTCCGAGAGGATATCCAATATGGCCCCGTGCTTGATGCGATCAAAGGCCTTTTCTACATCTAGGCCTAGAAGAGCTCTCGTATGTAGCGGGCTAGCAAGAATAAGGTGATGCTTGATTAAAAGCATTGCATCTTGAGTCGAAAGTCCAGGACGGAAACCGATCAGGTTATGCGGAAGAACATTTCTGTTTTCTACATACTTAGTCAGTCTATTGAGTATGACATGCTCCATGGTTTTGCCCAGACATGATGTTAATGATATTGGTCTTATGTTATCTAGATTGAGTTGCTTGCCTGGTTTGGGAATAAGAATTGTGTTAGCAATTCTCCATTCCTTCGGATAATCACCGTTTTTCCAGAGTTCGTTGAAATACTCTGTTAAATATTTTATGGAATGATCGTCCAAATTTTTCAACAGCCTATTGGAAGTGCCATCTGGACCGGCAGCAGATCTACTGTTGAGGTCGTACAGGGCTGCACGAACTTCGCTTTCTGTGAAGTCTTGATCCATAGGCTCACAGTCTTCCCCTGTATATTCAGGCAGGTCTGTACTCTCATCGCTATCCTTAAGTGGTAAATACCTAGCTGCGAGCCGATCCAGAATGGCCTCCTCCGTTGTGTCCTGACTGCCACGATGGACGAGTCGTGCTACTGCTGTTCTCCGAGTAGATTTCGTGTCGTTCTCATGAAGCAAATGTCTAAGTAAGTTCCAATTCCCACCACGTCTGATTCGACCATCTATGGAATCACAAAGCTCATCCCATTGTTGTTTCTGTAAATTTCTGGAGTGTTCTTCAATCTCCCTATTCAACAATGCTATGCGCTTCATGAGTCTCCTGTTCAGCCGTTGCGTTTTCCATCTATTTAACATAGATTGTTTCGCTTCAATCAAGTGCGCCAGCCTACTGTCCATAATTTCGATATCCTCCTCTGTGGTAATATCCTTCGTTGCCGCCTTTACATCTTCCCTGAGCTGAGTGGTCCAAGTTTGGAGTGTTTTCTTTTGTCCTGCCTCTGTCTCAGCTCTGCTTTTCCTTGCTTTCCGAAAAAGATCCCAGTCAATGTAGTTAAAGTGCTTTATCTCATTACTTGGTGTTTCCAATAGTATTTGTAATATGTAATGATCACTACCCAGGTCAATATTGGAGTTATTCCAGTCAGCGTTCGCTAAGTTTGATACAAAAATAAGGTCTGGGGTGGAGTCCCTGCATGTAGATGTACCACACCTAGTGGGATAAGCTGGGTCTGTGATGAGGGAGAGATTAAGATCTGTAGCTAGGTGCCAGAGTCCATCCCCTTTCTTAGTATCCCAGCGATATCCCCAGGTTTGATGTGGGGCGTTGAAATCCCCTCCAATAATGAGTGGAGCGTGCTTAGTAACAGCCATAGTCTTATTAAGAAGTGCCCTGAAACTCTGTTTCATGTCGCTAGGGCTGCTCTAAACATTAAGACAAAAGAGGCTTTGCGGTTTGCTTCTATTCCTTTTCAAAATTATTTCCACTAGTAAGTATTCTAATTTGTTTAGTCCAAGCCGCAAATCATGTTCTATGTAAGGTATTTTCTTATCTACGAGCGTGGCTAAACCCCTACCCGGCTCTTTGCCCCTGCATGTCGCTTTGTATCCGGATAGGCTGATCTCACCCGCCAAGGTTTCCTGCAGCATAATTATTTTCGGTTTGTCTGGAGAGGTTTTTATTAACTGCATGAGAGGTGCTTTTTGTGATAAAATCCTCGGCAATTCCATTGCCACACGGTAAAGCTCCCCCTGCTAGCCATTGCTTATAGAACCCGCCTTACTGCTACCCGCCAGAGTACGCTTCGTAGAACCCCCCGACACGCCAGGGAGCGATCTGACGCTTTCTGCTTCTGAGGGTAGGTATTCGTCGTCATCGCCCTGTGCTTCTACTTTGGTGAGCCTCTTTTCAGCCGTCAGTCTCCATTTCCATAACTTATCAACTTTGAAGGTAGTTTTATCTATGGCATCTCTAAGTTGTTTAATCGCCTCCTTGATCTGTTCCAAAGCAGAGCACACTGTCGTTTCTACTGGGCTTATTGCCCGCTTCTTTGGAGCTGGTGTGTTTTCTTCATCCTGGCTGTTGTCATTATTCACCGGTTTGGCTATTGCTACTTTTGTGGAGTTAGTCTGCGAGTGCTTGCGAAGTTCTACAACCTGCTTAGTAAGTTCTTCATTTGCCTTTCTCAGATACGTTACTTCTTTAATTAGCTGTTCTACCCTGGCATCATTATCTCCGACCAGCCGCCCCGCACCGCTCTCCGCAGCCCTCACAGTACCTTTCACTTTGTCGGCCCAGGTTGTTCCAGATGTCGTCTTGTCGCCAGGCGTTTGCCCTCCTCCTTCGAAGCGCACCTGCACTTCACGTGATCTGGAGCGGCTTCTGCCCTTCGACGGCGAGCGGCGTCTTGACCGTGTGGGGCTCCTTGAGCACGTGCGCCCCCTGGTGCCCGTTTGGGCATCCCATTGCAGCTGTGCTGATGTCGCCTCCGATGCAGATCTGTTGCGATCTCGTCGTTGAACTCGTACCACGAATGGAATTTGGTACCGCTGTCGGCAAGTCTTGTCCCCAGTTGGGTGGTCCCCTCCACAGAATTTGCACTTAGGCACACACATGTGATTGTCCTCCGGGTTTTGAGTTCAACATCTTCTGCACCGTACCACGTCCGGTGTTGGACATACATCTGATCGATGTCCAATCTTTCCGCAAGCATAGCAGACATCAAACTGCTTCCTATACAGGTAGCACTTTACGAGGGTCGACCCGTATCTTACATAATTGGGTACCTTGAGCCCATCAAACAGAACAATAACCGCACCCGTGGATTTAATACGTTTGGCTGCCAATGCCAGTGGGTTAAAGTCATGCACAATGTTCTTCGTTATCGTGGCCTGATTGTCTCTGAGGTCAACTCTCCGAATCACTCCTTTACACGTGGTATGCGGAGCTGTCTCGTAGGCGTTCACTTCGTATTCGGTTTCCACTATAATGATTGACCTGATTCGCACATACCTGGCAGCATGGCTGGGATGTGGTGTACTAACCACCACGATGTTTTGCGTGAAGTTAGGGCAAACGACATCCTCTCGGGCTTGTTGCGGAGTCAGGCCCGATGCTTCAGTAACCGCCACACCTATCGCTGTGGTGCTCACTTTGCTCAAGTTGAGACCTCCTCGTGGGCGGATGATGATTTTGCTGTGCTCCTCGGGCAATTGGGGCATCCTTGATGCCTTGACAATCCGGTTTTTGAACATAGTGGTTGTAGGTCCCTTGTTCTTGCTGCTGTTGCCTTGCTCTTGCTGGCTCTGCGGCGATGTTTTCCCATCGCCAGCAATCCTTGTGGTGGAGCGAAATTTTCGGCTTGTCAAAATTTGCCAACCTAGATCTTCCTCATTCTCTTCTAACCCGGTAGCGTCTTCATCTTCCATGCGCGTTTCAACCATCGCGGCACGGCGGGGCCAGTAGGCCTACTTGGGTCTTGCACCAAGAAAGGCCAGTAACAGTCCAAAAATGAAAGTCCCACCTTACAGAAAGGTGTCCGCAAATTCCCGGTGACTTCACAAATCCAGTGATGTGCTTGAATCCGTGATGGTGGCAAAGAAGGCTGCACAAACATTCAAAAACGACGGAGCCGATGTGAGGGACGTCCGCACCTCGCCTTCTTCTTCCATGCGGCCTTCGTGCGAAATTTTTAATGTGGAAACCGAGAAGTTCCGTCAGGAAACACTAGTAAAAGAGGCATTTAATATACGAAAAGAAAGAAATACTGCCGGCTGGAAGTGATGCTCGATCTAGAACAGTGAGAAGAAGCGTGGTTCCTCGGTATCACTAGCAGGATCAGGCCGCGCGCGTGGCTTGATAAAATCATAGTCCTGGAATTTGGGTGAAATTCACAGAGATATACACGTGTTCTACTCCGGGCACTATTCAAAGGCTGCGAATAAAAAGAGCTATGTAATTACAGGCACTCTACATTAGCCAGGCCTGTTTCAGTAATATATATACCACGTGATATTGCTTGGGTGATATTGCTGCTTATAAAACTTATAACATGCGCAACAGAAATGCACTCACCATTGTAAGATCCATGCTTCTGTGTATCCGAGTTCATCCCACATCGAAGACGGTGGCCACGAGCGCCGACTTTTTTTCTAGTTGTTTCGCCTATGTTAATTCTAACACTCAAAAAAATTCGTGGCCACATTGCTGCGTACTTCAAGATGTAGGCTTCTCAGTGGGAATGACGACCGCAAGCGAGCATTTTTCACGATAGGAGTGCGCTGGCAAGAACAGACAAGACGGCAAGCACTCAGGCGGTGTTGCATCCAGTCGGCGTGCTAGCGATGCATAGAAGGAAAGAGTGAAAGGAAAGGGTAAATGAAGAAAATGGCGTAAACGCCACTTTCCACCACTGGACTTAGCCCGACCGCGTTTTGGTGTGGCAGCGACGGAGGGAGACAAGGAGGACAATAGTGACCCCGCTGCTTTCCCCCATGCTTCCGAGAGCACTCAATTCGACACAGCAGCTTATGGTTCTCTGAGCGCTTGACTGATAGCATTGACCAGGCTCACGTGGGTGCGTAGAGGAGAGGCGAGTGGGGGCTGAAGGACGGAAAGCTCGGCCAGAAAAAAAAAAAAATCTGGAATGCGCCGTGCCAACTAAAGGGAAATACAAGAGGTTGACACGGAAAAGCCAGAACGTGCAATTAATATTTTTCTGTCAGGGGTATTCATACAAGGAGCTTACTACACATGCACGAACAAACAAATATATTGGAATAGAAGCATGATAATTATGTCGCCGCAACATGCCATGCATGCTAAACAAACAAACAAAAGTTTCACTAATACCTATGCGCTCTATCTCGATGCAATATAAAACGGTTCCATCAGCTCTGTGGCACTGTAATTCTCGATTCTCCTCAGAATCCTGTTCCACCAAAGCCGCGGAGCGTACATGCAAAATATGCAATGCGCAGGCAAATAAGCAATGCCGTTGCTTCTTATGGAAAGCTCATGTACTTATGCACGATCAATAAAGCAGCGGCTAATTTTATGCGACTTCCCCTGCTTGCTACGTGGTACTCTGGCGTTTCTCTTTAGGGAACGCATTTCGGTGAAGGAGAAGGGCAAAAATGGCGGTGTACCATGCATGGAGTTGACATGGGAGAACATATCGCTCGTTCCTGCGCAGTGTGCCTGTGATCAGTGCGTTAGTTTTCAAAGCACGTTGTTCAGTCTCAGCAAGTCGTAGAGCACTAATAGCCGACAAGGCGAAAATTGGCTTATTACGGGCCAATGTCCTCCAAAGAAAGCCAACTAGTAACCCATATTGGCAAATCCGTACGAAAGTCGGTGCAATAATTCCCGCCTTGTTGAACGGCAGTGCCAATATTGTTTACTGGCTGTGCAATGTGGGCCAACATTGGATCTCTATCAGAATGGCACAGCCAATATTGTTTACTGACTGTATAATGTGGGCCAACGTTGGATCTCTATCAGAATGGCACAGCCAATATTCGCGCCACGCTGTTAACCTTAGGCCATCATTGGGCCAGGAATCAGAATGGCACTGCCAATATTCGAACCGCGCTGCTAATCTTAGGCCGTCATTGGGCCAAGAAGTGCCAATATGTTTCCAACGTTGGCCCGACCTGACGTGCCGCCTGGTGCTGAAGCTGCGGCTGCTGCTGAAGCTGCTGACCTAGCGCTTTCGTCAGTAGCTTCGTTGCCTTTTATACCTTTGTGACCAGGTACCCAGCATATGACAATTACTTGGTTGCACAACACAGTGTACAGCTCACTAAAAACTGAGTTCTCATATTTTCTTGGACTAAGTAGAGCTCTGACTACACTTAATGAATCTGTAAACACAATATCCCTAGCAATCTTTTTGAACCTTATGTTTTGAATAGCCGATAGTATAGCGTAGGCTTCCGCTGAAAAGTTACGTGTGTGTGGATTTAGCGCCCCAGATACTGAAAATGAAGGACCCAGAGCTGCGTAGGAAACTCCTTTAGAGGTCTTGGAAGCGTCTGTATAGTATTCTGTACAGGATTACTTTTCCTGAAGTTCAGGAAATGAAATTGTGTATGTGCTTCTGGCGCCCTCTTAGATATATCTACGAAATAAATGTCGCATTCAATGGTCTGCCATTCCCACGGTGGGGGCAGGCGAGTGGGTGCCATTAGGACATTCTCTGGGACTAAGACACCTGTTTCTTCTGCCAGTGCTATTATACGAAGGTTCAACGGAGCCCCAATAGCTGGGTGGTTACGAGATAGCCTGGCAGTAAATAGGTCACGAATAGATGAGTGGCACGGATGCTGCACGTTTGATTTAACCTTGAGAGCATAGGATAAAATATGTTTTTCGGAGATGTAATGACCATCCATTACGCTCCACATACAAGCTTTCTACGGGACTTGTCCTTAAAGCGCCTGTAGCCAGGCGTATATCCAAGTGGTGAATGGGATCTAGCATCTTCAAAGCACTAGGTGCAGCAGAGCTATATACTATAGCTCCATCGTCGAGGCGCGAGCGTATGTCTGTGGTAGAGGCTAAAAAGGCACCTCATGTCACTTCCCTAAGATGTGCGGCCACTTCTCCCTCTACTTCACGTCTCTCTCTCTCTCTCTCTCTTTATATATATATATATATATATATATATATATATATATATAGAAAGGGATGCGAAGGGCCATATTTTTGTTAAACTTATCATAAAAAGCCAACAAACAAGTGCACCAACATCACCATAGCGGAAAATACATACTTACTAATTACAAAATGAGAAACTAATGGAAATGAAAGTGGATGAAAAGGAACTGGTCGCAGGTGGGATACGATCCGGCGTGCTCGCATCACGCGTGCGATGCTGTTACCAATAGAGCTATGGCGGTGCCGTTTTCCCATTCACTTTCTGCGCTTCACTACTAGGACTAACCCTAGGAGTGTTAGCCAGCGCCACAGCTCACGAACCTAGGAGTCGGATTTTGGACATATTATATGCCGCAGGTGTCACGAGTACGTCATCTATTTGGGTGACGGTAACTGGTCAATAAACGCACACAAACTACCTCAAGGCACAATGCTGCCGGATTCGAGACCCTCGTAATGTAATGAACAAGAAGAAAGAGAACTGAGGGGCCCAATTTTCATTAACCATATCATAAGAAGGCAACAAACAAAGGCACCATGGACAACCTACGGTAAATCACTTGCTCTTACTAATTCAAATAAAGATATCATAAATAATGGAAATGACAGTTGAAGAAAAAAAAAAAAACTGGCCGCAGGTGGCATACGAACCCACGCCTTCAACGTAACACGTGCGATACTCTCACCAATTTAGTTAACGCGGTGCCGTATTCCCGTCCACCTTCTGGGGTAATTATGCTTTGCTACTAAACTCAGCCCGGGAGTGTTCACTTTCTCCATTTCTAGTGTACACAGCATTTAATTTATTCAATAAAAGGCCACACACAGTCTTTTTGATATGACACACTCATTTATTGGAATTTTTATGTACATGCAGGCAACAAGAAACACAAACGTGTCGACAAGGAACTTGTTCTTCAGATTATTCACGTGCCACTGTGGCTACGACATTTCACTGGTAAAACAAGGCGAGGGGTTTCTGTGTGAATGAAACTCACCTCATGCTGGCAAAATTACTAGAAATATCAGGGCATCTAGTCCTTTGCTGCCCTCGGCCCCCCATTTACATGCCGTCAACATCTACTTTGGGAAGATGTCACCGTAATAGAGTTAGGCAATCTAGATACATGGCTATACCTAACATCACTACTATTTCCGGTCTGGGGAGCTAATTGTGTGCGTTGAGTTCCAACACAGTAGCATCATGCGCGGTTAGAGTTCAGATCTACACATTCGAAGATATATCTCATTCAAGAACGAAACGCCTTCTGGTTGTCGATGTAGGCATGCCGAGGTAATAATTGCGATAATATAACTATTGGTAACAGTTTATGTCGAGTGCGTGGTACTGTATACTTGACTTACCCCCCGTGTGAAAACAAACTAAAGTACAATGCTTTTAAAAAAGAATGGGAATCCCTTGAAGGAAATCAACGAAACTCCGTCACGTTCAAGTTCAACTATATATACGTTCGAGTTCTCGTCTCTAGTCTCTTACATTCAATGTTTGTAGCGAACTGATTCCAGCTCTATATGCTAGCTCGGGCTCCACTGCAGAAACACGCATGGATTAGTCTTACTTTCGTCAGGCATGACGATTACAATGCACAGTACAACACTGACAGTTGACACTTTACAGAGAGAGTGATGCAAAACTACATGAATTGTCTCGGCACTCAAACACATGGTCTTAGACACGCTGGAAGACGCACGTTCGCTTTATTGTGTGTTACTATTTACTGCAAAAAAAAAACCATGGACATTACGTTACAGAACACTAGGGCCTAATAAGTGCCTCAAATCACTCACTCCGATGTGCACAATGCAAATTAAAATAACAGCTGCACATAGTATCGGGTGAGAGAGAGATGTGTCTAAGCTTTGTTTGAGGACTGAAATCAGGGTCAATGAAGAAAGACGGGCCCGCCGCTATGGTTCTAAAATTAGCACGTGTCAAGTGAACTCAAATCGCCATTCATGTCGCGTGAAGTAATGCGAGGAAAACGACACGACCTCCACTGCTTAAACACCACCACCTCAAAACAGATTGAATAGACGCTGAAACACTTCCACATCGGCGATGGCAAACGGTGTTCAGTGGCGTCCGAACAGCTTCCTGTGTCGACGGTGTAAGGACTGAGAAAAGTCAAGATATGTACACCCAATCCCTACTAGTTGAAACGTAGCAGTCTCTATTTAGGAGCGGTACTTCGACGCCAGCAGGAGTAGCCACCTTGGTTTCTTCTCCCCTCAGGCTGCCACGCTCTGCTGCCGAAGGCTGCAGAATGAAGCAGGTATTGGTAAAATTTATTGATTAGCAATAACAGCACAACGAGGAAGCGATAATCACGCAAATGTGTGAATACTCTTAGTAGTCTCGGTGTCACACTGCGGGTTGTGTAGAAATCCTGATATTTCATCACTTTCTAGCTCATAAAATCTCTGTTTTAGTTACGAGTGAAATATGCATTGCAGAAGTCTAATCTTTCAATGAATCGCACTTTATATGTTCTGTTTGCGTCTCTGTGGCATGACAGTATTGACAGTAGTTGAAGTTTGCGCATGATAACTTGGGGTCTCAGTTTTTTGTACTATAAACATAGAGCAAGAAGAAAGTATGACCGACCAACAACTGGCCCTTTTCAGCGCCATATTGTTAGTCTACGTTCTGGTAATTTTTACGCATCGGAAATAAATGCGTTAAAAAAAGGAGGCCATTAGCGCGTTAGTTTATGAAAAATGATTTAATTAACTCGCGTAAAATGCTCAGCTATGTTCTACACAGCTATTAACTGCGCGGCGCTGTGTGGTAGCACAGCAGAGCACCGAGAGACAGATGTTTGCATCCCGTGCGCCCATTTCCCGCATTATGACGTCATGATACACAGATCTCCCGAGCAATGAAACCAAATGTACTCTGTAGACCAGCTAGTATGAAACACGTTATTGGTTTGTTTAACGTTGTTGATATTTTTTATATCGTACATGCCGAAGACATTCCCTTAATTGAAAAGAGGACTAGATGAAATGATATGTCAGTTTTCCTTTATATATACACGAAAAAAAAAATGAATTGGTAAATGCTACACGGAATCTCAAGTGTCAAGCTCGTTTACTGTGAATCTACCATCTTTACGTTTTACTCGTTTACTCTGAATCTACCTCCTCGTACCATTTTACCCTCACTAAATGAGCTAACAAGGCCTGCATAATCGGGATGGCCCATGTTCACCTTTCAATAAACTCTGTGGCCTTTACAGCCACAGATGAATAAGATCGCCGACCACCTGGAAGCAATGTGGTTGTCACTGGTGTCATTACAAGTTTATTATTGTGTATGAAAAAAAAGTAAAGGTATAAATAAGATGGTAATTTTTTTTGATCCCCCATGTGACTGAAATGCTATCCAAAACGATATTGCATACTTATGTTATATGCGCCTTCTAAGCTTGTGCGTCCAAAGCAAATATGTGGCACATAGAAAAATCAATCTCAGTTTTACGATTAAGTCATAAGAAGGCTAATGGCGATCGTAGCAGGAATCTGAGAAACTTAACAACTTCTTCGCAAGTTACTGCCGAATTCCTTTCCAACGATCCACGACAAATTCGTGTTATTTTCTCTTTTTGTTGATAAACAGCTACATTCACTTTCGTCATGCAGTGGTAAGCGATATTCCTTCAAGCCCCGACCCCATGCAGACGGCGAAAAAAAAATAAGTCGCTAGATTGTTTTCACCGACCTAGACTGGCTCAACGTGACAGGACGTCCGCTATCTTCAGGAAACTTCGAATGTGCAGCCAGCAGTCGTGGCCAATGTCAGCTAGCTGACGTCTCCTGGCACCGGGATGACTCAGGCACTCCACCGCCTCCTTGACGATGCCAGTCATTGTCATAAATTCGTCAATGCTACTGCTGCGGACGCGAACCAGGGCGCTGCGGATCTTCTTCTTGGCTTCGGCCTTAGTGACGTCAGCACCTTCCATCACCATTTCGAGGAGACGCGGGTGCTCATGCATCAGCTCGATGGCGCGGGCACCCTCGACGCCATCTTGTTCGCCCAGCACAAAGTCTGCAGCGTCCAATATGGCGGATACATTCCTCCTGGTCACTGCCTGAGTGTACAGAGATGAGCCACGGTTTGAAAAGCCAAAGAAATGTAAGCCTGCGAAAGTAAACCGTTCGAAGCACTTCGGTAGTGTACGTGAAAACGGAACTGAAGTGGTTAGCGCGTGCGAATCGATAAGGAAATTGAAGGTAGCTGTGCATACACTATGAAAACGTGACGCGCCGTCTCGATCATAGCATCGCTTGCATCGTCGCAGAAATAATCTCGTAGATTAGCCAGATGAAGTCTACGCAACGTGATTATGAGCATTTTGGCGTCAAGCGCCATCCAGTGCAATCCACATGATTTCACATAGAGCAACCAAACATTACAGGCGAACGCCATTGTGGGTGCAGAAAGATAACAGTCATCATCATCATCAGTGTCTATTATGTCATCTGCAGGACGAAGGCCTCTCCCAGCGATTTCCAATCATCGCTGTGCGAGCTGATTCCAACTATTCGTTCAAAACATTTTGGCATATGTGCAGTAGACGCAGGCACCCGATGTGATTGACGTGCGTGCTGTCACATCGTCATGGCCGTAGTGCGTAACACATGCTTCGTTGGAAATGCAATGGGCCGCGGAACTCGGCATCTGCTGACACGATAGCTTCGTCGTGTAATTAAACGTTAAGCCGGTGCAACCCGGTCAAGACCCACGTAATTTGAAGCATTCGCCCTTTAGTAAAAAACTGTTGTCTTAAATCGCTTCTCCAACGAATGGTTACTGCTCCTGCGTCGCGCGTATCCTCTCTTTCCCTGAATATATATTGGGCACGCATTGGGGAAATTAGCTGTTGTTGAAATGTACACAATACTCAAGAACAAGGGAAATGAAAGGGGGCGAATAGGTCACTTGTTGCCGTTGGGAGCTGGACCCACAACGTCAGCATTACACGTGCGTTGGACTAACAATTGTGCTACAGCCACGTTCATTAATCCGGTGACTAACTTGTGTATTGATACTTCTTGTGTATTGATACTAACTTGTGTATTGATACTTGTGTATTGATACCCTTCCTGCTAAAAGTCTGTGTAACATGCCTTTTTTTGCCCATTGGCGAGGGTATCGAATCTGGCAATATTGATGTCACTTGGTAGCGAAGGTTTATTAGCCACATGCGTACTCACCTAAGATCAAGTGTTACGTGACGCTGAACATGTTACTACATTCGAAATACCTTCACACACACACTTTAGCATTCTCAGACTCCCCTTGTCGAAGTAGCGTATGTTTATTTAGTAAACTGTACGGCTTTTTTGAACTTTATATTCCCAATTATTATTCCAAAGGCTAATGGTAACCTTTTCTTTTGTACGAAACCATTCAACGTTTTAGTATTTAAATATACTTCAGGTAAACTTGGTGAATCGTTTTTTTTTCATTTGTTTTGTGTAAAAGAGACACAGTTCGCACTTCCTTCGTTCGTTAGCAGAAAGTATTAGTGCAACGTCTAGTCACTCCAACGTGGCTTTTGAAATGTCTTACCAACTTTAAATCTCCTTCCATCGCTTCAATAATTTGGCTTTTGTATCAGCATGTAGTACGCCGATGAAGGAATCGTTGCGCTATCAAAACGCTTCATGGTTTTAAGGCTCGGCGAGTCGTTTCGAAGTTCCCGCCTGAGACTTTCAAGTAGAGTTTGGAGCCAACATCTTTCACTACAACTGATGCGAGGAGTTAAATCACGGAGTGCCGCTCCACGAGATATGCGTGCGACGTTTGAAGCTTAGACGTCGCTGTTGAGCATCGACGTTGACGATGCATATTCAGGTTGTTTTCCACCAACTTTAAATTTCGGCGGATATTCTATCGTGGTGACGTACCTTGTTTGAGGCTTATCATCATCATTTTCACTTAGGGCCTCTTTTGCACCGCCGACGCTGTTTTCACGAGCACGACAACTAGGAACATCGCGAAAAGGACACCACTGCCATCTTGTCAAGAACACATTTTTTCCCAGCGCCCACGTACTGCAATCCTCGCGCACTCCAATGCTGCTCCTTCTCGCCTACGAAATGCATGAGCATTTTGCACTCCTTCGAGAATACGCCTGGAGCGTGAAGCCTTGAAATAATTACCCAGCATCAATGTTCTGCGATTACTTAGTGGTTAGCGCGTTCGACTCTGCAATGTACATTGCTCCAGTGGCACGGAGCTCAGATTCCAGTGTGGGCGGCTGTGCAAATCCGTAGTAATTTTTTTTCTTCGCGCTTAGGCAAATGGTGAAGCTGGGGATTACGAGGTGGCTCGGGACGTCGAAAGAAAAACATAATCGTTGTGCCACACCCAGTTTCGAGTACTTAACCGCTCTCGCAGTAACTTTTTCTGGTGGTTCGGTCATGCTCGACTCGCATACCTCGAACAAGCATCTTTACGTGAACGGAAGGGGAAAATCAAGTTCAATTTGATGAAATGTCGGAGGTTTATCTTACATGTGGCAGACTTAACGATACATTTCATAACTTTAAAATGTGCAGGCAAGGAAAGGCGCAGTGTGTCGCAGTCTATGTGTCAACGACCCAGCGAAGCTTACTGTACGACTAGTCGGTACCAAGATTTATTCCGTAAGTCTTACGGAGTCTTCCACAGTGCACTCTGGCGAGTTCATCATTCAGCTGACATGTGAATCATGGATAATAGGTACATTTGTCTGCGCCTTCCTGTGGCATTGAGCATTCGTGTGACGCCTTTAATGACAGCATTTCGATTTCTAAATTTGCAGGTACTCACACTCTTCAAAGCAATGTTATTTGTCATAGTGCATATGCGCAGACCATGTATATGGTTGGGTTTATGACGCAATATGCTAATGACAATCAAGAGTTCCGCTTAGTCATTTTCTCAGAATATTCAATGTGGACAGTCCTCTGCGGGCGCTGTCTTTGGTAGGTTATCACTTTCCTTGTTATGGCGAACGGACAAAAAAAATATTTACGAGAGAGTCATACCATGATGTCCGCCAGCGCGCCGTCCTTGTGGTCGGATGCTTTGAGGAACTCTTGGGTCCCGTGCAGAGAACAGCTGCCTTTATCATACCTGTTGTAATAGATGCACACAGGACTCACGGTGAATTCGGTGAGGCTCAGGCTCCTGCTAGCGCCTCGCGCGAGCACGTTCATGTCGTCGTAGGACAGCTGCAAACCCTTGAGGTTGACTCTGGCTAGCTTGATGTTAGAAGCGAGAGCTGACACCAGTTCTCCCTCTACTTCCCGAAGCTCCGGGCTTGTCCCAAGGACCCAGGCGGGTTTCACGTCTATGTCTACCTCAGTGAGCGCGGTAGAGCACCTTATACATGCTGTCAAGGCGGAATATTCATTCGCTTCGCAGTCAGAGCATTGAACCCGCAGTGAAGTTATGTGATGGCAACCACTGACAACACGTAAAGATGGGATTATCGAGCGCGGGACATTGGCAATGGGAATCTCCGCATTGATCGTTGCATTGCAGATTTGCGGGCACTGCTGCAGCTGCCTTGTGTTGTCGTGCGCGCATTGTCCCTTGACAACAACGCGGTCATTGAGTCGCCGCTCCCGGATAATTTTGGAGACACTGTCGAGTCCGTCGATGCAGGGCAAGGTGTCGACGACCACCGTCTTCAGTGTCTTGTTCTCCGCGAGTTCACAGAAGAAGGCGTGGCACTCTGCTTCTCCAAAAATCCGCATGTCGATGCAGAGCCGGCTGAGCGTCGAGCTCTGTTTCTGCAGGGCTTGGCTCAAGGACTCCATGCACTTCGCAGCTTGGGGATCCGGAAGCTGGAGAGTGTAATTCCAGAATGTTGCAAGACATTCGCAATGCGTTGAAGGTAGTCTCAGCCGCCGTAGTGTGGCACTCCGTGTGATGACTTCGGCGAAGAGGGTGAGCGTGCTCATGCTGGAAACACATGGGGATAAAAAAAGCTATTTGTTCAAAAATTATGCCTCAAGTAAAAAGCTCTTGAGAGATCCAATGCATTCTAATGCAAGAAACAGAAATCGACGTTTCTGAAGGTGTAGAAGAGAACTTATGTTTCGACAAATGAGGACCACACTATATTCCAAAATATCCAAAGGTGTCGATAACTATCGCGTCATTGAAACAGCGCAAATGAAAATAAAAGCAATTTGATATCCGTGAGGCCGTATCGAAATGAGGGGCTGAGGCTCCGGCACAAAATTCAACGAGAAGCAAGTTTGGCCTTTTCCCTGGTATAGTGGTGACCATTTCCCTTCGCAAGTACTAGTAATTTGAAAACGATACGTAATTCTACCCACGTAAAAGAGCGTTTTCGTGTGTCTTTAAGAGCAACTTCAATTTTGTCTAATGATCATTCACTTCTGTCCCCTAGAGTGACGAATAAAGCAGGAGCTCTAATACACGACACCAATGGCAATCTTAACTAATGGCAATACAAATTCCAAGAAAACAGCTAACTCGGAGCGACGTAAATCGCGTTCATAGGCGCGTAATTTCCAATGGTAGTTCGACATCAAGGAAATGCAGGATGTTTCACCCGAACACTTTAACAAACATTTAAAGGTTTCCTTTGGCAGATATCACAACTTTAGTTCATGAGCTGGTCTATTCGAAACGGCTCACAATGCTTCTACAAAAAATTGAGATGCAAGCGTGAAAATAAATAAGAATTCACTAATGAAGCTTTTAACTAATTACAGTTTTTGGCGCCTAGTGCAATTTACAAATTCTAGCCGTGGAGTTCACAACGCGGAAACACTTGGAACAAATTTTCAAGATGACACCAGTTTCGTGACATCAAACATGTGCGCTTTTATTTGAAGCCATGAGGACCGATGTTGTTGAAAAAAATCTGTGTTATATTATATAAACTCTATCTGTGGGCAAAATATACAAATAATGATTTGTTCGCTGAACTCTCCACAATTCAAAAGCGAGCTACAGCGCATGAAATACACTAATATAGGCATTACGTTAAGTTGCGTTCATTAAAATACATTTGACACTAAGTATATAATGACATTTGGGGCATTACAGGGCGAATACGTGCTGCGTAGCGCGTAATACGTGCTTCGAGATGCCCTGTTAGTGTACCGTCGGTTCGTGGTGCAATTATAAGCAATACTTACAATATTACGGGCGCCAAGACGATGTCTGCGTTCAGTTCCTCCAAAGAACTCATCTTGCAGAGTGCATCGAGGATTTCCGTCAGGGCCAGGTCCAACACTCTGCCGTAAATGATAGTCGATTTGAGAGTCAGTTTTCGCAGCGCGCAGTCTTCTTTGGCGAGATATCTGGCGAACAGTGCGTTGGAGGCTTCGTCGCGATAGCGGGACACGCAGTGTGAGACACCGAGTTCAGTGATGCTCTTGTTTTCAGTGAGCTCCCGGATAAGCCAATGCGCCTGATTATTGGCCATTTCGACCTCTGACACGTCGAGTGCTGTCAGGTGATCCATGCCTAAGCCGAGTGACCTTCCAGGCGTGGCCACGTTGACTCCCCGTTCCTCCTTGAACTGGTTGACCTTGAAGGCGACATTTCCACGCTGTGGCATTGGATTGAGCATTTCGAGCAAGATAGCTTCGTCGCGAGGTGATGATATATTTGCTGGGCAGATGGTAATGCTTTTCAAAAAGCGATTGCGATTTATTGCTGAACGCATCGAAGCGCGACCGATCCAAATGGGCCTGAATTTTATCGCTGTGATGCAGCGATGCTGGGCGAGTAGACGCTCGGCGAGATCCAGTGCCCTCGCTTCGCGCGAGACTTGCTCAGGGCCGTGTGCACCGTACGCGCATGCGCGTTCCTGGCCACACTCGAGTAGGACGGCACCTCTGATCTTTCCTCGCCCATCTTCCCCAAGCTCCAGGCAAGCACCTCGTAGGATCTTGTTCAAATCATTGCGGTGTTTCATTAGGGTGCAGCTGGCACCATCCTTCTTAGTGCATGGGATGTTCAGCGAGTCCCAGTGGATGCTGAGCCGGTCGGGTGCAGGTTTGGTGACGAGAGCTTGCGTGGATTCAGACATGCTTCACCGGCCACTTGTTTGGCGAATCGCTTTGCTGACGCAGACCTGAATGCAGACTTCAGTCGTCTCACGTAGAACCTGCGCGCAGAAGAAAAAAAAAAAGGTGTGGCAAAGATTTAGCGACTAAACAGGTGCTTCACTATTAAAGATGACCAGCGCGTTTCGCTCAAGGTATGTCAGTTCTCTTGTATAGCATGTTTTGACCACAAAGAGAAAGAATATCGCCAAGCATTGACCATTTATGTAAAAGACAAGAAACGCTGCGAAGATTGGGCAATGTTACTACTCGCCTATGTGATGAACAATTTGTGTCACGTCGCCAAAGCCACGGCGAGTTCCCTGACGTTAGAAGTACGCCAAGCCGCCCACAACGGTTGAAAAAAAAGTCGCAGTTTCGTCCGAAAGGCGAAGCACCTATTGCGATAGGAAATTAGCGGATAGCTGTACCGGGTAAGGAGAGTAGTTTTAGCAACCGTATATAATCTGTAAACATTCACTTACTATCGAAAATAGCAAGGATAGAATATGTAAGCCTGACTCAACGAGGACGTAGAAAGAAGCAGACTTCCACAGGCTGCTGTGTCTTTGTGTGTCGACTGCGTTCTGCGTCGTTGTTCAGTTGCGCTTACACATTCTATCATGGATTGAAACCAACAAGCCCGCCAGCGTGATTTATCTAAATTAACAAGCACAGTGTCACGCGCTTACAGGTGAACATGAACACATCACGCTCGATTAGCGCGGAAACTCGCTGTCAAAATGCTGGAGTGGGGAATCGCAGCAGCACCAATTGAATTTATCTTCGTGCATCTGTCGCTTCAGCGTGAACGAAACGTCGAAAGCACAGTGCATACCAAGCTACCGGCACTACGCGCACTAAACAAACATCAAAGATCGCTTTGAATGCGATGCCCGTGCAGGCGCCCACTCGCGCCACGTCGCAGATCGCTTTCAAGACACACGAGCGCCGGCAACGCATCCCTACGGCTTCGACTATTGGCGGCGAGGAGTTACGGAGTCGCCATCTGTCGGAAGCTCTTCCCTTGCGTAGTATGAGGGATGACGTGGCGCGCTCCCCGTAGGTTTCGCTTACGGCGCTCAATAAAAACACCACGCGGCAGCCCTCCTGGACATTTATGTAGGTACTCTCCAAATGAGGGACGTTTTTGACTGTCGAAATAATAATCTTAGGCAAACTGAAAGCACAGAATCGTTTACAGACGCTATCTCTTTGCCGAATACGTACAGTGAACGCCACTATGCGCGGTCGCCGCGATGGAGTCTCCCGAACCGGTTTCTTGCGTGAAAGGTCGGCAATCGCTGAGCCCAAACTATGTGAAATATGTTATTATAGTGGGCGGTCTGTATAACCAAATGGCGCATAACAGAACGAAGCCTCAATGCGTGCAGCCATCGCGCGGGTTCACGGCGACCGACTGCGCATCTGCATGCATTTCCGCGCTTAATGTTTTACCCTCAATTAATTAATTATGGGGTTTTACGTGCATAAACCATTTTCTGATTATGAGGCACGCCGTAGTGGAGGACTCCGGAAATTTCGACCACCTGGGGTTCTTTAACGTGCACCTAAATCTAAGCACACGGGTGTTTTCGCATTTCGCCCCCATCGAAATGCGGCCGCCGTGACCGGGATTCGATCCCGCTACCTCGTACTCAGCAGCCCAACACCATAACCAAATGTTTTGCTCTCGCTGTGAGCGCATTTTCGCACCGTGCCGTGAGCTTTAGGCCGCAGCATATTAGCATTTCCCAGAACACTAGCAACCATTGTTGCGTGGACGCTATCAGAACTGTTCAAAAATAATTTCATTATATAGACTTCGACGCCTAACTACGGCGACTGTGATGTGCCTTCGCGACGATTCAATCATTTTTGTCTTCTATATGCTTGGGCATTTCATTATTATTTCTCAAGTTGCGTCGCACTGTATGTTTATCGGTCTTCTAAGCGTGCGATTTCCCTCTGCTTGTTTTGACCTTATGCCGTGCCTTTTTTTTAATGTGCGTCTTACCGCTCCCTTTCTGTTCCAGTGAACTTTCCAGTATATAGCATCAAAAGGTTCATAGGCCAAACGGTCATGGCATTAGCCGGGCAGAGGGCGCGGGCGACCGTCTCAGTGCGCGCTTTCTGCTGCTCACCGAACATCGCGCAGTCCCGGCGCCGTAGCAGAAATGTTCCTCACGTCTGTGCTTGCTGCATACCCGAGTTGTAGCCGATGGCTGTCTGCCGGCTCTAAGTTTCGCCAGCCAAGCTTCACGCAGCTCCTTGCCCTGCGGCTATATACGTGTGAATAAGGCTGACACCGGGCTCCGTTGCGTACCTCCGGCACTGCGGCACCGAGCAGTAGCCTACTAGCTGCCCGCCTGCAAAGGCAGCCACAACCTATTATAGTACTTTAAAATGTTCTCAAGCAGACACCCAAGGCGGTAAAGCCTCACCATTTAATCAGAACCGCGGCGCAGGTGGGACTTTCCACTTTCGTTTTCAGCTCGCTTCGGCGCTTCCGAAGCAGCCGACGCGGCCGCTGTGTCCACGTGATCCCTCATGCCACGTCACGCCGACGGTGGCGCTAGCTTTTCCAGTGGTGGAGCTCGCGCCCAATGGTGTCCGCCATTCGCGTGAGTAACGCCGTAGCAGACGCCGCGGTTGTCTCCACTCTTCGGAGCGGTGAGCGAGGAGGACATCGGCGCACCCTAGCAGCCGCCGGAGAACAGCCACCCCTCTCTCGCCTCAGCCCTGTGCATCGCACGCATGAGGAGAGGGCACGCTTCCGGCTCGCGTTCGTCGCTGGCGCACGCGAGGTGCTGGATCGAACCGCGTTCGCCGGCTCACCCTCGAACGCTTTCCTTCGCACATACAGCATAAAACCGTCGCCGGCGCGCGGCGACGGTTTTATCGTCTTTGGACTAGGGAACCTCACGGCTACGGCAGGAATGCGCCTGGAGTGCCCATATAATTGCTGTCGCAATAAAACGCTTAGAAGGCCGCAACCGCGAAAAGACGTTGGCCTCGTTCCCCACCGCGCACTCGAAGGCTTCAGGTTGGTGTGGGCTCGCCAGTGCTGTCTCCCTTCGGCGAGCAAGACGCTTCGTGTGCGCATTCCCTCCTTCTCTTCCTCCTCGCCGAGGCAGGCGCCGGTGGTGTCTGCGCGTGCGTTGGCCTTTCCCTCTGCTGCGACAGCGGCGGGTGGAAAACGTTTAAGGGCAACTCTGGCGATTTCTCGGTGTCCAACGATATTAATAAAAACTGCAATATACGCTCGTTTTTGAACAGGTTTGCAGAAAATGAATTTTAAATATTTGTTACGAGTTCTCTACTTACGTCTTTTTACTAGCCACCCTGTGTTTCGGACATCATAGACTACGCCGCCACGGTCGCAGAAATCCTGCCTGAAATCGACGCTGTCTAGTCCGGAAAATCTGCAACATCTACTTGTGTCATCAAGAGATATCAACAGCCATCAGCTCCGCTTCTTTGTCGTTACCGCCACGTGTATTGCGTGTCTAGCGCGCGTTTACACTGTGCCATCCGTGTTTACACTGTGGTGGTGTAGGATCTCGCGTCATCGACTCATCGTGACGTTCCACAAGGCAGACAACCCACCTAAATTGCACCACCCTACCGGTGACAGGACTGTCAATACCGTTTGAAAATGACAACCGTCTTATCTGGTTTTAAAAACAGCGGAATTGCCCTTTATAAGGCTAAATATATTCCGACGTAGCGTGAGCGCGCCCACACGTTACGTCACGTTGTCGAGAACAACCTGCGTCTATTCTGCGACCGATGGTTTGACGCTCTGGCGCCGCCAACGTAACCAGACGCGACCAACGCGCCCGGCACGACGATCCCACTATCAGTTGCACGAGCGTGTCTCTGTGACCACGTGACGAGCACAGTCGGGCACGCACCAGAGCGGCGGAGCAGCCACTTGCAGTAGTTTGCTTGCCTCATTAGTCACGTGGTGCCGCTTTGCGCTGCAGTTGGTGTCGGCGTAGCGCTGTCGTATTTACCGTAATGGCTCCAACAAGAACGGAGCCGCTTAGTGAAGGAGAACGGAAACCCAGCAAAGCAGAGTATCGGCGTGAACACTGATTACGCCAGAAACGAATGAACGACGTTGCGCAGAGCGCGTGACCACAGCAACATGCTGCCGAACTCAAGCAACACCGAGAACGACGCCGCGTCGACGTTCCAGGCTAAGCTGCATCCATTTGTTTCATTTCCTAAGTCTCCCTCTTCAGTTCACCACACGTCCACATCCGCTGCGGGCTCTCCATAACACGAGGGAACTTTGCTTCTATGCTCACCTCTCTTACGTCGTCTCGTGTAGGGTCTCACTCAACAGTTCGGTGTTGAAACCACGCTTCTCCCTTTCGCGAATCTTTCGCGGTCGTTCTGGCGATTGTACCAAACGCACCAGCGCACGACCACGCAACACCACGTCGTTAATACGAAATGCGTACACATCATTCAGATAACTCCCGGAGCAGATTCTGCGCGTACAACTTTTCGCTTCCAGTGTAAAACGAAGCAACACTAGCGTACAGCATTGGCCTCAGTCTGTTTATGAAAGTTCTAAAAAAAACGGCGTATCTTAACGTACAGCTATAGCGTTAATTCCACTGGGCCGGTACACATCGCGCCAGCCAGATAAGCACGGGTACACGCATCTAGAGCGCGTAGATCAAGCGGAAAGCAGAGCTACAAGGAGTCTAGGTAGATCGCAGTAAGGGGTACTATAACGTAAAGCTATACCAAATGTTCCTATTCCAACTGTGCAGTCAGTCCTCCACGATTGGTCAAGACATTTTCGGGCCACCTGGACTTCGCCTGTCGGTCACGCGACGTCACAAAACCACGTTAGCTAATCATCTGATATTACGAGCACACGCTGATGATGCATGATTACACCGAACGAAAGAAAAATCGTCATTTCTCATTCGACGCCTTTTCGCCGTTAGCACTCTGCTATTGGGCAAACGCTTTCGCGCAGGGCCCACTTCGCCTGTCTGGCACGCAACGTCTTAAAACCGCGAAAACTGACCGCGTTAAAGATGCATTAAGATGCGGAACAAAACTGAATTTGTTTTATCATTAGCCGAAGACTGCCTCATTCCGAAAAGAATAGAAGATGGCTGCTCGCCGAGCGCTCAAGCACTGGCTACTCACAGCTTAGGTAGACCGTGGATTTATTTCCGTATGATAAATCTTTTTGCCAGATAGTATAACATTATTGAGCCTTTCGGCACGTATACGGCATCGCACTGCCAACTCCTTGTTGAGTATCCGTTTTAGCGGCACTCCTAAACTGTGGTCCAATCCTAGCCTTCCGTTGCACGCCACCGCGATTTTCGACCAGCCACCGCAAGCCAAGTAAGGGGAAGCGGACCAATCGTGGACTCCAGCGCCCTTACGCGGTCATCGATATTCACTGCGCTCGCTCGGCCCCATCGAAACCCTCTCTGCTTGAGCGTACACCTCGCTTCTTGACAGCTCATTATATAAGAAAAGAGCTTAATGTAGACAGTGTTATTCGTTTTGAAGGCAAACGAAAGTGACCCCCCATATACAAACTTTTGACTGGCCTTTTCAGACAACTCTGCAGGTCACCGCCTGATGCTTACGTCGTCGGTTACGAAAATTTGACGTCAGGAGATTGGAATAAAAACAGATTGGAATAGTTTTACGTTACTGGGCCCATGTTGCCAACATGGCTAAGCAAGTACGAGCACGTGTATCGGCCTCGAAATTACGCCGACATCTGTTTGGCGGTAGCTAACTAAACTCTGATGCGTGTTACTTATATTTTATGTTAATTTGGTTTAACTATTAAACTCTCAAAAAGGCTTCAGCGCAATTAATTTAAGAGCAACATTTTTTCACCTTGGCTCATTTATTGCTCATTTTTACTGGCAGTTGTGATTCTCCTAACATTCAAACATTTTGCCTTCTCGATTGTTCGCTTACTCTTTATATGCTAACAAATGCTGCACCATAACCCGCAGTTAAGCGTTATAAATTAATAAATCGTGACATAGAATGACCCGATGCAATGCCGTTTCGTTGGTGTTTATAAAGAACGCAAAGCTAGTGGAATAAGCCATATCATATTCACCAGCTTTGATTTTCTTGAAACACGCAAAAACAGCCCGGTACTTTGATTTAGGCGCTCATTAAAGAACCCCAGGTGGCCGAAACAATTCCGTAGTCCCCCACTACGACGTGCCCCTTAATCAGATCGTGTTTTTGGCACGTGAAACCGCCTAATTTAAATTGCTTTTATTGTCTTGAAAGTATGTTATGTTGGCGAAACAATTCAAGGGTCATTAAACATGTGCTCATTATCGGGTCCTCTTCCAGAATTCAGAAACGCAATGTAGAATTCCTATATGTGTTTCTTGTATTACGTTAAAATTGTGCTGAAATAATACAGGCCGAGAAAAGATAAACACAGGCTTTATTTCATCCGTAGAAGCACTTTATTTTGTGCTCATTGACTAGCTTCGCTGAAATCTCTCGTGCTTACTTCTCGATGCTGCTGCCCGAAAGATATGTATTCGCCAGTGCTGTCGCGGTTATATTGCATAAACAGCGTCATACAAGGCACCAATAGCTCTTGTTGTCTTATGTGTGTTAGAAAAAGGAAATAAAGAACTGTGTTTTTTTATCTTAGCATGGCGCTGCAGAGCTTGAATTCAATGCGGGCAGCCTTAGTTGTCGGCTTGAAGAGGCCTATAACACGGTTAGCTTTGTCCTCGACGTGAAAAACGTGACAAGAGAGCCATACTGGAATCGCTAGAACCAACACGGTGGTGCAGGGCAATGCAGACAATGTACGACTGCGTGCCATTCAGCTCGTCACACACCTGGGCCGTATTCTGTTTTCATGCATTAACCGCAAGGAATGTGGGACGCGACAGCGCTGTTCTAAAACGAAGCTTTTTTTTTTGCCTCTTCATCTTTTCTACTGCTGGTGCTGTGCTGCCTTGAACGCCGCGTTGAAGGCAGCGGGGGTCGGGGGGAGGGAGGGTTAAGCTCACGGGAGGGGGGCGGGAGGCAAGATAGGCGACGTCAACCACGTTTGGGTACAGCGGGTCTACAATGCCCTCTGGACGCCGTAATTAGGTGTGACTACCCTCCCTCCCCCTGCAGAAGCATTACGGGGACTGCCGCGCTTGCCTCCGTGTTCACACGTGACAGCAACGACTGCCCAGGGAGGAGGTAGGGAAAGGGTACATCCGAATCAGTCCGACACAGTCAAGAAACGGGTGATTAACCTTACACTTCTGGCACTCATGGCAGTTCGCCTAACGCTACACGATGGGAAGAAATTGCCGCGCCAGAAACCTTTGCAATTGAGCAATGCTTGCTTAAGCTCTCTTCAGTAAAGGAGTGAGTAAATGAACGGCATGCCTCTGCGTGTTCTGTGCCCAGTGAACTGAAATCAAGCATTGCAAAACGTACTATTGTAAGTCATCAAAGACGGCTTAATCCGCGGCAAAGTTGGCTGTACTAAGCTACATAGGAAATAACGAGAACGACAATCCACAACGTCTGTGACTCGGAGTGTGCGGGTGCATCTGCGGGTGTCGTCGCAAAAGCCAAGGCAAAACACGCTAGAATGCGCCAGCCTGCAATATGACCCCAGTGGGTTCCCATACCGAGGCGCAATGTGACCGTTAGACCGACTTCGTACATGCGCGATAACGTCACTTGCGAGAGGGTCAGCTTTCCCCTTGTACAAACCAATGCAATGACCATCCAAAAATGACAGGCTATGCACGACTAGGATAAGAGGCAGCATCTGCGGCTCGTGTAGGTCGCACTATCGCGTGCCACCGCTGTTGAAGGCTTCTAACTAACAAATTGAAACAATGACTTTTCATTTGAGCATCGCAGCCATACCACGGATCGAACACTGTGTGACGAGATGGTCCTGTTAAACCAGCGGAAATTAAGCACTTGATCACGCGATCGACAGGCTGCAACGAGCTGCAAGAAACGGACACGTTTCAGCCGTGTTCATTAATGTTCAGTCTACACGCCCCAGACATTTAACTGGATTGTGCAATGCCGAAAACAAACATCATCGCTTTGGCGGAGACTTGCAGTGCCGAGCCGCAACCGACTTCCAAGGAGTGTGCTACTGGAAGCGACAGTTTTACAGGTGTGCCAGATTGGCCACTTACAAGACCGAAATGGCCACCCGTCCGTCCATTGCACCGAGAATGTTGTCCTGACCACCGGATTTCCAAGCCAGAAGCGCAATTGTTGACGGCGTTGCTGACGAATGCGTTCTGCAACTCAAGTGCAGGGACGTCGACGTTGCACTGGCAACTGGTAACTTCCGCATCTCGGCGGCACAAAAAGAAATCAAACGCTTCCTTTCGCTTTAACTTCCCTCAATATGCACCCGGAGCATTGAACCCTTGTTGTGAAAACACCAGCGTAAATACGCGCCACCGGTGTTCATCACGATTTCTCCGTTCATTTGAGGAAACGCGAAAAGCGCTGGCTGCCAACGTTTATGCCAGAGGTCTTTCGTGTGCGCCTCGGGACCTGCGACTACAACGCACTATCACCTACTTATTGAGGCATTTCCTTGTAAAAGAAAATGCAGCAGTTTTCTCGTGCGAAATAATTATGCCTCTGCTTCTAAAAATATAATTAATTAGCGTTAGACCAGCTTGTAGATCTTAATGAACGGCTTCAGTGAGTACTCGAGTCAGATGCCCATATGCACAAGTCGCCACCATATAGCGATTCATTCAAGGTAGCAGGCAAGAGATTCCAGTTCGTGCTGGACTCAGCGTCTGCAACTTGTGCGATTACGCAGGGTCTTGGTTATTATGATAGGTAGACGGCTATCATAAGTGCTATGACAGTACTAAGGCACGTAAGCGTAAAGTCTAGGCTCGACAACTGCGGAGGACGGATTGACTTTTACTCGCAACATAGTTAAAAAACAAAGAAAAGAAAGGAAGAGAACGAAAAAATTATGCATATCCCACGTAGTGTGGGAATAGATGTAAGCGAAGGAATCCGTGCTGGATGCTTTGATCGAAGATAATTAGCGCCGATGTTGATGGCTAAAGCTTAATTTCGGCAACGTTTAGTCCAACACGAGACTGATGAGTTGGTATTAAACGTTACCTTGCGTGCACCACTGCTGTTTGTCTGTGTTGTACACAGAATACACAGAGAGAGGTGTTTGCTTGAGGCGTTGTTGGGCGCCATATTTCATAACCTCTGAGAGGTTTGACCATAGGCATTGCCTCGCATGGCACATCGCATTGTGGAAGAAGTATGAAACTTGAATTGGTTTATGGGGCTTTACGTGCCAAAACTACAACTGGAGTATCAGGCACGCCAGAGTGGCAGACTCCGGGTTAAATTTGACACTCTAATGTAATTTAAAGGGCCCCTGAAGTGGTGCAGACAAATATAGACGCGTAGGGTACAGCTTAAGTAGAACATTCGCACCACAATTTAAGTGCAGCGTTACGTATTAATGAAGCTACAAGCGACTACAAGGTACCCTCCTCCCTAGCCAGGCTCTTTCCTCCTCAATTCGTTCGCCTAGCTATGGCGGCTAAGCTCCGCCTGCACTGGTCCTGCGTCACGATGCGACGTCATATCGTCCACTTCCGTTTGTTTTGGAGCCCTTCCCCCCCCCCCTCCCCCCGCCTGCGCGAAACCTCTCCGCTAGCCGCTTGGCCGTCGACCCCAACCGAGAGCCATCGAAGCAGCGTTCGTTGCGACCCTTCTGTCGCAGCGCCGAACGTGTCTGGTATTCAGTTAAGCACACACTAGCGGAACGTTTCGACGGAACGGTGGAAGCATAAACTCAAGTTGTTAAAGGAACTGATGATCCGTCAACGTACTTCAGCTGCCTGATTGGTCTCCACGGTCAAGCCACCAGTGGGCGCAGAGCTTAACCAGCCAAAGAGCTAATATTGCTCTAACCAAGTGTAAAATATTATAAACATTTACAAAAACAACGTGTAAACATTTACACTCCTGTGAAAAATTTACAGCAGCAGCACAGAAGAATACATTTTGTTACTACTACTGTGTCTGGTGGAGCTCTATGCCACCAGGTGGCTGCAACGTGCAGGCCATTCACGTTTGCGCTTGATTCATCCCATGAAACGACACGCAAGGGGACACGGCCACGCCCTCTCCCCTTGCACTTGCGTTTGTAATCTTCCGGTGTAAAGTGACGGCCGCAATCTCGCCAATCCTGGCGCCGATAGGATAGCGGCAGTCCGATGCACTGGAGTCAGTCCGCTCGTCTACTGGCTTACAGAGGGACACGATGTCGCAGCTTGACATATTACTAGCCGCTACGTTTGCAGTCCACAACGCAACAAAGTCGAATAATAGCGCTCGCGAAAAGACAGACGGACACTGACGGCGGAGCTCTCGTCAAAGACGGAGCACGTTGTAACACAAGCAGACGACACTTGCTGTGTGCAGGAAGTGCTTAGGTGTACTGAAAAAATGTTCTTGTGCATTCCCTTTATGTTACTCTGTTTTTATAAAAACAAAATAACTAACATTCCAACTATTACGAACCTCATTTGTTTACCATGTTGGAAAAATTATCGATCACGCGCCCTGGTCAGCCAATCGGATAGCTCGTTCTCCTGACGCCATAGGGGTGATTTCCATCATATGGGCAGGGGCTGCTTAAAATTCCTCCGCGCAGTGTGCTGCGATGGGCAACGATGTGCATTTTTAAAACCTTATAATAAATTACACGCTTTACGCGGAGCATTTATATGCGTCAAATAATGATCAGAAGGACCTACTGTAACGACTCAGTACGTTTGTAGAAAATCGTCAAAATTGTTTCAGGATCCCTTTAACATGTCCCAAAATCCAAGTGACGACACCGTCAAAATGCGGCTGCCGCGGTTGAAATCACATCCACGACATCTAGGAATGCAATAGCGGCAAAGCTTCCCTGGCGGGCACAGAAATGTTCATTTGACGGTCGACTGCTTGACTAGTGTTGCCTGGACGTTGCAGTGCGCTTTACTTAATGCGGCTCTGCTTCTGCGCGCCCTGCATAGTTTGCCCGCTTGAGATATTTGCAAGGTGTTTATTTTTTAGAAATGGCAGCAACATACTGTACCGTACCTTTAACCAAAGCTTAGGCAGCTCGTATAGTAGTATGGTTTGCTTGCCTTCCATCCGGACATCCCACTTCCCTTGTATGGGAACTGTCTCTTCTCCTCCCACCTCCCTACAGCTGCAGCTTCTGAGGGGAGTCACGCATAATTACAGCTGTCAAGAGGCTAATGTAGGGATGGCCAGGGAGCTCCAGAGGGCATTGTGCACATTCGATGCGGTGGGGGGAAAAGTAGTTTTTAGCGTCGCGTTTCTTCGCCGACTCGCTCCTGTCATGAATGCACACTCAGTGACCAACCCCCACCTACCACGACGCGGTGTGCTTCGCTCTAAAACACTGCTGGCAAAGCCGCGCGCTCGTATTCCCAAGGCGTGCGGTTTTCCCACGTAATTTTAGAGCCAAATATGGCCGACCGGGTTGCAAAAATCTTTCGCTCCCGCCATCTTGACTCATGAAAGTTCATTCACGAAGGCGGCCGCCCATCGTCGTTGCAATGCCGCGAGTAATGGCTTCTGCAATTGCCTTAGCTGCGCGCCAGGGCCTGCTCGTAAGAGCGCCACGGCAAGGAATCATAAGGGCGACACAAAGCCGATAGAGAGACTACAAAGGGGTCTATGGCAGTGGCATGGAGGCGCAGACACTGTGCATCGCACGTATCATTTGCAGTGAGGACTTGTTGCGCCACTGTTGGGAGTAAACTTTAATAGTGCAGAACAGCTGCTTTTGCAGGTCCTGATATAGTAACCTGCATTCGTAAACAACTTTCTCAAGCAGCCCACGTGAGACGTAGATTGTCGGCATAGACGGTGCTAAACAAATTCCCGTATAGCTACAGACGATAAGCGGTCAGTCTGTACTGTCAACGGCGAGCGCATGCCTTCATAGCGGTGCCTAGCGTTTAGCAGTATAGTGAACTAATAGCAGGCGCAAGGAGAGTGCTGAAATTCGCATATATTCCTTTTTTTACTTATCGTGTCGTCCCCACAAACATCCGTTTTCTCAAGACAAGATATACCTCCGTGTGATTATTTTAGATATCATAGTGTGCAGGGAGACGCCGACATGTATAATAGAGTATTTCTGAACGCGTCCACTGTATCAGGTGCCCAATGCAACTGAAATGTCTTTATATGTACGACAACAAATATAGGAAGAGAATATGCCCCCTTTCTAAAGAAGTTCTACGGTAACGTAAATAAACACAACTATAATAGCCCGACTTGTCCTGAGAAACAGCGATAACGATTATGTCGGTCGGCAGTGTTTTAGTTTCAATCCAAGTTTATCTCTTGGAGGTAAGCTGAAATATTTCAGCGTTATGGAAGCATTGTCCCTCTCTCAGAATATATTAGGACAAAAGCGCCGCAATGAAAATACCGTTTTAAAATGCTTAGGCGACAACTGCGCCTGGCCCTGGTAGTAGTGACCTTGTCAAGATAGTGTTAATGTTATTTTACATGCGCCTCACTGACATCAACCACTGAGGACAAAAAGCGACCGCTTCGCAATTACGGACCCGTGTTTTCAGCGTTCGTCATTGAAATATCGTGCATGTGCACGCAAGATCTGGCATGCAGCGCTAGTTTTACCTTACGACGTTAAGGAGCAACGACGTTCGTCCAACTCTCGGCCGTTTCGGTTCGGCGACGAAATGTCTCTCTCAGCAACCAAAGAAGCAAAGGCCATGTACACGAGTTCTCATTAACACTTCAAAACGCTTACATTGGCGACTGGCTTCGTCATTTTCCAAACATTCCTCCACGCTTGCTGTGCGAGCGCTCACAAAAACGTTGTAAAATATAATTTCGACCTAAAATTTGTTGCCGTATATAATGCATCGACAAAACACAGTAATGGACTCACCTTATACGAGTGCCGGATGCTTTGAGTTGTGGTCCCGCACGGCTGCACGTGGCGTCGGTCCTGATAGGCGATGCGAGCACTCAAATAATATCCACGCACTTCACTCCAGGCAAGCAAAAGCGAAATGACACAGAGCAACTCTTCCTTTGGTCTCGTGCTCTCTGGCTAGCCTGCTCCTACTGAGTCGACCGCGATTGTGGATGAGCGAGACTAAATTGCTTGCCGAATAGAGAAGCACCACTTGTGGACACTTTCAACAAGAAATTGTCGTGATCCATCACAAATATATGTAGTGATTCTAAAGAAGGAGGAAACGAAGCGCCACTCTCCCCACCCCGTTCTTTGGTGCAGGCAAAGTTCCACGAAACTGCCGAACCCTTCCGAACTGAATAGTGCGAGGCCACCGAGGCCAACGAAGAATCCATTGGCAGCATCCCGAATTCCAGAGATCTGCTGACCCTTGCCGTGGGGGCCGGTTTTGTGCACCTTGGGCTTCTACTTCCACGAAAGAGGAACACGACGCGGTTGACATCAGCACCGGACCTGCGCCGTCATGTCCACGATGGGACGCCCAAAGGGATATTAAGCGGAACCTGCCCATTGTTAGTGAGAGAGTCGCCACTAGCCGACTCGTGTCGCAATCCGCCTTCTTCATTTTACTGCGCTTCCCCATGCCCCATTCCGCTGAAAACGTTTTGGAAGGTTCTCGGGGCTTTCGCCGGTTGATTTGTGTACCTGCGCCCACGTTGAGTGCGCGTCAGTACTGCGTTTCGTGGATCGCGAATCATTATTCAAGGCTTCTTCGGGACCGCATGTATTTCCTTGAAACCACGTAGCGCTCACTAATGCTGCGTGCATAGACTTTCTCACTATAGCACCTAGAGGCAAATCTGGCGCCACCGTCTATGGGAATTTCCTAAGGGGCCGTGTGCCGTCATGGGAATGACGGTGTACGTGTCAGCGAGGCTGGTTCTGGCTGGCGTTGTAACAGGGTTCGTCTAAAACTTAGATTTGGCTACACAAATAAAGCATTCTTAATGTGAGATCTTCATAAAATGTTTCCATTCACGTATAATACATCTTCCAGTGACGTTCACTCACCTACACTTCATAATCAAGCGAAGAAAAGAAAGAACAAAAGATGAACGGTTCAAACGCGAGCACGAATCTTGTCGTCTCTCTCGCAAATTTAGCGGCCCGCTGCTACTTTTTACATTTCATATAATTGTACATGCAATAACAAGATTTCATAGTTAAAGAAAACATGTTTTTGTGTAATAATAAAGATTAAGAGATTTTTACATGCTCTTTTAGTAAAAAAATTAATCATCGTGACAGATGGGACTGTGCTTCCCTGGCTCTCCAAGAACTATGCCAATGCGAATTCACAATATACCGGCATTGCCATGCATACCACAGCGCAGCTCGAGCGTACTCTAGCGCAGGAGCGCCATATTTCCCTCTAGGTAATATGGTTCGCTCTAGGCTGGGTGAGCAGGCCGGAGTGCGCTGTTCGGCAAACAGTGCGGCCGGTAAAGTCACGGCGTGTTCCGTTGGGTGATGCGACGGTCTTGGAATTTGTCGCTGAATTCAGCACTGGGACATCGCTTATTGTATTCTTTTTACGCAGTATTTAGACATTTCGCTTATTCAAGAAGGCTTCGAGCGCAACCTTCTGCGTCAGATTTATCAAAGCGGCACAGTTCTTTACATCGACATCGGGCAACCGCAGATCGTTGTTATCGTCAATAATTCTGGAAAAGGTGCATCGCTGATATGAAATAATGTCAAGACGTAGGAAAACATACATATCTGTTCCTTTGTGCGGTGTTGTTACACCCTGAGGCGTGTTAATATGAGCGGCCGAACCACTTAAGCAATGGCAGCTGTGATCCAGATACATATATCACAGATGTTGGCACAGCGGTGTCACCGCTTGCCGCTCATTGTGTGCGCGTCATGCGAAGTTAAGTATAGTTGATTTCAAATCGCTAATGCCAGAATTTCACTATATAAGCAGTTTCGTTCGACCTAACTGCTTACAGTTCAGTTCAGGTCCACTGTTAGAGGGTCAACGAACTCGATGGCCCAGGCTTTGCCTTCGCTGAACAGGATCGACATTGGCTCAAACTTCGTGGGCACGGCTTGATATGGTTGAAGATTGTGCATTTAAACTTGGTAAGCGTCTTTAGCTCATTTTCAGCACGAATAATTGTACATACAAGCGAAGACGCTGCCGCTATCGTGTTGTCGGTTCGACGGGCGATCGCGTGGGGTTCGGTCGAACGATGGTCAGCACGCTGATTTGGCCGGTGCCGTCGACAAGAAAGCCCGTCGCAGTACGACAATTAGCGCTCGTCGGTTGCGTCGTTGTAGGCTTGGTATGATGAGATCCTTTTGGCGACCCACAATAGTCGGTCAATCGTTGAAATTAGCGTCTTGTCGGTCGCGTATCGATCCTGTGTTACCGCGCCTTACGATTACGTGCAGTCAGGTACGCGCTGCCACTACCAGCAAGTGAGGACCGACGTTGCAAGAAGACTTCGTAAGCGGCTTGATCTAATTAAGTGTCGTCCAAGTGTAACGCACAGCTTTTTATTTAAATTTTCTAGCCATCAATGAAAGGCGGCAACTACCCGACTCACGGTGCAGTCCGGACGACTCGGACGAAGCCCTGGCGGATTCCTATCTTAAAGTGGAGTTGCAGTCTTACGCTACGCATGTTTTCGGCACCGCACCGACGTCGAGCTACCAGTAGAATTTCAACACGGTACACGGCACGAGTGTTTTAGCAGCGCGCGTCGGAGTGCTTTTCTTTCTTTTTTTTTCGAGGGACTTACCGGCGTCAGGGCACGCGCGCGACCCTTCCAAATTGTTTCGCGACTAATCCGCTAGGGCAGAGCTCATGCGCTGCCGCGCCATGAAAAAGGCGGATTGTGGATGGCAGCTATGAATGAATGAATGAATAGAATTTATTGATAGGAAAGACAGAGAGGTCGACCTGAGCGAGTGCGCTCTAGTCTGCTACTCTGCACTGGGGAAGAGGGAAGGGGAGTGAAAGTATTGGGATGGATGATGACGATAAGAGAAGTGGTGAGTGCTTATGTACATGAGACAGTTGCCTCGCTAGAGCCGCTCGTCGAGCTTGGTGTCCTGCAGGAACTTCAACAAAACTTTTGTTGCACGCACTGAAATTGCAGTGTCAGGCCATGGGCCGAGGATAGCTTCCTCCGACAGTAGTTGTCTGCCAACGCTGGCTAGGAAACTGTCTAATGTCCTTCGCTCCAGCATATATGCTGGGCAGTCGCACTGTACATGTTGCAGTGTTTCGGGCATCTGGCAGTGTACACAATCAGGGTTGTTCGATTGGCCGTTGAGGTGTGCGTAGCGACGGGTGAAAGCAACGCCGAGCCGAATCCTGTGTAGCAATGATGTTTTGCTCCGTGTAAGCTTCGGGGGCAAACATAATTTACCGTCTGGGTCAATCGTATGTAGACGTCGGTGAATATTATCAGAGTGGGCTCTATAAGCCTTTGTAAGGTCCTGCATGAGTGCCTTGATCATGGAGTTGGTGTCAGGTCGCGAGTAGGCAATCCGTACTTCATTAGACGAAGAGGAGGCCGATCTTGCTTCACTGTCAGCGAGTTCATTATCAAAGACACCGCAATGGCTAGGCATCCACTGAAAGGTGATCACGTGGCCACTTAACTCGGCACTGTGATAAAGTTCGACGATTTCCAGCACGAGCAGATAGTATGGTCCTTTACTTAAAAAGTATTTTAGCGCCTGTAGCGCTGATTTGGCATCGCACAATATCGTCCATTTATATGGACGATATCGTGTCTGCGTTCTCATAAAACGGACAGCCTCTCGTATTCCCGCAAGTTCTGCAGCCGTAGATGTCGATTTGTGGTCTAATCGAAATCGTTGAGTAATTCCAAGTTGTGGGATGACAAATGCGGCCGTTGTGGCAGATGGTGTGACCGAACCATCGGTATATACTTGTACAGTCCCACTATATGATGTAAATATATGGGACAGGGTGAGCTGCTTTAAGCCAATGGAGGAAACGTGAGATTTCTTCTGAATTTCGGGTATCTGAAGCCTCACTAGTGGTCTTGGCAATGTCCATGGAGGTGTCACGGGGATGTCGGTGGCCTGGAATCTTGCAGGTACAATGCTTGCGTGACATGCAATAGCTTTAGAAAAAGCACAGTCAAGGTTGATGCTTGGAAGTGTTGACAGTGGATGGTGTGAGTGTCTGGTTAGCAGGCGAAGATAGGTTCGCACAGGTTCACAAGACCTGTATATGTCGATAGGACAAGCCCGTGCTTCCGCTATTGTGCCCTTAGTTGACGTGCAGCGTGGCAAGCCAAGACATATTCGTAGTGCTTGTGCCTGAAGGCTCTCCAGCGTGCGTATACAAGATGGCCCATGTTAGATAACACAGGCATGCTGTAGCGTATGTAGCCCACAAAAAGTGCCTGGTACACTTGGAGCAAACTTCGCTCAGAGGGGCCCCATCTCAGTCCTGATATTACACGAAGAACGTGTATGAAGTTGGTCAGTTTAGCCCTAAGCGCAGTAACATGTTTGGTCCAAGAAAGGCTGCGGTCTATTATCACGCCAAGATATCTCTGGTGGGTGACTAAAGGGAGCGCTGTTCCGTCAACAACGATTGGATAATGTGACATTGATTTGCGCGTGAATGCCATCAAAATGGCTGCTATACAGGGCGCATGTGACAGGCGTGTTCGCGCATGCACAACAGCACTTTTGCAAACCGTCAATTTCTACAGCGCTTGTTCTTGCGTTGTAAGTGAGCATGCTAATTGTCGACATTCTTCGGTATATCGGGACGCTTCGGAAACTATTGCATTCCTCTGACAATTCGCGACGGTAAGGAAGAATAGTGTCAATGGGAAACGACGGGCCTCGGCCATTAGTATAAAAAAGGAAGCAAAGCCCGTCATTGCCTGGGGTGCCGTATTGCAGGCGTGCGTGACAGCGGAGGCGGACGAGGTCCCAGTCGGTGTGGTTGGAGTCGACATCATCAAAAGCATGTCGCCAAGAGTTCGGTTAAAGCGCTTTGTCAAGCCGTTTGTTTGCGGGCGATATGCGGTGGCACAGCGATGAATAATTCGGCATTCATTGAAAAGTTCTGGAATGAGATCGGCGAGAGAGACGCGACCTTGGTCGCTCAGGAGTTCAAGTGAAGCGCCGGATACGTAGAACGAACAGTTCAAGCAGGATGGAGGCTACGTCACGAGCCGTCGCGGCTGGCAAAGAGGCCGTTTCTGCATACCTCGTGAGGTGGTCTAAAGCCATGGTGACACAGCGATTGCTAGCAGCTGTGTATGTCAGAGGGCCGTATATGTCTATCCCAACCCGGTCAAAGGCTCGCGAAGGGCGCTGCAAAGTTTGCATTGGTCCAGAGAAGCGACAAGGATAAGGCTTGCGGCGTTGGCATTCTGTGCAAGAACGAATGTACTTTTGCACAATTGTGTATACATACCGCGCCAATAAAACCTGTGACGTAGCCTGGCGTACGTCTTAGAGGTACCAGCGTGTGCGCACTAACGACCGCCGTGGAATAGCGGCGCATACATCAGCGTGGAGATGCCGAGGTGTTACCATAGCAACCATTTCGTCGCGCATGGCGAAATGCGACGCCTCTCGGCGTAGCGCTCGTAATGGCGGGCGTGCAGGCGTATCAGAGGGGTAATCTATCAAATATGAAATAGAGGAATCCGTGCTGCTCCAAAGTCATCTAGACGAAAGCAATTGGATCAGATGGTTCGTCTTGGATGTAGACACTAATGATGTCGGAGTGGATAGGCGAGCGCGAAAGATCATCGGCAACGGCGTCCTTCTTGTCTGAGCGGTATATAGACAAACCGGATGTGGTACTCTTGGAGCTTCAGTGTTCGCCGCGCTATAGGCGACCGCAGGGATCTTTGAGGGACGACAACCAGCAAAGGTCGTGGTGATCAGTAACGACAACGAAGGAATGGCCGTACAGCTGTGGACGAGATTTTGTTATGGCCAGGATAATCGCTAGACATTCTTTATGCTCGACTGGATAATAGACTTGAGATTTCGTGAGAGTGCGGCTCGTGTAAGCAACAACATGTTCCTTGTCGCCGGGTTTTCGCTGGGCGTGCGAAGCGCCAAGACCAACACCGCTGGCAGCCGTATGGATTTCCATGGCAGCAGGTGGATCGAAATGGCACAGTATTGGTGGTGTTGCAAGCAGGTTACGTAGCGTCGCAAAGGCATCATCACAAGGCGGGGACCATGCGGAAGGATTGAAGTCTCCCCGAAGAAGCTGTGTCAGTGGTGCCATAATCAAAGCGAAATTTCGAATGTAGCGGCGGAAGTATCAGCAGAGGACAATGAAACCGCGAAAGTCTTCTTGAGACGTGGGTCTCGGGAATTCTTTACAGCACGCAGCTTGGCGGCATCAGGGATGAACGCCGTCCTTTGGCACGACATGCCCGTGAATGGTGAGCTTGTGTGCGCTAAAGTGACTTTCTTTTAGAGTTTACTTGGGGGCCAATGTCACTGAGACAGCGTAATGCCGGCTACAAGTGACGAAGGTCAGTAGAAAAATCTGGCGCGAACACCACTGCATCACCCAAATAACACTAGCTCGTGTTCCATTTGAGGCCTCGGTATGGTCGCTGCCTTAGCGGCGAGTGAGCACCGGTGTCAATCCGGTGACATGCAGTCTTCGTTCAGCCCAGAGAAGTGCTGTAGCTGTCAAAATCAGGGCGAAATTTGTCGATGAGAAGGAGAAGATTTAAGGCGTTGTCGATGGCGTGGCTGATAGCGTCTTCAGGCAATGTGGCAGTTATGGCACTACGGAAGAGGCTGTTGACTTCTGTGGATCCAACAGGAAGTTTCAACGCGGTAAGGCTGTCGTAAGGCCTCACAGTGCCGAGAGATTCACCGCGAAGCAACGTAATCGGCAAGGGGAAGTGGTTGTATATTACAAGTAGGTGAGTCGCACCAGCTTGAAGGCCAAGCAGCGCGCTTCGGTGTGGGGAGACGTGGCGATGAACGAAAGCAGTGGAAGGCGTGAAGAGTGCGGTAGAGTCGGAGGCAACGGAACAGGGCACAGGTGCCAAAACGGATGTATGCGGAGGTATCTGGACGTCGTCAGATATGGCATTGTCAAGCGAAGAGATGGCGATTTCTGCACTAGAGAAATCAATGACAGCTTGGTGACGGGAGAGGAAATCCCAACCTACAGTAATGTACAATATAACAGTAAAGCAACAAAACAATAACATGGAGAGTCCGGCTACGGAATTCCTTACTTGCACGATGCCCAGCAAACCTCCATCAATTATGAGAAAGCAGTCTGACACGGCTGTGGAAGATACGACTGACGCAACTGGAAGACGCATCAGCGTAGGCTTAGCCAGTCACACACCAGGAAGAACGCCGAGCCCGAGCCCCACTTGCGTGGCGCTGGCGATGCGTAGCTCGCACAGTGCACTTCATGGTTACAACTGTAACAAACTCAGGCGGAAAAAGATTGCGTTGGGAGCGAAAGTAAACATTAAAAAAAAGAATATTATAGAACTTAAGTTATAATAAATTTCCAATACTTTCACCCGTCTGCTTAACGGTTCAAGAATGCTACTCAGTGCTTCAAAATCAAGGGGGCGACAGATCGAGTACCACGCTTTGGTATAAAAGTTACAAACAGGGATAAAGCTCCTCAGACAGGCTGGATGACGTTTCGATAGGAGGGTCCACCTTCGACAAAGGCGGCCTTGTCATCCTCAGCAGGTTAGATCAAGTTATTAAGGTGACGTCACGTGGGGTTGCTCTCGGCTGCAGATCAAGAAACATAAAAAGAAAAAAAGAAAGATATGCGGATCCCACGCACTGTAGGAATAGATGTAAGCGAAGCTTGCTGTGCTGTTTGTTTGACTGGCGATAATTTGTTGCGATGTTGACGGAGTTGTTTAATTTATTCAACGTTTGGTTCAGTACGGGAGTCGTGAGTTGAGGTGCAACAAGTAATTTTCCATAAGTTTTCCTTGGTATCATTGTTTGTTGGCTTCTCACGATATGATTAATAAAAAGTGGGCCCCTCGTTTAACCCCTTTTCTTCTCGTTTCCTCTAGCCTTGCACGTTAACAGAAAGGCGAGCTCTGCAGTTTCTGCAATGCTTTAGCCTATGGCAACAGATAATTACAGCTGTCAGCAGGCTAATGTAGCGACGATGAGGGAGCTTCAGAAGGTATTGTGCACATGCGACGGGATGGAAAGGCACCCCCAAACGAGTCACTTTCTCTCGTCAATTTCCTCTCTGCCGTGCTTCTGTCATGCGTGCACACGCTCTGAGCCACGCCCGGGTAGTTTATGACCTGCACGTTAGTGGCCATAAATAATAGAGGAAAGAAAATTACAAGTGTTCCATGAAAAAAAATTTTTAAGAGGGTCCCCATGTGGACGGTCGTGGCGAAGATATGTAATTCCCTTTTATAATGATAAACTTGAACAAAAGAGATAAAAAAGGGAAAAAAAAAGAAGAAAGTCGGGGATTTGAACTCGTGTCCCTTGGATGTTGGCCAGGAAGATGGCTGGGTCGGTTGGTTCGCCAGGCCCCAGGTTACTTTAAAGCGGCCAAGCTCTTGTCCAGAGCCTCATACTTACGGGTAAAGAGCCTGACGTTGTCCGCGATGGTTGATTCCCAGTGGTTAAAGGTATACTTTTTTGGAAAAATGGCTGACCGTCGATGAGAGGGAACTCGAGCGGCTCTAGAGACTACAGGAAAAGCTTAAGCAGGTGCGAGGCGGGCGCCGCCGCTTAGCGCCTTAGCGTGGGAAACTCGCCCGAGTAACTATCCCGAAGAATGCTGCTCGCACAAAATTATAAAACTGTAATTCCTACTTAAATCGCGAACAGCGTGCTGCATTCTATCTCTATGAATCAGGGTCATTTCATTTCCATCAGCATCTCGCAGCACATTCTGGCCAGCTCTCAATCCCTTCACAACGTGCGAGGCAAAATTCGAGGTCAAAGACGCCAATGTAGAACACTGTTGCAGCTGCAGCGGTGACAACTGTGCTTTGAACCAATTCAATTCAGTAAATTCGCGAGTGTGAAATAAGGTGTGACGTTTCTTGCCTAAAAATTGCTTTCTCCTTTCTTATCGCCAAAAATATTTGTCAGCTTAGACGCATAATTTAAAAAAAAAATTCAATAGAACGCTTCTGCCATAGATGTTGCTGATACCAAAGAGCCCTATGTTTAACTGTACCCATTGAATCTGCTCTATTAACATTTCAAATGCATTGCGACTACATAATTTTGAATGTTTTCTTGTCCTTAGGGGCATCAGGCTCTAGTGGAGTCGGTATTATTATTTTCAACAGAACTCACTTGCGAGATCGTCATGTATCTTAAGATCGGACAGGGCGGATATCGGCATTTGATTGTGGACTATGTTCATCTAGGCTACGGACTTTGTGCATATATGGACACGCGCAGGCCAATGATGTCCAATGATTTTTTTTTTCGTGACCTGGTCGTATATATATCCAGGATGGTCATCACGTGGTGCTTGTTGGGGACTTTAACTGCGTCTAAGATACGCGAGCAGATGTGCAAGGCCTGCGCTAGGGTCGCCCTGATTGGAACGCACGGGAGTTGCGTCTCCTCGTCCAGCAATTTTCGTTGCTGGATTTACATCGTCTTTTTAGTGGTTCTTGATTTGCCTGGACGTGGCGACGCGGCGCTTCGTCAAGCAGGTTAGACCGCGCCTGTGTGCCAAGCACTTTAGCTCAGTACGTCACCCGATCTGATGTGATAACCTTACCTTCATCCCCTGTTTATATTTCCAACCAGAGACCAGTTATGCTTGAAACTCGCTTCCCAACTTACTCGTCAGCTAAACTTTCGCGTCTAGACATCCGTGATCTACACGCGCACTCGCGATCTTGTGTGTCAAGAGTCTTGCACGCCTCTGTTTCTAGATCTGACCCAGAGTCATGGGACGCGCTCAAGGTGCAGTGGCGTCTGCATTCTTCAATTGAAGGGCGTGCACTCAGACGACGTGTGTCTGAAGAACTGGCGGATACTGCCACGAAGCTCCGTGTCACCCTTCGGGTCAATCAAGTGACTCAGTTGATGCGGTCATGGCAGCGTGAGATACGGAACCGCTTCCAACGCCTCATCGCAGCGTCCTCTTTGTCAGCTGCTGCTTGTAGTTCTGTAGTTCTGCGGTTTGCAAGAAACTCGCTTTTTGGACAGGCGAATGCACTCGGTTCGGCGGCCCCAAGAGCACTTTGTGTTACGTCGCCTCAAACGCGTGATTATTCGCTCATCGTAAGGCAATTTGAAAACATGGCCCGTACGACTATGCAAATAGATCCTGGCTCTCGAGGATTGCGTACAATGCTTAGTACGCTGCCTCAGGTTCCACCTGAGGTAGCTGACCGTCTTTGTGCACGACCATCAGCGGATGAAGAGAAGGGAGCATTATCTTCCAGGAAGCGTGGCTCGGCCCTAGAGCCAGACTGGTTGCACGTTGAGTTTTATCTAACGCTCAGGGAAGATATTGGCGCCACCTTAGTATCTGTTATGAGCCGCTGCCTTTAGGACTTTGAATACCCGTGTAGTTTCTGCGACGGTCGCATTGTGCTGATACCTAAGCACGATCCATCATCATCAGTTCGTCCAGAGGAATGGAGGACAATCGCGCTTTTGATCGTTCACTACAATATCTTCACAGCTGTTGTTAACCGGCGCTTGGGAAGCCTGATGCCTTCCTTAATAGAACACCATCAGGCATGCTCAGTCCCAGAACGAGAGATGCTCACACCAGGAATTACTTTCTTGACAAAGCTATTCCTCAGAATTTTGAGAATGGCATCCCACAAACAAATGCCATGAAACCAAACAACGACAGCGCATGCATAATTCCTTTGAGACTTAAATTTTAGAAGTGCGAAACAATAACAGAGCTGAAACCTGGAAATGATGCTAACTTTATTGACCCAGATTTGCACTACCTCCGGCATCGGCCCAGGAAAGAGATTTGAAACATGCCCGATACGGAAAAATGCTGTTCGCAAAGAAAGACAATGGCTTTCATTTTTATATTTCTTTTTGATATTGTTGTCACCTGCTACATGTTACCTCAGGCGATGTTGCATTTCATCCCCATGTAATTCCTTACAGCGGAGGACCTTTAGCTTATACTGAAATAAGCTTTTAAAAAATAAATAAAATGATATTGTCTGATGGCAGGATTCACACAGAGGTCGTCTAACACAACACCTCGTTTTTTCATTTTTTGTTTTACGGTTACTGCACATCGTACTGCCACTACAGCTAAGAACATTGCACTTCGTGTAATCATGGCCACCACGTATTCATTCATTGCTTGGCCCTCACGTCGAAACTGACTTTTTTTTTTTGCGAAATACGAAAGTCACTCGTTCGCCTGAACAGTTCTCTGAAAATATTGAAAACAACAATTTAAAGGCACTGACAACCAATCTCTATGGTACCCGCTGTTTTAGTGCAACGGGAAGCTTAGTGCACTGAGTGTCCAATCACATAGTGGGAACGCGCAAAACGCCGTGGCACATTTTTTAGTGAACATTTTCCAATACGCCATGACGATGTTGTCGTCCTCATTAAACATGCTGGAAACAGGGATAGGAGAGTACCACATCGATGATACGCTGGCATTAATGGGAAGCCGACTACAAGTGCAGCTCTAGCTGACGAAGGCAGTGGCGTAGCGAGAAACTTATTGCTGGGGAGGAGGGGTTCTTTGCCGAAAACTACCACTCCTCCCTCTCCATATATATATATATATATATATATATATATATATATATATATCAAGGGGCCTCATTTTTGTTGACCGTATCAGAAGCCAACAGACAAAGACACCACGAGCAAGGAAGGAGAAATTACACATTTAATAATTAAAAAAATTAGAAACTAATAGAAATGAAAGTGGATGAAGAACTGGCCGTAGCTGATATACGAACCGACGTGCTCGCATCATGCCTCCCATGCTCTTACTTATGGAGCTACTGCGGCGAGCCCAGTTTGCCATTCACTCTCTGCGGTGTACTGCGAGAACTAACCCTGGGAGTGTTAGCCAGCGCCACCACTCACGAACGTAGGCGTCGGATGTTGAACACCTTTTTTGCCGCAGGCGTCACGAATCTGTGATCTATTTGGATGACGGCAAACGATCAATCAACGCGCACAAGTTACATCAAGGCATCAATGTTGCCGGATTCGAGACCCTCGTAATGTAATGAATGAGAAGAAAGGGTACCGAGGGGCTCGATTTTTATTAACTGTATCATAAGAAACCAACAAAGAAAGGCACCAAGTACAACATAGGGTAAATCACTTGTACTGATTAACTCAAAAAAGAAATGATAAATTATTGGACCCGAAAGTGGATCAAGCGATACTCTTACAATTTGAGCTACCGTGGCGCCGTTTTGCCCTCCACCAGCCCGGGTATCTGCACTTTGCTACCAAACTAACCCTGGGAGTGTCAAATTTCTGCATTGGTAGTATACGCAGCATGCACTGTATTCAATATAAAGCCACAAACAGACTTTTTGCCATGATACGCTCATATTTTGCGATTTTTACTTACAGGCAACAAAAAACACAAATCTGTCGACAAGGAACTTGCTCTCCAGTTTACGCACGTGCTACTGTGGCTATGACACTCTGCTGCTAAAGCAAGGTGAGTGGTGCCTGCGTGAACGAAAGTTGCCTTCATCATCATCATCATCATCATCATCATCATCATCAGCCTAGTTACGCCCACTGCAGGGCAAAGGCCTCTCCCATACTCCTCCAGCTACCCCGGTCATGTACTAATTGTGGCCATGTTGTCCCTGCAAACGTCTTAATGTCATCCGCCCACCTAACTTTCTGCCGCCCCCTACTAAGCTTCCCTTCCCTTGGAATCCAGTCCGTAACCCTTAATGACCATCGGTTATCTTCCCTCCTCATTACATGTCCGGCCCATGCCCATTTCTTTTTCTTGATTTCAACTAAGATGTCATTTACCCGCGTTTGTTCCCTGACCCAGTCTGCTCTTTTCTTATCCCTTAACGTTACACCTATCATTCTTCTTTCCATAGCTCGTTGCGTCGTCCTCAATTTCAGCAGAACCCTTTTCGTAAGCCTCCAGGTTTCTTCCCCGTAGGTGAGTACTGGTAAGACAGAGCTGTTATACACTTTCCTCTTGAGGGATAGTGGCAACCTGCTGTTCATGATTTGAGAATGCCTGCCAAACGCACCCCAGCCCATTCTTATTCTTCTGGTTATGTCAGTCTCATGATCCGGGTCCGTGGCCACTACCTGCCCTAAGTAGATGTATTCCCTTACCACTTCCAGTGCCTCGCTACCTATCGTAAACTGCTGTTCTCTTCCGAGGCTTTTAAACATTACTTTAGTTTTCTGTAGATTAATTTTCAGACCCACCCTTCTGCTTTGCCTCTCCAGGTCAGCGAGCATGCATTGCAATTGGTCTCCTGAGTTACTAAGCAAGGCAATATCATCAGCGAAACGCAAGTTGCTAAGGTGTTCTCCATCAACTTTTATCCCCAATTCTTCCCACTCCAGGTCTTTGAATACCTCTTGTAAACATGCTGTGAATAGCATTGGAGATATCGTATCTCCCTGTCTGACGCCTTTCTTTAGTGGGATTTTGTTGCTTTCTTTGTGGAGGATTACGGTGGCTGTGCAACCACTATAGATATCTTCCAGTATATTTACATATGGCTCATCTACACCCTGATTCCGTAGTGCCTCCATGACTGCTGAGGTTTCGACTGAATCAAATGCTTTTTCGTAATCAATGAAGGCTATATATAAGGGTTGGTTATATTCCGCACATTTCTCTATCACCTGATTGATAGTGTGAATATGGTCTATTGTTGAGTAGCCTTTACGGAATCCTGCCTGGTCCTTTGGTTAAAAAAAGTCTAAGGTATTCCTGATTCTATTTGCGATTACCTTAGTAAATACTTTGTAGGCAACGGACAGTAAGCTGATCGGTCTATAATTTTTCCAAGTCTTTGGCGTCCCGTTTCTTATGGATTAGGATTATGTTAGCGTTCTTCCAAGATTCCGGTACGTTTGAGGTCATAAGGCATTGTGTATATAGGGCGGCCAATCTTTCTAGGACAGTGTTCCCACCATCCTTCAACAAATCTGCTGTTACCTGATCCTCCCCAGCTGCCTTCCCCCTTTGCATAGCTCCCAAGGCGTTCTTTACCTCTTCCGGTGTTACTTGTGGGATTTCAAGTTCCTCTAGCCTATTCTCTCTCACCTTATCGTCGTGGGTGTTACTGGCGCTGTATAAATCTCTATAAAACTCTTCAGCCACTTGAACTATCTCATCCATATTAGTAACGATATTGCCGGCTTTGTCTCTTAGCGCACGCATCTGATTCTTGCCTATTCCTAGTTTCTTCTTCACTGCTTTTAGGCTTCCTGCGTTCCTGAGAGCCTGTTCAATTCTATCCATATTATAGTTCCTTATGTCCGCTGTCTTACGCTTGTTGATTAACTTAGAAAGTTCTGCCAGCTCTACTCTATCTGTAGGGTTAGAGGCTTTCATACATTGGCGTTTCTTGATCAGATCTTTCGTCTCCTGCGATAGCTTACTGCTTTCCTGTTTAATGGCGTTACCACCGACTTCTATTGCACACTCTTTAATGATGCCCATAAGATTGTCGTTCATTGCTTCAACACTATGGTCCTCTTCCTGGGTTAAAGCCGAATACCTGTTCTGTAGCTTGATCCGGAATTCCTCTAGTTTCCCTCTTACCGCTAACTCATTGATTGGCTTTTTATGTACCAGTTTCTTCCGTTCCCTCCTTAAGTCAGGGCTAATTCGAGTTCTTACCATCCTATGGTCACTGCAGCGCACCTTGCCGAGCACGTCTACATCTTGTATGATGCCAGGGTTCTCGTAGAGTATGAAGTCGATTTCATTTCTAGTCTCACCATTCGGGCTCCTCCACGTCCACTTTCGGCTAACCCGCTTGCGGAAAAAGGTATTCATTATCCGCATATTATTCTGTTCTGCAAACTCTACTAATAACTCTCCTCTGCTATTCCTAGAGCCTATGCCATATTCCCCCACTGACTTGTCTCCGGCCTGCTTCTTGCCTACCCTGGTATTGAAATCGCCCATAAGTATACTGTATTTTGTTTTGACTTTACCCATCGCCGATTCCACGTCTTCATAGAAGCTTTCGACTTCCTGGTCATCATGACTAGATGTAGGAGCGTAGACCTGTACAACCTTCATTTTGTACCTCTTAATAAGTTTCACAACAAGACATGCCACCCTCTCGTTAATGCTATAGAATTCCTGTATGTTACCAGCTATGTTCTTATTAATCAAGAATCCGACTCCTAGTTCTCGTCTCTCTGCTAAGCCCCGGTAGCACAGGACGTGCCCGCTTTTTAGCACTGTATATGCTTCTTTTGGCCTCCTAACTTCACTGAGCCCTATTATATCCCATTTACTGCCCTCTAATTCCTCTAATAGCACTGCTAGACTCGCCTCACTAGATAACGTTCTAGCGTTAAACGTTGCCAGGTTCATATTCCAATGGCGGCCTGTTGCCTTATGCTGGCGAAATTACTAGAAGTTATCACTGCGCCTAGTCCTTGACTGCACTCCGCCCCCCATTTAAATGCGGTCGACATCTACTGTGTCAATATGTCATCGTAATAGAGTTAGGCAATCTATATACATGGCTAATCCTAACATCACTTCTGTTTTCGGTCTGGGAAGCTAATTGTGTCCGTTGAGTTCCACCACAGTAGCATCAATGCGTGGTTAGTGATCAGAACTATACATGCTGTGCTATATTTAGTTCAAGAACGAAACTCCTTCTGACTGTCGATGTAGCATTACATACCGAGGTAATAAGTGTGATAATATAACTACACCTGACAGTTTATGTCGAGTGCGTGGTACTGTATACTTGACTTTCCCCTATGCAAAAAAAAAGAACTTAAATACAATGGTTTTAAAAAGGAATGAGAATCCGTTGAGGGAAATGAACAAAACTCCGTCGCGTTCAATTCAAACAGGTTCGAGTTCTCGTCTGCAGTCTCCCAGATTCAATGCGTGTAGCGAACAGATCCCACCTCTAAATGCTAGCTCGGGCTCCACTGCAGAAACACGCATGGAAAATTTCTTAATTTCATCAGGCATAGCGATTACAATGCACAGTACAACACTGACAGTTGACAATTTTCGGAGAGAGTAATGCAAAAGTACAAGAATGGATCACATGGTTTTAATCACGCTGGAAGACACATGTCCTCGTTATTGCATGCTACTAATTACCGCAATAAAACCATGGACATTACTTTGCAGAACACTAGCGCCTAATAAGTGCCTCAAATCACTCGCTCCGAAGTGCATAATGCAAATTAAAACACCAACTGCACATAGTATCGGGTGACATAGATATACATCTAAGCTTTGTTTCAGGACTGAAATCAGGATCAATAAAGAAAGATGGGCCCGCCGTTATCGTTACAAAATTGCACGTGTCAAGCAAGCTCCAATCGCCATTCATGTCGCGTGAAGTAATGCGAGGAAAACGACCGAACGCCTCCTCCACTGCTTAAACGCCACCACACAGTGAATACACGCTTGAACAATTCCGGATCGGCGATGGCAAACGGTGTTCACTGGGTTCCTAGCAGCTTCCTGGGTCGGCGATGTAACGAACTAGAACTAACCCTAGGGCTGTTAGCCAGCGCCACCACTCCGAACCTAGGCGTCGGATGTGGAACATCTGATATGCCGCAGGCGTCACGAGTACGTCATCCATTTGAGTGGCGGCAACGGGTCAGTAAACCCATACAAACTACCTCAAGGCATCACTGCTTCCGGATTCGAAACCCTTGTAATTCAATGAACGAGAAGAAAGGGAAGCGAGGGGCCCGATTTTCATTAACCATATCATAACAAACCAACAAACAAAGGCACCAAGCACGACATAGGGTAAGTCACTTGCCCTTACTAATTGAAATAAAGAAATGATAAATTAGTGGAAATCACAGTGGATGAAGAAACAAAAGACTGGCCGCAGGTGGCATACGAACCCACGCCTTCAACGTAACACGTGCGATACTCTCACCAATTTAGTTAACGCGGTGCCGTATTCCCGTCCACCTTCTGGGGTAATTATGCTTTGCTACTAAACTCAGCCCGGGAGTGTTCACTTTCTCCATTTCTAGTGTACACAGCATGTAATTTATTCAATAAAAGGCCACACACAGTCTTTTTGATATGACACACTCATTTATTGGAATTTTTATGTACATGCAGGCAACAAGAAACACAAACGTGTCGACAAGGAACTTGTTCTTCAGATTATTCACGTGCCACTGTGGCTACGACATTTCACTGGTAAAACAAGGCGAGGGGTTTCTGTGTGAATGAAACTCACCTCATGCTGGCAAAATTACTAGAAATATCAGGGCATCTAGTCCTTTGCTGCCCTCGGCCCCCCATTTACATGCCGTCAACATCTACTTTGGGAAGATGTCACCGTAATAGAGTTAGGCAATCTAGATACATGGCTATACCTAACATCACTACTATTTCCGGTCTGGGAAGCTAATTGTGTGCGTTGAGTTCTAACACAGTAGCATCATGCGCGGTTAGAGTTCAGATCTACACATTCGAAGATATATCTCATTCAAGAACGAAACGCCTTCTGGTTGTCGATGTAGGCATACCGAGGTGATAATTGCGATAATATAACTATTGGTGACAATTTTTGTCGAGTGCGTGGTACTGTATACTTGACTTACCCCCTGTGTGAAAACAGACTAACTAAAGTACAATGCTTTTAAAAAGGAATGGGAATCCCTTGAGGGAATTTAACGAAACTCCGTCACGTTCAAGTTCAACTACGTTCGACTTCTCGTCTCTAGTCTCTTACATTCAATGTTTGTAGCGAACAGATTCCAGCTCTAAATGCTAGCTCGGGCTCCACTTTAGAAACACGCATGGATTATTTCTTTCTTTCGTCAGGCATGACGATTACAATGCACAGTACAACACTGACAGTTGACACTTTACGGAGAGAGTGATGCAAAACTACATGAATGGTCTCGGCACTCAAACACATGGTCTTAGACACGCTGGAAGACGCACGTTCGCTTTATTGTGTGTTACTATTTACTGCAACAAAACCATGGACATTACGTTACAGAACACTAGGGCCTAATAAGTGCCTCAAATCACGCACTCCGATGTGCACAATGCAAATTAAAATAACAGCTGCACATAGTATCGGGTGAGAGAGAGATGTGTCTAAGCCTTGTTTGAGGACTGAAATCAGGGTCAATGGAGAAAGACGGGTCCGCTGCTATGGTTCCAAAATTAGCACGTGTCAAGTGAACTCCAATTGCCATTCATGTCGCGTGAAGTAATGCGAGGAAAACGACACGACCTCCACTGCTTAAACACCACCACCTCAAAACAGATTGAATAGACGCTGGAACACTTCCACATCGGCGATGGCAAACGGTGTTCAGTGGCTTCCGAACAGCTTCCTGGGTCGATGGTGTAAGGACTGAGAAAAGTCAAGATATGTACACCCAATCCCTACTAGTTGAAACGTAACAGTCTCTATTTAGGAGCGGTACTTCCACGGCAGCAGGAGTAGCCACCTTGGTTTCTTCTCCCCTCAGACTGCCAGGCTCTGCTGCCGAAGACTGCAGAATGAAGCAGGTATTGGTAAAATTTATTGATTAGCAATAACAACACAACGAGGAAGCGATAATCATGCAAATGTGTGAATACTCTTAGTAGTCTCGGTGTCACACTGCAGGTTGTGTAGAGGTCGTGATATTTCATCACTTTCTAGCTCATAAAAGCTCTGTTTTAGTTACGAGTGAAATATGCATTGCAGAAGTCTAATCTTTCAATCAATCGCACTTTATATGTTCCGTTTGCGTCTCTGTGGCATGACAGTATTGACAGTAGTTGAAGTTTGCGCATGATAACTTGGGGTCTCGGTTTTTTGTACTATAAACATAGAGCAAGAGGAAAGTATGAGCGACCAACAACTGGCCTTTTTCAGCGCCATATTGTTACTCTACGTTCTGGTAATTTTTACGCATCGGAAATAAATGCGTTAAAAAAAGGAGGCCGTTAGCGCGTTAGCTTATGAAAAATAATTTATTCACTCGCGTAAAATGCTCAGCTATGTTCTACACAGCTATTATCTGCGCGGCCCTGTGTGGTAGCACAGCAGAGCACCGAGAGACAGATGTTTACATCCCGTACGCCCATTTTCCGCATAATGACGTCATGATACACAGATCTCCCGAGCAATGAAAGCAAATGTACTCTGTAGACCAGCTAGTATGAAAAACGTTCTAGGTTTGTTTAGCGTTGTTGATATTTTTTTATGTCGTACATGCCGAAGGCATTCCCTTAATTGAAAAGACTAGATGAAACGGTATGTCAGTTTTCCTTTATATATACACGGAAAAAATGAATTGGTAAATGCTACACGGAATCTCAAGTGTCAAGCTCGTTTACTGTGAATCTACCATCTTTACTTTTTACTCGCTTACTCTGAATCTACCTCCTCGTACCATTTTACCCTCACCAAATGAGCTAACAAGGCCTGCATAATCGGGATGGCCCATGTTCACCTTTCAATAAACTCTGTGGCCTTTACAGCCATAGGTGAATAAGACCGCCGACCACCTGGAAGCAATGTGGTTGTCACCGGTGTCATTACAAGTTTATTATTTTGTATGAAAAATAGTAAAGGTATAAATAAGACGGTAATTTTTTTCGATCCCCCATGTGACTGAAATACTATCCAAAACGATATTGCATACTTATGTTATATGCGCCTTCTGAGCTTGTGCGTTCAAAGCAAATATGTGGCACATAGATAAATCAATCTGAGTTTTACGATTAAGTCATAAGAAGGCTAATGGCGATCGTAGCAGGAATCTGACAAACTTAACAACTTCTTCGCAAGTTGCTGCCGAATTCCTTTACAGCCATCCACGACAAATTCGTGTTATTTTCACTTTTTGTATATAGACAGCCACATTCACTTTCGTCATGCAGTGGTAAGCGATATTCCTTCAAGCCCCGACCCCATGCAGACGGCGAAAAAAAAAATTAGTCGCTAGATTGTTTTCACCGACCTAGACTGGCTCAATGTGAACGGACGTCCGCTATCTTCAGGAAACTTCGAATGTGGAGCCAGCAGTCGTGGCCAATGTCGGCTAGCTGACGTCTCCTGGCACCGGGATGACTCAGGCACTCCACCGCCTCCTTGACGACGCCAGTCATTGTCATAAATTCGTCAATGCTACTGCTGCGGACGCGAACCAGGGCGCTGCGGATCTTCTTCTTGGCTTCGGCCTTAGTGACGTCAGCACCTTCCATCACCATTTCGAGGAGACGCGGGTGCTCACGCATCAGCTCGATGGCGCGGGCACCGTCGACGCCATCTTGTTCGCCCAGCACGAAGTCTGCAGCGTCCAATATGGCGGATGCATTCCTCCTGGTCACTGCCTGCGGGTACAGAGATGAGCCACGGTTTGAAAAGCCAAAGAAATGTAAGCCTGCGAAAGTAAACTTTCCAAGCACTTCGGTAGTGTACGTGAAAACGGAGCTGAAGTGGATAGCGCGTGCGAATCGATAAGGAAATTGAAGGTAGCTGTGCATACACTATGAAAACGTGACGCGCCGTCTCGATGCATCGTCGCAGAAATAATCTCCTAGATTGCCCATATGAAGCCTGCGCAACGTGATTAGGAGCATTTTGGCGTCAAGCGCCATCCAGTGCAACCACATGATTTCACATAGAGCAACCAAACATTACAGGCGAACGCCATTGTGGGTGCAGAAAGATAAGTCATCATCATCAGTGTCTATTATGTCATCTGCAGGACGAAGGCCTCTCCCAGCGATTTCCAATCATTGCTGTGCGAGCTGATTCCAACTATTCGTTCAAAACACTTTGGCATATGTGCAGTAGACGCAGGCACCCGACGTGATTGACGAGTGTGCTGTCACATCGTCATGGCCGTAGTGCGTAACACATGCTTCGTTGGAAATGCAATGGGCCGCGGAACTCGGCATCTGCTGACACGATAGCTTGGTCGTGTAATTAAACGTTAAGCCGGTGCAACCCGGTCAAGACCGACGTAATTTGAAGCATTCGCCGTTTAATAAAAAACCCTTGTCGTAAATCGTGTCTCCAACGAGTGGTTACTGCTCCTGCGTAGCGCGTATCCTCTCTTTCCCTGAATATATATATATATATATATATATATATATATATATATATATATATATATATATTGGGCACGCATTGGGGAAATTAGCTGTTGTTGAAATGTACACAATACTCAAGAACAAGGGAAATGAAAGTTGGCGAATAGATCACTTGTCGCCGTTGGGAGCTGGACCCACAACGTCAGCATTACGCGTGCCTTGGACTAACAATTGTGCTACAGCCACGTTCATTAATCCGGCGACTAACTTGGGTATTGATACTTACTAGATCTAGGGCCGTAGGAGTGTTGGCCAGCACCCTTCCTGCTAAACGTCTGTGTGACCTGCCTTTTTTTGCCCATTGGCGAGGGTATCGAATCTGGCAATATTGATGTCACTAGGTAGCGAAGGTTTATTGGCCACATGCGTACTCACATAAGATCAAGTGTTACGTGACGCTGAACATGTTATTACATTCGAAATACCTTCACACACACACTTTAGCATTCTCACACTCCCCTTGTCGAAGTAGCGTATGTTTATTTAGTAAACTGTACGGCTTTCTAGAACTTTATAGTCGCAATTATTATTCCAAAGGCTAATGGTAACCTTTTCTTTTGTTCGAAACCATTCAACGTTTTAGTATTTAAATATACTTCAGGTAAACTTGGTGAATCGTTTTTTTTTTTCATTTGTTTTGTGTAAAAGAGACACAGTTCGTACTTCCTTCGTTCGTTAGCAGAAAGTCTTAGTGCAACGTCTAGTCACTCCAACGGGGCTTTTGAAATGTCTTACCAACTTCAAATCTCCTCCCATCGCTTCATTAATTTGGCTTTTGTATCAGCATGTAGTACGCCGATGAACGAATCGTTGCGCTATCAAAACGCTTCATGGTTTTAAGGTTCGGTGAATCGTTTCGAAGTTCCCGCCTGAGACTTTCAAGTAGAGTTTGGAGCCAACATCTTTCACTACAACTGATGCGAGGAGTTAAATAACGGAGTGCGGCTCCACGAGATATGCGTGCGACGTTTGACGCTTAGACGTCGCTGTTGAGCATCGACGTTGGCGATGCATATTCAGGTTGTTTTCCACCAACTTTAAATTTCGGCGGATATTCTATCGTGGTGACGTACCTTGTTTGAGGCTTATCATCATCATTTTCACTTAGGGCCTCTTTTGCACCGCCGACGCTGTTTTCACGAGCACGACAACTAGGAACATCGCGAAAAGGACACCACTGCCATCTTGTCAAGAACACATTGTTTTCCAGCGCCCACGTAATGTAATCCTCGCGCACTGCAATGCTGCTCCTTCTCGCCTACGAAATGCATGAGCATTTTGCACTCCTTCGAGCATACGCCTGGAGCGTGAAGCCTTGAAATAATTACCCAGCATCAATGTTCTGCGATTACTTAGTGGTTAGCGCGTTCGACTCTGCAATGTACATTGCTCCAGTGGCACGGAGTTCAGATTCCAGTGTGGTCGGCTGTGCAAATCCGTAGTAATTTTTTTTCTTCGCGCTTAGGGAAATGGTGAAGCTGGGGATTACGAGGTGGCTTGGGACGTCGAAAGAAAAACATAATCGTTGTGCCACACCCAGTTTCGAGTACTTAACCGCTCTCGCAGTAACTTTTTCTGGTGATTCGGTCATGCTCGACTCGCATACCTCGAACAAGCGTCTTTACGTGAACGGAAGGGGAAAATCAAGTTCAATTTGATGAAATGTCGGAGGTTTATCTTACATGTATCAGACCTAACGATACATTTCATAACTTTAAAAGGTGCAGGCAAAGAAAGGCGCAGTGTGTCGCAGTCTATGTGTCAACGACCCAGCGAAGCTTACTGTACGACTAGTCGGTACCAAGATTAATTCCGTAAGTCTTACGGAGTCTCACAGGGCACTCTGGCGAGTTCATCATTCAGCTGACATGTGAATCATGGATAATAGGTACATTTGTCTGCGCCTTCCTGTGGCATTGAGCATTCGTGTGACGCCTTTAATGACAGCATTTCGATTTCTAAATTTGCAGGTACTCACACTCTTCAAAGCAACGTTATTTGTCATAGTGCATATGCGCAGACCATGGATAATGGTTGGGTTTATGACGCAATATGCTAATGACAATCAAGAGTTCTGCCTTGTAATTTTCTCAGAATATTCAATGTGGATAGTCCTCTGCGGGTGCTGTCTTTAGTATGTTATCACTTTCCTTGTTATGGCGAACGGACAAAAAAAAATATTTACGAGAGGGTCATACCATGATGTCCGCCAGCGCGCCGTCCTTGTGGTCGGATGCTTTGAAGAACTCTTGGGTCACGTGCAGAGGACAGCTGCCTTTATCATACCTGTTGTAATAAATGCACACAGGACTCACGGTGAATTCGGTGAGGCTCAGGCTCCTGCTAGCGCCTCGCGCGAGCACGTTCATGTCGTCGTAGGACAGCTGCAAACCCTTGAGGTTGACTCTGGCTAGCTTGATGTTAGAAGCGAGAGCTGACACCAGTTCTCCCTCTACTTCCCGAAGCTCCGGGCTTGTCCCAAGGACCCAGGCGGGTTTCAAGTCTATGTCTACCTCAGTGAGCGCGGTAGAGCTCCTTGTACATGCTGTCAAGGCGGAATATTCATTCACTTCGCAGTCATAGCATTGAACCCGCAGTGAAGTTATGTGATGGCAACCACTGACAACACGTAAAGATGGGATTATCGAGTGCGGGACGTTGGGAATTGGAATGTCCGCATTGATCGTTGCATTGCAGATTTGCGGGCACTGCTGCAGCTGCCTTGTGTTGTCGTGCGCGCATTGTCCCTTGACGACAACGCGGTCATTGAGTCGCCGCTCCCGGATAATTTTGGAGACTCTGTCGAGTCCGTCGATGCAGGGCAAGGTGTCGACGACCACCGTCTTCAGTGTCTTGTTGACCGCGAGTTCACAGAAGAAGGCGTGGCACTCTGCTTCTCCGAAAATCCGCATGTCGATGCAGAGCCGGCTGAGCGTCGAGCTCTGTTTCTGCAGGGCTTGGCACAAGGAGTCCATGCACTTCGCAGCTTGGGGATCCGGAAGCTGGAGAGTGTAATTCAAGAATGTCGCAAGACATTCGCAATGCGTTGAAGGTAGTCTCAGCCGCCGTAGTGTGGCACTCCGTGTGATGACTTCGGCGAAGAGGGTGACCGTGCTCATGCTGGAAACATGTGGGGATAAAAAAAGCTATTTGCTCAAAAATTATGCCTCAAGTAAAAAGCTCTTGAGAGATCCAATGCATTCTAATGCAAGAAACAGAAATCGACGTTTCTGAAGGTGTAGAAGAGAACTTATGTTTCGACAAATGAGGACCACACTATATTCCAAAAGATCCAAAGGTGTCGATAACTATCGCGTCAATGAAACAGCGCAAATGAAAATAAAAGCAATTTGATATCCGTGAGGCCGTATCGAAATGAGCGGCTGAGGCTCCGGCACAACATTCAACGAGAAGCAAGTTTGGCCTTTTCCCTGGTAGTGGTGACCATTTCCCTTCTCAAGTACTAGTAATTTGAAAACGATACGTAATTCTACCCACTTAAAAGAGCGTTTTCGTGTGTCTTTAAGAGCAACTTCAATTTTGTCTAATGATCATTCACTTCTGTCCC